>NC_089249.1:33961981-35161981 GCF_963930625.1 Muntiacus reevesi | reverse complement strand
TACTGCAGCTCACTTTTCTCACCTGAAAGATGGACATTTTTAATTACTGCTGTCAGAATTACATGAAATAACATGTGGAAACCGTCTATTACAGTGCTTGGAGCATGAGAGTTTTTCAATAAGCATTAGGCTTCCCTTGTTGTTTAGTCACTCAGTTGTGTCTGACTCTTTGCAACCCCAGGAACTGCAGCAGGCCACGCTTCCCTGTCCTTCACCATCTCCGGGAGTTTGCTCAAACTCGTGTCCATTGAGTCGATGATGCCATCCAACCATCTCATCCTCTGTAGTTTTCCCTGGTTGTTTCAATAGCATTATATGTTAAGTATTTAGCCCATGACAGCCTCAGAATAAAGATCAATTTCTTGTTTTTTTCTGAATTTTATTAATAAGGAGCAGCTATTAGATGAGATATTCTTTTGGTAATTCCAGAGAAGGAAATAATTATAGAATTTGTGTGTGTGCTCAGTTGCTCAGTCATGTCCGACTCTTTGTGACCCCATGGACTACAGCCCACCAGGCTCCTATGTCCATGGAACTTTCCAGGCAAGTATACAGGAGTGGGTTGCCATTTTTTCCTCCAGGGGATCTTTCCAACCCAGGGATCAAACTTGAGTCTTTTGGTCTCTTGCATTAGCAAGCAGATTCATTACCAACTATGCCACCTGGGAAGCCCCAAGTACAGAATAGGACAGGAGGGAAAAAAAAAAAATCAAAACTCACATTCCAAGAGAAAATATTTTGGTCAGTAGTAAACAGAAAGTAGGGTGGCTTCCTAGGCGGCTCAGTGGTAAAGAATTTACCTGCCGATGCAGGAGCCAAAGGAGACGCTTTGATATCTGTTTGGGGGAGATTCCCTGGAGGAAGAAATGGCACCCCAGTCCAGTATTCCTGCCAGGATAATCTCAGGGACAGAGGAGTCTGGTTGGCTACAGTCCTTAGGGTCGGAAGGAGTTGAACATGAATGAGCAAGTGAGCACACACACAGAACGTGTTTGGCATTAATCACTAGGTACCCATTTTTTGTGAAAAGATTTCAAAGTTTTGTAGAGGCTGTTGAATAAGTTATAGAGCAAGTGTGTGAAATATGTATTATAATGACTTTCCTGGTGGCTCAGTGGTTAAAGAATCCTTCTGCCAATTCAGGAGACGCAGGTTCCATCTCTGGGTCAGGAAGATCTCCTGGAGAAGGAAATGGCAACCACTGCAGTATTCTTGTCTGGGAAATTCCATGGAAATGGAAATCTGAGCAGGCTACAGTCCATGGGGTTGTAAAAGAGCTGGCTACAACTTAGCGTCCAAATAACAGCAATGCATATATTATGATAAATGGTATGCTATGAACTAGACCTGGTACTTGACATTCCTTGCATTTATGTGGCCTATGAATTGCAGATATATAGCTCTTTTTGCCTTTTATGTATTGTATGTTGTTTTTTAATTGAAGTATAGTTGACTTACATTGCATTATTTCAGGTGTTCAGCATAGTGATTCAGGTATTTTATTTTACTTTTTGCCGATTCTATTTCATTATAGGTTATTATAAGGTATTTAATATAATCTCCTGTGATATATAGTAAATTCTTGTTGCTTATCTATTTTATGCATCTGTTAACCCCATACTTCTAATCGGTACACACCCCTACCCCTGCTCTGTTGGTAACCACAAGTTTTTTCTATGTGAATCTGTTTTTGTTTTGTACATAGATTCATTTTTTAGATTCCATACATAAGTGATACCATATAACCTTTGTCTTTTTCTGACTTATTTCACTAAGCATGATATAATATTCTCTAGGTCTATCCATGTTGCTACAAATGGCAATATTATACTCTTTTTAATAGTTGACTAATATTCCCTTTGTGTATATATATATATGTGTGTATCACATCTTCTTAAGTTAGTTGTCCATTCATGAGAACTTGGGTAGTTTACATTTCTTGACTATTGTAAATAGTACTGCTATGAACACTGGTGAAAGTGAAAGAGGAGAGTGAAAAAGTTGGCTTAAAACTTGACATTCAGAAAACTAAGATCATGGTATCCAGTCCCATCATTTCATGGCAAATAGATGGGGAAACAATGGAAACAATTCAGTTCAGTTCAGTCGCTCAGTAGTGTCCGACTCTTTGAGAACCCATGAACCGCAGTACACCAGGCCTCCCTGTCCATCATCAACTCCCTGAGTCCACCCAAACCCACGTCCATTGAGTCGGTGATGCCATCCAACCATCTCATCCTCTGTTGTCCCCTTCTCCTGCCCTCAATCTTTCCCAGCATTAGGGTCTTTTCAAATGAGTCAGGTTTTCGCATAAGGTGGCCTAAGTTATTGGAATTTCAGCTTCAGCATCAGTCCTTCCAATGAACACCCAGGACTGATCTCCTTTAGGATGGATTGGTTGGATCTCCTTGCAGTCCAAGGGATTCTCAAGAGTTTTCTCCAACACCACAGTTCAAAAGCATGAGTTCTTTGGTGCTCAGCTTTCTTTATAGTCCAACTCTCACGTTCATACAAGACCACTGGAAAAACCATAGCCTTGACTAGATGGACCTTTGTTGGCAAAGTAATGTTTCTGCTTTTTAATATGCTATCTAGGTTGGTTATAACTTTCCTTCCAAGGAGTAAGTGTCTTTTAATTTCATGGCTGCAATCACCATCTGCAGTGATTTTTGGAGCCCCCCAAAAATAAAGTCAGCCAGTTTCCACTGTCTCCCCATCTGTTTCCCATGAAGTGATAGGACCAGATGCTATGATCTTAGTTTTCTGAATGCTGAGCTTTAAGCCAACTTTTTCACTCTCCTCTTTCACCTTCATCAAGAGGCTTTTTAGTTCTTCTTCACTTTCTGCCATAAGGGTGGTGTCATCTGCACATCTGAGGTTATTGATATTTCTCCCGGCAATTTTGATTCCAGCTTGTGCTTCCTCCAGCCCAGCACTTTTCATGATGTACTCTGCATATAAGTTAAATAAGCAGGGTGACAATATACAGCCTTGATGTACTCCTTTTCCTATTTGGAACCTGTCTGTTGTTCCATGTCCAGTTCTAACTGTTGCTTCCTGACCTGCATACAGGTTTCTTAAGAGGCAGGCCAGGTGGTCTGGTATTTCCATCTCTTTCAGAATTTTCTACAGTTTATTGTGATCCACACAGTCAAAGGCTTTGGCATAGTCAATAAAGCAGAAGTAGATGTTTTTCTGGAACTCTCCTGCTTTTTCGATGATCCAGCGGATGTTGTTCTTTGGTTCCTCTCCCTTTTCTAAAAGCACTTGAACATCTGGAAGTTCACAGTTCACGTATTGCAGAAGCCTGGCTTGGAGAATTTTGAGTATCACTTTATTAGCATGTGAGATGAGTGCAATTGCAGTAGTTTGAGCATTCTTTGGCATTGCCTTTCTTTGGGAATGGAATGAAAACTGACCTTTTCCAGACCTGTGGCCACTGCTGAGTTTTCCAAATTTACTGACATATTGAATGCAACTCTTTCACAGCATCATCTTTTAGGAGACATTTAAGGGAATATCAAATTGAATGCACTCAAATGAATATCAAATTGAATGCACTCAAGGAATGATCATCAAATAACAAACATAGAAATTTATTTTCTGTAGAATTGTGTACTTTGCAAGGAACTGTCATGAATTTAATTTTTGACTGAATTAACAGTTAGATTTTTCATAATAATCCATTAAGTAGTGGCATACAGATTTTTTTCCCTCTTTCTTCTCTCCCTCTCCTCTTTCTTTCTCCTTTTCTTTTAAGGGGTAGCATAAGACTCTTCCACATGCATGAGCAGGAAACAGAAGAATTGGAGCCTTGGACACAGCTTTTATAGACTGAGGTCAGTTTATCCACTGCTTGCTCTGTCCAAGGTCAGCCAGTCAGATCCATTCATATTCTTCCTTCATGAAAGAAGACTGTCTGGTTTTAGTCTCTTTCCACCTTCAGCAGTTACTTTTCTTTTGCCATTTGGAACATAGTTCCAGCAGAAAGTGCTGAGGGTGAAGATGCTTTGGCCATGTTGCACCATGGTTTAATCAGTAGCCTGGTAAATGCTATAGCGGTAGTAGCTTAGGTACCCTTATCCACAGGATCATTGAACTTTCATTCCTGTAGTCTTGGCTGGACTCACAGAGAAGCACAGTGAAGATTATATCTCTCTTTCTAGGAGAGCAACTTTAACATAAATCCTTGAATTACTAGACAATTTGTGAATTTTAAAATGGTGTCATTTGTAGTAGCCCTCCACCAGCAATATTCTTCTTTAGCCAGTCACTTAATTATTTGCTCAACAATTGTGCATTATTTGCTCAACAATTGTGCTCAGTCACATCCCATTCCATGTGTGCTTAGTCGCTCAGCGGTGTCTGACTCTTTACGACCCCATGGCCTGCAGCCCACCAGACTTCCTTTGTCCATGGGATTCTCCAGGAAAGAGTACTGGAGTGGGTAGCCATTCCCTTCTCCAGGGGATCTTCCTAACCCAGGGATCAAACCCACACCTCCCACATTGGCAGGCGAGTTCTTTACCACTCCTGCCAACTGAGAAGCTCAGCAATTACTTTGTTGCTAATTATGGCTTTGTTGAGACATGAGGAATTTAAAGTAATTTTGTTTACTTACACCCCTTAAGAGAGAATTCTACTTCCAGATTTTTTTTAAAGAAAAAAAGAGGGGGGTGTTTACAGCATAGCTCTTCACTCTGCTATGAACTCCGCACTTGACAGCCCTGATTTCCAAGGTTGCATTCTGCATAAGTACTTCAGTCAATTTCTCCTTTTACATGTTCTTTTGTTATTCACTTAGAATGTTGAGGGTGTGGATTAACCATGATATTTGCAGTTTGTTTTATCTGTGACTTGGAATTCAGTCATTACCTTTCTCCACCTCGGTAATCCATTCATCAAAAGTTGACTGCATAGATTTGTTGGTTGGAAAAGTTAACTGCTTCCAAACCATGGAGATGACTTCTCTCAATGGCTTCAAATACTAGTTTCAAGTATCAAAGAGTGTCCAGGCAAGCCAAGATGTCCTTGAACAATTGAGGTCAGTCCACTGTGGTAGCTCAGTCTTGTGGTTCTCTGCCTTGACTGGAAGTTATAAAGCTGGAGCCAAAACCTCCTTTAGAGAAATCCTAAGTATAAATTAGTCAGAAATTAAATAAATCCCATTTGGCAAGGACAAGAAAAATGTCCTAGAGTCTTGAATATATTTAAATGCCATAAGTGGTGAAACTTGCAGCTCATTTAATGTGAGGAAATAATTTATATAATATACCTCCAAAATTCCAACTCACTGTTATTTTCTCCTGCCACCTTCAATTTCCAGCCAGGAAATAGTGTCATAGAAAAACAATCTTGTGGTTCAGCTCCCTGCTGAAAAAGGAGTACATGCAAGTTATCTTAAACTAATTCCTTCAAATGAATGTCTAACTGATGCTGGAAAACCTCTGAGGGAGATCCCATAACTCCTTTGGTAAACTCTAGCAGTGTTTGAATGACCTTGTAGTTAAAAGGTGGCTCCCAATGTTTAAACTGAATTTTCTTGTTGATACCTGAATATCATCAGTGAGTTTGCTTCTGTGAATATTAGAAATGGGAAAGATCTGTCTTGAGGCTACATGGGAAGGGCTTAAAACAACACTTTTATGATTACTACATGATTTATTTTTTAAAAATTGTAGTATAATTGCTTTTCAATGATGTGTTAGCTTCTGGCTCTACAATGAAGTAAATCAGCTATACAGATACATACACCCCTTCCCTCCCTCCCACCGCCCCAGCCCCATCCCATCTAGGTCATCACAGAGTGCCGAACTAAACCTCCAGTGCTTTGTAGCAAGTTCCCACTAGCTATCTCTTTTACACAAGGTAATGTATATATGTCCATATTATATGTTATATAAATATTATAGGGATAGCTCTTTGTTCACTTAGGATTCTTGTTCAGTAAATTATGATCTGTACTTTTTCTGTACAGTGACATGTATGGTGGTGTATTGGTTTGGAGGCTTTCCTGGCAGCTCAATGGTAAAGAATCTGCCTGCAATGCAGGAGATGCAGGAGATGTGGGTTCAATTCCTGTCTCAGGAAGATCTCCTAAAATAGGAAATGGCAACCCACTCCAGTATTCTTGCTGGGATAATTCCATGAACAGAGGAGTCTGGCAGACTACAGTCTGTGAGGTTGCAAAGAGTGAGACATGACTGAGGGTGCACACACACACACACACACACACACACACACACACACACACACACATTAGTTTGGAAGAGTCTGAGGATACTTTCTATTCTGAAACTTTATGATATTTTTTAGTTATGACTATGAATGATGGGAGTGATTCAGAAAAGCCCAGTTTACCCTAAATGTTCTAGTTTTGCTTCTTAGGCTATAAATAGGGCAGATAAGATTTGGACAAGTCTGTGAACTTTCCACTGGCTTTATTAGAACAGTGTTTTCCACTGGTTATTCCTGAGAGGCAAGGGCAGATCTGACATGAGATCAACTCAGCATAAATACTGTGTATCCTGGGTAAACATAAGCATGGAAGCTGGAATGTGAGAAATGACAGACATTTGCAAGCTTCAAGTGGTTTTTGGGTTCATACAATCTACTTTATATATATATATTCTTTGGGTAAACTTATTCATCCTCAAGGCTTCATCTACCATTTATATGCTATAGATTTCCAGAGTTTTTGTTTGTGCCCAAACCCCTCTTCTGATAGTGTTTATACTTGGATTTTTATGCATAGCCCATACTCAACACATCCAAGATCCAATTCTCCACTCAAGCCTGCCCTTTCTTATCTTAGTGAATGCTAAGTCACTCGTGTCAGAGTCTTTGCAATCGTAAGGACTGTAGCCCTCCAAACTCTGTCCATGGGATTCTTCAGGCAAGAATACTAGAGTGGGTTGCCATGCCCTCCTCCAGGGGATCTTCCTGACCCAGGGATCGAACCTGCATCTCTTATGTCTCCTGCACTGGCAGGTAGATTCTTTACCACTAGCGCCCCCTGGGTACCCCCATTTATCTCTTCTCAAGTGAGAGATCATTTTCTATTTCATATACCTGTGTCAGTTAGGATGAGACTTGACTCTGTTACAGAAATTTCCTTTCAGCAGTGGCTTAAACAATATGGAGGGCTTCCCAGGTAGCGCTAATGGTAAAGAACCCAGTTCCCATAGCACGTGTGCACGGTGCTATGGCTGGAACCAGTACAATGAGCGTTCCCTGAAAAAAATTATCTTTGTTACTCAAACTCTACTGAAATCAGGTTTGATGAAATGATTCGTTTACATTCCTAATACAGTGATCTGTGTAGGAAAATTCTCTTAGGATTTGGTAGCAGCCACAATCCTGTCTTTTCTGAGAAATTTTACTTGTTTTGTGTTATTAGATGGCAATACTAGATAGCATCCTTAGACACCTCCCACGTGCTAGGCACTGTGCCAAACACCTTGTCTGCATTTTCTTAGGATGTTCCCATGATGTGTCTTTAAAGACACACTATCATAATTCCACTGGTGAGGTGAAGTAACAGGTTTGGGTTTTTCTTTTTGGCTACTAGTAAGCTTAGAGCTATGTTAAGCCCAATCACAGCAGCTGTATTGACCTCACCTTTTGTCTTTGTTTAGTGTAAAAGACAAATTTTATTTTACCTCCAGTTCAGTTTAGTCGCTCAATCATGTCTGACTCTTTGCGACCCCATGAATCGCAGCACGCCAGGCCTCCCTGTCCATCACCAACACCCAGAGTCTACTCAAACCCGTGTCCATCGAGTCGGTGATGCCATCCAACCATCTCATAATCTATTGTTCCCTTCTCCTCCTGCCCCCAATTTGTCCCAGCATTAGAGTCCTTTTCAATGAGTCAACTCTTTGCATGAGGTGGCTAAAGTACTGGAGTTTCAGCTTTAACATCAGTCCTTCCAATGAACACCCAGAACTGATCTCCTTTAGGATGGACTGGTTGGATCTCCTTGCAGTCCAAGGGACTCTCAAGAGTCTTCTCCAACACCACAGTTCAAAAGCATCAATTCTTCAGTGCTCGGCTTTCTTCACAGTCCAACTCTCATATCCATACATGACCACTGGAAAAACCATGGCCTTGACCAGATGGACCTTTGTTGGCAAAGTAATGTCTCTGCTTTTTAATATGCTGTCTAGGTTGGTCATAACTTTTCTTCCAAGGAGTAAGTGTCTTTTAATTTCATGGCTGCAATCACCATCTGCAGTGATTTTAGAGCCCCCCAAAATAAAGTCAGTCACTGTTTCCACTATCTCCCCATCTATTTGCCATGAAGTGTTGGGACCAGATGCCATGATCTTAGTTTTCTGAATGTTAAGCTTTAAGCCAACTTTTTCACTCTTTCACTCTTTCCTCTTTCACTTTCATCAAGAGGCTTTTTAGTTCCTCTTCACTTTCTGCCATAAGGGTAGTGTCATCTGCATATCTGAGGTTATTGATATTTCTCCCGGCAATTTTGATTCCAGCTTGTGTTTCTTCCAGCCCAGCTTTTCTCATGATGTACTCTGCATATAAGTTAAATAAGCAGGGTGACAATATACAGCCTTGATGTACTCCTTTTCTTGTTTGGAACCTTCTGTTGTTTCATGTGCAGTTCTAACTGTTGCTTTCTGACCTGCATACAGGTTTCTCAAGAGGCAGGTCAGGTGGTCTGGTATTCCCATCTCTTTCAGAATTTTCTACAGTTTATTGTGATCCACACAGTCAAAGACTTGGGTGCAGTCAATAATATTTTACCTTAGGTAATAATAAAAATGCTGAGACATTTGATAGGATGACTTTAGTTTAAGGCTTCTGACATATTTTTTGTATATATTATATAAAATGTGTGTATAAATGGACTATTTTTTATGTTTTTTCTAAACTTATTCATCCTTCAGAATAGTTATATTAATTATTTTTAAGTGATTGAATATATTTTTGAAGAGACACAGGGTAAAAAATAATTGAATTTTACATTCAATTGCATTCATATATTGACATTGTATAAATTATGAGTTGAGTTCCTAAGTTGGATCTTAGACTATTGATATTTTCACTCATGAAATGATGACACAGACATCTACTATAATACCTTTAAGTCAAGTTTTTGTCTCTTTAAACATATAACATTTGCAACCATATAATACATTTTACAGTTATGTTTTTGGGAGAGAACTAGTAAAAAGATAAATATTCAGAATGCAATTTGAAACAGACAATTGAGAAAAAATTGCTTTGTATATTAATTTTCCTGGTAATGTTTTAGTCTGGAGAAAGCGTTTCTGTGATTCTAGACTTTGAATAATTTTTTGTTGTTAAAATATGGAATTATGAAATAGATTTTTTTTTACCTATGCATTTAAAATAGCACTTTGGCCTTGATTCTTATGTTCTGTAGAATTTCCATCCAGAAATTTTAATGAAAGATTTCAGAATGCAACCTTTAGATGCCTTCCAGGCTATTTATATGCATACAACTTACCTGGCCAACTGTGATTAGCCAATTTGCATAAATGTGATTTACCACCTAAGAGATTAGGAATCTAATCTTAATTTCCTCAATTGATATTTAACTTTGACACATTTATTAGAATGATTTATCAGATAGATTGCTTTTTCATATTAGTCATTAGTCATAGGCTAACTAAGGATGAATAACATTTTCAAATTTCAGCACTAGATGAATTATACTTTTGGAAGTTGATAATAGAGATAACTACCTTGACTCTAGGATTTTCCCAATTTAAAATCAGTTGAGACATTTTTCTCAATTTAGAATAAATGGGAAGATACGTGTATTTCATTGGATTATAAATATTTAGTACAACAACATCAGTTAACAGCTAGTTTATAGGGGTGGAAGATCTTTAAATTATAATTCCAGAATGAAATGACTAATCACTAAGATCACTCTTTATTAACAAATGTGTGAACAGCTTTTCATATTCTTTGAAAGAGCAGTAAAATATATGAATAGCTTGTTTCATTAATATTCGAGTACCCTCTATATGCAAGGCAAAGTGTTAGTTCTTTGGGGATAAAATGATACAGCAGACTTAAATTTTGTACTCAAAGAGGTGTCGGTTTACTGAAGAAAATTAGACATGTCCTACAAAATACATAAAGCCTCATTATAGGAGGCGATAAAGGGCCCTCAGACTTAAGAATTTATATATCTTGATTCTTCCCAAATATTTCCTTTTCTCCACTCATTTCTACCATGTCATGGTGAATTTTTCTTTATATTGCTTAACAACACTTTGTGCGTATCCCCAGGTTTTCAGTCACTTTCAGTTACTAAACACGGTGACCAAATGTGAAGCTTGCATCTCATGTTAAGTTCAATGAGTACCTTCTTCCCTTCCCCCAGCACCAGCCAGGCTTAGGCTCCAAAGACACTATTGCCTCCCTTTTCCCAGTGTAGAGTAAAGGTGGCAAGGTGGGGAGGGATGTGATTTGCCTCTGGGTCACATCTTTTCCCTTTTTTGAGTTCTATAGTGGTCCCCAAGGTTTGTTGGGCCCCTGGGGGAAGGTATAGAGATTGTATTCTTTTTATAAAAAAATTAATTAATTTTTGGCTGTGCTGGGTGTTCATTGCTGCATGTGGGCTTTCTCTAGTTGTGGTGTGTGGGGGCTACTCTTCAGCTGTGGTACACAGGCTTTTCATTGCTGTGACTTCTCTTGTTCCAGAGTACGGGCTCTAGGATGCAAGGACTCAGTAGTTGTGGCACACAGGCTTTGTTGCTCTGTGGCATGTGGGATCTTCCTGGACCAGGGATCGAACCCATGTCCCCTCTGTTGGCAGGCAGATTCTTAACCACTGGACCACCAGGGAAGTCCTGAATTTGCATGTATGTGTTGTGTCATCGTTTTCTGTACCTAACTATGATATTTCTGTCATCTAGAATTTCTTTACTTTTAGTATTTTTAGCATATAGACTGCTTCTTAAAATTTTTTCTTCCTTCTCCCAATTAATATCATTGTAAAATATCATTTTCTCATGTTATTACAAAGTATCTTTACAAATGATTTTCAAAAATAGGAAAAGGAGTACGTCAGGGCTGTATATTGTCACTCTGCTTATTTAACTTATATGCAGAGTACATCATAAGAAATGCTGGGCTGGAGGAAGCACAAGCTGGAATCAAGATTGCCAGGAGAAATATCAATAACTGCAAATATGCAGATGACACCACCCTTATGGCAGAAAGTGAAGAAGAACTAGAGAGCCTCTTGATGAAAGTGAAAGAGGAGAGTGAAAAAGTTGGCTTAAAGCTCAACATTCAGAAAACTAAGATCATGGCATCTGGTCCCATCACTTAATGGCAAATAGATGGGGAAATAGTGGAAACAGTGACAGACTTTATTTTTTTGGACTCTGAAATCACTGCAGATGGTGATTGCAGCCATGAAATTAAAAGACACTTACTCCTTGGAAGGAAAGTTATGACCAACCTAGACAGCATATTAAAAAGCAGAGACATTACTTTGCCAACAAAGGTCCGTCTAGTCAAGGCTATGGTTTTTCCAGTAATCATGTATGAATGTGAGAGTTGGACTATAAAGAAAGCTGAGCACTGAAGAATTGATGCCTTTGAACTGTGGTGTTGGAGAAGACTCTTGAGAGTCCCTTGGACTGCAAGGAGATCCAACCAGTCCATCCTAAAGGAGATCAGTCCTGGGTGTTCATTGGAAGGACTGATGTTAAAGTTGAAATTCCAATACTTTGGCCACCTGATGCAAAGAGCTGACTCATTGGAAAAGACCCTGATACTGGGAAAGATTGAGGGCAGGAGGAGAAGGGGACGAGGATGAGATGGTTGGATGGCTTGATGGACATGGGTTTGGGTGGACTCCAGGAGTTGGTGATGGACAGGGAGGCCTGGCATGTTGCAGTTCATGGGTTCTCAAAGAGTCGGACACAACTGAGCAACTGAACTGAACTGAACTTATTCTACTGTATATTACATTGATCAATTCACTTACTAATCATTACTTCATCATTTCGTAATTTCAGATCATTTAGATGGCTTCAGATCAAAGACATTATAAGTAATGTGAGAACACCATGTTTGGACAGACAAGTTTTTTTAATCCCCTGTATTGGATTATTCCATGTGTATGAGCAGTAATTCCTTCTTCATGTATGACAGCAGGCATTACTGAATTTATGTCTCTCAGAACCTTGGGAAACACTTGATATTAAGTATAGGTATAGTTTGGTGTTGGTCATACTTTCTAAATGATATTGCCTCTGACTGGGCAAGATCTTCAAATTCTTCATTTTGTTTACAGCTAGTAAACAAAATGGATTTTTAGTGGAATATTTTTATTATTTAATATTTTATTTTCCTGGTTTGGCAGCAAGTAATGTATTTATTTCTGCTCTTGGATTTTGGCAGAAGCTTTCTGTAAATCTCAGAAGCACACAAACCATTTAACACTCTGCCATCCAATACCATGATCACTTCCCTGAACCTAAGCAACTTGGTAAATTTGGGGGGGAATTCATGAATGCCTTTTCTGGAAAGCCTGTTGGAAGCCCCTGATTAGGCATCTTTCCTTTAATGAGTTCTTCTAATAGCATAGCTAAGCTTTTCACCATTTTCTGGAATATATCCAGGGCCTTTATTTAATAAGTGTTCTGTCAAGAGTTGGAAACAAAATAAAGTATTAGAAAAAGATACTGGCAAAGCTTTCTGCTCCTAATCACAGGTTAGGTGGGCCAGGCATGTGGAGTATCAAGAAACTGACAGAACGGGCAGAATGAATGTTTCTAGAGAGTGTCCTGCACTGCAGTCAGTCTCAGAAACAGATAGCTCTCAGAGTGGGCTTTTTACTGTCCATCTCTCCCCTCTATGGCTGGGGGAAGAAGAAGGGAGTATCTTAAACACTGAATATGAGCAAAAAGATTTCTAAAATACAGTTCTCTTAAAACAGGCATATGTTGGATTGGCCAAAAGATTGGTTCAGGTTTTTCCATAACAGCTTACAGAAAAACCCAAACAAACTTTTGGGCTAACTAAGTACCATTAAAGGGGCTTCCCAGGTGATGCTAGTGATAAAGAACCTGCTTGCCAATGCAGGAGACATAAGAGACGCGGGTTCGATCCATGGATCAGGAAGAGTCCCTGGAGGAGGGCATGGTATCCCGCTCCAGTATTCTTGGCTGGAGAATCCCATGGACAGAGGAGCCTGGCGGGCTACAGTCTCAGAAGTTAGAAAAGAGGTGGACACAACTGAAGCAACAGCAAATATACAAGCATGCAATACCATTAAACTGGATTAGGAAGAACAACCCATTGGATCCTTACTGTTGAATTCCTTTGTGATCATTTGCTGGTGATGCATGCTCATTTCCTGATGATAAAGAAATTTAGACGCTGTCATAGTTACACAGCTTAGCATCAGCTTGAATTGCAGGTGCTGTTTGAGCGAATCAAATAAAACCGGCCACGTGAGAACTCAGGTGGGCAGGTCTTTGGGGACCTGAGGAACCTTTATGAGTGAGTGAGCTGAATGCAGAAGGTTGTCCTGGATGGTTAAGAATGGCCCGATGAGTTGGAGCTTTACTCAGGGTACTTGGCTCGTGTCATTTCCTAGGACTGGAAGGACTGGAATAAAATAATAGAGATTGTGCAACAGCAGGCTGGGCCCACAGAGGGAGGATCCAAAAAGAATAAACAGGAGGCATAATGGGAGAAAACTACAGGAAATAAGAATTAACCTTATGGCACAACTCCAGAAAACTAACTGGGCTGTTTTCTCAGTATAGTTTTGTATTTCTCTTTGAGGGAGTGACATAGCAAAGTGAAAGTGTTCGTCGCTCAGTTGGGTCTGACTCTTTGCAACCCCATGGATTGTAGCCCACCAGGCTCCTCTGTCCATGAGATTCTCCAGGCAAGAATACTGGAGTGGGTTGCCATGTCCTCCTCCAGGGGATCTGGAGTGATCCAGGGATTGAAATTAGGTCTTCCGTATTGCAGGCATATTCTTTACCATCTGAGCCACCAAGAAACCCAAACTGAGCTGTGTGACTGTATCCTGAGACATCCTATGAATCATGTAAACTTCTCTAGTGGAAGGAACATCACCTTTCTATTTGATTTTGATAGGCTAAATGAGCCGTACACTTAGTGACTTTACATTTGTGATGTCATCCAGTTAAAGCAGAGGTGACTCGACAAAACAAAATGAATAACTCTTTTTTCTCCACATTCATGGAGGATGCGCTCAGCTCCATAGAGCTTCCTACTGTGTCTCACAATGAGGGAAGAAAGCTGAGGAACTGATACATGGAAGGATCCTTCTACAGGACTGTTGAGAGGAGAGAGATGAAGCTAGAAATCAGTATACCAGAATCCAGCTGACGTAGAAATGATGTCAGAAATCTGATTATGGACATTCTGCTTTGGCTTTTTGATAGAAGTCTGTGGGTGGTTTAGCTGAAATCAGACCAGGCATATTGATGAAACAGCTTTCTCTTACTCTAATCTCTTGCCCCACTTGATCTTCTTAGATTAAAGTCTTTGAGTTTTAGACTAGAGATCTCTTCACAGAGAGACAGGACAGTACATAGCCTGTCATGACAACTCTAGACTAAAGTATATAGAAAAAAAGCTACATTAAAAGGAGACCTTTGGGAAGCCCTTGATGGTGTTGATGGAATCATAAATTGGTGCAGCCGCTATTAGAACAGTGTTGTTTTTGTTCAGTTGATAAGTCGTGTCTGACTCTTTGTGACCCCATGGACTGCAGCATGCCAGGCTTCCTAGTCCTTCACTATCTCCCAGAATTTTCTTAAATTCATGTCTGTTGAGTTAGTGATGGATCCAACCATCTCATTCTCTGTCACCCTCTTCTCTTTTTGATTTTAACCTTAACCAGCATCAGAGTCTTTTCCAATGAGTCAGCTCTTCACATCAGGTAGCCAAAGTATTAGAGGTTCAGCTTCAGCATCAGTCCTTCCAATGAATCAGGGTTGATTTCCTTTCAGAGTGACTGGTTTGATTTCCTTGCAGTCCATGGGACTCTCAGGAGTCTTCTCCAGCACCGCAATTTGAGAGCATCTGTTCTTTGGCACTCAGCCTTCTTTATGGTCCAACTCTCACAGCCATACATGACTCCTGGAAAAACCATAGCCTTGATTATACAGAGACTTTGTCAGCAAAGTGATGTCTTTTCTTTTTAATAAGCTGTTTAGAACTATATGGAGGTACTTAAAAAAATTCTAGGAATAGAGCCAACATACAGTCCAGTGATCCCACTCCTGAGCCTATGTCTGGAGAAAACTCTAATTTGAAAAGATACATGGACCCCAATATTTATTGCAGCACTATTCACGATAGTCAAATCATGGAAGCAACCTAAATGCCCATTGACTGATGAATGGATGAAAAAGATGTACTATGTACATACAGTGGGATTCTACTCAGCCACTAAAAAAGATGAAATAATCCCATTTGCAGCAACATGGATGCACCTAGAGATTATCATTAAGTGAACTAAGTAAGACAGAGGAACACAAATCAGATGTCACTTATAGGTGGACTCTAAGCAAATGATACAAATGAGCTTATTTGTAAAATAGAAATAGATTTACAGATATAGAAAACAAATTTATGATTACCAAAGGGGAAAGTACGGGAGAGGGATAAATTAGGAATTTGGGATTAATAGATACACACTAGTATATATGAAATAGATAAACAACAGGAACCTATTTTATAGCACAGGAAACCATACACAATATCTTGTAATAACATAATGGAAAAGAATCTGAAAAAGAATAGATATATACATATGTGTACAGTTGAATCACCTTCGCTATATACTTGAACACTGTATTAATAAGTCAGCTATACTTCAATTAAAAATTAAAAATCAAAGAAGAGGTCTTTTGATCAGTAGGAGCAGAGAGTGTAGTAAAAATGGAGGAAGTCTCCAGATTTTCCTTGTAGCATGCTATGTATGTTTATTATTACCACCACCTTGCCTGTACTATCTGCCAGCCATCATCAAGGCAAACCATAACATAAAACTCAATGAAAATTAAAGAAGAAAAATTTTAAATTCTCCACAAAAGGCAGAATAAAAATGATTATATAAGAAACAGGATAAATGATTTTACAAACCCAAATAAAGAAATTTAGAAATAGATTAAAGAAATAGAATTAACTAAAAAATCTAGGGTGAAACAGATCATCAGTCCAGGTTGGATACATGAGACAAGTGCTTGGGCCTGGTGCACTGGGAAGACCCAGAGGGATTGGATCGGGTGGAGAGGGAGGTGGGAGGGGGGATCGGGCTGGGGAACACATATAAATCCATGGCTGATTTCTGTCAATATATGACAAAAACCACTACAATATGTTAAAGTAATTAGCCTCCAACTAATAAAAATAAATGGAAAAAAAAAAAGAAACAGATGAAGTAAATTAAATAGATTTAATTCAAATGTGTTTAATTAAACAATAAGATAGATAGACCTAAAAATAAGAAAAGTTCAGAGACTTGGCAAATCATGTAATTTTTTCTTTTTTTTTGAGATTTGAGCTATAGTAACTTCTTTTTTATTCATGGTGTATATGCACCATGTAATTTTTTGATAAAGGTAAGTCAAACCAACAGAAAAAAAAAAGATTCAAAGGCTGATAAGCAAAATGATTAGGTGTAAGATGGTGTGATTTAAAAGATAAAGACAAAGGTGAAAAGAAGGAAGATGAGAAAAAAATGGATGGTAGACATACAAACAGAAAGTTAAGCAGTGTCATTGAGTAGCAAACTAAAACAATGCTGAAGCATTTTAAATGTTAAACAATGCTAAACATGCTATAGTGTGTTTTTTAAAAGATAAACTTTAACCTGAATAAAGTAAGAAATCAACTGACCATCTAGCTGGAAACCAGCGTGGCAGGCAGGACCCCTTAGCAGAATTCTGTTCAGTTCAGTTCAGTCGCTCAGTCGTGTCCGACTCTTTGCGACCCCATGAATCGCAGCACGCCAGGCCTCCCTGTCCATCACCAACTCCCGGAGTTGACTCAAACTCATGTCCATCGAGTCGGTGATGCCATCCAGCCATCTCATCCTCTGTCGTCCCCTTCTCCTCCTGCCCCCAATCCCTCCCAGCATCATGGTCTTTTCCAATGAGTCAGCTCTTCGCATCAGGTGGCCAAAGTACTGGAGTTTCAGCTTCAACATCAGTCCTTCCAATAAACACCCAGAACTGATCTCCTTTAGGATGGACAGGTTGGATCTCCTTGCAGTCCAAGGGACTCTCAAGAGTCTTCTCCAACACCACAGTTCAAAAGCATCAATTCTTCGGTGCTCAGCTTTCTTCACAATCCAACTCTCACATCCATACATGACCACTGGAAAAACCATAGCCTTGACCAGATGGACGTTTGTTGGCTGAGTAATGTCTCTGCTTTTTAATATGCTATCTAGGTTGGTCATAAGTTTCCTTCCAAGGAGTAAGAGTCTTTTAATTTCATGGCTGCCGTCACCATCTGCAGTGATTTTTGGAGCCCCCCCAAAATAAAGTATGACACTGCTTCCTGTAGTTGGAACAATTTTCTATAGTAAGGAGACAGAGAGAGAAACCTGTGCTCTTGGGCTCCTGCCCTTCAGTGCATTTTGGGCACCAGAGCCCGGTCAGCACTTCTCAGCCATCAGGAGGCCGGGGCAGGGCCTGGGGGGGCTCAGCCTTGTGTGTGGTCTCCTGGGGCTCTGCAAACACCACTGCAAATTCAGGTGAAGCAGATGTTGCTAATAGTTATGGAGAAGGGACTTTCCTGGGGGTCCAGTGGCAAAGACTGAGTTCTTGGTTCGATCCCTGGTCAGAGAACTAGATCCCACATGCTGCAACTAAAGATCCAGCATGCCTGGAAAAAGATCAAAGGTCCTGTGGGCTTCAGCTAAGGCCTGGAGAAGGCAAAATAAAGAAAACAAAGTTGTAGAAGAAAGCATTTGTTTATAGTTTATATTTGGCCCTTGGATGTGTGGGTTTTTTAGTTAAAAAGAACTCATCTTACATCCCCCTTTCTGTGTCTTCCTACAGGTCTCTGCTATTAACACACTCCTATGTTTCATTCTTGACCTTTTTCTATGGTTTAAAAGCCATATACATAGAAATATATAGGATTTTGTACAGAAATAATACATCATAGCCAGCATATATGAAATGTTTACAATACGCTCAGCGCTAGAGCTGGATTATACAGTGCCAGGGGGTGACACCTGGGCTGATCTATTCATTGTTCCTTGAGGAAGTTTTGCTCTCTATGATTCCAGTTTCTTTGGGAAAACAAAAATGAACTATGAGTGTAACTAAAATACAGCTCTATTATAAGTGCAGAGCAAGGCACACGGTGTGTGCTAAGTCACTTCAGTTGTGTCTGACTCTCTGCGACCCCATGGGCTGTAGCCCACCAGGCTCCTCTGTCTATGGGATTCTCCAGGCAAGAATACTGGAGTGGGTTGCCATTCCTCTCCAGGGGACTCTTCCCAACCCACAGATGGAACCTGTGACGCTTACATCTACCTGCATTGGCACTTTACTGCTAGCACCAAAAGCACACAGTAGGCATACAATATTTGCTTAATGGCCTTGAGCAAAGCCCTTTAAATATTACTTTGTGCAGACTTGCAGTATTTTAAAGTGTAGAGTTTTCGTTTATAGTTTATTCTTTTCCATTACCACCTCCACCTCCCTCACCCCCTCCCCACCCCCCTATCCCCCACCCCTGCACAGTGTTATGCCTGCACCCTTGCTTGTAACCTTGCAGTTTGCTAGTTGAACAGGGAAGCCTCTCAGCCTGGCCTGTGGCGCTCTGGGTTCTGTTTTAGGCATTTGACCAGTTGTGTGGCTCCCTGTGTCAACAGTCTGCGTCTGGCCTTTGACTGCAAGGAAGGTTACTGGCAAAAGACATGGAATAGCTAGAAAAGCCTAAAGTGGAAAACCAGGGGGTGCCCGCCACACTGGAAAGCTTTCTCATTTAATTGGTAAAGTGGACCATTGCCTCCTGTATGTATTTTCCTTGTGTCTGTTTCCCATTTTTTAAAGTGTAAAAACATATGGCCACAAGAGATTAGTAAGATATTCTTCTAAAAATGAAAAGATACAAAGTAACTTATTTCTGAAACAGAAAGAGACTCACAAACATAGAAAACAAATTTTTGGTTATCAGAGGGGAAAGGGCAAGGGGAGGGATAAATTAGGAGTCTGGGATTAACAGATACTACTATAAAGCAAATAAACAACAAGGACCTACTAGATAGCGTAGGGAACTGTACCCAATATTTTGTAATAATTTACAAGGGAAGAGAACCTGAATGAGAATGTGTATGTGTGTGTGTGTATGTATGTATGTATGTATGTGTATTTGTATTATAGAACTGCAGTGCTGTATATCTGAACCTAGGGCTTCCCTCAAAGCTCAATTGGTAAAGAATCCACCTGCAATGCAGGAGACCCTAGTTTGATTCCTGGGTTGGGAAGATTCCCTGGAGAAGGGACAGGCTACCCACTCCAGTATTCTTGGGCTTCCCTCGAGGTTCAGCTGGTAAAGAATCTGCCTGCAGTGTTGGAGACCTGGGTTTGATCCCTGGGTTGGGAAGATCCCCTGGGGAAGGGAAAGGCTACCCACTCCAGTATTCTGCTCTGGAGAATTCCTTGGACTGTATAGTCCAAACTGGGCTTCCGTGGTGGTTCAGACAGTAAAGAATCTGCCTGCAGTGAAGGAGACTCAGCTGTGATTCCCGAGTTGGGAAGATCCCCTGGAGAAGTATTCTTGCCTGGAGAATTCCATGGACAGAGAAGCCTGGCAGGTTACAGTCCACGAGGTCGCAAAGAGTTGAATGCAACTGAGCAACTCACACTTACTTACTTACTATATCTAAAACTAACAAAATATTGTAAATCAACTATACTTCAACAAAAAAATGAGAGAAAATAAGATCAGTTCAGTCTCTCAGTCGTGTCTGACTCTTTGCGACCCTATGAACCGCAGCACGCCAGGCCTCCCTGTCCATCACCAACTCCCAGAGTCTACCCAAACCCATGTCCATTGAGTCGGTGATACCATCCAACCATCTCATCCTCTGTTGTCCCCTTCTAGAAGCATAAGATATTCTACACTTATAATAGTTTCCTCTGCCTTTTTCCTATTGAGTCACTTAGAAAACTTCCTATAAGTTTTGTTGAAAATGGGAAAGTATTAAGCTTCTTAATTTTTTCTTCTGTGGGATTGAGTTTGTCTCTAGCAAATTCGTATTTCTTCCCCATTCAGTAGCAGAAAGAGTGATTTCTCCCCTCCCTCAGTTCTTTGTGGTCTCTCCATGTCTCTGAAAATATGTATTCTAACTTAATTTTCCAGTGTGGTGAAACAGACAAGTGTGTCTAACACGTAGTGAACAGGAAATAAGATGTTTTTGTGTATAGAGAATGTAAGTGCTGTCCAAAGTTAGGAGAGCAGTTAAATTAAAAAAGTCAATCTGTGCAAACATAATGAAATGAGCCAGCGGGGGAACTGGGCCAATTTAGAATTCAGTAAAATCTACTTCTTTTCACTGTGTCTCTAAACTGAAGAGAAAATGTTTTTGGTTGAATGTTTGCATAAAAGGGATATCCCCTGGAAAATATTGTCATTATTCCCAAAGTAACTATTTATTTTGGGGTTTAGAATTTACATGGGCTTCCTTGGAGGCTCAGACAATAAAGAATCTGCCTGCAATGTGGGAGACCTGAGTAGGATTCCTGTGTCGGGAAGATCCCCTGGAGAAGGGAATAGCTACCCACTTTGGTATTCTTGCCTGGAGAATCCCATGGACAGAGAAACCTGGTGGGTAAAGAGTTGAACACGACTGAGTGACTCACAGTTTCATTTTTTTTTTTTAAAGAATTTACACAAGGTCATACCTTATGCTCTGGGAATAATATATACAGACTGAAACCCTAGAAGGGCAACTACATTTTCCTGCATCTATACCCAATGTGGTTAAACTCTTAGATTACTATGGTATTTTACTTTTCAGATTAGCATGGAAAGATTTTTGCTATTTTTAATAGCAAAAAGCAAATATAAGCTCTAAAAGAATTCAGTGTTCCACTCTGTTTGCTAGAATGTTTTGGTTTTCTTTTTCAAAAGAACGAATATTAATTGTAAATCCTTTGGTAATCAAAAATATGAAAAAAAAAAGAAATCGAACGTTGGTACACGGCCCTTGCTATTGTGAATCAAATAATGTCCTCACAAACAAAGGCAGCTTATTTATCTAACCTCATTGTTCCTTGTAATGACTTTTTGGGATAACTAAGGCAGACTCTTGAGCACATAGATATTTTTAGCAGAAAAATTTCTAAAATATACTACAAACTTTTCTGTTAAGCTTCTTGAAGATAAATTAAACTTTTCCTAATAGTGCAGGGGAATCTCATAAGTGTTCATTATTTCTCAGGGCTGGAATACAGTCGAGAGCACTAAAGATAATAGTAACAATCATCATCATTACCTTCATAATAGCTAACATTTGGGATCATGTAGAATATTGTGTGCAAACATGCTTTTAAGAGCTTTACTTGTATTAATTTACTTAATTCTTATAAGGACACTGTGAAGTAATAACACTAGTAGCATCCCCAGGCTGCAGATGAGTCAGCTGAGACAAGTAACTGGCCTCAGGTGGCCCAGCTCAGAGGCAGTAATACCTGGATTCACATTCAGGCTTTTGTTCATCTAGAACTTAGCCCCTCAGCCTTGGGCTTTCTGGTTTCTAAGATAAGCATGAGATTGGGCTCAAGCTGGAATTTTGGGTTTGCCAGTTGGCGTTTGAGTGAGGAGGTAAGTGGACTAACCTTCCCAAGTTCCAATCTCCTTCTCTTAAAATGAGAATGACAAAAAACACTAAATTACTAATAATGATAGTAGCACTAAAGTGCAGGTTCTTGTGAGGAGAGAATGAAAGAGTGCCAGCAAAGAACTTAGCACTCAGGAAGTCATCAAGAAGTATTGCCCCCCTTTTTAAAAAAACTAAGATATGATAGCTTTACAACGTTGTGTTAGCTTCTCTGTACAATGAGGTGAATCAGCTATATGTATACATTTGTCCCCTCCTTCCACCCTCATCCACCCCCTAGGTCCTCACAGAACACTGAGCTGAGTTCCCAGTGTTATATAGCAGGTTCCCATTAGCTGTGGTCGTGTATATGTGTCAATGATACTCTCAATTCATCCCACCCCCTCCTTCCTCCCTTGTATTCACATGTCTGTTCTCTAGTTCACCTGCATCTCCAGTCCTGTGCTGCAAATGGGTTCATCTGCACCATTTTTCTAGATTCCATCTATATGCTTTAATATACAGTATTTGTTTTCCTCTTTCTGACTTATGTCACTCTGTATGACAAACCCTCGGTCCATTTCTATGAATGGCCCAATTTCGTTCCTTTTTATGGCTGAGTAATATTCCATTGTATATATGGACCATATCTTCTTCATCCATTCATCTGTTGGTGGACATTTAGGTTGCTTCCATGTCCTGGCTATCATAAATAGTGCTGCAGTTAGCATTAGGGTACATGTGTCTTTTTGAATTATGATTTTCTCAGGGTAGATGCCCAGTCGTGGACTTGCTGAGTCATATGATAGTTTTATTTTTAGTTTTTTAAAGAAACCTCCATGTTGTTGCTCTTTTGATTTCTCTTGTTATATGAAAGGGTGAGAATCTACATGTGCTCCTGTGGTCTGGGAAAATATTTGCACACTTGAAAAGTGGCCTCAAACACAGAAGTACAGAACAGACTTTTGAACTCTGGGGGAGAACGTGAGGGTGGGATGTTTTGAAAGAACAGCATGTATATTGTCTATGGTGAAACAGACCACCAGCCCAGGTGGGATGCATGAGTCAAGTGCTCGGGCCTGGTGCACTGGGAGGACCCTGAGGAGTCGGGTGGAGAGGGAGGTGGGAGGGGGGATCGGGAAGGGGAATACGTGTAACTATATGGCTGATTCATGTCAATGTATGACAAAACCCACTGAAATGTTGTGAAGTGATTGGCCTCCAACTAATAAAATAATATTAAAAAAAAAAAAAGAAAAGTGGCCTCAAGTTTGCTAATTTTGTTTCAGTTTGTTTACGAATCTGCATTTACTTATTTTTTCCTCCTTGGTTATATTTTGTCATTTTTTGATTCTTTTAATGGTCAGGAATGTGGGCTTCAGAAATCCCAGGTTCCAGATCTGAGACACGTGCACCCCAATGTTCATCGCAGTGCTGTTTATAATAGCCAGGACATGGAAGCAACCTAGATGCCCATCAGCAGGCGAATGGATGAGGAATCTGTGGTACATATACACCATGGAATATTACTCAGCCATTAAAAAGAATTCATTTGAATCAGTTCTAATGAGATGGATGAAACTGGAGCCCATTATACAGAGTGAAGTGAGCCAGAAAGATAAAGACCAATACAGTATACTAACACATATATATGGAATTTAGAAAGATGGTAATGATAACCCTATATGCAAAACAGAAAAAGAGACACAGATGAACAGAACAGACTTTTGAACTCTGTGGGAGAAGGCGAGGGTGGGATGTTTCGAGAGAACAGCATCGAAACATGTATATTATCTATGGTGAAACAGATCACCAGCCCAGGTTGGATGCATGAGACAAGTGCTCGGGTCTGGTGCACTGGGAAGACCCAGAGGGATGGGATGGGGAGGGAGGTGGGAGGGGGGATCAGGATGGGGAACACATGTAAATCCATGGCTGATTCATGTCAATGTATGACAAAAACCACTACAATATTGTAAAGTAATTAGCCTCCAACTAATAAAAATATATGAAAAAAAAAAAAGCTTTGCATATTAGAAAAAAAAGAAATCCCAGGTTCTACTGTTGACTGGTTTGGCTGATTATAGGCAAATGTACTTTTGTTTCTTTAAACCACAGTTTTTCTACTATAAAACACAGGTCTGTATTCTTCAAGAAATGGCTCTATGAATTTGAAAATACAGTATTATCTCTTTTTGTGATCTAGATAAGAATTTTAAGAATATATTGTCCATCTTAAGGTGCCCTTAATATAGCCTTTCTAGTATGTGATATTTCGTTACTTTATTTCCAAATTTGTCTATTTTAGCATTTTAAATTCAGACAGAACCAACTCATTCATTCCTTCTTATTTTCCCCAGATGCTTGATTGCTTTTGAATGTCTCCTGTGTTTGTCTTTCATTTCCTAGTGCTGGCAGATTTGGTGTATCTGTTGCCATCAGTTGGGGTGATTTGGCAGGAAAGGTTTCCCCACGGGAGAAGGCATTCTCTGTCTCATTTGTGGGGAAGCAGATTGACTTCAGTTACCCGTTTCGGACACATTAAGATTGTAGAACTTGATTGTATGCGTCTGTTCTTAGAATAGTTACAGTTCCACTCTATTTTCCTGACTGCTCTTGAGTGAAGCCTGTTTCTTCTGGCTCTTTTTGGTACTTGCACAAAGACTATTGTGGAAGGTAAGTAATATTGATTATACCTTTGAAGGGGGAATAGCATGCTATTGCTCTTGGGTGACGTGTTAGAAAACAACAAACTCACATCAGCTCTTAAGGTCCTTCTCTGCCAGTGTTAAGAGCTTCTAACTGTATCCATCAGTTTCTTTGCTGGCCAGGTGCAGTTGCTGAACTGGTTGGGGGAACCCACACTGGGGTCCTAGCTTCGGCCGAGGCCCCAGTCTCAAGCCCAGGAGGTTCTTTTTTCATCAGATTTGTTCAGCCAATAATGAAACCTATGGCTGAGACTGAAACAGCACAGGCTTTATTCAATGATCAGAGAATGGAGAAGTGAGAAACTAGTTTGCAAATCAACTTCCCAACCCAACTTGGGTGGAGACACCAAATGTTTAGGAGAGTCAAGGTAAAAAGGACGGAATTGGAAATAGAGGAATGCTCAAGACTTATCGGAGAACAGGGGTGTGGTTTGGACCTGGAACTGATACAGCTCTCCTCTTCAATCCTTGTATGAGCTTTTCCAGTAAAGACAGTCATCTCATAGGGAGACATCATAGAAGAATGTGAAACAAAAATCTACGCTTGCTCCTTCATCTCTATGCCATTATTTTTTTGAGTTCTAGTTTTCTCCATTCTTATGCCAATTCTTTTTATTTTCAGTGTTTAAAATTTAGTAATTATTGTGTTTGTCCACTGATATTTTAGGTTTTAAACTTTTGAATAGGTGACATTTTCATATAGTTCCAAAGAAAGCAATATTATAAAGGTAATATTGAGAAATCTTATTCTTACCTGTTTTTGACCATTGTTATGCACTTGTCTCATTTTCTTTTATTCTTATGTGTCTTTGAAATATGCAAACAAAAGTTAATATATATTTTATCTTATACAGTTAGCATTTTCTTTTTACTTCGTATATCATAGATATATTTCTAATATCACTAGAGATAAACAGATATATTGTTGATATAAACGTTCACATATAGGTACACATTGAGTTATTTCCTTTTTTTTTTTTGAGTGTGCCACATGGCATGTGGGATCTTAGTTCCCCAAACAGAGATGGAACCTGACAATAAGGAAAATAATTCTTTAAAATTAGGACATTTTAAAATTAGGCTCTGTGGAACAAAGCAAAACCAACCATTAAGCATCAAGGAGGTAGTATCTGGGTATAAAAGAAATATAGTTTAAGAATCTGTTTCAGCATATGCTGTGCGCTTAGTCGCTCAGTCATGTCCGACTCTATGCAACCCCATGGACTGTTGCCCACCAGGCTCCTCTGTCCGTGGGATTTTTCAGGCAAGAATACTGGAGTGTGTTGCCACTTCTTCCTCCAGGGGATCTTCCCAACCCAGGGATCGAACCCAAGTCTCCTGTATCTCCTGCATTGCAGGTGAATTCTTTACCCACTGAGTCATTGGGGAACAAATAGTATAATAACATTTTAGTAAAAGGAAACTTAATTCTATATTGTAATAAATGAGATATTATGTATAAGATTCAGAAAGTAATTATTGCTATTTTAATATTATTTAGATGCTATGTGAAAAAGACTTCAATCTTACATCCATTTTGGGTCACCACATTTTAAATAAATGATAAGGAAACCAGAATCACGTTCTATGATTACTGACCAAAATGAATAAAAGAGAACATAGCACAGACCATCATTGAATATTTGTTTAATTAAATCTTGAAAGAGACATAGAATTTAAATGTTGGAGAATTGCACAGAGAAAAGTTGGTGAAGATAGCATAACTGTATGTGGTAGGAAATGGTATTAGATATCCCCTGAGTTTTGGTGGATTTGTCTCTATCCATCTATATATCATCTATCCATCTACTCATTTTTCTGTCTGAGTAGATATCATCTATGTCATTCATCTATCTCCATCTGTTAGTGTAGTCAATAAATGTTATAATTATTCCCCAAATTAGTAGCTACCATATATTGAGAAATACATACCAGATTATGTCCATGTACCAGGTGCTTCGGTTGTCGTAATGTTAAATAATGGTACAGGTAGTAATACCTCAATTTTATGCACAAGACCATTGAAGAGTACATGACCTATGTCACATGGAAAACAACAGAGTTAGGGGTATTGCTGAACAGATTTTGGACAGTTATACTTTATATTATAGCCAATGTGGGAATTGGTTCTTTCAAAGACCCTTCTGATTGTTGTATATGCAGAACCCAGAACTTTGTGACTCTTAACAATATCCTCTCAACCAATGTTCTTCCATCCCTCCCTTTCTTTTTTGGTATTTATTAAGTATCTGTCACGGGTCAGGCCCTAGGTCAGGTGCTGGAGATACTGGGGTGATCCAGAATATTTGAATTATTGTCTTCACTGTGTCCAAGGTACTATGTAGTGATTGCACGGAGAATACAAATACAAATAAACAAGCTCTGTTTCCAAGGAAATAACAGTTAAGTGGGGAGACAATGCATAGTAATAAATCCTAACAGACATGATATCAAGTGAGATGGTAGAGCTACTTGAAACAGTGTCTTAAAATCACTTGGGAATCATTCTGGGGGAGTGTAGTCGGCAGACCTTGGAAGAGAAGACAGCATGAATGAAGGTGATGGAGGGAGAACCAGTAAGTGTAGCACACCACACTGCAAGCAGAGGATGAGATGGTAGGATGGCATCACAGACTCAATGGACCTGAGTTTGAGCAAACTCTGGGAGATGGTGAAGGACAGGGAGGCCTGGTGTGCACAGTCCATGGGGTTGCAAAGAGTTGGACGTGACTTCGCAACTGAACAACAAGATGTTAGTGATGTAATGGATGAGGGTGGAGTGGAATGCAGAGATCTAGCATTGAAGCCTTGGGATGCCCTGGTAGAGAGTCTGACACGTTTCAACATGGAAGTGATATGGTTAGAAAGAATGTCTGTGCAGGACATGTAGAGGGGAGATTTGAAGACTGGAGGTTAGGGGACAAGTTTGGAGGCTGTGGCAATACTCCAGGTGAAAGATTGTTAAAACTAGGACCCAGAGTAGTGAAAGCAGAGGGGAAGTAGAAAGATGAGACTGCAGAACTGTTTTAAAGGTAGAATCACAGACCTTGGTATATGATTAGATGTGGAAATGACTGAGATAAAGGAAACTTTCAGAAAAGACTAGTTCCTCATGAGAGCATCCTATAGAGAAGAGAGTGGCTTTTGCATGTTCACCTGTGTTGGTGAACTTTTACCAATATCCACGGTAAGCTGTCACCTAACTCAGAGTCTGAAGCAGCCCAGCCAAATGACACAAACATGACAAGTTTCTCCAAAGACACAAATCCGACTCCAAAACCATTGATGAATAAAGGAGACTTTATCCTTCCTTGTGCTTGTTCATTGTTAAATTTCTTCTATATCTCATATTTGTTCAGAGTTCAACAATTCATCAGGTGATGGTTTTCAGAAATTTAAGTGAATTAACTGATTTGTTCTGGCAGCAACACTGTGAAGTAGGTGGTGGTTTATGTTCATTTTTTACAACAGAGGCAACTAAGGCACAGAGTGATTAGGTGATTTGCATGAACCTCTTGGTTAGTGGCTTCCCTTGTGGCTCAGATGGTAAAGAATCTTCCTCCTATGCCGGAGACCCAGGTTTGATGCCTGGGTCAGGAGGGTCCCCTGGAGAAGGGAATGGCAACCCACTTCAGTATTCTTGCCTGGAGAATCTCATGGACAGAGGAGCCTGGTGGGCTACAGTCCATGGGTCGCAAAAGAGTTGGACATGACTGAGCGACTAACACTTGACTGTGTGGATCACAACAAACTGTGGAAAATTCTTAAAGAGATGGGAATACCAGACCACCTGACCTGTTCACTGAGAAATCTGTATGCAGGTCAAGAAGCAACAGTTAGAACTGGACATGGTACAACAGACTGACTCCAATTTGGGAAAGGAGTACATCGAGGTTGTATATTGTCATCTTGCTTATTTAACTTATATGCAGAGTACATCATGTGAAATGCTAGAGTGTATGAAGCACGAGCTGGAATCAAGATTGCCAGGAGAAATATCAGTAACCTCAGATATGCAGATGACATCACCCTTATGGCAGAAAGTGAAGAAGAACTAAAGAGCCTCTTGATGAAACTGAAAGAGCAGAGTGAAAAATCTGACTTAAAACCACTCAGAAAACAAGGATCATGGCATCTGGTCCCATCACTTCATGGCAAATAGATGGGGAAACAACAGAAACAGTGACAGACTTATTTTTGGGGAGCTCCAAAATCACTGCAGATTGTGCCTGCAGCCATGAAATGAAAAGACGCTTGCTCCTTGGAAGAAAAGTTATGACCAATCTCAGTTCAGTTCAGTGGCTCAGTCATGTCCGACTCTGCAACCCCATGGACTGCAGCACGTCAGGCCTCCTTGTCCATCACCAACTCCTGAAGTTTATACAAACTCATGTCTATTGAGTCGGTGATGCCATCCAACCACCATCCTCTGTTGTCCCCTTCTCCCACCTTCAATCTTTCCCAGCATCAGGGTCTTTACAAATGAGTCAGTTCTTCACATCAGGTGGCCAAAGTATTGGAGTTTCAGCTTCAGCATCAGTCCTTCCAATGAATATTCAGGACTGATTTCCTTTAGGATAACTGGTTGGATCTCCTTGCAGTCCAAGAAACTCTCAAGAGTCTTCTCCAATACCACAGTTCAAAAGCATCAATTATTCAGTACTCAGCTTTCTTTATAGTCCAACTCTCACATCCATATGTGACTACTGGAAAACCCAAAACTTTGACTAGACAGACCTTTATTGACAAAGTAAGTCTGTGCTTTTTAATAAGCTGTCTAGGTTGGTCATAACTTTTCTTCCAAGGAGCAAGCATCTTTTAATTTCATGACTGCAGTGATTTTGGAGACCAAAAATATTGTCTATCACTGTTTCCACTGTTTTTCATCTATTTGCCATGAAATAATGAGACCAGATGCCATGATCTTATTTTTCTGAATGTTGAATCTTAAGCCAATGTTTTCACTCTCCCCTTTCACTTTCATCAAGAGGCTCTTATAGTTCTTCTTTGCTTTCTGCCATATAGGTGGTATCATCTGCATATCTGAGATTATTGATATTTCTTCTGGCAAATGATTCCAGTTTGTGCTTCATCCAGTCCAGAATTTTGGATGATGTTCTCTGCATATAATTTAAATAAACAAGGTGACAATATAGAGCCTTTTCCCATTTGGAACCAGTCTGTTGTTCCATGTCTAGTCCTAACTGTTGCTTCTTGACCTGCATACAAATTTCGCAGGAGGCAGGTCAGGTGGTCTGGTATTTCCATCTCTTTAAGAATTTTCCACAGTTTGTGTGATCCACACAGTCAAAGGCTTTGGCATAGTCAATAAAGCAGAAGTAGATGTTTTTCTGGAACTCTTTTGCTTTTTCGATGATCCAATGGATGTTGGCAATTTAATCTCTGGTTCCTCTGCCTTTTCTAAATCCAACTTGAACGTCTGGAAGTTCAGGGTTCATGTACTGTTGAAACCTGGACAGTGTATTAAAAAACAGGGATGTTAATTTGCCAACAAAGGTCTGTCTAGTCAAAGCTATGGTTTTTCCAGTAGTCATATATGGATGTGAGAGTTGGACTGTAAAGGTAGCTGACTGCCAAAGAATTGATGCTTTTGAACTGTGGTGTTGGAGAAGACTCTTGAGAGTCCCTTGGACTGCAAGGAGATTCAACCAGTCCATCCTAAAGGAGATCAGTCCTGAATGTTCATTGCAAGGACTGATGCTAAAGCTGAAGTTCCAGTATTTTGGTCACTTGATGTGAAGAACTGACACATTGGAAAAGACCCTGATGCTGGGAAAGATTGAAGGCAGGAGGAGAAGGATTAGATGGTTGGATGGCATCACCGACTCAATGGACATGAGTTTATGTAAACTCCAGGAGTTGGTGATGGACAAGGAGGCCTGGCGTGCTGCAGTCCATGGGGCCGCAAAGAGTCAGACATGACTGAGTGACTGAACTGAATGGTAGTTAGGCCTTGAACTCAAGCTGTCTACCTTCAAAACTAATCATTACAGTCATTTATAAATGGAATTGTTTTCTTAATTTCTTTTTCAGGTTGTTCACTGCTGGAGTATGGAAACAACTGATTTTTGTTTGTTGATCTTGCACCCTGAAGCCTTGTTGAATTTATTGATTAGCAGTTTTTTCATGGATTCTTGTGGGCTGCTGCTTCAGAATTTTGTTACGATATTATATTTCTTTCTAAATCTGTTCCTACTGATTTAATCTAGAATATCCAAGATCTTGAAAAGCTACCTTTTACGTTTTAAAGATGCTGCATAAAATTTGGGTTTAATTATTTCACTCCTTATGCTGTCTGGTTTAGTAATTTGGCATATTGAAAAAGAAAAGACCTAAAAAAAAAAGACCTAAAAATGGAGAAAGTATTTAGTAACATTTTCAAGTACTTAAATAGATAATATGGTAAAGGCAAATGATAGCATCATCAGTTAAGACCACCAAAAGATTCTGTGGATTGATTTGTTGTCATTGGAGAATTACATGACATTAAAGCAATGTCACTTATTATGATCAAATGACCCTCATCCAATTAAATAATTTAGGTAGTCCAGTCATCGAGGCAAATTGTGTCTCCTCAAATCTGTTCCTGATCTGAAGGAAATGTGGCTACTTAACTTCCTTATCTGGTATTTTAAAAAAAAGACATTTGTTCTTCTCTTCTCTGCTAATTTATGAATTTTTGTAAGTTAGGGTTGACTCTGTTTCCTAAATGGGTCGTCCCCTGCCCTGTCCCAATTCTGTTTTGAATTTTAAAATGAACTTTATTTTGATTATCAACTCTTAAGATATGTTGAATTTTATTGGCTGTTAATGTAAGATCCTGAGAGTACATTCTTTTCCCACCATTTTAGTGTCTGAGTTAGACCAGTGCTTCTTGCTATTGCAGTGTTGACCTTGGCCCCAAGTTATGATGAATAGACAACAAATGGAGCCTATCATAGCATCTCAGGACACAAAGAGACATTGGAGGTCATTTTTTTCTGGTGAGAAATTGTAATCCTCACGCCACACTCTCATTTCAGAATGTCAGTGCATCTTGTAAATGTTGACTCATATGATGCAGTTCTTATTTTCAGTGTCAAAATAGAAAAATGGAGACATTCACATCCAGTGAACATAGAAGAATAAATAATAACCAATTACTTATCTTCAGAGACAGCGCCCTGGCTCCTAGGTTCTCAAAGATGGAGGGAAAAAAATGCAGGAAGCACAAATCACAGTCAGAGAGAAGGCTTAGGAATCTGGCATCATATCTTTTCTAAAGATCTGTCATTGAATTCACAACCATTTGAGCTCAGGTCCAGCGCATTAAGTTCCCTTTGACAGCATCACAGTGTAACCCTTTATCCATAAACTCACACGAGGCATCCAAGTTGCGATGTCCCAGCATCCATCCATATTAGCAGTACGTTGTAGTCCGTGACTCCCTCAGTATTTCACATGCATCTTATATTAATTTATGATTATCTCTGCAGTTTCACTTCTTTATTCTTAATAAACTCTGATGCTAAAGTGGAAGAAAATAATTATGTTCCTTATTTTATTTTTTGAATTAATTTATTTTAATCGGAGGATAATTACTTTACAATATTGTGATAGTTTTTGCCATGTTGACATGAATTGAAGTACAATGTACTTTCAGATATCCTGGGAAGAGAATTCATTGTTCTGTCTGTTGATTTCATTTAACTTTTTCTGTCTTACATTTTTATTCACTCTTAAGTATTTTGTGGAATTTGATTGCTTTTGTTTGTCTCTGTGACCTTCTTCCTACTTTTCTCCAGGTTTGTTAGCACTTATAGTATAAATAGAGTATAGAGGGAATATTTAGTTTTAGAAAAAATATTATTTAATGAATATACTCTCAATAATTTAAAAATAAATATAATTTATCTCTGTAGATCTGAGACTTTAGTATAAAGGGAGAGAAGTTCGCAACCAATTTATTTATTTATTTTTTATTATTATTATTTTTTTTAAATATTATTTTATTAGTTGGAGGCCAATCACTTTAACCAATTTATTGATATTTCAAGATACATCTTTTCTCCAAATGACTTGAATCTCCTAAATGAGTAGATGGAAAGATCAGTTTTAGATGTTGCAGCTTAAATATGGATTTTTTTGGTTTGGACTACGTTTTGAGGTTATAGTGACATAAGGAAGCACTGCAGGATGGGACCCTGTTTGCCCCTGTTCATGCTCCATGCTTCAAGCCACTCTCTATCCAGTACTTGTCCAGCTGCTTCCTACCTAAAGGCCTTGCATTGCTATTTTCTTCCACCCAGGGACACTCTTTATCATTATCCTGCCTAAAGTCTTCTCAAGCCTAAGATTTCAGTTGGTATCTGATCTTCCTCTCCACCCATTCACTCTCATAATAACTTGTATATTTCAGGAGAAGTACTTGTATATTTTTCGCAATCACATTGAGTTGTAATCAAATGCTTATTTTTTTCCCATGTTAGTCTGCAAGCTCCAGAGGGTTTTTCTCCTCCCAATGTATTGTAGGCTCAGAGAGGTTATGGAATGTGAGTTATTCATCAGTATATCCAAGGCTTTCGTGGAGTATGCAGACATGAATAAATACTGCTGAATGAATGAATGGATAAATGTAGTTTGTGTACTTTAGGGAGCAGTGAACCACAATTCATTCTTTGGCTTCCTGCAATGATTAGAACCTTTTATGAAAAGACCAAATATACAATGTGTAGACAAAATTGAGAAGTAAATGGCACCCAGGAGAGTAAGGGCTCAGACAGTTATGGTGATGTTGACATCAACTATTCTGAGAATGTAGAAGATTTTAGAGCAAATTCTCAGTTTGAATTTCTATTTAGGTGATTTTTGGATTTGCATTGGTGGCACATAGGACTGTCAGTAATTTAAAAATAAGGACAGTGCAGTTCTTGCCTTGTTATTAATATTATTTCAACTGTGACTTTAGTTAGATTCAGAAGTTCTATTTATTGTTTTATCATAAAAACTTTTTTCCTCAATGAGAAACAGTTTCATGTAATTTTTACTTTTTGATAGTGACTTTAAATTTGCCTACTAATCTGTTCTTTGGTTCTTGCTTTGTATGGATGCATAATTCATATCACAATGTATTACGTTCACTTGGAGTTAAGAGTAATGATATTCAAATTCTTTTGGCATCATTTGGTTCTATTTTAAACAGCTTAGAATTAGATTCACACGAATCTTAGGAAATTGCCTCTGTCATGTCGTTTTCCATAGTATGACTAAGTCGAGACATGCAAAGTGGAACCCAGAGATGGTGCACTCAGAGAATTTGGGGCTGAAAGCTTTATCTTTTTTCAAAAAAGAGTACAAATAAAACAGAATTTATACTTGAAATAGTCTTTGTTATTTACAAAGAGAGATAGAGACAGTGCTAAACTAATTAACATCTGGTTGGTTAAAATGGTAGAAATGGCATTTCTCTGGGAATTGGGAAAGAAAAAGACTAATTGGTAACTGTGGTTAATTTTATATGTCAACTTGGCCAGGTCACAGACCCCACATATTTAACCAAACACTGGTCTGGATGTTGCTATGAAGATACGTTTTAGATGAGATTAATATTTAAATCAGTAGCTGACTAAAGCAGATTACTCATCATAATGTGAGTGGGCCTCAATTAACCAGTTGAAGATCTTGAGAGAAAAGTGACTGACTTCATCCAATCAAGAGGGAATTCTACCCGCAGACTGCCTTTGAACCTGAGCTGCAACATCAACCCTTTCTTTGGGTTTCCAGCCTCTCTGCCTGCTCTGAGAATTTGGACTTGCCAGCCTCCACAAACATATAGGCCAATACCTTAATCTCTCTCTCTGTATTTATGTATTTATATGTGTGTGTGTGTGTGTGTGTGTGTGTATAAATGTGTAAATATTCATACACACATATCTTATTGGTTCTGTTTTCCTGAGGAACCCTAATGCAGTTACTATGTCTAAAATGACTGCTCTCATCGGTTGGTGTGATTTTCTTTTCATAACTCTTGTTTTCAAACTTTTGACATGTTCTGCAGACCCTCACACCATCCATTTTGATCTAGGGAAGCATGGTGATTGACACACCTATGGGAAAATTTTTTCCCTGATGGGTTATAGAAGAGCTATAATTTGCATTATGGAAAGTTACCCTTTCCTGCCAGGAGTTACCACGGAGAAGCAAGGAAAAAAAATGAATACGAGATTCCTACTTGTAGTCTCAACTGCAAGAGCTTCCAGTCTGAGAGATGCCGTGGCAGAGCAACGACCCATAATCAGTAGCTGGGTCCTGTGTTATTCAACTTTTCCCAGTGAACACCAGCCCCTGCTGAAGCTAGGATGCCTCCAGAACCCAACTTTAGCTCATCTTCTGTCCTTCATTAGCTCTCTTGCCAGGCCCCCTTTTATTTATTTTAATTATATATATATATTTTTATTTATTTATTTTTTTCAGTGGGTTTTGTCATACATTGACATGAATCAGCCATATAGTTACACGTATTCCCCATCCCGATCCCCCCTCCCACCTCCCTCTCCACCCGACTCCTCAGGGTCCTTCCAGTGCACCAGGCCCGAGCACTTGACTCATGCATCCCACCTGGGCTGGTGGTCTGTTTTACCATAGATAATATACATGCTGTTCTTTCAAAACATCCCACCCTCACGTTCTCCCCCAGAGTTCAAAAGTCTGTTCTGTACTTCTGTGTCTCTTTTTCTGTTTTGCATATAGGGTTATCGCTACCATCTATTTAAATTCCGTATATATGTGTTAGTATGCTGTAATGTTCTTTATCTTTCTGGCTTACTTCACTCTGTATAATGGGCTCCAGTTTCATCCATCTCATTAGAACTGATTCAAATGAATTCTTTTTAACGGCTGAGTAATATTCCATGGTGTATATGTACCACAGCTTCCTTATCCATTCATCTGCTGATGGGCATCTATTGGAGTATAATTGCTTCACAATATTGTTCTAGTTTTCGGGGTACAACAGAGTGAATCAGCTGTGTGTACATATCCCCTCCCTCTATTCTTAAAACGTAATTTTTTTTAAATTGGAGGATAATTGCTTTACAGTGTTGTGTAGGTTTCTGCATACATCACCATGAATCGGCCGCTGGTATACATATGTACCCTCCCTCTTGAGCCTCCCCACCCCCATCCTAACCCTGTAGGTCGTCACAGAGCCCCGAGCTGAGCTCCCTGCGCTATTCAGCTGCATCCCCCTGGCCATCTCTCTCACACACTGTAGTGTAGATACGTCAGTGCTCCGCACTCAACACGTCCGCCCTCCCCTTTCCCCTCTGTGTCCACAAGTCTGTTCTCTACCTCTGCGTCTCTATTCCTGACCTGCAAATAGGTTCATCAGTGTACCACTTTTTCTAGATTCCATACATATGCGTTAATATATGATATCTGTTTTTCTCCTTCTGACTTATGTCACTCTGTATGGCAAGCTTTAGTTTCATCCACATCTCTACAAATAACCCTATTTTGTTCCTTTTAATGGCTGAGTAATATTCCATTTTGTGTGTGTGTGTGTGTGTGTGTGTGTGTATGTATATGAAAATATATGCACCATCTTTTTACCCACCCACCTGTTGATGAATGTTTAGGTTGTTTCCATGTCCTTGCCAGCCCCTCTCCTATGTGGGGTCTGCCTCATGCCCTTTGTCTCTCTGTCCTGAAGTTTCCTTTTATTTCTTAAGGTCTTGTTAAAAGAATGGAGATAGTATAATCAAAACATTTACCACACTCTTACTGTATGTCAACTCCTGTTCTAAGTACTTTGTATATCTTAAGCCACTAAATGCCTATATGACCGCAATGACAGAGGTACTATTGTTATCCCAGCTTTACAGAACTTTAGAGACTTTAGAAATTTGAGTGAGTTTCCTCAGTTCATTATGTAATGGCAGAACATACTTTTGAGCCAAAGTAATCTGAGTCTAGGGCTTAAGTAGTTCAAGTCTACACATGACAATTAAAGTTGACATATAAATAAATGACCCTGGCTTATGTGCTGTCCCTGCTGTCTTATCCAGAATTTGTGATACTGTGTAGGGGATAAATTATATGAGATTTCCAGATAGAATGAGACCAGGGAAATGTATTGAAGAGGGACTCAGGTCTTTCGCAATAACCCTCCAAACATATTGGTAAATTTCATCTTCCTTTCCTCTTTCCACTATTATTTTTGAAATAAGTGATTTCTTTCATCTACTGCATAATAACTCCTCCTTGCTTCTGGATTTCTTACAGCAAAGCAAGGATTTCAGAATTAGGAATGCCAGCAAAAAATTGGCACTTGCTATCTGCGGCTACAAAGATGAAGTCACGAGCCATTGCAGTCACTGACCTACAACATCCTCTGAAAGGAGTTCAGGGGTGGAGATCAGGAATGAGGCACTCTGTGCCCTGGAGGCAAATGGGCAGGAGAAGCCTTCAGATAGTTAGATATTTTCAGGAGAAGATTTTATGAGGCCAGTTCTTGTCTCTCCTCATATCTAGAAGAGCAATAAAATCATTAATGATGACATATGCTCCCTGTGACCAGCAGCAAATATCTGCCAGAATGTGTGTTTAAGCGCACATACACCTTTCACTAATATCATATATAATACCTCTCTCCCTACCTCTTTGGAGCAATTGTCAGAACTATCTGGAATGCTGTCTCCTAGGCTATAGTCCTCATTTTGCCCCAAGTAGAACTCTCATGTTCTGCTTTTTTTTTTTTCCCCATCTTATAGGACGTATATTATTGCTGGATGGACAGCAATTTGCCAGCAGTCATTTAGAGTATTTCTATGGTTTTTGTCAGGGCTGTTGGCCTCATCAAAGAAAGCAGGGCCTTACTTGTCAGTTACCCAGGAAGCACACTATTTTGAAGAGATTTCTCTTGGAAATGAATAATAGCCAGCCCTTACATCGCAGAGGAGAGCTCTGAAGCTTCAGAGGTGAGGTTAATGGGTATAAAAGGACATCACTGTTGCTATTTAAATGTAATCCTAAAGGATGAATGTGAAGCGAAGTGATGAGTAGGAATTAACAAAATGGAGAAAAGTATCACTAGAAAGAGTGTTCCAAGGAGGAGCCCAGAGATGGGATGTGAAAATGCCTAAGTGCAGAGGGAGCTGTAAGAGGTTTGGTCTGGCTGGAGGTGCAGTGAGCGTCAGGAGTGATTCAGGAGGCGGGTCAAGACGAGATCTTGGTTGGCCAAAAAAGTTTGTTCAGGTTTCCTGTCAGCTCTTACTTTTTGGCATTACTCTGAAAACTAAAGGCAACTGATAAAGAATTTTGAGTGATATCTTTGGGAAAGACTAGTCTAGCAACCATTTGGAGAATGGATTAAAGGCAGGAGAAGGTGAGATTAAAGAAGACAGTTGATGTCAGTTTGTCTGCTTGATATCCCTTCCCCACCATTTTCATATCTTTGTCTTCTTGTCTGAGATTTTCTCCTTTCTCGCTCCATGTGCTTTTGGTCAAACTTGCATTCACCATCCTTTGCTCCTTCTCTTGGATCAGAGAGATGCATGCATTTCCTGTGCATGGACAGTGGTGTCGTTACATCCTCCATTGACAGGTCAGCACTCTGATATGTACAAGAATAGGCATCTGACTCAGGAATCTATCCGATTCTGGGGCTTGGATTTTAAATACACTATGGAGGACAGAGCATTTTTTCTTTTAGGGTTCCCAAACAGAAGTGAGGTTTGGGAATGCTGTTGACCATTATGTTAGCTTTCTAGGATTGCCAGAAGAGTCCCACAAACTGGGTTAAACTTTATTAATGAAATATAGTTGATTTGCAATGTTGTGTTAGTTTCAAGTATACAATAAATTGATTCAATTATCTATGTGCTGTGTGCCAAGTTGCTTCTGTCATGTCTGACTCTGCGACCCCATGGACTATAGAGCCCACCAGGCTCCTCTGTGCATGGAATTCTCCAGCAAGGATACTGGAGTGAGTTGCCATTTCCTTAAACGGCAACTCACTCCAGTATTCCAGTACACACACACACACACATTCTTTTCTAGATTGTTTTCCATTATAGGTTATTAGAAGATATTGGGTATAGTTCCCTGTGCTATACAGTAGGATCTTGTTTTTTTATTTAAACTGTGAGTCTTGTAACAACAGAAATGCATGTCCTCATAGATCTGGAAGTCCAAAGTCAGGCTGTCAGCAGGGCTTTGCTCTCTCTGAAGTCTCTGGGGCGGGTCCATCCTTGTGGATCAGGCGGTCCTTGGCTTTCCTCAGGGTGTGGATGCAGCATTCCACCCCTGCCTCTGCTCTTCCATGGTGGTCTTCTCACTGTGTGTCTCTCGACCCAAATTTCCCCTTTTGTATAAGGACATCGGTCGTTGAATTAAGGCCCACCCTAATCCAGTGGGCTTCCCAGGTTGTGCTAGTGGTGAAGAACCCAGATGCCAGTGCAAGAGATGCAAGACTCGCGAGTTCGATCCCTGGGTTGGGAAGACGCCCTGGAGTAGGAAATGGAAACTCACCCTAGTATTCTTGACTCCAGGAGAATCCCATGGACAGAGCAGCCCGATGGGCTACAGTCCATGCAGCTGCAGAGAGTCAGACTCGACTGAGCACATGCACAGTCCAGTGTGATCTCAACCTAACCACATCCTCAGGGATGCTATTTCCAGCTAAGGTCACATTCACAGGTTCCAGGTGGATGTGGATTTGGTGGGGTGGATGGTGGTGGGGTACTGTTCGCTCAGTACAGCTGTGTTCCCTGGTGCCTGAGCAGACCCACTTGTGTAGGACAGAGGAAGTCCACAGCATAGAGTGAAACAGAGATGATAGGTGGAGAAAATATTAGCAGGTGAGGGATCCTGGTTTCTAGTTTCTAAGAGTCCTAACATTACTCTACTGGATCCCACAGTTACTCTTATGAGCCACTCCCACATTCATTCTTTTCTGAAAATTACCTGCCCCCACATTATTGTGTTTGACTTTTGTTTTTGGCTTAGGCTAGACTGAGTGATGTTTCTGTCTTTTCCTATGAACACATTTCTGATAAGTACGGAAATTATCATGGCATTCCAGGCATCAAATATAAAAAGAAAGAGAAGCCTATCTGAGCTATGGCAGTGGTAGAGGAATTCAGAAGTTGGGACTTGCATTCTGTTTGCACCTTAAGAGAAAAGGAGAGGAGTGAGTCTGTGATGATTCTCTTTTAAAAGTTTATTTTTGATTGGAGGTTAATTGCTTTACAACATTGAGATGGTTTCTGCTGTATATCAACATGAATCAGCCGTTAAGTCTACATATGTTCCCTTCTTCTTGAGCCTTCCTCCCACCTCCCACCCCATCCCACATCTCTAGGTTGTCACAGAGTACCAGTTTGAGGTCCCTGCATCATACATCATATCTCCACTGGCTATCTATCTAACATATGGCAATGTATATGTTTCCATGCTACTCTCTCAATTCATCCCACCCTCTCCTTCCCCTCTGTGTTCACAAGTCTGTTTTCTATGTCTCCATGGCTACCCTGCAAATAGGTTCATGAGGAGATTCTTGAGATGATCAAGTAAACCACACTCTGAAAAAACAAATTAAAAGAAGTGTGAAAATGCTTGGGGACTTCCCTGGTAGTCCAGTGGTTAAGACTTTGCCTTCCAATGCAGGGGGTGTGGGTTGGATCCCTGTTCTGGGAGTTAAGATCCGGTGTGCCTGGAGGCCAAAAAATCAGAACATAAACAACAGAAGCAACATTGTAACATTCAATTAAGACTTAAAAAAAAAAAACAACAAAAATGCCTGAAATTTGGCCTTTGCAAGCTTTTCTAGACTTATTATGATTTATAAACCTTCTGATGACTGATTTCTTGAGGGGAGGGGACATATTCATTTTTGTATCTGCATTGCTTAATATAATATATTGGGCACGTGCTGGGTGTGTCCTAATGTTTATTCAATTAAGTATAAAGATTAAGAGCTTGAAAAGCAAAATCTCTCTCTCCAGCCAGTAGAATATGACGCACATTCTTCGGCCTGAACATGTTTGTATCAAATCTCAGAGTGCTGTAGTGGCCCTCATCGTGTGTCTGTGTGCCAGAGGTTACTGGAATGGTATTCCTATGACAGTCACTGAACCAGTGGAAAGAAAAAGAAAAAAATAAATTCATAGTGTCATCAGTGGGGAGGCTGAACATATCTTAAATATGGTAACAAAGTGAAAGATACATTTTTCTTAGGATAAATAAGTTTAAATATTTTGATTTCTCTTGCCCACATTTCTTTTTTTTTTAATTTATTTTTTGGCTGTTAGTTGTAGCCAGGTCTTAGTTGTAGCCTGCAGGATCTAGTTCCCTGACCAGGGATTGAACCCAGGCCCCCTGCATTAGGAGTACAGGGTCTTAGCCACTGGGCCACCAGGGAAGTCCTCACATTTCTTTAAGGTGCACAATGATAACAATACTTGTTGAAGCAAAAATCAAGTTTTACAGCTGCTGTAGCATTTTGCAGCCCCATTTCATGTGAGAGGGGCTCAAGAAATGCTTGTGAAAATATCTGTTTGGAAGTTGTGATGTAGGGGAGATGCTGAGGTATGTCTCTCTTTTTCTGAAACTTTTTATTTTTTTATTGGAGCAACACTCCAATAACAGTGATTAGCAGTGTTGTGATAGTTTTAAGTGGATGACAAAGGGACTTAGCCCTTAGATATACATGTATCCATTTTCCCACCAAACTCCCCTCCCATCCAGGCTGCTCCATGACATTGGGCAGAGTTCCACGTGCTATACAGTAGGTCCTTGTTGGGTATCCATGTTAAATATAGAAGTGTGTATTTATCAATCCTAAACTCCCTAACTATCCCCTCTCCCCATTCTTCCCCTCAGTAACTAGAAGTTCCTTCTCTAAATCTGTGTTTCTGTTTTCTAAATAAGTTCATTTATATCATATCTTTTTAGATTCTGCATCTAAAGGATATTATACACTATTTATCCTTGAGGTAGCTCTTTAGTAAGGAATCAGTAATATACGAGTAAGGTGCTTAAATGTTTATAATTCAGTCTGAACATCTCAAAAAGTGCATTTGGAATTCAAAAAGCACTGAGAGACAGTTTGGAATGAATGCATTTAATGATAAATGAATTAATTTGTGGTGACTTGATCAACAGATTGAAATGTTGTGGTTTTATTTTTCTTTCTTGAGGGTGGTGGTGGTATTGCAGATAGATGTTACAATATTTTTATTAACTTGTGAAGTCAGTGACTGCGTTTGGCAGGCCTAGGAACAGATTTTTGGATTTAAACCTCCACTGATAGTGCAGGGAAGTGTGCTTGCTATTTGTTTTTGCACAACAAGCTTGTGAAGGATTAAAAAAATAAGGATTGGTAGGCCAGCAGATGAATTACTAGTTCCATTTGATCTGGTCATAAAGAAAATAAAATAGCTGTAGGACATAAAATCCAGCAGTTGTTTCACTGAATCTGGCAACCTTTTATACTCTGAAAAATCATGTGAGGTGAAATTTAAACTCAAGTGAGTGCATCATACTGTGTTCTTTGAACACATTATCTTGGGATACTCGTCCCCTTCTTTAAGCCAAAAAGTACATTTATGAAAGTCTATATATATTAAAAAAAACTTTGTTTTGTATTATAGTTGATTAACAGTGTTGTGGCAGTTTCAGGTGAACAATGAAGGAACTCAGACATACATACACATGTATCCATTCTCCCCCAAACACCCCTCTCATCCAGGCTGCCACATAACATTGAGCAGAGTTCCCTGTGCTATACAGTAGGACCTTGTTGGTTATTCATTTTAAGTATAGCAGAAGTACATCTTTTTTTTTTTTTAATATCACACCTCTAACAGGATTTGAGAGCCTAAATACTTCATGTTAGAGTTTAATTTTTTTTTTTTTAGTTTTTTAAAAAATCATTTCCATAATATTACAAGTAATGAGCTAGGTAAGATAAGAAATTCCCGTGTGCAGCACTTTTTAAGACAAAATGACTTCTTGCAACAAAATCACTCAAGTGCTTCCAGTTACATAAGTGACTTGCAGGGAGTCAGCATTTAAGGAGAGACATTAGCTTTCCAGGCCACCAAATACCATTTAAGCAGAGCATTGTAGCGATTTGCCATACAATAACAGAGAATAATGCCTTGTAGTTTTACAGTTCCTTTCTTCCAAAGAACATATAATGCTTTTACATAGACCATTTCCTTTATCCTAAAAACAGTTCCTAGATCGTGCTCTTTGCTAATGTATTGTTCCCTGGGTGCCACAAATAATTCATGCAATGAGTGATTATTTGAGCTCCTACTATGTGCCAGGATGTCGCCGAGTCTACAGAGCACTATAAAGCCTCAGGCATCTCTCTGGGGAGCAGCCTTTTGAGCAGAGAGAGCCAAGGAAATTATTATAACAGAGAATGTGGCTAAGAACTCTGACAGGGGTGAATTCAAATGCCATGGTATCTCAAGAGGACAGAGTAATGAACTCTCTTTGGAGAAGAGGCTCTAAAGCTTTTAGAGAAGAAACTGTTGAGCAAAGTTTCAACAGTACAACAAAACAAGCATGGAGATCTCTTCTATCCAACTTATTCTTCCAGGTGGACACTGTATGTTCATGACACTCAGAGCTATGGAAATTGTCTTAGTGGTTGGGGGGAATTTTGAGAGGAAGTCATGAAAGTATAACTGGAGGACCTTTGAGAAAGAATTATATTCTGCTGTTCACTGTCTGTCCATGTGTGCTCAGTCACATCCAACTCTTTGCAATCCCATGGACTGTCGACTGCCAGGCTAGTCTGTCCATGGGATATCCCAGGCAAGAATACTGGAGTTGGTTGCCATTTCCTTCTCCTAGGGATCTTCCCAACCCAGAGGAGGTGTCTCTTGCATCTCCTGCATGGGCAGGCAGATTTTTTTACCACTAGAGTCACCTGGGGATATTTCCTTCCGTTATCAGCTATGGGAGTGTGTGGCAGTTAGTTCATTCATGCTGTGCAGACACCTAGTGATACCTTCTGCGCTAGGGAGCTATTTCATCAACTGGAAGAATGAACTTTATATGAGCTATACTACTTATAGAGTCCTGTTCCTAAATTATTTGTTCCATCAAACATGTCTATTGTGAATGGCAAATCAAAGGAAAATGCAGATCCAAAGAAGTTATATAAGTGATAAAGAAGCTACTTATTCTTTCTTAACTGAGCAGTAAATGTTGCTAAGTGAAGTAAACGTGATTCCTTCTTCTTGGCAAGAGTACTGCTTGTTGTATTCATCTTCCCTGAAGATAGTGCTGGTTGGCTGTGCAATTGGACAGTAAGAATTTAAGAAGTGTGAGAAAAGCTGTTGAGGGAAGTTACAGATTTTCTATCATTTCTATGATAGCTCTGGTCTCGGAGAAACCTTTCTTAGAGATGAGGGATGAGACCATGGGAAGGTCCCTGGGTGAGCAGTCAGAAAACCTCGCTGCTCGTCCTTGGTTTGAAACTAGATGTCCCTGTCATTTAACCATTCAGAGGTTCATTTTCTTCATCTCTGAAATGGTTTGGGTTAAATGATATCTCAGTTCCTTCCAGTTGTGATATTTTATAATTATGTGATTATGTGCGAGAAGACTCTTGAGAGTCCCTTGGACTGCAGAGAGATCAAACCAGTCCATCTAAAGGAAATCAGCCCTGAATAGTCATTGGAAGAACTAATGCTGAAACTGAAGCTCCAATACTTGAGACGTCTGACAGGAAGAGCCAGCTCATTGGAAATGATCCTGATGCTGGGAAAGACTGAAGGCAGGAGGAGAAGAGGGTGACAGAGGATGAGATGGCTGGATGGTGTCGCTGACTCAATGGATATGAATTTGGGCAAACTCTGGGATATAGTGGAGGACAGGGAAGCCTAGTGTGCTGCTCTCCATGGGGTCACAAAGGGTTGGACACTAATTAGCAACTGAACAACAACATGAACAAGGTGAAACTTTTCACAAGCTTTTACATTGGAATATTCCTTTGCTCGCGGAGTTCCCTCTGTTAGTTACATATTTCCCCTGCCCCTTTCCTCTGTCAGAAATTACTATCATTCTCCAAGGCTCAGGAACAAATAAAAGAACTGATATATATTTAGTCCCATCTGTGTGTCAGGTATGTGCCATATGTGTGACGAAGAGGGTGACCAGATACCCAGGCTTTTGCCCCTTGCCACGGTATAATTTTTAATAGTGCCTTCTCATCCTTTCAGAAATGTCCTAGTTTAGATAATGATGTGTGTGATGACGAAGTTTTTACCAGGTTGCTTAACTGAATCCTCCTCCATTCTGTGAGATGGAGATTATCACTTTCACTCTTCATATGAGAAGAACTATAATTTAGAGAATGTTAAGGGATTTATTCCAAGTCTCACTGTTTACAAGTGCTAGAGTAATTCTGTCCTGCTGTTCTGACTTTAGATATTTTTACTGCACTTTGATACCTAGATTGTCATTTTTTAAAATTGAAAACCATTACCGACTCTGTGCTTTTCCCTGGAGACTCCTAGGTTTGTTTTTACCACTGAAAAATCACCTGTATACATAAACATGTATGTGTCGGACACTTCTCTCAATGGACTCTGTTCCATCCTTTTTAGGATGGACCCTGTCTTGTTTATTACCACAGTATGTTTTTCAGGTGGCTCAGTGGTAAAGTATCTGCCTGCCAATTCAGGAGACACAGGAGATACAGATTTGATCCCTGGGTCCAGAAGATCCCCTGGAGAAGGAAATGGCAACCCACTCCAGTATTCTTGCCTGGCAAATCCCATGGACAGAGGAGCCTTCCTCCACAGTCCATGGTATCACCAACAGTCAGACATGAGTGAATGCGTGTGCACAGAGTGTTTAGCTCACTTTGTGTGGATCCATGTTTAAATGCATCTGTGCTGTATTTTAGAGCTCTTGCTGACTAGGGACCAGAAGACCTTCTTTACAATTCAGGATCTCTGGTATTTTAACTTGTGTGACTTTGAAGAAAAAGTTTTGCTTTTTTGGAGCCAGACTCAACTAACTTTCAGAAGTTGCAAGGGTCAGGGTGGATATTGTATGGTAATAAAAAGAATTAACATTTTATAATGTTTCTCTTTGTGTAACACCACACTAAATCCTTTAGAAGATGATCTCATTTAGTCTTCAAGAGAACCTCCATGGTAGAGACTTCGTGTGCTAAGTCGCTTCAGTCATGTCTGATTCTGCGACCCTGTGGACTGTAGCCCATCAGGCTCCTCTGTCCATAGCATTCTCCAGGCGAGAAAACTGCAGTGGGTTGCCATTCCCTTCTCCAGGGGATCTTCCCGACCCGGGGATTGAACCCGGGCCTCCTGCACCACAGGCAGGTTCTTTACCGTCTGAGCCACCAGGGAATAACAGTAGACAGTCTATTAGTTTTTAAAGTACTACCGGCCCAATCTATAGTTCCAAAACTAGAAAGTAACAGATGAAGGCAGGCCTCAAACCCGCCTACCTCAAAAATGCCTTTTTATCTGGGAATTTAGGTTCCAAAGACAAGGTAGTAGAAACAGCTGAAGGAGCCTTGGAGCGTCTCAGCTCAAGGGTCTCAATCTCAGTGTTAAGGTTGTGGTTCCTACTTTGCTGGCATCCAGCAACTGTTTCAGTCCCTCCATTTATGGGCACTACTCTCTGGAGCTGCCTGCATCACAGCAGTGGAAGGCTGGTTTCTGTTCCCCCTAAGTTGAGCTCAAGAGGCATCTTCCTAACTACACCCTTGGGCCCTGTCACATAGCTGGGGGCAGCATGGTATACAGGTAGAGCCATGCTTTGGAATAGTAACTAATAATGATGCTCTCTCTAGGAGGTTTTTGCAGACCTTTACCCTAAATCGTGTAAACACAACGTGACATGTTTTCTGGGCTTACATACATCTCTCCTTTAAAAGGAAATATAAAAAGTTAAATGTGAGTAGAACAACAATAAAGACCGAAACTCTTTGGTTGCAATAATAGTGCTACTATAAAGAGAAATGCTGCCTTTTATCCAAACCTACTTCTGAGTGGCTGGGTTCTGCTGAGGTCACCAGGGGTATGCAGCATTTGCACAGTGCTTTGGTTGAGGGTATGGGCTTCCCTGGTGGCTCAGGTGGTGAAGAATCTGCCTGCAGTGCAGGAGACCTGGGTTTGATCTCTGTGTTGGGAAGATCCCCTGGAGAAGGGAAAGGCTACCCACTCCAATATGCTTGTCTGGAGAATTCCATGGACAGAGGAGCCTGGCGGGCTACAGTCCATGTGGTTGCGAAGAGTTGGACATGACTGAACGACTAACACTAACTTTGGTTGAGGATGGGTACTGAATAAGGATTTAAATATTAAAAGACAGTGAATGAATGAGTGCCAGTGATTCAAATCGTTTGAAATGACTTCATTCAATAACATTTGCTGCTTACAGGGGGATAATGCCTTTTTTCTGGGATTCTTAATATGTTGTCCATAAATTGTTACAATTTTGTTAACGAGTTTCACAAAGCTCAGAAACTTTCTGCACATTTGTCAAATTGTGCATATCATCCTTCTTGCAGGAAACAAGTTCATGATTTTTATCCGACTCTCAAAGGCATTCTGCCCTCACGTTAACTGTACCTGTGTGCCTTCTAATATCACTCTGAAGACACTCTCTAATGTTTGGGCATTAGAGACAAAGCAAAGGATGAGCAAACACCTTTTTTACACCTCTTAAGTCCTACTTGAGTTGGCATCTGTCTACTTACCTACATCTAAGAGAGTTCCTTTGTTCTGCAATGAATGCAGTTGACTATAGTCCTCGATGAAAAGAATTCAGTCATTTAATTTATGTAGGTTGGCCTGTGCCATTCTCTTGATACTTGGCTTCACCTCAGAGGTCTAAAAATAAAACCATTTGAAATGTCATTGCTATGGCCCCAGAAAGCTTCTCTAGGTATTTTCTCTTTTAGTCATGTACTAAACTTTAGCTCTGTGGTCAGTCTTGTAGATAAAATGGAATGCACAGGGTGGTTGCTCATGAATAAATTATCTTCTCACAGCTAGTCCCCTTAGCAAGAGGTATGCTGGGCTTTGTTATGTAAACATTGGAAGCTGTTAATTTTTTTTCTTTTTTCTGGTCACATGGCCTATGGGATCTTAGTTCCTCCACCAGGGATCAAACCTGTGCACCCCTGCATTGGAAGCATGGAGTCTTATCCACTGGACTGTCAGGGAAATCCATGGAAGCTGCTAGATTTTAGGTAACAGAATTTTCCACCTCTACCATTAAGCAGTGTCAACAGAAATACTGTTTTGATAGTGAGTCTTAGAAAAATATAAGCAGTTCTCATAAAGAAAGAGAAAAAATTAATGTCTGTGATTATTTCAACTGTTAGTTTAAAGCAAAAAAAAAAGGGTCTATTTTTTCTGTTCACTTTGGAGTTAAATAGGAAGTATTAAAGAAACTTAGTGGCATATTTTTATCCTGTTTCAACCATTAATTTTTTAGTCTAAATATTTCTCTGTAGATGTGAGCAGAAGATTGTTTATAATTTTCAAGCCACTTCAGAATAGCATCAGGATTAATTAATATGGTTTATATATCAAATCACTTTTGAAATATTCAAGCTTTGTCTGAGATTTCCCCCACCCTGCTCCTGCGTGCATGAGAAATTGTAAGAGTGTCAGGACAGTTGGCATAGATTCATTCCTTCTTGAATTCAGTTAAGCTTATCACAAACTGTGTCATGGCCAGAGCTTAACATGTTGTTCCTCTTCCAGAAAATCATTTGCCAAATACAACACAGTTGGGATGGTGGGAAAACTCTGGAGCATTCACATTTAACCTAGACTTCTTCCCTTAATACCCAAGTCTGGAGCTGAAAGAAACACGCTACTAAATCGGCATCCCTGATTTTAGCATTTTTCGCTTCCGAAGGTCACAAAAGCAGAAGCAGCCATTTTTGGACCCTTGACCTGGAGTTTTCTGCTCTGAGCCCATCTGGAGCTATGAGTTAATAATTTGAAACAATGCATGAGGGTGAAGTGTGCCTGGATGGATAACTATGAGTGCAATTTAAAAAAGAAAGAAAGAAAGAAAGAAAAAAACCTATGGTGTTGCCTGAAGACCTGTAGCCTAGATCTTTGGCCTCTTTCCTCTCCATCTCGTTGGGTAATTAGCACACTGACCCTGTGCAGAACTGGAAGCATAGGGAAACGTTTTGAAAAGTACAGAGGAAGAAGTAGGATTAAGACAAACATTTATATAACCAGGAAAAATGACCCAGGAAAGACGGGAAATCTGGTGACACTCTGTTTACCCGCAGCAATGTTAAAATAGTTTGCAAGTGAAACAAAGCAGAGTCCCTTGAATAAATCACTAAGAAAGTCGAAGGCTAGACCAACAGCCAAGAGCACGTCATGGGCTATCCGTGTGATACGATTCTCTGCTGTTACCCGGGCAGACCGCTTTCTTTTGAGTATCACCCTATCGCCCTTTCTCCTCTCCGCCCCCCGCTTTCTCCTTTCCCCAGTTAAAACCATCATGGAATCACGTGACGCTGTGGGCTGCTGTGAATGGATATGGATATGGAATGGAAATGGATAGCTCAGGTTATTAGCAAAGGGGAGAGTATCAGGATGTTTGTGGACTGGGTCCTCATTCACACCCAGACATCAATCTAAATCAGAGACAGTTTTATAAACTTCGAATATGTGAAAAAAAAAAAAAACAAAAAAACAAACCCAAACCCAGCAGAGCTATTTCATGGGGGCAAAAAAAATCTGTTTTTCCAGATCATGTGTCCTAGGGCAAGATTACTCTTTCAAGGTTAGCATGCTTGGGGCTGGTCTTTGTCAAAAAAATGGAAGCATAGCAATTATCAGCAAGTCCACTGAACTTTCTTAACTTGTCTGTGAGTGCCTTTGGTTTAGAGCCAAGTGGTTTATCTACAGGGCAAGATAAGCTCTTTGGCAAACAGGCCTCAAGTTTGCTGGTCTGACTGCTGGCAGTCAGATTCCAAGAGCCCTAACCTGGCATCCTGAGGGATGCCTGCTGACAGGGAACCTTGCACTCCTGCTCTCGGGGTCCTGCCAGGAGTCTGTGGAATGATTTAGGTGGGTCTTGCACTCCTGCAGCCATTGATGAATAGACTTGCTCCATGTGTGAGTGAGTGAGACAGAGAAGCACCCAAGAGTTCTTTGCCCTCAAGGAGCTTATCTTCTAGTTGAAAAGTCAGAAGGTAAACAATCAAACGGATGGGGAAAGTGCAAAATTAAAAAAAGGCTATGTCAAGTGAGAAGTGTGCATTTTAAACAATGAGTGCTCTGAGGACTTCTTTGGTGGTTCAGTGGTTAACACTTTGCCTTCCAACGCAGGGGAGTGCAGGTTTGATCCCTGGTTGCGGAGTTAAGGTCCCACATGCCTCCCGGGTCAAAAAACCAAAACATTAAACAGAAGCAATATTGTAACAAATTTCAATAAGGACTTTAAAAATGGAAAAGAAATAATAAGTGCTCTGAATTCAGGGTTGACAGAGATAGGACAGTCTCGAATCTTCAGGAAAGGTGTTGTGGAAGATGGGCCCACCCAATCACCTCTTATTTATATAGTGCTTTATGGTAATAGGTGGGTTTCACATCATACATCATCTCTTACTTGAGTGTCATGTTATTATTGCCATTTTGAAGCTGAAGACACTGAGACCTAGAGAAATGAAATCCTGGTTAATTTGTAAACATGTAGAGAGGAGTCCTCACACCTTGGTTTTCCACTTTAAGTCCAGGAGCATTCACCACTCTGTCGCTTCCTTGATGAAAAAGTAATACAGTGAATTCTCATTTCTTTCTTTCTTTTTTTTTTTTGAAATATTTGGCTTTTCTGGGTCTTCATTGTTGTGTGGGCTTTTCTCTAGTGGTGGTGCACAGGCTTCTCATTGTAGTGGCTTCTCTTGTTGCGGAGCACAGGTTTTAGGGTACACAGGTTTCAGTAGTCGCGGACCCGGGCTCTAGAGCTCAGGCTCAGTAATTGTGATGCCCTGGCTCAGTTGCCCTGCAGCATGTGAGATCTTCCTGGATCAGGATTGAAGGTGTCTTCTGCATCGTCAGGTGTATTCTTTACCACTGAGCCACCAGGGAAGCCCCAGTCCTCAATTTTCTTTGATTCTGTGTTTGAGAACTTGCCTACTTAACTCTGCTATCCCCAAATTGGTACTTGTGGCATTCTGCAGTCACTCATGGCCATGGACAGAGTGGTGAAAGATCTGACTGGCACCCCCCCCCACACACACCCCATGCATGCATGTTCCCAGCTAAGGTCAAACAAGGCAATGCTCTGCTTTCTTTCTTCAGCTCTCAGACCATAATCAAGTGTCCTTTTAGCTATTTTTTGCCATGTTTTTCACATTTTCGTTGGTGATTTTGCTGTCTAAAATGGCCCTCAAGCACAGTGCTGAAGTGCTGTCTGGTGTTCCTGAATGCAAGAAAGTTGTGATCTATCTCATGGAAAAAATATGTGTGTGCGTTTTAGCTTCATTCAGGCAAGAGTTACCTAGTGTTGTTAGCTGTGAGTTCCATGCTGATGAATCAGCAATATAGATTCACTGATGTATCTTTCAGCAGAAACACACATCACGCAAGGTCAAGTATTAATGAGCTGACAAAAATGTTGCAACCTGAGGCTCACAGGAACATAATCCTGTATTTCTTCTAAGAGTAGTGGTTCAGGATTTGCTAATTCATTATTCATGGTGATTTTGGAGAATATAACTACCATGGATCATGAGGATCAACTGTACTTTGATAGTGTAAAGAGAGGGTGGGAGGATATTGTTGGCAAGCATGAACTAAAAAACAGAGGTGGGGGAATTCATGGTTGAGCAATGAGCAAACTAGACAATTCTAATTGGCATCAAGACTGAAAAGCAATTGCTGTAGATAAGGTCTAGATGCCAGGTTGTGGGGGCTAGGGCTGGTATGTCCAGCTGATGAATTTGGACTTAATCTTCTAGATGGATTTGGAGCAGGGGTGTTATCAAAGCCTCTTTGGGAGAAGAGTGTCTGGCTGGGTTGTGTGGGGGGAAATGGGCTGGAGAAAAATGGCAGCAAGGAGTCCTCATCAGGCACTTTCATGAACTGCTGGGGATTTATTGGTACAACAGGAAACCAGTCCTTTCCAGGTCTTGGTAGTTGGTGTTGAAGGCATAGAGTGAAGAATAAGCTTGTACGGTGAAGGTGTTTCAGGGAGCTGGAGGATGTTCAGTCACAATGACTAGGAAAGCAATTTGGGAAAGATCCTTCACTGAATGAGGAGCTAGTGTAAATTTTTTCCAGTACTCATGTACAGATGTGAGAGCTGGGCCATAACGAAGGCTGAGCGCTGAAGAATTGATGCTTTCAAACTGTGGTGCTGGAGAAGACTCTTGAGAGTCTCTTGGAGTGTAAGGGGATCAAATCAGTCCATCCTAAAGGATATCAACCCTGAATATTCACTGGAAGGACTGATGCTGAAGCTGAAGCTCCAATCCTTTGGCCACCTGATTAGAAGAGCTGACTCATTGGAACAGACTCTGATGCTGGGAAAGATTGAAGGCAGGAGGAACAGGAGGCAACAGAGGATGAGATGGTTGGATGGCATCCCCGACTCAATGGACGTGAGTTTGAGCTCTGGAAGACAGTGAAGGACAGGGATGCCTGGCGTGTTGCAGTTCATGTGTGGTGTAGCTGTGCTCCTTTGGGTGTGTGAAAACAGACTTCTGAGAAGTCTTAGGAGTCTTTGGCAATCTTAGGAGTTGTCATGGAGACTGCTCAAAACAACTCCAAATACATGTCTTTAGTTTCAGGAGGTGGCTCATTAGGATCCCAGTGTAATTGAACAGTTAGAGGGCATTTCTAAGGCAAGAAGAATGAGACTATTCTTTGTTAGGCTCGTTGACTTTTCTTAGCACTGTTATCTGAAGTTCATTGTTTCCCATTTGGATTCAGTCTTGTATGGGCACACACACATATGCACACGTAGACAGTGTCCTATGGCACTCAATGAACCTTGACAGTATAGTACATCACTGGTACAAAAAAGGTTGATGGCTGCTTTAGAATAACAGGGCAATACCTGACGTATTGTGAATGGCAGCTTCATATTTCTGAGGCATGATGCCCTGAAGCAATCTCTTAATATTTATCTTGTAATATTTCCATTAAGATTGACTTTCAGAAATAAGTGGAATGAAACTATTAGTTAGTCACCAAGGCTTTGTTTCTTAATAGAGCTGAATGTGTGTGCTTTTCTGAGTTTTTAATTTCAGAAGAATTCAGCATCAAGATAAATTAACGTGACACTCATGTTTTTCCTCTGCAGCTGATGGCTTTTCAGCCTTGTTGTGGAATCTCAAACTGCTGATGTAAAAATAGTCCTCTCCTGGGGATTTGAGTTTTGCCCTATCAAGTAAGATTCTCAAACTTGGATACAGCTTTCTCAGGGAAGCCTCTCCTTCATGCCCATTTAGAATCAATCTATTTCTTCCTTAAATTTTCTCAGCCCTTGCCTGCATTCAACATGCTTTAAGGTTTGATCCTGCATCTAGGCCTGTGGTTGCTATGGTGACCCTGTAGGCTGATTGGAGGTTCCAAAGGCAAGCAAATTAAGGATGTGTTTGTGTAGACATAAAGTTGCATGAATGTTTTTGGCAGAATTGAGACCTGTAAGCTAGTCACTGAAGAAGCTCTCCATTTCCATTTTCCTCCCTTTCCACTGTTCTTCCCTTTCAAAGAGTGAATTCTGATTCCTGTCATCCTGGGAGACTCAAGGGTCTGTGCATTCCTTCAGGATCTTTGGAACTTCCCTCTCATATATTTAGGTCTTTGGACTGTAATCCCTCGTAACTATGATGCTTTGCCTAGCCTGAAAGAACTCCCTGCAAAAATGTATCAATTGATACGATTTCCTATTATTTCAAGGAAGCAGATATTACTTGACAAATACATTTTTGTTACAAAGAAGAAAACAGGAAATATTCCTTCTCATAAATGCATGCATGTGCTCATTCACTCACTTGTGTCTTTGATTCTGTGCTACAACATGGGCTAGCCTGTCAGGCTCCTCTGTTCATGGAATTCTCCAGGGAAGAATACTGAAGAGTGTTGTCATTTCCTCCTCTAGGGGATCTCCTTTCCAGATGCATCTCCTGTGTCTCCTATATTGGCAGATAGATTCTTTACCACTGTGCCACCCAGGAAGCCCCCATTCTCATATACATGCAGCCTCAAATGATGGTTCTGACAATGAGTAACTGCCGATGGGGTAAGTTCTTGGCAGGCTCATTGAAGATAAAGGTATTGACCTGTGCCTTGAAAATTTTAGTAGTATTTAAATAAATTGAGGAGAGAAGGAGGGTGTTATAGACAGCCTCTTATAGCGGGCATTATAGACAGCTGAGAATATGAAGAGTGGAATATAAGTGGTGTATTCTTGCCAATGGAGTTGATCAGTTGGCTGGGGCTTTATAAGCAATAGTTGAAACAATCTGGCAAATAAGAGATCTCAGTGGGTTTGACTGAATGAGTGAGTGGTCATTTAGACAAGCAACACTGGTTCAAATTGTGAACAGTATTGAATTTCAGACTGGGGAATCTGGACCTAATTCTATGATGAATGGGGTGAATTTATTTCCTGAAATATTGAAAATGAGGTGAGCTATGTTCTCCAGTGCCCTCTTGTATTTCGCATTTTGTTCTGCCTGTGTAGTTGGTTAGAGAGAGAGTAAACTAAAAAGAGATACTTATTTTAGTGAAAATTAGAATGTATTAGTGACACTACAAAAGCTTATTATTTGCATTTGGTCCATGTTACCATAATGGTTAAACTATGGAAGAAATAAAACCACTCAATAATACCTGCCCCCCCCCCCCCAATTTCAAAATTGTTATTCTTATAGAAGGCCTCCAAGGTGGCTAATAGTGAAGAATCTGCCTGGAATGCAGGAGACACAGGTTTGATCCCTGGATAGGGAAGATCTGGAGGAGGAAATAGCTACCCTTTCCAGTATTTTTGCATGGGAAATCCTGTGGACAGAGGAGCCTGGTGGGCTACAGTCCATGGGGTCTCAAAAGAGTTGGATATGACTTAGTGACTAAAACCCAGCAACAATACTTTTGAGCAGAGGTTTTATGTATTGCATAGATGAAAGATATTTCACAGCAAACTCAGGAGTGAGAAAATGTAATGTTATATTTCTGCAACCAAGTTTATTTGAGTACCATTCTTCCTGACACTGAAAGAAATCTAGCAACTTGGAAGTAAACTCAGTCAAATTTATGTTTTTCTCCATCTAACCATGCTTGTATTTTGCTTATCTTCCTGGCTTACTCTCTCTTTTTTCCCTGGGTTAATTCTGTCATCTTCAATCTTTAGGATGTCTTCAATCCTGCCTTAATTAGAACCAAAGTCCTCTTTTGCATAATCTCTCGCAGAACCAAAAGATCATGCTCTTGCCATCTCCACATCTCATAAAATGCAGACCTGGTCATTCTCCTCTCTTCCTTCACAGAAGGACGTTGATACTCTCTGGCACTGCATTCAGCACAGTCCACATCTGGTAGAGCAAAGAACTGTGTCTCCTACCTTGCTCCTTTATAGCCTGGAAGTCATGATGTTTATTTCTTTTGTCTCTTGCCTTGACCTGGCAATCTCTTTTCTCCCGTGTTCCTGACCTCTCTCCTGGTTGTCAGTTTTATACCAGGCTTCCATGTGGTCAACTCCAATCTACTTTCAGGGCCTTGCTTTCAGATGTCTAAGCAGTCTTTTAACCTCTGGCTGGAAAGTCCAAGATGATGGTGCTGGTGGGGTTGGTTTCTCCCAAGGCCTCTCTCCTTGGCTGGCAGACAACCATCGTGCTTCAGTGTCTTCACATGGTCTTTTCTTCATGTTTGCTCTTGGTGTCTGTGTGTCTAAGTTTCCTCCGCTTGTAAGAAAATGAGTCGGATTGTGTTAGAGTCCACCTGATGGCCTCATCTCAACTCTATCACCTCTTTAAAGGTCTGTGCTTTGCTAAGCTGCTTCAGTTGTGTCCGACTCTTTGCAACCCCATGGAGTGCAGCCCACCAGGCTTCTCTGTCCAAGGGATTCTCCAGACAAGAATACTGGGTTGGGATGCTGTGTCCTCTTCCAGGGCTTTAAAGGTCTCTTAAATACAAACACAGTCACGTTCAAAAGTTTTGGGGTTAGGGCTTCAACCTGTGAATCTTGAAGTGATGTAATTTCAATCTGTAAATTGGGTTTCAGAATGCTTGACTGGAACTTCCTTGATGGTCCAATGGTTAAGACTTTGTGCTTCCAAGCAGAGGGCACGGGTTCAATCCTTGGTTGGGGAACTTAGATGGCACATGCCACACAGCCATAAAAATAATAAAAAGGATTCTTGACCCAAGATGGTAACCTATCTTTAATTAATCTGTTCATTAATAACAGCTCAATACAGAAGGCCTATATTCCTTCCACTGAAAATAATTTTTAAGCTGTATTTTTATAAAAAGTCCATGCACTAACTTAGATACTTTCTAGTTGCATTAAAAGATTATATTTCAATTAGTTAAACCTGATAACACACACCAAAGATTAACTGAGGATATGCGATTATAGAAGACTTTTCCTTTCTTCCAAAGGAACTGATTATTGTCAAAAAGAAAAACAGCACCAGATTTACTTAATTCTGTGATATAGCACAGCAAATCCTTTTTTCCAGAAAACAAATAAAATTAACAAGAATCCAGTTGGAACAATATTTATGCTTTAAAATGTTCACATGAGCCACCTGATATAAAGTAAAAAATAAATTGATAAATGCTTTATAAAGGCCTTTTAAAAGCTTTTTAAAGGTTAGGTTGAATTGGAAAAGATCCAGAATCACTCTGGGAGGGGGCAGTATTTTAATACATGTTTACATTTGCCATAAAACAAACCCTGAGATTTCTGGATCAAAGGGGCCGTTATATGGTGACTCCATATAAGGCTGGCAAAGGACTTTGAACACAGCTTGAAATCCAACGTCTCCTTTTGGTAGGGTTTGAGCAAGGGCCTTGGAAGGGGAGAGAACCTACTAGCAGTCACTCATGGCAGGAAACATTCTAGCGAGAGCCACACTGACCAGGGGACTATTTTCACCAGACAGCTCAGGACTTGCAAAAAGCAACCATTTCATAACACTCTTCCCTTCTCCCCAGTTACCACTCTTCTCTCTCTCCCCACAAAGTGCACATTTTGAAGTTTATTCACTGTCCCGATTTTACCCTTACATTAAAAAAAAAAAAAATCATGACTGTTTTAAATTGTGTTTTTGTGAAGATGTATTTGATGGAGTACAGGTTTTCGTATTGTTAAGTTCAGGAAATAGAACCTAACTAGAGAAATCCTTGGGTCATTTTTCTCCAACAGAGCTCTCACTGTTACCACTTTGCTTCTGGGTGAAAGGCAGTGTCCTGTATATCCAAGACCTGGGGAATGTGTGAATCAATGCAGCCGCATCACCCTCCCCTCAACACAGAGGAAAAAGATTTTGATTTTGCCGTTTCTTGGAATGGGCCAAAAAGTTCGTTCAGGGGTGTTCGCGCGCTGCTTACCCGAATGAACTTTTTGGCCAACCCAGTATATCCTGTGTTAACCGGAGACCTAAAATAACGAAAAACTGCTCTTTCAATCTCTGAAGTTGTATTATGCAATATTCGCAATTAGAACAGATGAGGCCGTCAAGCAACGTTAGTGTAAAACCATCTTCCAAGCCCTGTTGCAGAAAAGGCACACTTTTCCCTCCCTGCCTCCGTTTCCTGTTTGCGCTTCTGAGGACCAGCAGATGGAACTTAGCATGGAGCAGAAAGGACCATTCCTGTCATCTCTGTTTCAGAATCCAGTAGGAAGAAGTATTTTTCTTGCCTTTCATTTTCCCCCCTTTCTCCCTCTTTCGTGGTTTTGACTTTTCCAAAAAAAAAAAAAAGGGAAGAAAAGAACAAAAAACTCGATTTTCAACAGATCAAGAGGTTCAGATGAGATATTCTTCCTGTCAAACAGGATCCAGAAACTCCGTGAGGTTTCTCAAGGACTTGTCTCTCTAAGCCGAAAAGTGCGTTCTCTTTCTCTGCAGTTGCCAGAAAAGTAATTAGGCCATTTTTCTAATTATAGTAATCTTCCCCAAATGGCATATAACTTCGAATCCAAATACCGTGTAAACTGGCGAGCAGCAGTCGGCCTGAATGCTTCACCAGGCCGGCTGGAACGGGGGCGCTGCGCTTTGCGGGGAGGCGCAATGCGCTGTGTGTCCCCGCTAGACTGGGTTTTTCTTTCTCGGCCTCTTGCCCCAGAGGTTCTGCTACATTAGTGTAAACAGCTCGATGGCGATTGCTTCTGTTGGTGGCGTTTGGTGAAGAGTTGGGTCTGTGGCAGATAAATTAATCTCCTTTTGGAAAAAAAATGTTGATTTGTGGTAAAAACCAAGCAAGATTCAATTGTCCTCACACTGCTGAGTTGGTGAAAAAAATCTCTACCGATAGGAAGAGTGAGGTCCCCTGCGTCACGTGCAGAAATAGACACCCACCCCTGCCCCCACCCCAAGAAGAATCCTCTTTTCTGTGATGCTAACCAAGGGAAGTTCGGTTCTGCTGGTAAATGTAGTGGTCCAAAATATGTTCACAGCTACCCTCTCTTGTTCCAATTGTTTGAAAAAAAGTTTCCACTAGGAATAAAACCACCACGTGACCCAGCAATCCCACTGCTGGGCATATGCCCTGAGGAAGTGAGGAAGTAACTGGGAGTTAGTCACTCAGTCGTGTCCGGCTCTTTGAGAGCCCATGGACTCTTTGAGTCCCCATGGATTATAGCCTGCCAGGCTCCTCTGTCCATGGGCTTTCCCAGGAAGGAATCTGGAGTGGGTTTCCATTCCCTTCTCCAGGGGATCTTCCTGATCCAGGGATTAAACCCGAGTCTCCTGCATTACAGGCAGATTCTTTACCATCTGAGCCACCCAGGAAGCCCATAATGTGAGGAAACCATAATTCAAAAAGACACATGTACCCCAGTGTTCATTGCAGCGCTATTTACAATAGTCAGTACATGGATGCAACCTAGATGTACATCAACAGATGAATGGATAAAGAAGTTGTGGTATGTATACACAATGGAATATTAGTCAAAAAAGGAAAGAAATCGAGCCAGTTGTTGGGAGGTGGATGAACCTAGAGTCTGTCATACAGAGTGAAGTTAGAAAGAAAAAAAAACCCAAATACTGTGCATTAATACATATATATGGAATCAAGAAAGATGGTATTGATGAATGTACTTTCAAAGCAGGAATAGTGACTCATGCATAGAGAACAGACTTGTGGACACAGTGGGGAAAAAACAGGGTGGGACAAATCAAGAGAATAACATTGACGTATATACCCACCTTGTGTAAAATAGATAACTAGTTGTATAGCACAGGGAACTCAGCTTGGTGCTCTGTGATGACCTAGATGGGTGAGAGGGAGGTTTAAGAGAGAGAAAATATATGTATACATATAGCTGATTAAAGCAGTTATCCCCCAATTAAAAATTAAAAAAAAGGTTTCCAAATGACATTTACTCTAGATATTTAGTTTTGTTGCCTACCCACCCCCTGGCCTTAATGGAAGGGATTTCTGGATTGGGATAAGGGCACTAGGGAGAAGTCTCTAGAAAATGAAACTGGGCATTGAAATGAAGAGTAAGTGAGGGTGGATTCCTCCAGGAAATGATGGAGTTATAGTGATTGAAAACATAAGGGTAAAATTGCATAGGGATTTAAAAGCAAAAATGGAGTCAGCATTTACGAGTGCAGTAAGGGTGTGCCTCGGTTACTGAATGGTGTGTGGGTGATGCTTAAGTTTAGGGTGCCGATGCAGACTACTTTGTTTCTGTAAAACATTGTCATCAAACCACTACAGCCTGAGTGTCTATGGGGAGGAGCGAATGCATGAAGTGGGAATTTCCAAGTGTCAGGCCTTTCAGATCACTGGATTCCAATTTCCCAGTGGCTGCATTTTGTTTGCAAAAAATGCAAATTCTAAATTATTAGACATATTTAGAATATATATAGAAAAATGGAGAAATATATGTATGTGTGTGTGTGTGTGTATATGTCTATGTAAATATATAGACATAAGGGGCTTCCCAGGTGGCATAGTGGTAAAGAGTCTGCCTGAAAGACACAAGAGAGGTGGGTTTGATTGATCCCTGGGTTGGGAAGATCCCCTGGAAGAGGAAATGGCAACCCATTCCAGTATCCTTGCCTGAAAAATCCCTGTGAACAGAGGAGCCTGGTGGGCTACAGTCCATGGGGTCTCAAAGTTTCGGACATGGCTGAGTATGTGCATGCAGGCATATAGAAATAAATACATATGTAAATATATAGAAATTAGATATAGTAGGTCTGAGGTGGGGCCCTGGAATCTACATTTTTGCAGGCTTCTTAGTTGCTTCTGATGAGTTGCTTCTCAGACAACACTCTATTTGTGAATTATTACCCAACCGTATTGGTTATTACTTATTATCAGTGAGTTATTAGCCAACACTTGCTCTGAGAATTTTAAGGGATCGAGGTTGGCAGATTAGGTCAGAGCACTAACAGCACAATTTGGAGCCTGTGAGGGGATTCAAACAAGTGAATAATAAATAGCGTGAAGGTGGCAATGTGGTCATACTCCAGTGGGATGAATTAGAAAAAAATTTTCCCCAAAAATATATTCAGGGTGGAATGATGACCTGTTAAAATGAAAATTAGGTTGTTGAAAGCCAAGCCATGGATTATTTTAAGGGGATGGTTATTTAGATTTTGAGTAGGTAATAGTAAAGGGATATGAAGCTATAAAAGTCTTTAGGGGATGGATATAAAAATGTACATCTGAGAAAAGGATAACTTTTCAGTTAGGAGAGGGCTTAAGCCTAATTGTGCAGGGATGTTAGGAAAATGTTAGAATGAGTACATGCCATTTCTGAAAGAGGACATGTTTTGAAAACAAAATCTATGCTGCTTACTATTTCTATGGAGCATCACCACACTATACACAATTTTTTAGGCCATTGTTTGAATGATAATGTGTGTTTGTGACTTTTCAGGGTGATTTCTGTTCTGGATTATTTACCTAAAATACCTTAAAAAGACAAACAGACTAAGAACCACAGAATGAACCATGGAGTCTAAATTTATCGGCTGCATAGAGTAAAAATGCAAGCAAAGGAAATCTGTGATTTACTTAAATTTGAAATATGCTTTTGCATAAAAAAAATCCCTCCCAACCAAAATTTCATGCAATCTGCTTGTATGGCCACTTGTTAGAAAAGTCCTCTGTGACAGAAAACGTTCATGAAGTTTCCTTTGTTTGGCAATAGTTTTTTGTTCAGAAGCACCCTCGTGAGAAGCTAATTTTAAAAATGGGCATATTACTTCATAATAAAAATACTACTGAATCCTGGGGACCTCCTTCTTCCACTAATCTCTCAGTTCCCTGCTAACTAAAGCCTCCTTAACCTTTAGAATACTCCAGGGACTTCCCTGTTGGTCTAGTGTCTAAGACTTCAAACTCCTAATGCACAGGACCTAGGTTCAATCCCCAGCTGGGGAACTAGATCCCACATACAGCAACTAAAAATGATGCTGTGTGCTCCACAACCAAGACCTGGCACAATGAAATAAATAAATAAGAATAAATATTTTTAAAAAATTGTCAGGATATTCCAGTGAGGCTGGGAATTAAAAAAAAAAAGCATAATTAAATTTTGTAAAAGGTCAAAGAAAGTTTTGAATATAAAAATGTTTGTCTTTTTTTTTTTGAAAATCTTTTTCAGCTCTTTTGTCTTTTATCACTGAATTACCTCTAAGGGCACTAAAGCAAGGTAGTAGGCTGATAGTGGCCACCCAGAGACGTCACGTCCTAATTCTCAGATCCTCTAAGTGTTGTTCTGTAAGAAAAAAAGTTTTTCTCAGAGGTGATTACAAATCTTGAAAGTGAAAGTTGCTCAGCCATGTCCGACTCTTTGCGACCCCATGGACTATACAGTCCATGGAATTCTCCAGGCCAGATTACTGGAGTGCGTAGCCTTTTTTCCCAAGAATCTTCCCAACCCAGGTCTCCTGCATTGCACGTGGGTTCTTTATCAGCTGAGCCACAAGGAGAGGGAATGATTGTTCAGGATTATCCTAGTGAGTCCTCACTCCAATCATGGATGTCTTTATAAGAGAGAGGAAGATGGAGATTGGATACATATGGAAGAGGAGGCAATGTGACCACTGAGGCAGAGGTTGGAGTGATACGACCACAAGTCAAGGAAAGCTAGCGTCCACCAGAGACTGAAAGAAGCAAGGAACAGATTCCTAGCCCTTCCTGTGTGTGGGACCGCAGCCTTGCGGACACTTTGATTTTGGCCTAGTGAAATTAATTTTGGACTGCTGATCTTCCCAGTGGTGAAAGAATACATTTCTGTCACTTTAGGATTTCAGGTTTCTGGTAATTTGGTATGGGAGCTCTAGGGAACTAATTCAGGCAGTGAATTTTCTTCGTCTGATTTACTTGTAAAAGATTTATTTATTTTTGGCTGCACTGACTCTTCATTGCTATGCATGGGCTTTCTTTAGTTGCAGTGAGCAGGAGCTCCTCTAGTTGTGGTGCACGGGTTTCCCATTGCGGTCACTTCTCTTATTGTGGAGCACGGGCTTTAGGGCATAGAAGGTTGAGTAGTTGTGAAGAATGGGCTCAGTAGTTGTGGCTTATGGGCCTGGTGGCATGTGGGATCTTCGCAGACCAGGGATTAAACCCATGTCTCTTTCTTTAACAGGCAGATTCTTAACCACTGGACCACTAGGGAAGTCCCCTTCTTTTGATTTGTACTCTGGTTTGAAGCACAACAATCATGTAAAAAGCTTCTTAAAAAGTTTAGATACCTGTGCCTCATCAAAGATCCAGGAATTAGAGTTTCTAGGAATGGGACTCAAGGATCTGTGTCTTTAAGAAACTGCCCAGGTGATTCTGACATGAACCAAGGTTGGTAAATATTTCACTCGGATGTTGTGTTTGTTTCCTATTGTGGCTATGAAAACCACAATTTTTATGACTTAATACAAATTTTTATTCTTTTGTGATTCTGGAGGTTAGTTTCATTGGGCTCAAGAAGGTTTCAGCAGAATACTTTCCTTCTGGATGATCTAGGGAAGGCAAGCATACCTTGCTCTTTTCAGCTTCTTTATTTTCTTTGGCTCCAATATCACTGCAGATGGTGACTGCAGCCAGGAAATTAAAAGACACTTGATCCTTGGAAGAAAAGCTATGACCAATCTAGACAACATATTAAAAAGCAGAGACTTACTTTGCCCACAAAGGTCTGTCTAGTCAAAGCTATGGTTTTTCCAGTAGTCATGTATGGATGTGAGAGTTGGACTGTAAAGAAAGCCGAGTGCCAAACAATTGATGCTTTTGAACTGTGGTGTTGGAGAAGACTCTTGAGAGAGTCCCTTGGACGACAAGGAGATCCAACCAATCCATCCTAAAGGAAACCAGTCCTGAGTGTTCATTGGAAGGACTGATGCTGAAGCTCCAATATTTTGGTCACCTAATGCAAAGAACTGACTCATTGGAAAGGACTCTGATGCTGGGAAAGATTGAAGGCAGTAGAAGAAGGGGACGACAGAGGAGAAGATGGTTGGATGAACTCACTGACTCAATGGACATGAGTTTGAGTAAGCTCTGGAAGCTGGTGATGGACAGGGAAGCCTGGTGTGCTGCAGTCCATGGGGTTGCAAAGAGTTGGACACAGCTGAGTGACTGAACTGAACTGAACTTTCATCCTCTGATGGCTGGCAGTATTCTCCATCTTCGAATTGCATCGTTCGAACCTCTGCCCCTATCGTCATAACACCTTCTCTAATTCTCCTTTTTGTGTCCTACCTGTAAGAGAACACTCTGATTACGTTGAGCCCACCCAGATAATCCTGGATAATGTTCACTTTTAGATTCTTATATTGGTCGCATCTTCAAAGTCCCTTTTGCCATATGAAAGTAAAAGTAAAAGTTGCTCAGTCATGTCTGACCCTTTGCGACCCCATGGACTACACAATCCATGGAATTCTCCAGGCCAGAATATTGGAGTGGGTAGCTGTTCCCTTCTCCATGGGGTCTTCCCAACCCAGGAATTGAACCCAGGTCTCCCACATTGCAGATGGATTCTTTACCACCTGAGCCACAAGGGAAGCCCTTTCCCATTTGCCGTATAAAATAGCAATAGTTACCTCGATTAAGATGTAGGTATCTTTGGGGGCATTACTCAGTTTAATGCAGACCCCATGATAACTCCTCATGTAGGAACCAGGAATGTAATTAAGATTGAACAACAGATTGTCACACTTAATTCATTATGTATTCACTTGACTTTTCTGTGCTTATTTTTCCAAAAAAGCTGTTTGGAGTCCAAACATTTATATATGGCCACTATTAAATTTTTTGACACTTGAATGGCAGGTAACAGAGCATTCAGTGATGCTGATTTCATAAGAGAGTGAAATCATTAAAATGTTATGAATTATTTTGTATGCTCAGACAAGGGATTAATCAGATGGGGAGATTTTGACTCCTCTCAAATCTTCATCAGCACTTTCCCCATGCATGTGCTCTAACTCGCTTCAGTCATGTCCAGCTCTTTGTGACCCCATGGACTGTAGCCTGCCAGGCTCCTCTATCCATGGTATTCACCAGTCAAGAATACTAGAGTGGGTTGCCATTTCCTCCTCCAGGGCATCTTCCTGACTCAGGAATGGAACCCGAGTCTCCTACATTTCCAGCACTGGTAGGCAGGTTCTTTACAACTAGTGCCACCTGGAAGCCCTTCCCCAGTTCAGTTCAGTTCAGTCGCTCAGTTGTGTCCGACTCTTTGTGACCCCATGGACTGCAGCACTCCAGGCCTCCCTGTCCATCACCAACTCCCAGAGTTTACTCAAACTCATGTCCATTGAGTCAGTGATTCCATCCAACTATCTTCTCTGTCATCCCCTTCTCCTCCTGCCCTCAATCTTTTCCAGGATCAGAGTCTTTTCCAATGAGTCAGTTCTTTACATTAGGTGGCCAAAGTATTGGAGTTTCAGCATCAGTCCTTCCAATGAATATTCAGGACTGATTTCCTTTAGGATGGATTGGTTGGATCTCCTTGCTATCCAAGGGACTCTCAAGAGCCTTCTCCAACACCACAGTTCAAAAGCATCAATTGTTTGGCACTCAGCTTTCTTTACAGTCCAACTCTCACATCCATACATAACTACTGGAAAAACCATAGCTTTGACTAAACAGATCTTTGTCGGTAAAGTAATGTCTCTGCTTTTTAATATGCTGTCTAGATTGGTCATAGCTTTTCTTCTGAGAATCAAGTGTCTTTTAATTTCCTGGCTGCAGTCACCATCTGCAGTGATTTTGGAGCCCCCAAAATAAAGTTTGTCACTGTTTCCACTGTTTTCCCATCTATTTGTCATGAAATGATGGAACCGGATGCCATGATCTTAGTTTTCTGAATGTTGATTTTTAAGCCAACTTTTTCACTCTCTTCTTTCACTTTCTTCAAGAGGCTCTTTAGTTCTTCTTTGCTTTCTGCCATAAGGGTGATATCATCTGCGTATCTGAGGTTGTTGATATTTCTCTCGGCAATCTTGATTCCAGCTTGTGCTTCCTCCAACGCAGCGTTTCTCATGATGTACTCTGAATATAAGTTAAATAAGCAGGGTGACAAAATACAGTCTTGACATTCCCCTTCCCCGATTTGGAACCAGTCTGTTTTTCCATGTCCGGTTCTAACTGTTGCTTCTTGACCTGTGTACAGGTTTCTCAGGAGGCAGGTCAGGTGGTCTGGTATTTCCATCTCTTGAAGAATTTTCCACAGTTTATTGTGATCCACACAGTCAAAAGCTTCGGCATAATCAATAAAGCAGAAGTAGATGTTTTTCTGGAACTCTTTCAGTGATCAGTGGATGTTGGCAATTTGATTTCTGGTTCCTCTGCGTTTTCTGAATCCAGCTTAAACATCTGGAAGATCATGGTTCACATACTGTTGAAACCTGGCTTGGAGAATTTTGAGCATCACTTTACTAGCATGTGAGATGAGTGCAATTGTGTGGTAGTTTGAACATTCTTTGGCATTGCCTTTCTTTGGGATTTGAATGAAAACTGACCTTTTCCAGTCCTGTGGCCACTGCTGAGTTTTCCAAATTTACTGGCATATTGAGTGTAGCACTTTCACAGCATCATCTTTCAGGATTTGAAATAGCTCAACTGGGATTCTCCTCCACTAGCTTTGTTTGTAGTGATGCTTCCTAAGGCCCACTTGACTTCGCTTTCCAGGATGTCTGGCTCTAGGTGAGTGATCATACCATCATGATTATCTGGGTCGTGAAGATCTTTTTTGTATAGTTCTTCTGTGTATTCTTGCCACCTCTTCTTAATATCTTCTGCTTCTGTGAGGTCCATACCCCTTCCTCAAACACTGCCAAATAAACATACCTTCTAAGTTTGGGGTTGTCCAAAAAGGTTGTTCCAGTTTTTCCATAGCATCTTATGGGAAAATCTGAATGACTTTTTGGCCAGCCATTAAAACCACAATTTTTGCTCTGCATATGAGGTAAGATGTAAGCCAACCTCAATAGAAATTCACATAAATAAAAACTGGACATTGCTATGCAATGTCCTGGGCCCTTTCCAAGAAGCGTACCTTCTCTATGCTCTCCTCTGTATGTCTCAGAGCTGCATGTTTTGTGCCTTATATTTACTGATAATAGAGAATTCCAGATTTGAAGTAAGTTGCAATAGAAGCTATAGAATATATTCTTAAAAATATGGCCACTGTGTTTATCGAAGACCAGTGATTTATTAACCAATCCACACATTTTTTGAATCTGTTTGTCTCATTATTTTAAAATTTTAGTTGAAATATATTTGATTTACAGTGTTGTGTTAATTTCTGGTGTACAGTGAAGTGATTCAATTATATATATACACACACACACACATGCATATTCTTTTCAAGATTCTCTTCCATTATGGTTTATTGCAAGATATTGAATATAGTTCTCTGTGCTATAGAGTAGGTCCTTGTTGTTTGTCTATTTTATACATAGTAGTGTATATCTGCTAATCCCAAACTCCTAATTCATTCTTCCCACTCTCCTTTTCCCTTTGGTCACCATGAATTCGTTTTCTATGTCTGTGAGTCTGTTTCTGCTTTACAAATATGTTCATTAGTATTTTTAAAATTCCACATATAAGTTATATAATATGGTATTTAACTTTCTACCTTCATTTAGTATGATAATCTCTAGGTTCTTCCATGTTACTGCAGTGACATTATTTCATTCTTTTTTATGGCTGAGCAATATTCTGTCATATATATTACACATATGTACACATACCACATCTTCTTTATCTGTTTATCTGTTGATGGACATTTAGATTGCTTCCATGTCTTGTCTATGGTAAACAGTGCTGCTATGAATATTAGGGTGCATGTATATCTTTTTGAGTTCGAGTTTTCTCTGGAGATATGTGTTAATTGTCTCATACATATGGTTAATGGTTTAAGTCCTTCCCCCTGGAGATCAAACCAGTCAATCCTAAAGGAAATCAATCCTGAAGACTCGTTAAAAGGACTGATGCTGAAGCTCCAGTACTTTGGCCACCTGATGCAAAGAGCTAACTCGTTAGAGAAGACCCTGATGCTAGGAAAGATTGAGGGCAGGAGAAGAAGGGGATGACAGAGGGCAAGATGGTTGGATGGCATCACTGACTCAATGGGCATGAGTTTCAGCAAGCTTTGGGAGATGGTGAACAACAGGGAGACCTGGCATGCTACAGTCCATGGGGTCACAAAGAGTCAGACATGCCTAAGCGACTGAACAAGAACAATACTGTATTTCAGGATGACTGTATCACAAACTGGAGCTTCCCAGCTGGCTCAGTGGTCAAGAATCTGCCTGCCCAATGCAGGAGACACGAGGTGGATCCCTAGGTCAGGAAGATCCCCTGAAGAAGGAAGTGGCAACCCACTCTAGTATTCCTGCCTGGGAAATTCCAGGAGCAGAGAAGCTTGGTTGGCTACAGTTCACGGGGGTGCATAAGAGTCAGACAGGACTTGGTGACTAGACAGCAAGTATCACTAACTGATGCCCAGCCCACAGTTTTCCCTGTTCCACTCCTTTGTGCTTATTTTCCTCCATCCAGTTACTCCTTGCTCTACAGCCAGTCCTATTGTGTAAGCCCACGGATCTGATTTTGTCTCTCTCTTACTTAAAATGCTCTAAGAGTTGTCTATAAGATAAAAAGTAAAACTAGGTATGCTATTTGAAAATATGACATTGAAGCATTTGATGACCTTAGCCTATTATTTCATTTTTTATTGTCTCGTATACAGGGCTTCCCTTGTGACTCAGCTGGTAAAGAATTCACCTGCAATGTGGGAGACCTGGGTTCGATCCCTTGGTTGGGAAGATCCCCTGGAGAAGGGAAAGGCTACCTACTCCAGTACTCTGGCCTGGAGAATTCCATGGATGGTATAGTCCATGGGGTTGCAAAGAGTCAGACATGACTAAGTGACTTTTACACAGCTTTTGTTCTGGTCCATTTTTTTTTTTTTTCTTTTTCTCGAAGAGTTATATTAGTTTTGAGAAGTGTTCTGGGAGAAAACATTCTGCAATTAAATAAATGTGGAAAAAGTGCTGTATTTCTCACATTTTACTGGGACCTTCAAAATCCATATTAGTGAATTAAGTGGTCTTAGAAGTCCCATACTAAAGACAACTATTGTGTTTTCATTTTATAAATTTTTAGTGGATTAAGCCTAAATATTCTAAAATGCATGGACCTTAAGCGTGCACGTCTGTGAATTTTTGCAAAGTGAACACGATTTGGGTTGCATAAACTCTATCCAAATAAAAAATAGAGATGATTTCCTGCACTCCAGAGTCTTTTTCATGCCCACCACAATATTCAGGCTTCTGTCACCATAGATGAGTTTTGTTTTCAAACTTTTCATAACTGGTATCATAGAGTATGCTTTCTTTTGTGTCTTATATCTTTTGCTCAAGGTTATAAAGTTATGATTTTCATTCATATTATCACATACATTCTGTCTGTAGGCCTAATCCAGCCCATCATCTGTTTTGTACAGTCTCTGAACTAAGAATGATTTTGACATTTTTAAAAGTTGTAAACGTATATATATAAATAAAGAATATGCAATGGAGAATGTATGTGGCCCACAAAGACAAAATCATTTATTTTCTGGCCCTTTATAGAAAAAAGTTTGCCAATTCTTATTGTGTGGTATCCCACTGTAGAATATATAATTTACTCATACCTTGTACTATTTATAGGCATTTGAGTTATTTCCTGGTTTTGGTCATGACAAATAGCATTGCTATGAACATTCTCTTATTTTTTATTTTTAAAAATTTTGATAGGATAATTGCTCTACAACTTTGTGTTGGTTTCTGCTGTTTACAGCAATGTGACTCAGCCATAAGTATACATACGTCCCCTCCCTCTAGAGCCTCCCTCCCACTCACTCCCCATCCCCCCCCACCCCAAGGTCATCACTGAGCACTGGGCCAAGTGTGAACATTCTTGTACACATCTTTTGGTGAACACATGTCTGTTTTTTGGCTAGAAGTGAAACTGCTGGACCATAAAGTGTGTGGGATTTTTCGTTTTTGTTTTTTTGAGATACTGCTAAAAGATTTTCATAATGATCATACCAATTAAAATTCCCTCATCAGTGTATGAGAATTCTGGTTGCTCTCCATTCTTTACATTTGATACTGATGTTTTTTTTCTTTCCCCATTTATTTTTATTAGTTGGAGGCTAATTACTTTTCAATACTGTAGTGGTTTTTGTCATACATTGACATGAATCAGCCATGGATTTACACTGATGGGTTTTTAAAATTTTAGTTCTTTTATTGTATATGTGGACTGGTGCCTCATTGTGAGTTTAATTTGCTTTTCCCTGAGGAAGCATAACATCTTTCATGTGCTAATTGAGCATTTGGACAGTCTTTTTGTAAGGAACCTTCTATTGTTTTGCTCATTAAAAAGAAATTGGTTGCTTTTCTTTCTTTTATTGATTTATATAACTTCTTTATATATTATGCATACAAATCCTGTCAGATGTGTATACTGTAAATATCTGCTCTTTGGTTTGCCATTTTACTTACTCATAGAGTCTCATGATGAATAGAAGTTGTTAATTTTTATGTAGTCCAATTATTTCAAATCTACTTTGTGGTTAACTCATATTGTTTCCGGTTTAGAAGCATCTTTGTCTACCCTCCAAAACATAAAAGTATTCTCTTGTGTTATCTTCTAGAGTCTTTATTGTTTAATGTTTTGCACTTAGTTTACAATCCACCTGAAAGCTATTTTTATATTTGATGTGAGATTGGGCTAAAGGTTTATTTTTTCCTTGTGAATGTTCAACTGATATTCTTGGTAACCCTGAGGCTGCAGCAGAACCCTGGTCACTACAGGAACTGTATTCTAGCAACAATCCTGGTGAGGACTAATCCCCACCACAGTGTTTAGAACCCCAGGAGATCATTGATGAGGGACACACATACTAACAGTGTGGCCTGTGTTCCTTTGAACAACAGACTGTACTCTAGGACCCCTCCTAAAACTTGTGGCTTTGGAAACAAGGCCAAGTTCATCCAGGTGATACCTGAGCTGGGCTCAAATTCAGAAGAGAATCTCAGAGACCCTGGTTACAGTACTGTTTCCTAAGGACAACAGGTAAGGTTCAAAGTCCAGAGGACCTGCATTACCATCCACTATCCTGGTTGTTTAAGGGGGAAAAAAAAATCAATATCCACCTTCATTTGTTGAAATGTTTATCTTTTTCTCTACTGCACTATGGTACCTTTAACACAAACCTATTGACCATATATCTGTGGGTCTGTTTCTCAATTTTTAACACTTCCTTTGAATTTTTGTATCATTTTTTCTAAGGGAGATTGGTATGTGATTTCCTTTCTTATTATGCCATTTTGTTTTGGTGTCAAGGTTAGGCTGCCATCATAAAATAAGTTTCTATTCTCTGGGAAAATTTGTGTAAACTTTGTGTTATCTTGGTTAAATGTTTAGAAGAATTTCTTGAGGAATTCATCTGAATCAGATGTTTTCTTTGTGGGACTAGGTAAAGTGTAGATTTAATTTGTTTAATATATTTAGGGATATTCTGAATTTTTACATTGTGTCTGATATCAGTTTTGTTAAGTTGTGTTTTTCGAGAAATTTGCCCATTTCATCTAAATTTTAAAATTTGTTGCATAATTGACAATGTTTCTTTATAATTTGTTATTACATATCAAATTTGTAGTGGTGCCTCCTTTTCATTCTTTGTAGTGATAGCTCATGCCTTTCTTTTTTCTTAAACAGTCTTATAGGGCTATATTATGGGAACTGTTTTAACTGCATGCCACAAATTTTTGTATGTCTTATTTTCATTGTCATTTATTTAAAACTGTTTTCTTTTTTATAGTGCTTCTTCATGACCCATAGGTTATTCAGATTATTTTGTTTATTTTTCAACCCTAGTTTATGTGTGTCTAATTTTTAGAGGTTTTAAGTTTGTATATCTCACTTCTAAAATAACCCTAGAATTATAGCATACTTTATTCTATTTGCCACCACTTTATTCCATTTAGTCCTACTTTCTTTTATGCTATTACTATAGTGTATTTTAATAAATTATTTTCCTGGGTGTAGGATAATAGCTAGGTGATAATTTTCTTTTAGTACTTTGCAAACAGCATTCATTGCCTTCTGGTCATCATTTTTACTGAAAATGCATTTGTCAATCTTGGTACTGTTTCTTTAAAAGAGATTTGCCTCTTCCTTTGACTGTTTTTTTAAGAATTTTCTTTGTTGGATGTGCTTAGGTATACCATCCTTTGCATTTGAACTGCTTGGAGTTCATAATACCTTTTGAATTCATAAATTGATGATTTTCATCAGTTTTAGAAAATTGTCACCCAAGACCTCTTTAAATATTGCTTTTGTCTATTCTCACATTCTCCTTCTGAGACTCTAGTTATACCCATTTTAAGTCTTTTCACCTTGTTTCATATATTTGTTATGCTCTCATGTTTTATTTTCATTCTCTTTTTTCTATGAGCTTTAATTTGAATATTTATCTCACTGCATTCATTATCTTATGTGATATCTGATCTGTCAACTTCTTAATTTTGGTTATAGTTCACTTCTAGAATAAAGGTTGTATCCCTCTTTTATGAATTCATAAAACATGGTCAAGTTCTTCATGTTTTCCCCTTGTTTTCTTGAACGTATTAATTATGGATATTTTAAGTCTTTTGCCAGTAACTCCCCTATCTGGGTCATCCATGGGTCTCTATTATTTTTTTCTTCCAACTTTTAGTCATATGGTTTTGTTCCTTGGCTTCTTTGTTAATGTTTGAATGAATGCCAAACCTTCATATGAAAAATTTTTAAAAGGTCTGAATTATGTTATCATCTACTAGAGAGAATTTAATTATCGTCTCTAAGGCAGTTGAAATACAGGATGATCACCTTGATTCAGCTGAGTTCCAATTTCAGGCTTGTCCTTATCCCAGGAGTGTAGTCCCTCAGAGGTCTCAACAAAAATCCTGGCATATTTATCATCATCTTTCTTTATAGGTAGACCCTATAACTCAAACTTATTTTTCTTCAGATGGCCAAAAATTCTACATTAAAAAATGTCTCAGCAGTTTATTTTTAATTGTTTCTTCAGCAACCTACCTGGTACACTAGAGAGTCAGCAAACCACTTGAGGTGGAAATGGCACTCAGAATTTGGGCATCACTACAGCATGTTCTTCCCAGGTGGTACAGCGGTTAAAAAAAAAAAAAAATCCTCCTGCCAAGCAGGAGATGTGCGTTTGATCCCTGGGTCGGAAAGATCCCCTGGAGCAGTAAAAGACAACCCACTCCACTGTTCTTGCCTGAGAAATCCCATGGACAAAGGAGCCTGGTGGGCTACAGTCCATGGGGTTGCAAAGGAGTCAACATGACTAAATGACAAAACAACTGCACCCACCACCTTTGCGTGGTCTTAGCATCCCTGAGCTGCTGCTTTTGTTTCTCCAGTCTAGTGACACAGACACAAGTGCTAAGCCACTGCTTTCTGTTTGTATTCTGTGCTTTGAACTGTGAGTTGGCAAATGCCCCAGAAGGACAAAGCAGCAGGCTAAGGTGTGGCTTACCTGTTTACCCCCTTTTCCCTTAGGAGCTTTGCCCCTTAGGTATTGGTTGCCTGGGTTGCTTTCCAGTGTCTTCAAGGAGCTTTATATGCATCATGTTTGGGTTTTGTTTTGCTTGTGCTATTGAAATAGTTTAGTCTGGTACAGCTATTTCATCATAGACCCAAAAGCCACCTCCAGTTACTAGTATTTTATCCCAGCATTTATTCAACTTAGTTTTACAATGAAAACTTTTTGGGGGTCATTGGTGAGCATTGCACAGAATACCTTTTAGGAAATACTACTCCAAACATGTCAGTCTATTCACCATTTCTCAAACACAAAAAATATTTCATGCTTTTCTACTATTGCACATCTTTCCCTCTGCCTAGAATGGTCTTGCGCATATTTCTTTTGCCTTCTAAGATCCTACCAAATTACTTCTTCCATTAAGGATTCTGTAATTTTCTGAAGCAGAATTTAAAGCATCCCAAATTCCATAAAATTATTTGACTTGTAAGAGTCTTTGGAAACCCTGACTCTTTTATGAAGGTGCTATGTTTTCTTTTGATGGACAATGAGAGTCATATAGATTTTTCTTTTTTAACTAACAGAAATTACACTTCTAAACATAAAAAAATGCATAATATCATATATTTTGTGTTATTTGTGCTTTTCTTGGTGTTTTCTCTAAATTTTCATTATATAACTATTTGCATATACATTCTTATAAGCTTTCTCAAATACTTTATAAAATGTTACAAAATGGCATACAGCATATATAGCCTTATCTAACTGTAAACAACAACAATCAAACAACTGAAGTGTAATTTAATTGTTTCCACTTGATTGATGACATAAATATTCCCTTACCTAAAGTTTTGGTGAGCAAAACTTTGTTTTGGTTAATTTCATGTTGTAGATCACAGTGGTTATGAGTAGGGCCTCTGGAGCCAGACAACCTGGATGTGAATTTTACTCCTACCTTTTATTGCTTCAGACCTTGGGCAACTTACTGAAACTTACTGAAACTCTCTTTGCCTTGTTTTACTCATATTTAAAACATCATTTAGTTGCTGTGAGGAAGAAATAAACTAATACATATAAACACTTAGAAGAGTATATGACATATAGGAACTCTTCAATAATTTTTTTATTGAAATATTGTTAATTTAAAATGTATTAGTTTCAAGCATACAGCACAGTGATTCATATATACACACATACATATATATATTATTACTTTCAAGATTCTTTTCCTTTATAGGTTATTACAAGATATTGAGTATAGTTCCCTGTGCTAGCAAAAAATTTTCTTAGACCATCTGAGAAAAGTATGATGTCCAATGTTGTATGCTAATATTTGGAATGGTGACTTTTGCCAAGTCTTTTAAAGTTCTAGAAGCTGTCAAGTGGCTCTATAGCAAAATTCAAATTTGTCAACATTGAGACAAGTAGCAGTTTCCATAAGAAGTGAATAAAGATTTATTTGTATTAAAAATAAAAGAAATTTCTTCTAAGCTTTGTATTTTAGCTTCCTCATAGTAATTATAACACTTCCAGAACAAAGTATGGAATTAGAAGATTACTTTGTTAATATACTATTCATCGAGACCTGGGTTTGATCCCTGGCTTGGGAAGATCCTCTCGAGTAGGAAATGGTAACCCACTCCAGTATTCCTGCCTGGAGAATTCCATGGACAGAGGAACCTGGCAGGCTGCAATCCATGGGGTCTCAAAGAGTTGGACATGACTGAGTGAATTAGCACAGCACACTATCTATCAATGGTCTATGTTTCATTATCTTGAATAGTATTATTATTTACCAGTGATAGGATTAGAAATTGAGAGGGTAATGCTAACTTAAAGTTATAACATGATATCTGTATTATTGGTTATGATCACAGATTGTTTCAAGAAATAATGCAGCATTATGATCATGATCAGCCATGGTAATGTTCCACAGCTTACCACTTTCTGTGTGTTTCCTTGGAAAATTTGTTCCCCTGAAAGGTAAGGCAAGATATCTACAATCAGTTTGGTTGTTGGGCAGCAGTGTAGGATTCTTCCAGGTAGACTGGAGGGTTCTGTTTTCTACACCAGGTGGACCTAAAGAATACTGTAGCAAGGCCAGTCACTGTTTTCTTTCCCTTTACTGTCAGAACTGAATTTTTGAAATGTATCATCTTAATGGAAAAAAAGGGCTTCCCTTGTAGCTCAGTCAATAAAGAATCTGCCTGCAGCGCAGGAGACCTGGGTTTTATCCCTGGGTCAGGAAGATCCCCTGGAGAAGGAAATGGCTACCCACTCCAGGTTTCTTACCTAGAGAATCCCATGGACAGAGGAGCCTGGCGGCTACAGTCCATGGGGTTGCAAGAGTTGGACACAACTTGGTTACTAAACCACCACCACCAAGGGAAAAAAGGACAGGGGTAAAGAATCTGCCTGCCATTGCAGGGGGCACAAGAGACGTGGGTTTGATCCCTGGGGTTGGGAAGAACCCCTGGAGAAGGAAATGGCAACTCTTTCCAGTATTCTTTCTTGGAAAATTCCATGGACGGGGAGTCTGGCAGGCTACAGTCCATGGGATCACAGAGTTGAACACGACTGAGCACACACACACAATGGCAAAAAAAACATACCTACATCCCCATAGCAACCAAGGGCATAATACTGAAAGCATTTGGCATATGCTTGGAGTATGGCTGGTCTAGGCTGCTGGTCTGGGATTTCCCTGAGAGGGGTAACCTTAGCCAGAAAGACCATCAGAATGCGAATGAAGTGAGATGGCCTAGTCTGTGTAGCTCTCTAACAGGAAAGACCCAAGAGCAGGAGGACATCTTTTAGTGCTTGAATATGTACGTTTACCACTGGCTTTTTTTTTTTTTTAAGGGCAGAATTAGTTTTTTTTTTTCCATTTATTTTTATTAGTTGGAGGCTAATTACTTTACAATATTGTAGTGGGTTTTGTCATACATTGACATGAATCAGCCATGGATTTACATGTGTTCCCCATCCCAATCCCCCCTCCCACCTCCCTCTCCACCTGATCCCTCTGGGTCTTCCCAGTGCACCAGGCCCGAGCACTTGTCTCATGCATCTCACCTGGGCTGGTGATCTGTTTCACCCTAGGTAATATACATGTTTCGATGCTGTTCTCTCGAAACATCCCACCCTCGCCTTCTCCCACAGAGTCCAAAAGTCTGTTCTGTACATCTGTGTCTCTTTTTCTGTTTTGCGTATTGAGTTATCATTACCATCTTTCTAAATTCCATATATATGTGTTAGTATACTGTATTGGTCTTTATCTTTCTGGCTCACTTCACTCTGTTTAATGGGCTCCAGTTTCATCCATTTCATTAGAACTGATTCAAATGAATTCTTTTTAATGGCTGAGTAATATTCCATGGTGTGTATGTACCACAGCTTCCTTATCCATTCATCTGCTGATGGGCATCTAGGTTGCTTCCATGTCCTGGCTATTATAAACAGTGCTGCGATGAACATTGGGGTGCACGTGTCTCTTTCAGATCTGGATTCCTCAGTGTGTATACCACTGGCTTTTTGAAGCTTGTTCCCACTTTTTATAGTTCTGTCTTCATGTAACAACTAACTCTTCGTATGGCATATACCTGTGATAGAAAAGATAAAAAGTAAACACTATAGGACTTGGGGGCTTCTCTGGTGGCTCAGTTGGTAAAGAATCTGCCTGCAATACGGGAGACCCCAGTTCGATCTCTGTGTTGGAAAGATCTCCTGGAGAAGGGAATGGCAACCCACTCCAGTATTCTTGCCTGGAGAATTCCATGGACAGAGGAGCCTGGTGGGCTACAGAATACAGGGTCACAGAGAGTCAGACATGACCGAGTAGCACACCACATAGGGTTTTTAGATGATGTTTCATGCAGTTTGAAGTTTAAAACAGGACCTTAGTGATACATGGCCCAATAGGAAGCTATTCTCAGCAAATACTTTCAGAATAAGAATTTCTGACTGTGATATGTATTTAGTGAGCAAATCTATGAGTCTAATGCTTATGTATGTGGTACCTTCCAGGGAATAATGAATATATAGGATCATTTCGAAGCAGAGATTTTAAAGGCAGCTCAAACCTGTGTCATTTTATTTTTCTTCTGGTTTCAACTTAGCCCTTAGGATAATATTACTGAAAAAGCAATAGCAGCAAATTTAAACGTACAGATTAAAAAACAGAAAATAATTAGAGTATTTCAAATATTCCTATACTTTCTCTAGGAGTTTTTTTTAAACCATTGTGATTATAAAGAGAGGGACAGAGAGAGAGCGAGAGAGAGAGCATGCTGTTTTTTAATAACCGAGAATTGAATAACTAGCATTTGTATGGGAATTGAATTGCTTGGATTGCTTCTGTAAAGTATTAAATATTATACTATCTACCCAATTCCCTGTATTTAATAATTTGCACTCACGTCATTCATTCATTCACTGCGTAAATATGCAAGCGCTTTCTGTCTGTGATATTACACTATCCCACATCATTTAAATTCTGACTAAACAGCTGAGAGGGAGAGGTAATGGCAGGATGTGAGCACGGTCTAGGCAAATATTGCAAAAGCAAAGAACTGAATTTGCGGCAGGCAATCAATATTTCTTTTTGGCTTAATGCACCCTAGCATTACGGGGAGGGAGGAATGATGGTAAAAAAAAAAAAAGGGTAATCCTTTTATCAGTGTGTCTTAGAGTTTAAGTATTTACTTTTCCATCAGGAATTGAAAAAAGTTAAATTGATACTTACAACTTTTAGAAAGAAAAATTCTCCTTGAGTGCAAGTAACCATGTCTTTCATTTATTTCTAGGGCTAGAGTTTTTGTGCTTACAGTTATTTGTGCCTGGCCTCTTGTTGGAGTGTGTTCCATATTACTAGATACAATTTACTTTTATAAAATTTTTAGTGTACTTTTAAGCATTTTATTTATTTTTGCCTGTGCTGGATCTTCATTGGTGCTGTGTAGGCTTTTTCTAGTTGGGGCAAGAGGGGGCTACTCTTCAGTTGCAGAACACAGCCTCTAGGATTCAGGCTCAATAGTGGGGATACATGGGCTTAGTTGCCCCACGGCACTGGAATCTTCCTGGACCAGGGATTGAACCCATGTCACTGGCACTGGCAGGTGGATTCATAACCACTGGAGCACCAGGGAAGTCTCACTAGATGCAGTTTAGAAGTAACAGAAATTAGCTCTGAATCAGCTTATACAACTGGAGGAGAGGCAGTCAGTCATGACAGCAATAATTAGAATTTCTCAGATTATATTTGTATCCTGTCCTGTAACTTCTTTATCTGATAGTCTCCAAAGGACATTAAGATAAAACTAGAGAAGAGTTGTTCACTTCAATTGGCATTTAGTCATTTAGAAGTCACTGAACTGCTAGATGCAACATGTGTTGTCTTCTCTGATAGTTTGTAATGAAGATATTCTAATGCACACAAGCCTTGTGTATGTGTTTTTAAGTGTACACAGAGGTTTGTTCTACATTTTCAATATGCACAGGAATTTTTCACATCAACTTACATTATTTCCACTGATATTAAGCAAGGAAAAAATGCAGGAAACAAGAATGCAAATCAGCCTCCCCATCTTTCCTTGCAAATTTATTTTTTAATAATTTTATTTATTTTTGGCTCTGCTGGATCGTTGTTGCTACATGGGCTTTCCTCTAATTGCGGGAGTGGGGACTACTCTCCAGTGGTGCAGGGGCTTTTCATTGCAGTGGCTACTCTTGTGCAGAGCATGGGCTCTAGGGAACATAGGGTTCAGTAGTTGTGGCTCGGGGGCTTGGTTGCTCCAAGGCATGTGGGATCTTCCTGGATCAGGAATCCCCCCACTGTGTCTCTTGCATTGGCGGATGGATTCTTTACCACTGAGACACCAGTGAAGCCCATTTGATCTTTCAGTTCAGTTCAGTTCAATCACTCAGTTGTGTCTGACTCTTTGTGACCCCATTGACTGCAGCTTGCCAGGCCTCCCTGTCCATCACCAAATCCCAGAGTTTATTCAAACATCACTTCTTCAGTGCTCAGCCTTCTTTATGGTCCAACTCTCACATCTGTACACGACTACTGGAAAAACCATAATTTTGACTACACAGACCTTTGTCAGAAAAGTGATGTCTCTGCTTTTTAATACGTTATATAAGTTCAGTTCAGTCACTTAGTCATGTCTGACTCTTTGTGACCTCATGGGCTATAGCACCCCAGGCTTCCCTGTCCATCACCAACTCCTGGAGCTTGCTCAAACTCATATCTATCAAGTCGATGATGCCATCCAACCATCTCATCCTCTGTCGTCCCCTTCTCCTCCTGCCTTCAATCTTTCCCAGAAGCAGGGTCTTTTCCAATGAATCAATTATTCGCATCAGTGGCCAAAGTATTGCAGCTTCAGCATCAGTCCTTCCAATGAATATTCAGGGTTGATTTCATTTAGGATTGGTTCATATGCTATACAGCCATTGGTAAAGATTAAACTCAACATTCAGAAAACTAAGATCATGGCATCTGATTCTATCACTTCATGGCAAATAGACGGGGAAATACTGGAAACAGTGGCAGATTTTATTTTACGGGGCTCCAAAATCACTGCAGATGGTGACTGCAGCCATGAAATTAAAAGATGCTTACTCCTTGAAAGGAAAATTATGACCAACCAAGACAGTATATTAAAAAGCAGAGACATTAATTTGCCAACAAAGGTCTGTCTAGTCAAAGCTATGGTTTTTCCAGTAGTCATGTATGGATGTTAGAGTTGAACTATAAAGAAAGCTGAGCACCAAAGAATTGATGCTTTTGAACTGTGGGGTTAGAGAAGACTCTTGAGAGTCCCTGGGACTGCAAGGAGATCCAACCAGTTCATCCTAAAGGAGATCACTCCTGGGTGTTCATTGGAAGGACTGATGTTAAAGCTGAAACTCCAATATTTTGGCCACCTGATGCAAAGAGTTGACTCATTTGAAAACACCCTGATGCTGGGAAAGATTGAAGGTAGGAGGAGAAGGGGATGACAGAGGATGAGATGGTTGGATGGCATCACCAACTTGATGGACATGAGTTTGAGCAAACTCTGGGAGGTAGTAGAGGACAGGGAAGCCTAGCATGCTGCAGTCTGTGGGGTCGCAAAGAGTTGGACACAACTTAATGACTCAACAACAACAACATGGCCAGAGTTGATACCTCTCTAACAGTAGAGATGATTCTTATTTTTCTCTCATAGCTTTTTCAGAATCAGCTCAGAAGCAATTCATGACTTTTATTTTTTAGGGTCAGAAGTTCCCACATCCATGAATTAAGTGAAATGTAAAGGTCTTGGATGCTGAAGCTGATGTCTTGCTTCAGGACTTTGTTTGGCTGATATTTCAGAGGAAAGTCAAACTAGTGTAACAAATCAGTTGAGCCATGCTAGAGTAAAATCTGTACAAAGATACACAGGTTGAAAGATTGAAGGAGACCAGTAATATGACTCAATTTTGATGATCAAGATTGTAATCTTAGAAGATGTTAGGATTGTAGTACAAAATTGACACATGGCGAGGAAAGGTGGTCGTAGGATGGCAGGTGGCTGGATTCTTCAAGAGGAAATGGATGATAAGAATCAGGACCTTTGAAAAGGTGGAAATCTGTTGATACTTGAAATCAGACACACAAAAACATGTTTGTGAGAACAGTCTGCTGCTTGTGAATATATTTGTTAGTGAACCAAAAATGCCCTGTGGGTTAAAACATTTCCTCACCCATCAGCAATCAAGGATAGCAGAGTACATGTTTAAAAAGGAAATTAATTTTTAATAGCTTTTGGTATGTTTGAATGGGAACATACATCATTTTTGCAAAGCTTCAGTGATATTCTTTAAAGCAATAGCAAGTCTGACCACATTTCCTTTAGTTTTTCATAATGAATGAACTTGTGAACCCCCAAACCCCTGTCTGCCTTCAGACATTTCAATGGTGTTGGCTCCTCTCATACTTTCAGCTTGGCAGAATTCTGGTCAATTTTGCTTGTTTTTATTGTGAAATTTTATCCAGTGGCTCATGTGCAGGGAGAAAAATGAAAAAAATTACCATTTTTAAACAAGCGGTTCCCAATCTTTTTGGTATGAGGGACCAGTTTCTTGGAAGACAACTTTTCCATGGACCTGTTGGGGGTATGGTTTTGGGATGATTCAAGTGCATTACATTTATTGTGCTCTTTATTTTTATTATTATTTTATCAGCTCCACCTCAGATCATCAGGTATTAGATCCTAGAGGTTGGGGACCCCTGATTTAAACAGTCTTTTTGTATTGAATGATGGCAATCTGGGGATGACAGAGGATAAGATGGTTGGATGGCATCATTGACTCAATGGACATGAGTTTGAGCAAACTCCAGGAGATGGTGAAGGACAGGAAAGCCTGGCATGCTGCCTTCCATTGGGTTGCAAAGAGTTGGACACAACTGAGTGATTGAAGAACAAAATCTTTAAGTCACCCAGTATTGATTGGGGTGGGAGGGAGAGCGTTGTAATGTATACTGAGTCATACATGAGCTGTAAGATTAGTGGCTCGCAAGTCTGGCTGTGAGTAAGCCCAAAGTGAAATTAAACTTCATTTATTGTCAAAAGACAGATTGTATCTCAAGGGGGCTTTGGCATGTGCTTTTTACCTTCAATGTGACAGTCTTACAAGCTTATATCTATCAAGAACATGCTAATTATAGGGAAATTCTACTTACTTTTCTATGGAGAAATAGCTCTCAACTTTCTTCACAAACCAGGAATGGCTTTCTCTTCCTTTTATTCCACACTGTATTTGATGTGAGAATTTAAGGAGTAGATGTATAGTCATTTAAAAAAAATTACCCCAAAATAATCAAGATCACTATTTATTATGTGTGGAAGTTATTTTTCATTATACATCTTCAAAATATGCACTTATATAGCCTTTGATAATTTTCAGTGTTCTTTTTATATGTAACTTTATCATGTTATGCAATTTTACAACATAGTCATGTATTAGGAAGTTATTAAAAGCAAGGCATCCTATAAACAACTACAGCATACTTAGACCTTTACACAGACTATTTTGTTTAATATCCATTAAAAACCCAAAGAGGTGGGCATTATTATTTTTAGTTTATAAATGACTACATGACATAAGATGATTTGTTCAATGTTTTCAATAGAGTAAGTTTTTGGGTCATGAGGTGTATAAAGTCCTCTGTTCCCCAATACCTATAAACAAAGGTTCAAATAAATAACTCATAATTTCACCACCCAGGGGTGAGCACTGACAGCACTTTCTTATATATTCTATCAGATGTTTTCCAAGGTAAAACACATCTCCCACTCCACTCCCCATCTCTCACAGTGAGGGTTTCTGGCATCAGAATTTTCCTCAGGTGGTTCTACAGAAGAGATTGCAAGGAAGTGATGATTTACGTAAGTGTGGGTACAGGAGGGTAGAACCTCTTGGGAACTAACACTGATAACCTATTACCTCCCTAGTCTGAGAGCCTCAGGGGAAAAAAGAATGCTGTGGGAGCCCATTGAAAGCTGGTGTCCTGGACGATGGAGTTCTCACCCGCAGCTGTAATCACTGCCACAAGCACAGGTGATAGTGGAAAAAAAAAACACCAAAAAACCTCCACTGCATCTCTTCTTTCTCTCTTTCCATTCTAGTCATCTGTTACTACCTCTTGTTGGCAGAACACAGCTGGAATCCAGCCTTGAAGGGTGCTCAGGTGACACAGTCTACAGGGTTAGCGTCTTGGGGCAGCGGGTATAGGGGTTGGGAAATGCCAGCACAGGGTCTAACTGAGCATAATCATTTTCCATCTTATTAAGACTGACATTTAAAAATGACTTTATAGCAGTTTGCCACAAAGATATGTCAGAATCTTTACACTGGAATATGTAGGTTATTGGTGAATTTTTTTAGTTTTAAAAATGCTATTATCCCTGTAGACATAATTTTATATGTATCTTTTAAAAAATTTACTTAGAATAAATTCCTAGATGAGACATTTGAGCTTGAGGGTTTACACATTTTGAGATGCAGTGTATTGCAATATAATGTAGCTATTAGGTTCATGGACTTAAAAAAAAAAAAAAACAACACCTTATTTTATATTGGAGTATATCTGATGAACAATGTTGTGATGGTTTCAAGTGGCCAGCAAAGGGACTCAGCCATATACATACTTGTGTCCATTCTTTCCCAAACTCCCCTCCCACCTGGGGTCCCACATAACATTAAGCAGAGTTTGCTGTGTTGTACAATATGTCCTTGTTGGTTATCCGTTTAAAATATAGCAGTGTGTACATGTGGATCCTAAACTCCCTCACTATGAGTCTATTTCCATTTTGTAAATAAGTTCGTTTGTATCATTTCTTTTTAGATTCCACATATAAGGGATGCCATATGATATTATCTCTTCTCTGTCTGACTTCACTCAGTGTGATAATCTGTAGGTCCATCCATGTTGCTGCAGATGGCATTATTTCACTCTTTCAATGACTGAGTAAAGTTCCATTATATATATGTACCACATCTATGTCCATTCCTCTGTGGATGGACGTTTACGTAGCTTCCATGTCTTAGCTATTGTAAACAGTGCTACAGTGAACACTGGGATGCAGGAATCCTTTAGAAGCATGTTTTTTTCTGGATAAATTCCCAGAAAGGTCATATGGTGGCTCAGATAGTAAAGAATCTGCCTGTGGTGCAGGACACCTGGGTTCTGTCCCTGGATTGGAAAGATCCCCTGGAGAAGGGAATGGCTATCCACTCCAGTATTCTGGCCTGGGGAATTCCATGAAAAGAGGAGCCTGGCAGACTACAGTCTGTGGGGTTGCAAAAGGTCAGACACAACTCAGCAACTAACACTTTCACAGTTTTTAATTTGGAAAACTCAGCAGTGGCGACAGGACTGGGAGAGGTCAGTTTTCATTACAGTTCCAAAGAAAGGCAATGCCAAATAATGTTCAAGCTACCACACAATTGCACTCATCTCACATGCTTGCAAAGTAATGCTCAAAATTCTCCAAGCCAGGCTTCAACAGTACGTGAACCGAGAACTTCCAGACGTTCAAGTTGGATTTAGAAAAGGCAGAGGAACCAGAGATCAATTGCCAACATCTGTTGGATCATAGAAAAAACAAGAGAGTTCCAGAAAAATATCTACTTCTGCTTTATTGACTATACCAAAGCCTTTGACTGTGTGGTTCACCCAAACTCTGGAACATTCTTCAAGAGATGGGAATACCAGACCACCTGATCTACCTCCTGTGAAATCTATATGCAGGTCAAGAAGCAACAGTTAGGACCAGACCTGAAACAATGGACTGGTTCCAAATTGGGAAAGGAATATGGCAAGGATGTATATTGTCACCCTGCTTTTTTAACTTCCATGCAGAATACATCATGCGAAATGCAGGCTGGATGAAGCACAAGCTGGAATCAAGATTGCTGGGAGAAATATCAATAACCTCAGATATGCAGGTGACACCACTCTTACAGCAGATAGTGAAGAAGAACTAAAGAGCTTCTTGATGAAAAAGAAAGAGGAGAGTGAAAAAGTTGGCTTAAAACTCAACATTCAAAAAGCTTAGATTATAGTCTCTGGTCCCATTACTTCACTGCAAATAGATAGGGAAACAATGGAAACAGTGAGAGACATTATTTTCTTGGGCCCCAAAATCACTGCAGATGGTAACTGCAGCCATGAAATGAAAAGACGCTCCTTGGAAGAAAAGCTATGACCAACCTAGGCAGCATATTAAAAAGCAGAGACATTACTTTGTTGACAAAGGTCTGTCTAGTCAACCTATGGTTTCTCCAGTAGTCATGTATGGATATGAGAGTTGGACTGTAAAGAAAGTTGAGTGCCAAAGAATTGATGCTTTTGAACTGTGGTGTTGGAGAAGACTCTTGACAGTCCCTTGGACTGCAAGGAGATCCAAACAGTCCATCCTAAAGGAAATCAGTCCTGGGTATTCATTGGAAGGACTGATGCTGAAGCTCCAATACTTTGATCACTTGATGTGAAGAACTGACTCATTGGAAAAGACTCTGATGCTGGAAAAGATTGAGGGCAGGAGGAGAAGGGGACGACAGAGGATGAGATGGTTGGATGGCATCACTGACTTGATGGACATGAGTTTGAGCAAGCTTCAGGAGTTGGTGATGGACAGGGAAGCCTGGCATACTGCTGTTCATGGGGTTGCAAAGAGTTGGCCATGACTGAGTGATTGAATCGAACTGAACTAGTTTTTAAAGGACTCTTCTTCATAGTGTTCTCCATAATGTTGGTGCCGATTTATATTCCCACCAACAGTGTAGGAGGATTCCTTTCTCTCCACACCCTCTCCAGCATTTGTTGTTTATGGATTTTTTGATGATGGTCATTCTATTTTTTAAAAAAGTTATTTATTTTTGGCTACCCTGGGTCTTTGTTGCTACACATGGACTTTTCTCTAATTGTGGTGAGCAGAGCTTACTCTCTAGTTGCAGTGTGCAAGCTTCTTGGTGTCGTGGTTTCTCTTGTTGTGGAGCACCAGCTCTAGGTGCTTGGGCTTCAGTAGTTGTGGCTCAAGGGCTTTAAAGCACAGGCTCAGTAGTTGTGGCACATGGGCTTACTCACTATGTGGCATATGGGATCTTCCTGGATCCAGGATCAAACAAGTGTCCTTTGCATTGCAAGGTGTATTCTTAACCACTGGACCACAAGGGAAGTGCAGTACATGACTTTTTTTTTTAGGTTTTAATTTTTTAAAAGCTTTTATTTTATATTGAAGCATAGCTGATTAACAATGTTGTGATAGTTTCAGGTGAACAGTGAAGGAACTCAGCCATCCATATCCATGTATCCATTCTCCCACAAATTCCCTTCGCATCCAGGTTGCCACATAATATTGAGCAGAGTTCCACGTGTTATGCAGTAAGTCCTTGTTGGTTATGACGATGTCCATTCTGACTCATTTAAGATGATATATCATTGTAGTTTTGATTTGCATTTCTCTAATAATTAGCAACGTTGAGCATCTTTTCATGTGCCTTTTAGAAGCTCATGAGCTGTTGAAGACCAGTTTCCTGTGTTCAAATTCCTGTTCTGTCATTTACCAGCTGTGTGACCTTGGACATGCAAATTAGTCTCTCTGAGGCTCAGTGTTTTTATCTTTAAAATGGGGTTAATAATCCCTATTATATAGGGCTATTTTTAGGATTAATTAGTTAATAAATGCAGAACATTTGGACTAATGTATGACTTATAGTGAGCATCATGTAAGCATTAGCTCTTATTATTTATAAGGTTTTTAACATATCTTGACAAACTATTCTGTCTAAAAAGTTTCTACTAGTTTACCTTCCCTTTAGTGGTATCTAGGGGGCCTATTTCCCCATACCATCATCATTGCTCTTAATCTTTGCCAGTTTAATAGACCAGACACGGTATCTCATTACCATTTAAATTTTTCAGTTGCGATTTAATTTGGAGATGAATTTATTTCCTGTGATACAGAAGGGTCTTCAAAACTCATGTAAGATGTTAGGGTCATTATGAACATCAGTTGTTTTGGCCCTATGGTTGTAATGAATGATGGTTAATACAGAGTTCTGGTTTAGAATATTTGCTGCAGTGTCTAATAGCTTAGTAACTATGTAAATAAGGTACATTGATGAATATTCATGAGACACTTAGCCCAGTTAAATAAATGCACCACCAAAGGGGTTAAATGAATGCAAGGATTTTCCATAATGAAATGCTGGCTAAATGACAGATACAGTTGCAGTGTGGGATGGGCCCACTACTGTTTCCACACAGTCATTGTGCAGCTCGTGAAACCATCCTTGCGCCTGCTCACGTGGCGTGCATCTGGGCTTTGTTGGCAGAGCCACTGGCGTCAATGAAGGAGCTGGAGCTAGGCATGATTGCTTTATATCTGTAGCTGTTAGTGCGTGCTAAGATACTTCTGGTGGTAATTTTATTTACCGCTTCCTCTTCAGTGACCTCATATCTCCTCTCTCAAATTACTTATGCAAATGTGTCATGATCACCATGTTGTAGCAGGCAAAGAAGTTTGTCTGCTCCTGAAAACCGTCTGCCTCAAACCAGAAGTAGAGATTCTGGTCTCAGGTTTCATGATGAAATTTCAATAACTTGAAATGTCAGGGAGTAGGAGCTTCCGATCTGACTCACCTGTGACGTGCGAGCCTGTGGGGAGGAGGCGACAATGGAGAAAAATGGTGTTTTTCTCTGGCAACTTAGCAAAAGTTGCTGGCACACCAAGGTCATCTGATTAAGTCTGTGTTGATCTGCACGGTTGTGTCATATGACGTCTGAGGGAAAAGAAGATTTTGGGGGGCATGTTTTCGTAGAAAAGACAAACTAGATAATTCTTTTCTGGTTAGCTCTTCTTGTGTTTGCTTAAACATCTTTCCCTAGCCCAAGATCATACAGATTTCCTTTTCTCCTAGAAGTTTATAGACACAGTTTCAGTATTTAGGTTTATGGTCTATATCAAATTAATTATTTAGGATGAAGTAGGGTCAAGGATCATTTTTTCTCCACATGTTTTATCTAATTATTTCAGTTTAATTTGTTGAAAAGCCTTTATTCCCCCTCTGTTGACTGCCTTGCTGCCTATTGAAAATCAATTGGATATATATGTGTGGTTTTATTTCTTAAATTTCTTTTAATTTATTTGCCCATCAAAGTGGTTTTCAAAATCTGGTCTACAGACCTGTGGGGGTCCTTGAGTACATTTCAGAGGGTTTTGTGTAACTAAAACTATTTTCATAATACTACATGATAGTACTAAGATATGTTTGCTGTTTACAGTGATGATATAAAAGCAATTATGGGTAAAATTGCTGGTACTTCAGTATGAATCTGGGCCCTGGTGCCAAATTATACTCATTGCTAGTATATACGCTGAAGATAAATGAATAATTTTATTAAAACTGACTCCAGAGTTTGCATAATTAATTTATTTAAATTAAAAATTTAAGTTCTGTCATCATCATGATTGTGTGCTCAGTTTTGTTCAACTCTTTGTGACCCTGTGGACTGTATAACTTAATTGATTAAGGATGTTGTTAGTTTTAGGAGTACAGCAAAGTGATTTTTATACATATACACGTATCTATTCTTTTTCAAATTTTTTTCCCATTTATTACAAAGTACTAAGGAGAGTTCCATATGCTATACAGTAGCTCCTTGTTGGTTATCTGTTTTAAATATAGTAGTGTGTACATATGAATCCCAAATTCTCAATCTAAGGATTGAGAGTTTTTATCTTTAAAATTTTTCATTTGATGAGATGGGACAGGTGCATAAAGCACTTCAATTACATGTCAAATACGATTGTAATGTGATGGTTGTCTAGAGCAGGAATTTTCTGTAAAGGGCCAGAGAGTGATAGTTTCAGCTTTGCACAACAAATCCTACTGTTACTCAACACTGCCACCATAATGTGAAAGCAGTCATAAATAATATAGAGATGAATGAGTGTGGCTGTGTTCCAGTTAGTTATTATTTACTACAATGAGCTTAAAGCTAGATTTGGCCTCCTTTGGTCATAATTTGGGGACTTCTCTGGTCTAGGAGAAATGCACTTATTTGATTTGCAAGCCGAACTAAACTTTTTTGTTTGTCTTCCATGAAGCACCATCATTACTTGAAAGAGTGACTGACAAGCTATGATTATTCAGATTTGAGTGTTTGGCAGATATTTCCTCAAGAATGAGCAAAGCAAGCTTGTCATTTTGAGGAGCTAAACTGACCATCTTTGTTGCCAATGATACCATTATAATTTTGTGGAATGTGTGCCTGACCCCATAAGCATAATCACTTCCCAGAACTTAAAGACTTTGTTGATAAGATTGGTGAGATTAATAAATGTTATTTTTTAAAATATTTTTTAATCATATGCATTGTTGTCAGGAAAATGCACAGAACTTGATGAATCAATATTTTCCAAATGAACTAAGCCTGATATTAGAAAAACATGCATGTGCAGAAGATCCATTCAGAATGCAAGACTGACCAATGGAGCGTGAAAACTGCATCGATATGTCTTCAGGTGCTACATTGCAGCTAACTTTTAAAAAGCTACCACTTGAGTCTTAATGTAGTTTCCAAAAAAAATATATGTAAAAATCTGAAAAGTCTGTGAAAATACTCATTCTAGTACATGTCAGTGTGTTGCATGACTTTCCTCATGTACTTCAACCCAAGCAGCACAGCAGAGTTAAATGCAGGATCAGATAGGAAAATCTGGTTGTCTTCTACTAAGTTTGTTACTAAAGAGATTTTTAAAAATGTAAAACAAGGCTAGCTTTCTCACTGATTTTTCATTGTTTTGGAGAATACTTAGTTTTCATAAAGCTACCTAATTTAACATGAAATTGATTTGTAATTACTGTTTTTAATTGAATTAAAAGTAAAGTTTGAAAAATTCCCAGTGTTATTGGGAATATGGTAAATATTGATAGATATGACCCATATAAACAAGAGATCAATAGAATCCTTAATAATTTGTAAGAGTGTGTAGAAGTCTCTTCAGAGACCAAGACTCTTCAGAATTACTGGTTGTCTTTACCTCAATCCCACTGTCTTAATTATTGTAGCTCTAGAATAAGTCTTAAAATCAGGTAGTGAGTTCTTAAATGTTATTTTTTTCAAGAGTTTTTGTTATGTCCTTTAAGTTTTCATATAAATTTTGGAATGAATTTATCAATATCTTTTTGTTTTACTTATGTTTCCAGCTTTATTGAGATATAATTGACACACAGAACCATAATGTACTTAAAGTGCAAAATGTGATATTTTATTGTGACATAAATTGTGAAATGATTCTGATATGGAGTTAATTAACTTCCACTGCTCACAGAATTACTTTTGTTGTTGTTGGTGTGAGAATACTAAAGTTCTACTCCATGAATTTCAATGATATAATACAGTATTATTAACTATAGTGGGGCTTCCCTGGTAGCTCGGATGGTAAGGAATCTGCCTGCAATGTGAGAGACCCAGGTTTGATCCCTGGGTTGGGAAGATCCCCTGGAGAAGGAAATGGCAATCCACTCCAGTATTCGTGCCTGAGAAATCCCATGGACAGAGGAACCTGGTGGGCTAGAGTCCATGGGGTCACAAAGAGTCAAACACAACTGATTTGACTGAGCATTAACTATAGTAATGTTAGATCCTTAGACATTATTCATCTTATAAATCAAACTTTATACATTGTTATCAACCTTTCCCTGTTTCCACCACCCTCAACTCTTGGCAATCACCATTCTACTCTGTTTCTATGAGTTTGAATTTTTTTTTTTTTTTCAGATTCCACATAAATAGGTGACAATGTGCACTTATTGGGTTGGCAAAATATTCATTTGGGTTCTACCGTAAGATATTGAAAAACTTGAATTAACTTTTTGACCAACTCAATATATTGTCTTTCTCTGTCTGGTTCATTTCATTTAGCATAATGCCCTTCAGGTTCATCCATGCTGTTGCAATGACAGAATTTCCTTTTCTGTTGTTTTTAAAGGTGGGATGATGTTTCATTGTATGTGGATGATCCTTGAATAATGTGAGTCTGAACTGCACAAGTCCATTTATACATGCATATTCTTCAGTGGTAAATGCTACAGTGGTCTTTGGTTGGTTGAATCTACAAATGTGGAGGAACTAAGGATATGGAGGCCTACTATAATTATACACAGATTAACTCTCATGTTATTTCAGTGTCATCTGAATATATGCCACATTTTCTTATCCATCCATCCACCACAGGACTTGTAAGTTTTTTCCATACCTTGGCTATTGTGGTAGTGCTGCTAATATGGGCATTCAGATATTGTCTGAGATAATGATTTCATTTCCTTTGGATATATACCCAGAAGTGGGATTGTTGGATCATGTGATAGTTCTGTATTTAATTTCTTGAAGAACCTTTATACTGGTTTCTATAGTAGTCATACCAGTTTATATTCCCAGTGTTTTCTTTTCTCTATATCCTCATCAACATTTATCACTTGTGTTTTTGAAAATGGACATCCAAACACATGTAAGGTGACATCTCATTTGCTATTTTGATTTGCACATCCCTGATTATTAGTGATGTTGAGCACGTTTTCATGTACCAGTTGGTCATTTGTGTGTCTTCTCTGCAAAAATGTCTGTTCAAGTCCTTTGCCTATTTTAAAATCAGACTATTTGCTTTTTTGGCTATTGAGTTCTATTCATATCTTATATATTTGGGAAATTAACCTCTTGTCAGATATATTTTGTCTTTCATTCTGTAGCTGCATTTTAATTTTATTGGTTCTTTTACAATGCAGAAGATTTTTATTTTGATGTAGTCCTAGTTTATTTTTGCTTTTGTTGCCTTTGCTTTTGATGTCAAATCCAAAAAAAAATTTGCCAAAGCCAATGTCAATGATCTTATCTTCTATGCTTTCTTCTATGAATTTTATGATTTCAGGTCTCATGTTTAAGTCTTTGACCCACTTTGAGTTGATCTTTTATGTTTTGTGAAAAATAGGGCCCAGTTTCATTCTTTTGCTTGTATATATCATTTTTCCAGCACTATTTATTGAAGAAACTATTTTTACCCCTTTGTATATTCTTAGTGTCATTGTAAAAATGATTAATTGGCAGTACATAAGTGGGCTTATTTCTGGGGTCTCTGTTTTGTTCCATGATCTGTGAGTCTGTTTTTGTGCCAGTGCTTAGTGTTTTGATAACTATAGCTTTGTAATATAGTTTGAAATCAGGACACATGATGCTGCCAGCTTTGTTCTTTCTCAGATTACTTGGGCTCTTTGAGGTCTTTGGTGGTTTTGTTCACATTTAAGGAATTTTCTTCTATGTGAAAAATGTCATTGGAATTTTGATAGGGATTGCATTGAATCTCCAGATTCCTCTGGGCAGTATGAATGTTTATTACTTCTTCCAGTTCATGAGCATGGAATATCTTCCATTTATTTGTGTCTTGAGTTTCTTTCATCAGTGTTTTATCATTTTCAGGGTACAGATCTTTTACCTCCTTGGTTAGTAAGAACTTTTTGTTTGTGATATCATTGTGAATTGAATTATTTTTTAAAATTTATCTTGTTTTTTAGTGTTTTTTTTTTTTTTTTTTTTTAGTGTATAGACATTTAACAATTTCCCCCCGAATTTTTCCAGGTAAAAGTCACTCTTCTTAGGCAAGTACAAGTTTGTGCACATATTTTAAAGACCATTTTAAGTGAAAGTATTGAGGGAACAACAAATACAAAATATTAAACATTTTTGAAATTGACTTTCATATTATTACTCTTTTAAGTCTGTGCAAGCAAATAAAAACCAAGTATAGGTCAGACTATGCCAAAGTCTTTGACTGTGTGGATCACAATAAACTGTGGGAAATTCTGAAAGAGATGGGAATGCCAGACCACCAGGCCTGCCTCTTGAGAAATCTGTATGCAGGTCAGGAAGCAACAGTTAGAACTGGACATGGAACAACAGACTGGTTCCAAACAGGAAAGGGAGTACACCAAGGCTGTATATTGTCGCCCTGCTTATTTAACTTATATGCAGAGTACATCATAAGGAACACTGGGCTGAAGGAAGCACAAGCTGGAATCAAGATTGCCAGGAGAAATATCAGTAACCTCACATATGCAGATGACACCACCCTTATGGCAGAAAATGAAGGACTGAAGAGCCTCTTGATGAAAGTGAAAATAGAGAGTGAAAAAGTTGGCTTAAAGCTCAATGTTCAGAAAGCTAAGATCATGGCATCCAGTCCCATCACTTCATGGCAAATAGACGGGGAAACAGTGGAAACAGTGGCTGACTTTATTTTTGGGGGCTCTAAAATCACTGCAGATGGTGATTGCAGCCATGAAATTAAAAGATGCTTACTACTTGGAAGGAAATTTATGACCATCCTAGACAACGTATTAAAAAGCAGAGACATTACTTTGCCAACAAATGTCCGTCTAGTCAAGGCTATGGTTTTTCCAGTGGTCATGTATGGATGTGAGAATTGGACTATAAAGAAAGCTGAGCACCAAAGAATTGATGCTTTTCAGTTGTGGTATTGGAGAAGACTCTTGAGAGTCCCTTGGACTGCAAGGAGATCCAACCAGTCCATCCTAAAGGAGATCAGTCCTGGGTGTTCATTGGAAGGACTGATGCTGAAGTTGAAACTCCAATACTTTGGCCACCTGATGCGAAGAGCTGACTCATTTGAAAAGACTCTGATGCTGGGAAAGATTGAAGACAGGAGGAAAAAGGGACGACAGAGGATGAGATGGTTGGATGGCATCACCGACTCAATGGACATGAGTTTGAGTAAACTCTGGGATTTGGTGATGGACAGGGAGGCCTGGCATGCTGCAGTCCATGGGGTCACAAAGAGTCGGACACAACTGAACAACTAAACTGAACTGATAGGTCAGGCTCAATTAGTAGATGAAGGTAAGATTTTTTTGTGTGTCAAAGTATCTGATCTAAAGGCAAGTCACTTTGGCCTTTTCCAGCTGGTGGTTTTCTCCTTTTATATGGATAATTCTTTGCTAAAGAAAATGTTTATATGTGAAGTGGTCAAGAGCCAATGGTTAGTCATATTTTTAATTTAAGAAAAGGAAACTTCACAAAGACTATACTTCTTGAATAAATACTTTGTCACTATAGTCATGCTTTCTAGCTTTTATAATGTCTTTTTTTCAGACTTTAAAAATAATATTTATATTAATTGCTGTTAAAAAGATGAGCAGAAATTAATATTTACTAATTCAGAGTAGGGACTTCCCTGGTAGCTCAGAGTATAAAGGTTCTGCCTCCAATGCAGGAGACCTGGGTTCAATTCATAGTTTGGGAAATTCCCTGGGAGAAGGGAATGGGTACCCACTCCAGTATTCTTGCCTGGAGATTGCCATGGACTGAAGAGCCTGGTGAGCTATAGTGCATGAAGTCGCAAAGAGTTGGGCATGACTGAGTAGGCTCACTACCTTTAATTAGAATCCTGTGTGGGTGCTAAGTTGCTTCAGTCGTGTCTGACTCTTGCGACACCATGGACTAGCTCGCAAGGCTCCTTGGTCCGTGGGATTCTCCAGACAAGAATATTGGAGTGGGTTGCCTTATCCTCGTCCAGGGGATGTTCCTGACCTAAGCATCGAACCTGTATCTCTTATGTCTCATACATTGGTGGCACTGGTGGAATCCTGTATAGGTATTAACAATTATGGTGTAGCTGTAGATTGACAGTTTTGTGCATCTGCGAAATGGTACAGGGAAAATTATATATGTGTCAATTATTTTCTATCTGGGTTAAAATTCAAAATCCCCCACTTAAAAGCAGTCTGATGCTAGCAAAATTTCAAATCCTCTTTTTGCCTTTTCCCTCATCTGTAAAATTTATTTCAGTAAAATCTTCTTAAGACTGTCATCATTATCAGAGACACTATTAAGAGAGTTGCCACCAGTGTGTGTTCTGTCACTGCAGTTGTGTCTGATTCTTTGTGACGTCATGGACTGTAGCCCACCAGGCTCCTCTGTCTATGGGATTATCCAGGCAAGAGTACTGGAGTGAGTTGTCATGCCCTCCTCCAGGGGATCTTGAAGACCTGGGAATTGAACCTGTACCTCCTGCATTGCAGGTGGATTCTTTACCCATTGAGCCAGCTGCCAATACAGTGCTTAGTGCTTATTGGGTGTTTCATAAATAGTGTCCCTTTATTACTACTAGGATCAGGCAGGCACTCCGATGCCCAGCACAATAGTGTGCTAAGCAACAGGAATTCAAATATAAACACTCTCTGACTCCTGCCCTGGGCCCTCAAGAACTCATCAGCTAAGTGGGGAGATAGAAACATAAGCAAAGCAGATCTTATGTCATATGATTTATAGCGTGCTTGTGAGAAAAAGAATGTAAATACAATATATAGGCAAAAGGAAGAGGATTTCAGGCAGAGACCAAGCAGCCTGAAGTTGATTTTCATGTATACTGTACCTCCATTCTCTCTGCCCGTCTCTTGTCATTATAGATTAGATGGAGTGAACTTAGTAGGAAATATTTTGTGTTTGTATAATATGCTAGTGACATTCTATGTACTAAGTAAGCATTTCAAATTTATAGATTGTCAACCTCTCCCCATTATAGGGCGTATGGGATTTTGCATTTATGAAAAACTGGATTAAGTAACTTTTAAGTTCTTCTACAAGTTTCAGTTCAGTTCAGTGGCTCAGTCATGTCCGAGTCTTTGCAACCCCATGGACTGCAGCACGCCAGGATTCCCTGTCCATCACCAGCTCCCAGAGCTTGCTGAAACTCACCTTCATAGAGTGGTGGTGCCATCCAACCATCTCATCCTCTGTCATCCCCTGCTACCCCTGCCTTCAATCTTTTCCGGCATCAGGGTATTTTCCAATGAGTCAGTTCTTTGTATCAGGTGGCCATAGTATTGGAATTTCAGCTTCAGCATCAGTCCTTTCAGTGAATATTCAGGACTGATTTCCTTTAGGATGGACTGGTTGGATCTCCTTGCAGTCCAAGGGACTCTCAAGAGTCTTCACCAACACCAAAGTACAATAGCATCAATTCTTTGGCACTCAATTTTCTTTATAGTCCAATTCTCACAGCCATACATGACTGCTAGAAAAATCATAGCTTTGACTAGATGGACCATTGTCAGCAAAGTAGTCTCTACTTTTTAGTATGTGGTCTAGGTTTGTGATAGCTTTTCTTCCAAGGAGTAAGTGTCTTAATTTCAAGGTTGCAGTCACCATCTGCAGTGATTTTCGAGCCCCCAAAAGTGAAGTTTCTCACTGTTTCCATTACTTCCCCATTTATTTGCCATGAAATGATGGGACTGAATACCATGATCTTCATTTTCTGAATGTTGAATTTTAAGCCAAATTTTTCATTCTCCACTTTCATCAAAAAGCTCCTTAGTTCTTCTTCACTTTCTGCCATAAGGGTAGTGTCATCTGCATATCTGAGGTTATTGGTATTCCTCCCAGCAATCTTGATTCCAGCTTGTGCTTCATCCATCCTGGCATTTTGCATGATGTACTCTGCATAGAAGTTAAATAAGCAGGGTGACAATATACATCCTTGACGTATTCCTTTCCCAATTTGGAACCAGTCTGTTGTTTCATGTCTGGTTCTAACTGTTGCTTCTTGACCTGCATACAGACTTCTCAGGAGGCAGGTCAGGTGGTTGGTATTCTGACCTCTTTAAGAATTTTCCAGTTTTTTTGTGATCCACATACTCAAATGCTTTTGAGTAGTCAATAAAGTAGAAGTAGATGTTTTTTCTAGAGCTTTCTTGCATTTTTGATCATCCAGTGAATGCTGGCAATTTGATCTCTGGTTCCTCTGCCTTGTCTAAATCCACTTGAATCTGGAAGTTCACGGTTCACATACTTTGATTCACGATTTATTGAATCCTGGCTTGGAGAATTTTGAGCATTACTTTACTAGCATGTGAGATGAGTGCAATTGTGCGGTAGTTTGAGAATTCTTTGGCATTGCCTTTCTTTGGGACTGGAATGAAAACTGATCTTTTCCAGTCCTGTGGCCACTGCTGAGATTTCCAAATTTGCTGGCATATTGAGTGCAGCACTTTCACAATATCATCTTTTAGGATTTGAAATAGCTCAACTGGAATTCCATCACCTCCACTAGCTTTGTTCATAGTGATGCTTTTTAATATCCACTTGATTTGCATTCCAGGATGTCTGGCTCTAGGTGAGTGATCACACCATCGTGGTTATCTGGGTCATGAAGATCTTTTTTGTATAGTTCTTCTGTGTATTCTTGCCACATCTTCTTAATATCTTCTGCTTCTGTTAGGTCCATACTATTTCTGTCCTTTATTGCGCCCATCGTTGCATGAAATGTTCCCTTGGTATCTCTAATTTTCTTGCAGAGATCTCTAGTCTTTCCCATTCTGATGTTTTCCTCTGTTTCTTTGCACTGGCCACTGACGAAGGCTTTCTTATCTCTCCTTGCTATGCTTTGGAACTCTGCATTCAAATGGGTATATCTTTCTCCTTTGCCTTTAGCTTTTCTTCTTTTTTCAACTATTTGTAAGCCCTCCTCAGACAGTCATTTTGCCTTTTTGCATTTCTTTTTCTTGGGCATGGTCTTGATCCCTGTACAATATCACAAACCCCAGTCCATAGTTCATCTGGTACTCTGTCTATCAGATCTAATCCTTTGAATCTATTTTTCACTTCCACTGTATAATCATAAGGCATTTGATTTAGGTTATACATAAATGGTCTAGTGGTTTTCCCTACTTTCTTCAATTTAAGTCTGAATTTGGCAATGAGGATTCATGATCTGAGCCACAGTCAACTCCCAGCCTTGTTTTTACTGACTCTATAGAGCTTCTCCATCTTTGCCTGCAAAGAATATAATCAATCTGATTTCGGTGTTGACCATCTGATGATGACCATGTGTAGAATCTTCTCTTGTGTTGTTGGAAGAGGGTGTTTGCTATGACCAGTGTGTTCTCTTGGAAAACTCTGTTAACCTTTGCCCAACTTCATTTTGTGCTCCAAGGCTGAATTTGCCTGTTACTTCAGGTATCTCTTGTCTTCCTACTTTTGCGTTCCAGTCCCCTATAATGAAAAGGACATCTGTTTTGAGTGTTAGTTCTAGAAGGTCTTGTAGGTCTTCATAGAACTGTTCAACTTTAGCTTCTTCAGCATTACTGTTCAGGGGATAGACTTGGATTACTGTGATATTGAATGGATTGTCTTGGAAGCGAACAGAGATCATTCTGTCATTTTTGATATTGCACCCAAGAACTGCATTTCAGACTCTTTGTTGACTATGAGGGCTGTTCCATTTCTTCTAGGTGATTCTTGCCCACAGTAGTAGATATACTGGTCATCTGAGATAAATTCACTCATTCCAGTCCATTTTAGTTCACTGATTCCTAAAATGTCAATGTTCACTCTTGCCATCTCCTGTTTGACCACTTCCAATTTGCCTTGATTCATGGAGCTAACATTCAAGGTTCCTAAGCAATGTTGCTCTTTACAGCATTGGACTTCCATCACCAGTCACATCCACACCTGGGCACTGTTTTTGCTTTGGTTCTGTCTCTTCATTCTTTCTGGAGTTATTTCTTCACCATTCTTCAATAGCTTGTTGGGCACTTACCAACTTGTGTAGTTCATCTTTCAGTGTCCTATCTTTTTGCCTTTTCATACTGTTCATGGGGTTCTCAAGGCAAGAATACTGAAGTGGTTTGCCATTCCCTTCTCCAGAGGACCACATTTTGTCAGATCTCTCCACCATGATCGTCCATCTTGGGTGGCCCTACATGGCATGGCTCATAGTTTCATTCAGTTAGACAGATTTCTATGCTTTCTTAATAATATGGGTTTTATATCTTTATTATGCATATAACTAAACTATGACACTCAAACAACCAGAAATATTGTTGCATTTACACAAAGAGAAGGTCCTATTGCAGACAGCCAATCTTCCCCTGCCATTGTGATGCAGTGCAAGTGCTGTGTTGTTGGGTGAGCACCTTCTGAGTAGACTTGATAACAACCACTCTTAAGGAATCCATTGCAGTGAAATTTAGGGGCTTGTGTAAGACCATTTGGGCTTCCCTGATAGCTCAGATGGTAATGAATCTGCCTGCAATGCAGGATACCCCAGTTTGATTCCTGGGTTGGGAAGATCCCCTGGTGAAAGGAAAGGCTACCCACTCTAGTATTCTTGCCTGGAGAATTCTGGCCTGGGTCACAAAGAATTGGACACCACTGAGTGACTTTCACTTTCTTTCACTTTTAAGACCATCTAACTTTCTGGCCTTTTTTTTTTTTTTTTTTTTTTTTTTTAAATTCAAAAGCTGAGTATGTCTTGTTTGTTCAACATAATGTGGCCCTTTTCTGCCTAGCTATTGTGGATATTGATTCAGGAATCAGAAAAGGAGTTGAATAAGGAATTTTCTCTGTATCAGTACTTGTTGGAATTGATTTGATGAGCTCCAATCAAAAGTAGCACTTGGCTTCATACCAAGCAGTGGGGCAGCTTATTCAAAAAGCTGTCACATGGGCTGGCAATTGTTGAGAGACTGAACCTGTTTTTTGAAAGATTCAGAATCATAAAGTTTCTATTTGAATTGGTATCTGCTGAGTGACACTGTTTTTTGGTTGGTTGTCTTATTTCCCTTGTACTTATGATCCACTATGTCCTATAATAGTACAGTGGCCTTTTCTTAGACTAAGTGAGGAGAAGTTTAATTACTTTGCTGAAGCATGTTAACATGGTTAATTTCTCTTTGTTCCCATAGTTATTATTTTTTACTTATTTTTAACTATATACTCACTCTGGTTCCTGTATATTATAGCTAAACAGAGAAGAATGTCTTATTCAAGTAAATTTTAAAACATGTTGAGTTATGGAATAAAGGAAAATTAATGATCGTTGGTAAAAGGGGAAGGTTTTTCTTTGGAAAATCTAACTAGATCTGTGACAAAATTCTGACCTGATGAAAAAGAAGGAGAAAATAATTCAAAGGGAAAATGAACCCAAAGCAGGAAGTGTATAATTAACAAACCTGAAACATACTCTCTTGCAAGTTTTTTTTTAATTTAAAATTTTTTCCTCAAATATAATTTATTTAGCACTGTGCAAATTATTGTGAGCTTTACCTACTGTCATGGATAAAGGGTTGTGTTTAGCTGTTAGTACAAAGACATGACTACAATTGCTTACATAAATTACAGAGATTTTTTTTTTCTTAAGAAAAGCCTAGAAGTAGCCCAGAGACATTCACAGGTTCATCAGTGACTCCCTTTCTGTTGCACCATCCTTGGCATGTAGTGTCCTTCCTTAAGTTTACCTCATGGTCAAAAGCAGCTGCTGCAACCCTTGCAATCTTGTTTGTATTTAAGGTAAGAGGAAGGAGGAAGTAACTGCAAGTTTTAAAATAATGAATAGCTTTCATAATTTTATTTTCTATTTCTTCACTTTTAGTAACACAACAAACAGAACACATGCACTAGGACATGTGAAGACATTCTCATGAGAGACTGTTATTTCCAATATATTTTTAATTTTTTTTGACATTTAGGGATTTCAGATTGATTGGATCAAGTTCTAATGTCTCATTCAGGGTGGATTCTTATTCTAACAAAACCCTTGAAATGACTCAGTTGTCGCTTCTAACAGAAAAGAAAGAAAGAATTGGAAAGGAGGAGGAGGGTGAAAAAGAAAAAGCATCAATTTCTAGAAAAAAAGTAAGCCTTGCCTATACCTTTTTCACTAAGGCGTTGTTGGCAAATGGAGGGGAGGGGAAAGGGTTGAGTGACTGTGTCCTTCAAACACCCCGGGGAAGCTGATGAATAGCTATATCTTGCTTCATCTACCTGAAACAGTGTCTGTTTAAAACAAAAATGATTACATTAATGAAATTCTGCTGTATTGTGGCCAAGGAGGTGATTCCTTTACAAAATGCTAAAGAACCTGTTCTGTTTTAATCAGAAAACTTTCCTTGGCATTTGTATATGCACCCCTGCCCCTGCAAATCCTGAGATTATAACTGATTGATCAGTAAGACACTTAGTAAAATACTCTCATCTTGTATGCACCCAGTGTTGATTCTGATTGCCTTACATTGATGAACCTAGTGGCAATGATGGGACATTTTAAGTTGCTGACATAAAGCAACATCATTTCACTACATGGGGGTAATGAAATTAACAAAGGAAAATAGCTTTTAAACTCAACTTGAATATTCATCTCTGGTTTATATAACCCAGTGTTTTGAGTGCTTGTTAAAAATACAAACACCCAATCTCTGGGCCAATTTCTCTAAATCGGCGACTGTGGGGGTGGACTCAACCTCCGCATCCTCCCTAAGTGTCCCAGATGAGCCCCTCTATCAGGCTCTAGATAACTGGAAACCGTTAAGGGCACTGCAGTGGTGTCTCATTTGATTGTATTCTCTGAAAAGTGATTCTTTCAGCTTAATTTGCAGCCATCTAGCCAAAGCTTCCTTTTTCTTGTCTTTTCCATCTTGGTTCCACCTCTGCCACCCAGAGAAGTCTCTCCTCCTCCAAACATATCGTGTTATTGAGAATCTGTATTTTCTAAGGGCTTCCCTTGTGGCTCAGCCGAACCCGCTGTGCTTTTCAAGTCAGCACAAGCAACATTCAGATGAACTGAGAGGATTCCATGGTGATGATGCAGAAAAAGGCCCCTCGGTTACTTCTTTATCTTCCTTCAGCAATAATGCAACAAATGATGTCTTCACATTTTAAGACATGATCCCAGGAAGGAAATTCTCACCCGTAGCTGTTGCCAGACAAGAAGCCACTTGTGCCAGTGCATTTTACAGTTCTCGTTGGCTTTCTGACCACTCTTGAGATGGAGCCAACATTTTTCTCTGTTTTGACTTTGACTGTAATGATCGTTTTCCTCACCAATAATTATAACATTATATTTAGTTGAAAATATCTTTGGCTCTGGTAATTCTAGTGAAGTTATTGGTCTAAGGATTTCATAATAAAAAGTATGAATTAAATATGCAACTGGCCCATGAGGTGTGTATAGCCTAATAAGATAAACAAATGACATGTTAGAAATTAAAACTGAATGGAGAAGTTCATTGATCGCAGTCAGAAGGGTACAAGGGCTTCCAAGGTGGTGCTAGTGGTAAAGAATCCATTTGCCAATGCAGGAGACACAGAGTCTGCTTGTTTGACCTCTGGATTGGGAAGATTCCATAGAGGAGGACATGCAACCCACATCCATGTTCTTGCCTGGAGAATCCCATGGACAGGGGAGCCTGGTGGGCTACAGTCCTTGAGATCACAAAGAGCACACACAGGGATGTACAAGCTCATGGCTGGGGGTAGTTTGGGGAGGAATAGGGTTGTACTTCTAACTTGTAGCAAGGGATAGTGGGTGGCATTGTGGAGCAGGTGATGGACAGATCCCACCTTGAAAGACATCTAGACGGGGACCTTCGAAGATGGGGTCTTTGACTGAGCAAAATGGCAAAGGCACAAAAGTGGCAAAGTGTGTTGGGCCTTTGTAGAATGGCGTGAATCGTTCTGGTTGCTTCCTAGAGAGTGGGGTCGGGTTAAAGTGAACCTTGATTGTCAGGTTAGGCATTCAGACTTGCCCTTTGGTTAATGGAGAGGCAATAAAAGTGTTCCTATGTGGAAGACATTCTTTAGTAAGATTATTCTGGCAGCAGGAAGTAAAACTGATGGAAAGGGGAAGACGTTAGAAAGAACCAAGACTTATTAGGGCTGAGGATCGTCCAACTTTAGGCTCGTTTTAAAATTAAACTCAGCCAGTATGTCTCTAAGATGTTTGAAATTCATGGGGCACTCAAGGCATTAACTCTCCTGTGGAAAATTCCATTAATGACAGACTCTGACAAGGAAACATTATTAACGATAGAGTATTTGAATTTGAAGGCTATATCCACGTGAGGTTCGTGCTACTCCTACTTCATTCTTCTATGATGCATATAATTCTTTACAGTATTTCTATGCACAGTGTGGCACTGAATTCTCCCTTTGTTTTTAACAGCATGTGGGGAAGATAATAATAGTTCTCCATAAGTCATTTGAGCTTGGACAGGGTACCAAAGGTACACAGAAAATTAATGGCTTCTTTGGAAGCATCATTCAGATCTTGCAGCTCTTAGCCTTTCTGTCTTCCCATTGCCTTCTCTTGGCCTGTGCTACTGAAAATTCAGAGTGCTGGCTTACATCAGAAGCAGTCATTAGCTCATGTGTAAATCTTCTTTCTATTCATTTAAAGAGGAGGGTTTTTTCCCTTGTTTATACAACCACAAGTTCTATATTTTCTTTCAGAAAATCAGAGTCTTCAGCTATCTTAAAAATGGTGAAAGATGGTCTCAGAAGGAATGAAGGCATAGTTATCTTTGGAACTAGAAATGTGCATTAAATTCCAATTAAAAAATTGGTCAGAACACTGACTATTCTGCTCCTGTGTTTCTTCCTTTGTTCATCAGCTCTGTGGGTTTAAACACGCTGCAAACAGTATCTAGCATCGGCGGATTTAAATGCTCATGAGATGGTATTTGAACTGATCTTTTTCTTCCTTGCCGCGCCTAATGGATTACTAAATTTAAGTGCTTAGGGCATAGTTTTGCCCTCCTTTGTGGGTACATGGCTCTCATTGACGTCATTGGGAGCCCTGTGTCTCTGCAGGGCAGAACTTGGCACTTCCATGTAGAATATTTTTAAACTATAAAATTGAATTACAAAGGTATTGCATCTGCTTTTTATATAGACATTGTTTGCTTTATTAAAGAATGTTTCATAAAGTCAGCCAATTCTACAGGACCTACACATTTAGCGAAGCAAGCTATTTTTAGAAATTACATAAAAAAGAGAGTGAACTTTAATTTAAAATCAGGATTGTTTAGGATCAGATTTATAGAAATCAGAATGATATACTTTTTATTAAACCATGCTTTTATTTTTAGCAGGTGTGCTGGGTAGCAAAATTTAGTTTTGTGAAAACACAAATGAAAGTGGAAAACAAAATATTAAAAAGACTCTGTTACCAACTGAAATATATTTTTATCTCTTTTTTCTTTGAAATAGTTGATGTACAATGTTACATCAATATTAGTTTCATGTGTGCAAGAGTGATTTGACATATATATATCCTATGAACTGAGCACCATGACCAGTCTAGTAACCATTTGTCACCATAAAAAGATACTGCAATATTACAGACCGTAGTCCCTATGCTGCATATTATTCTTCCCCATGATTTATTATCTTATAACTGAAAGTTTTTACTTCTTAATCCCTTTCACCTGTTTTGCCCAATCTCCCATCCCTTCCCCACTGGGACCACCAGTTTGTTCTCTGTATCTTTGAGTCTCTCTGTTTTGTTTATTAGATTTCACATATAAGCGAAATCGTCTTTATCACTTAGCAAAATACCCTCTAGGTCTATTCATGTCATCACAAATGGGAAGATTTCATTTTTTTTTATGGTTAAGTAATAATATTCCAGTGTGTGTGTGCGCCTCTGTGTGTACATATATGTGTACATATGTATGTACATATGTGGTACATATGCCACAACTTCTTTATTTCTTCTATCGATGGACACTTAGGTTGCTTCCATGTCTTGGCTATTGTAAATAATGCTGGGATGAACATAGAGGTGCATTTATCTTTTTGGATTAGTGTTTTTGTCTTCTTTGGATATTCCAAAATGGAATTGCTGGATTGAATGGTAGTTCTACTGGTTACCTCTGAACAAAGTAGGGATTTGGACACTGACTCTGTTTGTTTGTGCAGTACTGTGAGACCCGCCTATAGAGAAATTGTATATGAATGGACTTGCACAGTTCAAACCTTCCTGTTTAAGGATCAACTGTATTTTTAATTTTGGGGGCTGTGTTTCGTAGTGGTTGCACCAATTTACATTCTCATCAACAGTGCATGAGACTTTCCTTTTCTCCACATCCTCCCAATGCTAATTTGTTATCTTTTTGATGATAGCCATTCTGACAAGAGTCAGCTGATGACTCATTATGGTTTTGAATTAATTTGCCTCATGATTAGTGATGTTGAGCATCTTTCCTGTGTTGGCCATCCATATGTCTTCCTTGGAAAAATGTTTATTCGTGTCCTCTACCCATGTTTTAATCAGATGGTTTGATTTGGGGATATTGAGTTGTGTAAGTCCTTCATGTATTTTAGACGTTAACCCTGTACTGGATATATCCTTGGCAGATATCTTCTTCCATTCAGTGGGCTGACTTTTCATTTTGCTGATGGTTTCTTTTGCTATGTAAAAGCTAGTCAGTTTGAGGTAGTCTCATTTGTTTGTTTGTAGTTTATTTCCCTTGCCGGAGGAGACATATCCAAAAAAAATATTGCTAAGACCAATATTGAAGAGATTATTGGCTATTTTCTTCTAAGAGTTTTATGGTTTCAGGCCTTACATTAAAGTCTTTAATCCACTTTGAGTTCATTTTTGTGTATGGTTTAAGAAAGTGGTTTAGTTTCATTCTTCTGATATTGTGCCCATTTTTGCATATGATGTTTCCTCGGTATCTCCAATCTTCTTGAAACGTTCTCTAGTCTTCCCCATTCTGTAGTTTACTCTGTGTTGTCCACTTAATAAGGCTTTCTTATCTCTCCTTGCTATTCTCTGGAATTCTGCCTTCAGTTGGTTATGTTTTTCTCTTTGAAGGCCTCCTCAGACAACCACTTTGCTTTCTTGCATTTCCTTTCTTTAGGGTTGTTTTAATCACTGCCTCCATCCATAGTTCTTAAGGCACTGTCTACCAAATCTAATCCCTTGAATCTATTTGTCACCGCCACTGTGTAATCATCAGAGATTTGTTGTTCAGTCACTAAGTCATGTGCTACTTACTCTTTGTGACCCCACGAACTACAGCAAGCCAGGCTTCTCTGTCTAACACTATCTTCCTGAGTGACTGAGTGATGTCTCTCAGTCATGTCTGACTCTTTGCTACCCCATGCGCTGTAGCCTGCCAGGCTCCTCTGTGCATGGAATTCTCCAGGCAGGAATACTGGAGTGGGTGGCCATTTCCTTCTCCAGACTATCTCCCTGAGTTTGCTCAGACTCATGTCCATTGAATCAGTGATGCCATCCCACTGTCTCATCCTCTGTCGCCCCCTTCTCCTCTTGCCCTCAATTTCCCCAAGCGTCAGAGTCTCTTCCAGGGAGTCAGCTCTTTGCATCAGATGGCCAAAGTATTGGAGCATCAGCATCGGTCATACCTGAATGGTCTAGTGGTCTTCCCTACTTTCTTCAATTTAAGGCTGCTTTTGATAATAGCTATCGTTTTCACTTGTTTATTGAAGGGATAGTCTTTTCTCCACTGTATTTTTTTTTAAACTCCTTTCTCATAAATTGACTATATATGCATGGGTTAATTTCTGGACTCTGTTCTGTTCCATTGACCTGTACCCTAATTTTGTGCCAGTACCATAATACCATGGTTACTATAGCTTTGTAGTATATTTGAAATCAGAGAGCAGGATACCTCCAATTTTGTTGTTTTCTTAACATTACTTGGCTTTTCAGGGTCTTTTGTAGTTCCATATAAGATTTAGGATCTTTTCTGTGAAAGATGCCATTGGCATTTTAAAAGGCATTTGATGAGTCTGAGGATTGCTTTGGGTAGTATGGACATTTTCCAAATATTAATTCTTCAAGTACATGAGCATGGTACATACACGTCTTGGTTCATTACACTTTGCTTTCTGCACTTCACAGTTATTGTGTCTATAGACTGAAGATTGTCAGGCACAGAACAAGTCTGTCAGCACTGTTTCTTAAACAGCATTTGCTCACTTTGTATCTCAGTGTTACTGTTATATAATTCTCACAATATTTTAAACCTTTCACCAGCAAAAGAGTAAAATTTGTGAAGGCTCAGATGATGGCTAGCAGTTTTCAATACAATAAAGTATTTTTAACCTAAGGTATATACATTTTTGTTTTTTTTACATGATACTGTTGCATCCTTAATAGTGAATTTTTACATGCATTGGGAAACCAAAAAATTATTGTGGCTTGCTTTATTATATTATTCACATTAGTGTGGTGGTCTAGAACTGAAAACTCAAAGTCTCTGAGGTATGCTTGTGTATATTTCTATTTACTTACATTATCTTCAGTTTCTTTCATCGACGTCTTACAGTTTTCAGAGTGCAGGGGTACAGGGCATTCCCCTTCTTGGTTAAATTTAGTCCCAAGTATTTTATTATTATTGTTGTTATTTTAAATTATTTTTTGATACAGTTGTAAATGGGGTTGTTTTCTTCATTTCTTTAATAGTTTGTTGTTAATATATATTGATTATGTATTATACAACTTTATTGAATTCGTTTATTTTCCTTCTCCAGGGGATCTTCCCGACCCAGGGGTCGAACCCAGATCTCCCGCATTGCAGGCAGATGATTTAACCTCTGAGCCACCAGAGGAGACTTATTAGTGCTAATAGCTTTTATTTATTTATTTTTTTGGTGGAATCTTCAGGATTTCCTATATGTAATATCATGTCATCAGCAAATAGTGACAGTTTTACTTCTTCCTTTCCAACTGGGATTCCCTTTATCTCTTTCTTTGGTCTGATTGTCATGGCTGGGACTCTAATCCTGTGTTGAATAACAGTGGCCATAGTGGGCAGTTCTAAGATTGGTCTAGATCTTAGAGGAAAACTGTTCAGTTTAGCTGTGAGTTTGTCATATATGGCCTTTATTATATTAAGGTGTATCACTTTTATACCCACTTTGAGTTTTCATTATAAATGGATTTTGAATTTTGTCTACATACAAAATTCATGGATGTTGAATTTTGTCTATATACTATACAGTCCACGGAATTATGCAAGCCAAAATGCTGGAGTGGGTAGCCTTTCCCTTCCTCAGGGGATCTTCCCAACCCAGGGATTGAACCCAGGTCTCCTGCATTGCAGGCAGATTCTTTACCAGCTGAACCACAAGGGAAACCCATTGTATTAAAGTACATAATTTTCATACCCACTTTGAGTTTTCATTGTAAATGGATGTTGAATTTTGTCAAATACTTTTTCTGAATCTATTGAGATGATCATATGACTTATATCCTTTGTTAATGTGCTTGCTGTATCACATTGATTAATTTGTGGATATTGAAACTTCCTTGTATTCCTGGGATAAATCCCCTTTGATCATGGTGTATGATCCCTTTTATATGCTGTTGAACTCACTTTGCTGGGATCTTTCTCTCCTTTAATCCTCAACAATAATCTTAATAGCTAGAGTACTCTTGGTTGTGAAATTATTTTCCTCTCAGTAGTTTGACTATACCATTCCTGTCCCTTCTGATCTGTAAAGTTTTTGCTGAAAACTCAGTTGATACTCTTATGGGGGTACCCTGTACTTAACTAGTTGTTTTTCTGTTGCTGCTTTTAAGATTCTATCTTTAACTTTGGCATTTTAATTATAATGTGTCTCAGTTCATCTTGTGTGGAACTCTCTGTGCTTCCTGGACTTGGGTGTCTGTTTCCTTTCCTAGGTTAAGGAAGTTTTCAGTCATTATTTCTTCAATACGGTTTCTCTGCCTTTATCTATCTCTTCTCCTTCTGAGACCTCTATAGTGTAGACGTTAGTATGCTAGATATCCCAATATCTCAAACTAGCCTCACTTTTTTGTACTGTTTTTTCTTTTTGCTGTTCTGGTTGAGTAACTACCACTGCCCTATCTACCAAATCACTGGTCTGTTCTTTTGAATCATCTAGTATGCTGTTGATTGCGTCTAGCATATTTTTTATTTCACTTGCTGTATTCTTCATTTCTGGTTGGTTTCTTTTTAAAGTTTTTTGTCTCTTTGTGGAAGTTCTCACTGAGTTTATGTACTGTTCCTCCGAGTTTGGTGAGCATCTTTATGACTATTATTTTGAATTCTTTATCTGATAAATTGCTCCTCTTCATTTCACTTAGTTCTTTTTTCTGAGATTTTGTCATTATTCTTTCATTGGAAAGAGAAAGTTCCACCAGATCCCTGCCTCACTGGCACATACCCTGAAATTAGCCAGTGTTCTTTCTCCTATGACCCAGATGTTTTTCAAGTTGCTGTATCTGGAATGAGACTCAGAGTGAGTTTATAGACACTCCCTTCAAGAGTGGAGTCTGAGTGTCCTACAACCTGGCTCTCCTGTACACAGCCCTGCTAGTTTCCAAAGCAAGATGTTAGGGCACTTGTCTTCCTGGTGCTGATCCCCTGGGTTAAGGAGCCCCGCATGGGATGTGGACCTCTCACTCTCCATGAGGGAGCTTCACAACTATGACCTTTGCTACTTGTAGGTCATTCTACTGTGGATTCTGCCTGAATCTCTGAACCTCCCCCCTCTCTTAATGTGGCCTTTTCTTTACATCCTTAGTTGCAGAAAATCTATTTTGCTAGTCATCAGGTCACTCAGAAACAACTCTTCTATATGTAGTTGTAGTTTTGGTGTGTCTGTGGGAGGACGTGAGCTTAGAATCTTCCTACTCTGCCCTCTTGAGCTAGGTCCTTCTTTTCCTTTTCCTTTTTTTTTTTCTGGTAGAATTTCATGGAGCATATTTATGACAGCAGGGTCAGGTTGAAGGTAACTGAGAGAATTTTCCTCTCTAGATTCTACATCTGCAGCCAGAATTTTAATTTTAAGCCTCCTCTCCTGCATCCCTTCTCTCCCATCACTATCCACTCTACCCCAGGGGTTAGGCAGATGTTTGTGAGGGCAACAGTAGATGGATAGTGAGCCCTCCTGAGGGTAGTAGTTGTCAAATCAATTAGAAACATTCCACTTAATCTGTCCATGATTTGATGGCTGCCAGAGTCCCTAGGGTCCTGTCTTGGAAACTTGTTTTCTGAGTGGGAGAAATGCTGACATTTTTCCTTTTTTAAAAGTGTATTTGCTGTATGTCTGAGTTATCTTGATAGTGCAAGATTCTAGATAATGTGTCAGGGCTTTCATATCCATGGGTCTGCAACACTTTGCATCCTGTAAGTCATTGGATGTTATCATCATTGACAGATTCTTTGATGTCATTCTAATGTTACAAACTGCAGTTCAACCCATTGGAGATAGCTTTTTTGAGGTATTGCTCTGAAATGTACAGAAAAGAGCTCACATGTTAAATCTCTGGGCTTTTGCTAGCTATGCAATTTCAGCTCTGTCAGCAGGTTTGCCCTCTGAAATAGATTAATGTTCATAATTTTAACTTTTAAAAGTATACATCTTCAGTAAAAATCCAGTGACTATCACCTGGGGTGATATACTAGGGTGAGAACCAGACATTTCTGTGATCCTGGCATGTTTGAATGTTGCTATGTTAGACATGAAAATAAACAATGACAACCTTTCTTCTTCCTAACTGAAAAATTATAGAACTCAACAGGATACAGGGGGAGACATTAAATTCAGCAAGACTGGGAGCACTTGGAATCCCTGGGCTTATACGTCATCTTGTTTTACCTCTTCCTTTTATAAATGAAGAAACGTTGAATGGGAGAAATTAAGTGATAGCTATACAGCTCCTTAGTTACAGATTTGGGACTGAAACAAAGTTTCCCCAGTTCATTATTCTAGTGTGGTTTTTTCCTGCATTAAGGCTGATTAATTTTTGAAAAATAGCTTTTATTCCCTTTCATCTTCCTTGGTCCATGTTTCTACACTCAGATTTCCAGCGTCTATATCTGGTGGTGAGGAAGTGGGCTGGTGGCATTGTTAATACTTGAACAATTTCTCCCTCCCATGCCACAATTTTCCCTGTGATCAAACAACATCCTGATAATGATATTTGGGTCTATCCTTTCTGAGTAGTAGCCATACTCTGGGTTTTTTTTTTAACACACCAAATAAGTACTTGCTCTCTGTTCCATTCCTTCAGAGCCCTTCTAGGTGACATTGGAAAGTCTGAAAAATTTTATTTTTGTTAAATACTTCCATCCATTTACCTAAAGGGTTTGATTAAGTGGACATTCCTAGGATTCAGGTTGGTGGGAAGAACTTTTGGACATGGAAATCTTTTGATATAACACAAGTTTACAAGTTTTCTGCTCACTTGGAAATCAAATGCTAGCCCTGGTTTTCCTACCTTTGATTAAACAGGGAGCGACATGTCTACTCAAGAGTCTTACGGGGTTTTAACATGAATGTCACTGGTACGTAAAAGCCATGGAGGACTCCTGACCATTATAATAACTGAAGGACTTAGCTCCAAAGGAGAAGTGGATTTTAGAGCCATTGAGACAAGATCAGCTCATAGATACATTTTTTTCCCTTTTCTTTTTGAAGTACAACTTACATAGAATAAAAGGATGCCAAATGAAAGATACAGCTTGATAATTTTCCCAATGGACATCTTTGTGCAACCTCTTTCCAGGTCAAATTATGAAATATTATCAGCACCCCAGCTGACTTACTCATGGAGACACTTGTTATAGTTTTCTCACAGTCCTTTGTAATACCTCTAAAGGTTTATTTAGCCATTGGTGTTGATTGTCTTGGTGGCCAAGTGTCTCCTCTTTCACTCCACCCTCTAAATTAGGAATGTGCATTCATTATCAGTAATTATTAGGACAGCAGACAATGTCACCTACTCAGCAAATGAAATACTGAGAATACTCTGAAATTTTATAACTCATTAAACTTGGTTGGCAATAAGAATTGGGCCTAATTCTTCTCTAAATACAGTTTTATTCACAGTAGAGGACTTTGCTTCATCACGTTTCTAATAAATCTTATCTTAATTGTTTTATGCTATTATAACAAAATGCCATAACTGGGTGGCTTATAAGAAGCAAATTTATCTCTGCAGTTTTGGAGGCTGGAAGTCTGAATTCAGGGTTCTAACATGTTCACATGAGGACCCTCTTTCAGGTCACAGACCTCTCATTGTATCTACACATGGTGGGAGGGCCTAGGGATTTCTCCAGAGTTGCTTTTATAAAGGCTTCAGTTTGCTTAGTAGGTGACATTGTCTGCTGTCCTAATAATTACTGATAATGAATGAACATTCCTACTTTAGAGGGTGGAGTGACAGAGGAGACAGAGATGCATGGCCACCAAGACAGTCAACACCAATGGCCAAATAAACCTTTAGAGGTGTTACAAAGGACTGTGATAAAATCATAACAAGTATCTCCATGAGTAAGCCTACTGGGGCAGCTGATATTACCTCCCAAACACGCCTTCTAATACCATCACACTGGACATTAAGATTTAACATTTGAATTTTGAGTGGGGATGTGTGCATTCAAGCCATAGCATCTCTATTCACAAATCTTATAGAGATAGTAGTAATACCCTGATTTCAAATTTTACGTGACTCCAAGGAACTAAAAAACTCTATCATATTAATTCTCAGTGTCTTTTGGATGCTTGGAAGGCTTGAATGGAGAGAATTTAGTTGTGAACAATTCAGGGACTTAAGATCATGAAAAAGGATAGCTTAACCCATACAAGAATTTGGGTTTTTTGAGTAATGAAAATATTTAAAATGTTAAAACTAGAGGCTCATTCTTCTAGACTTCACTTGGTTCTGCCAGGCTTTCTGTCAAATGATCTTCCCTTGACTTTTAAACTCTTGACCATTCATTAAGCCATGAGAGAAACACAGTTTGGCAGTTGACTACGTTTAAGATCTGTGCAAGAGCCATTTACACCTCACTATTTCTGCTCTAGATAGTGACTCATCTTTTCTAGGAATTTAGCAAATACGAATTCTGCTTTAATAGTTTCCTAATAAGGAAGAATTAAAAAAAAATAAAGTTTTGTTTTTTGCTGAACATTTTTCCCCCCTGAAATACTGCACGATAGCACAGCAAGGTATAAACGCTTGTCTGCATTTAAGACAGTGATTTGTTTTCTATCTGGGGGATAACTTCTGCTTTTGTTTTCTTTGGGTGAACTTTTCCCACCTCAAGGAGAGCCCTGTCTAATCTTATAGTATGCTCACTAGCCTCTGAGAGTGTTAAGAAAATGATTGGATTGTATAAATAATGAAATGTTTTTGCTTCAAACTATTTAGATTATAGAATTGAGCTGACTTTCTTAAAGCAATAGGCTTTTTAATAGCATAATTTAAGATTTTGAATTCTGGGCAGGATTGGTGAGAGTTGGAAATTCTTTTTTTAAACAAATATTTTTATTATTTTTGACTGTTGTGGGTCTTTGTTGCTGTGTGGGCTCCTCTTCTAGCTGCAGTGTGAGAGCTTCTCACTGTGATGGTTTTTCTTGTTGCCAAGCACAGGCTCTAGGGCATGCAGGCTCCAGTAACTGAGGCTTCCAAGCTCTAGAGCGCAGGCTCAGTAGTGGTGGCACAGGGGCTTCGTTGCTCTGCAGCATGTGAGATCTTCCCTGATCAGGGAACAAACCTTGTCTCTTGTATTGGCAGGCAGATTCTTTACCACTGAACCACCAGAGAAGTCAAGCAATTGATCTTTCTAACAGTAAATATCCTAATTGCATTTGAAACCTCTGCTTTGGGGGGAATTCCCTGGCAGTCCAGTGGTTGAGACTCTACTGTTGCACTGCCGGGGATGTGGGTTCGATTTCTGGGAGAACTAAGATCCCGCATGCCGTGTAGCCAAAAAAAGAGAAAGATTTGAAAAACTTGCTGCTTTTTTTTTTTTTTTTTTGGTAAGATGGAAACTTTAGAGTATTAAACACACACACATATATAAATGGACGGCAAAGGTGCCAGTGAAGTTATGCCATTTTCTTAAATTATAAATTATTTTTTCTCATATTGAAGGGTAGAATATACCATCCCAAAATATGACTCCTTGCCATAAGGATTGCTTTGAGTTGTTTATTTTGAGAAATGCAGACACAGAGTAGAAGCTATCTTTTTGTAAGGGAAATTTACATTAGATTGGAGGCATGAACCAGGAAGAGAGCTATTATCAGAGGGAGATAACTCCACCAGGAGAGACTTATCTGAGTGGTTTGGCAAACTTTATTTAACAGACATTTTCTTCTCTCCTTTTCCCATGAATTATGCTTCTACCCCAGACCTTACCCCTTTTCTTAGCTCAGGATGACCTATAAGCCTCAATCATCTGGTGACTTTTGGAGTATAATGTAGTTGAGAGGCTCCCGTGCATATGTATGTAATTAAAATTGTTTCTTTTTTCTTCTTTCTGTTAATCTGTATTATGTCAATTTAATTCTTAGACCAGCCACAGAACCTAGAAAGGTAGGAGGGAAAATTTTCTTTCTCCACAAAATTTGACCTGTTGACCACATCCTCAGTATGTCATTCAGTAGAGGGATGGTGAGTTTTCTGCTGTATTCTCATCTGGGAGGTGTGATCTGATAAAGTTGTATTCTATTGTAAAGTCACACTTGAAAAAGCCATTTATAGGCAAGAGAGAGACTAAGGTGGAAAAGTTAAAATTCATGGCATGTGAAGTACTGTGGAAGGGACTGGACATATTTAACTCAAAAAGAAAAAGCGAAGAGGTAGAGTTATTTTTAAATAATTAAAGAGAAAAGGATGATGATAAACATACCCAATTGTTTATGACCCTAAAGGGTAGTGCTGAAATTGGTGGGTGAAGCTAAAGTGTGATAGGTTGGATTTTGGCTACCTTTACAAGTTTGTTACTCAAATTCAGAGTTTCCTCTGACAGAAGGGACTAATTTGGGGAATTGAGGGTTTCTAATTGTTGCAGGAAGGGAGACCCCTTACAGGGCCCGAGAGTGGGCTCTTGTCTAGCACTTGGAAATAAATCATCCAAGGAGACACATGTGCTGACAAAGCAAGAGACTTTTTTGGGAAGAGGCACCCGGGTGGAGAGCAGGAGGGTGAGGGAACCCAGGAGGACTGCTCTGTCATATGGCTCACAGCCTCAGGCTTTATGGTGACAGGGTTAGTTTCTGGGTTGTCTCTGTCAATCATTCTGACTCAGGGTCCTTCCTGGTGGTGCACACATTGCCCAGCCAAGATGGATGCCTGCGAGGATTCTGGGAAATGGTAGGACCTGTGGTGTCTCCTCTTGACCTTTCCTGAACTCTCCTGGTTGGTGGTGGCTTATTAGTTCCACGTTCTTTACCAGGACCTCCTGTTGTAAAATAACTCATGCAAATGATTGCTATGGTGCCTGGCCAGAGTAGGCGGTTTCAGTCAGTGTGTTTCCCCTAACATAGTCACGAGAAGTGCTTGACATCTGCTATGGAGTCTGTTTGATAGGGAATGTTAGAAAAGTGAGATAATTGATCATTGCTTATGTCTTTATTTTTAAATCTAATTCATAATTCAAGAAAAACCTGGTTGCTAAGATGTGGCCAACTTTTCTCAACTCTCTGATAATAGCCATTTCTTTCATATACTAGATTTCTTCTACTACCATGACTTTGAAGTATCAACCTTCATTTCCATTAAGGTATTAGATCTAGCCAATATCCATTTGGGTTTGATCCCTGGGCTGGGCAATCCACTCCAGTTTACTTGCCTGGAGAATCCCCATGGACAGAGGAGAACGGCAGGCTACAGTCCATGGGGTCACAAAGTGACTGAGTGATTAAGCACAATATGGATTAATTAAAGTTTATACTCCAAACGTATACTTCTACCTCAAATTAAGAAACTTTTAATAAAGTATACATTTGGAGTATAAACTTTAATTACTAATTAAATTTCCCACATCAAATTTTAGTTACTAGATGATTTTTGTTCTTATTCTATAATACTTTTCACTCTTTCTTAATCAAAGCTAATATTCTAGTCCATATCCTCCAATATTTGCTGATCTGTAGTAAGGCCTCCATTTGTCTCCATTTTTTGCACAATTTCTCCTACCAATCCAATCTGTACACTGTTTCTAGCTTAATATTTCTAAAGCACACTTAAACAATTATATTACTTCCCTGATCTAAAACTGTCACTTGTCCCCTATTGCTAGCAGTCATCTAATTGGGTATATGTGTCCCTGGAGATCCACAAAGACTTCCTAAGAAATTTCCAGACCTAGATAGTTTAATGAGCATCAGTTTGTAGATTCTCAATTTTCTCAAATTGACTTGCCGTCTTTGGAGGTGAGCTGCAAACTGTGGGTTTTCTTTCCCTATGACTTTTCCTACAACGGTTCCTCTCTCAAGTGAAAAGAGAAATGCCTGCCTTATGAGTCATCTTGACTCTTACGTGTTAGTTCGGGCTGTGAAATTTTTGAAGTGTCAAGAAAAGGGCAGTTGGAAATATTGGCAAGATTGGATGCATGAGACAAGTGCTCGGGGCTGGTGCACTGGGAAGACCCAGAGGATGGGATGGAGAGGGAGGTGGGAGGGGGGATCGGGATGGGGAACACATGTAAATCCATGGCTGATTCATGTCAATGTATGGCAGAAACCACTACAATATTGTAAAGTAATTAGCCTCCAACAAATAAAAATAAATGAGAAAAAAATAAAATATTGGTGCTAACTGGGCTCTAATAACTTCTTGATTAGATAATATCTAATTTCTTGATTTAAAAAATTAAGATATATCCAAATTGTCAGGTGATAACTAAAAATAATTTTTGATGCTAGAGCATTGTGATTTTGATGTATAACTCAAGATTTATATGTTACTGATAAATATAAAAGCAAAAAACTGAAATAGAATTGATGCTAAATCAGCTTCTGTAATATTCATCCACTGATGCATAAAATAAGCTTTTTTTAAAAAGTCCTCATTTTCAAAAAATCATTTATTTATTTTAATTGGAGGATAATTGCTTTACAGAGTTGTGTTGATTTCTGCCAAACATCAACATGAGTCAGCCATAGGTATAGATGTGTACCCTCTCTCTTCAACCTCCCTTCTACCTTCCTCCCCATCCCACCTCTCTAGGTTGTTACAGGGCCCTAGTTTGAGTTCCCTGAGTCACAGAGCAAATTCCCATTGGCTATCTATTTTACATATGGTAATATACATTTCCATGTTACTTTCTCCATACATCCCATTGTCTCCTCCCCCTGCTCCATGTCCATAAGTCTGTTCTTTATGTCTATGTCTCCATTGCTGCCCTGCAGATAATTTCATCAGTGCCAGCTTTCTGCGTTCCATATATATGTGCTAGTATATGATATTTGTTTTTCTCTTTCTGACTTACTTCACTCTGTATAATAGGCTCTAGGTTCATCCATCTCATTAGAACTGACTCAAATGTGTTCCTTTTTATGGCTGAATAATGTCATTGAATATCATAGCTTCTTTATCCATTCATCTGTTGATGGACATCTAGGTTCCTTCCCTGTTCTAGCTGTTGTAAATAGTGCTGCAATGAACATTGGGGTATATGTGTCTTTTTCAGTTTTTATTTCCTCAGGGTATATGCCCAGCAGTGGGATTGCTGGGTCATATAGAGGTTTTATTCCTAGTTTTTTAAGGAATCTCCATACTGTCTTCCATACTGGCTGTATCAATTTACATTCCCATCAACAGTGCAAGAGGATCCCCTTTTCTCCACAGCCTCTCAAACATTTTTGTTTGTAGATTTTTGATGATAAGGCCTCATTTTTTTATGGATACATTTCCATTAATATCTTTACCTTGTATTTAATCATTTATTAACATTTAAAAAATATTTGTCTTGATAAATTGAGTACTGATGATCATGGAAATGATAATTTAACCTGAAACATTATTGAAATACCATAGCCTTATAAGAGGGAACAAATTATATTCTATTCACATATTAAATATTTTTTTCCAGAGAAAAATGAAAGCTTCATCAATATGACTTGAGAATTTTAGGATAAAATTCTGTGGGAGAAAGGTAACAGGAGCAGGAGTTGAAGAAAGAAAAAGAAGCAATGTAGAATTTCTCATTACTTCAGAGTAGTGTATACAGATATTTTTTAATGGATGATTGTGAACTACAATAGACATTAAAAGAATGATGTAACAATGCTTTTTTTAAATGTCAGTATTTATGATATTGCTGGAAATTACATCCTTGCCACTATTTAAGCTTCAGACAAAAAATTGTAATTATAAATAAAAAATTATGCAAGGACACATAGTTTTTTAACCATTTTTCTGGGGGTACTTGAGCAAAGATACTTAAAGACCCTGGAATAGAACCTGAAATCTTTAGCAGAGCAGTGACATTTCCATCTACCTTTTCAACTTTCAGTTTTTTACTATTATTCTTCATCTACCAGTATATCCAAACTCTCCAAATTTGTGTACTTTCTCTTCCTTAAAAATGTTTTACATTCTTCAGTGTTTGCACCATTGTCTCCATGTTGAATGGTCGTCTTTTCCCATTTACCACTCTAAAAATCCTACCCACATTTCAAAATGCAGATCAAGAGTCTTCTCTTCCCTGAGCTGTTCTTTTTCTAGTCTCTGATATTCTGGGGTTCTTTTCCTTTTGTCTTTCTTATTGCATTTTGATGCTGCATCTGGTATTATGGCTATTAGTCTTCACATTTTATCTCCTCTACTAGACTTAAAGCTCTTTAAGGGCACAGTCATTCTTCTTGGGATCTCTGATGTTTCCTTTCACACAGTGATTTTTCACAAGGTGTTTGTTTATATGAAATAATGTGTTTTATCCATGAGACTTGGTTTCAAATTGGGAAAGGAGTACATCAGGACTGTATATTATCACCCTGCTTATTTAATTTATATGCAGAGTTCATTTCAGTCACTCAATCAGGTCCAATTCTTTGCGACCCCATGGACCTTAGCACACCAGGCTTCCCTGTCCATCACCAGCTCCAGGAGCTTGCTCACACTCATGTCCACCAAGTCAGTGATGCTGTTTAACCATCTCATTCTCTTTCATCCCCTTCTCCTCCTGCCTTCAATCTTGCCCAGTTTCAGGGTCTTTTCCAGTGAGTCAGTTCTTTGCATCAGGTGGCCAAAGTACTGGAGTTTCAGCTTCAGCATCAGTCCTTCCAATGAATATTCAGGACTGATTTCCTTTAGGATTGACTGCTTGTATCAGCATGCAGTCCAAGGGACTCTCAAGAGTCTTCTCCAACATCACAGTTCAAAAGCATCAATTCTTCAGTGCTCATCTTTCTTTATAGTCCAGCTCTCACATACATACCCAGAGAAGGCAATGGTACCCCACTCCAGTACTCTTGCCTGGAAAATCCCATGGATGGAGGAACCTGGTAGGCTGCAGTCCTTGGGGTCGCTAAGAGTCAGACATGACTGACTTTCACACACTGGAGATAGAAATGGCAACCCACTCCAGTGTTCTTGCCTGGAGAATCCCAGGGATGGGGGCTGCCGTCTGTGGGGTTGCAGAGTTGGACATGACTGAAGTGACTGAACAGCAGCATCAGCACATACATACAAGAATACTGGAGAGTATATCATGCAAAATGCCAGGCTGGATGAAGTACAAGCTGGAATCAAGATTGTTGGGAGATACATCAATAATCTCAGATATGCAGATGACACCACCCATATGGCAGAAAGCGAAGAGGAACTGAAGAGCCTCTTGATGAAAGTGAAAGAGGAGAGTGAAAAAGTTGGCTTAAAACTCAACAGTCAAGAAACGAAGATCATGGCATCCAGTCCGATCACTTCATGGCAAATAGATGGGGAAACAATGGAAACAGTGACAGATTTCCTTTTCTTGGGCTCCAAAATCACTGCAGATGGTGACTGCAGCTGTGAAATTAAAAGATGCTTACTCCTTGGGAAGAAAAGCTGTGACCAACCTAGGCAGCATATTAAAAAGCAGAGACCTTGTTTTGCCAACAAAGTTCTGTCTAGTTAAAGCTATGTTTTTTCCAGTAGTCATGTATGGATGTGAGAACTGAACCATAAAGAAAGCTGAGAGCCAAAGAATTGATGCTTTTGAACTGTGATGTTGGAGAAGACTCTTGAGAGTCTCTTGGACTGCAAGGAGATCATACCAGTCAATCCTCAAGGAAATCAGTCCTGAATACTCATTGGAAGGACTGATGCTGAAGCTGAAACTCCAGTACTTTAGCCACCTGATATGAAGAACTGATTCATTGGAAAAGACCCTGAAACTGGGCAAGATTGAAGGTAGGAGGAGAAGGGGAAGACAGGATGAGATGGTTGGATGGCATCACTGACTTGATGGACGTGAGTTGAGCAAGCTCTGGGAGCTGGTGATGGACAGGGAAGCCTGGCATGCTGCAGTCCATGGGTTTCAAAAAGTCAGATACAACTAAGTGACTGAACTGAACTGAGCTGAACCATGAGAAGTTTGTTCTTTTAAAATTTATTCTAATTGTCTTTCAGCCCAATTTTGGCCATTGTTACTGTAATGAATGCAGCTGACCCTTGGACAACATAGGTTTGAACTGAGTGGATTCACTTATACATGGATTTTTCCCAATAAATATATGGGACAACTTTTTGAGATTTGCAGCAATTTGAAAAAATTTGCAGATGAACCCCATAGCTTAGAAATATTTTAAAAAATTATTAAAAAATTAAATGTTATTAATGCCAAAATATATGTAGATACTAATCTATTTTATTATTTGCTACTGTAAAGTATACACAAACCTATTATACAAAGTTAAAATTTATCAAAACTTAGGCACACAAGGACTGTTGCATATGGCACAATTTGCAGTTGAGAGAAATATGAACAAGCATAGAAACAATATTAAATCATGACTGCATAAAATAAACGGCAGCACACACTGTACTACTGTAATAATTTCTTAGCCACTTCCTGTTGCTGTTGCAATGAACTCAAGTATTGCAAGTTATCTGCTTAAAATGAAATGTGAGGCTAATCATGTCCATCTGAGAAGTTCATCTTTTCACTGGATTGTGCATCACAGTAAAAAATGATCTCCTGAGGTTCTTGCTTAGTTTTCATCATGTTTAGTGCAATAGCATAAACCTTGAATAATACCATGGGACCCATGTGACATGCCACTAGTGTTGCTGGAAGTATTCCCAAGAAGCAGGGAAAAGTCATGACGTTACAAGAAGTAGAATTGCTTGATTTGTATCATAGATTGAGGTTTGCAGCTGTGCTTGCCCACCATTTCAAGAGAAATGAATCCAGTGTAAGAACCATTGTTAAAAAAAGGAAAAGGAAATTCATGAAGCTGTCACTGCAGCTTCACCAGCAGACATGAAAACCTCGACTCTGTGCGAATTACATTTTTATGTCATATCGGAAATGCAGCTTTTATATGGGGGAAGGATTGCTATAAGAAGGCATACTTATAGACTCTAGTATTGATAAAAAGCAAAGTTATTATAATACAATTTAAAGCACAAGGAAGATGAAGGATCTAAAGGTGGAGATGATTGAGGCTTGATGGTTTTAGAATGAGGTTCGACTTTAAAAATGTCAAGATAACAAGAGACGCAACTTCTGCCAACCCAGAGGCAGCAAATGAGTTCCCAGACGCCATTAAGAAAGTAATTGAAGAGGAAAGATATCTGACTGAACAGGCTTTTAATACAAATAAAAGTGCTCTATTTTGGAAAAAAATATTGTTGCAAAGAGCCACTTATTAGTGATAAAGACCAACAAGCACCAGGACTTAAGGCAGGAAGGGACAGGCTAACTCTAGTTTGGTGCAGATGCATTGGGTTTATAATGACTGCCCCTATCTCTAAAGCTGCTAATACCCAAGCATTGAGGGAAAAAATAAAAACTGGGTACCAGTCTTTTGGTTGTACAAGAAGCCCTGGACAATGAGATGCTTTTTCTAGATTGGTTCCATCAGTGCTTTGTCCCTGAAGTCAGGAGGAACCTTGCTAAATAAGGGACTGTCATCTCAAAGTTTTTTAGATACTGCGCAATGCCCTTCGCCACCTAAAACTGCCTGAGTTACCAATGATGTCTATGTGATCCACTTGCCCACAACACAACATCTCTAATTTAGCCTCTAGATCAAGGGGTTATCAGGACTTTTAAGACTTTTTACACATGGTATTCTATGGAAAGGATTGTCAGTGGTATGGAAGAATACCCCATAGAGAGGACGTCACGAAACTCTGGAAGGATTATACAATTGAAGATGCCTTTTTGGCATTGCCAAAGAAAATGAACAAACAAATAAACAACAACAACAACAAAATAAACCATCAAACCAGAAACATTTTCTCCTGGAGAAAAAGGTATCCAGATGGTGTGCATGACTTCACAGGATTACAACAGAATCAATGAAGGAGATCATGAAAGAGATTGTGGATATGGCCAAAAATGGTGAGGAGGAGGTAAAGGGTTTCAAGGTCTAGATCTTGGAGCAATCCAGAAGCTAATAAACACCACACTGGAGGAATTAACAGAAGATGACTAGATGGAAATGAGTTCTTCCAATCCAGTGCCAGATGATGGGGAAGAAGATGTAGAAGAATCAGTGCCAGGAAATAGACATTAGACAGTCTGGCAGAAGGGTTCTGATTATTCAAGACTGCTTTTGACTTCTTTTGTGACATGGACCCTTCTAGGATATGGACACTGAAACTAAAGCAGAAGATGCCAGAGAGACATATCAGAAATTATGCTTTATTTCCATTAAGTTACCCTGAGTGTGCCTTCCTCTCCTGCCTCCCTTTCCATTTTCTCCACCTCCTCCACCTCTGAGACAGCAGGACCAACCACTCCTCTTCCTCCTTCTCCTCAATGTGAAGACTACTCAATGTGAAGATGACAAGGATGAAGACCTTCACGATGATCCACTTCCACTTAATGAATAGTAAATAATTATCAGGCCTTTCAGTTAATCAGCTTATCTGTTGTGTGTATGCAAGTGTCTTCATGTTAAAATCTAATAACTGAATGGCAAGAACCATATGAGATGTTCTGTGTCATCATTTATTGCCTAAGATCCTGTAGACCCTTGCGTGCTAGACACTATTGAAGCAGATAGCCTGTCCTTGCATAGGCATAAGGAGAGTGATATTTAATGTAAAATTAATAGTGTATCTTTCTTCTTACTGTTTTATAAATGTTTTCAAAGAATTACATTACTCTATAGTATGCCCTTCTCATCATTGGAGAAACAGTGTATCAACTTATCATTGCTGTTGTGTTTTTTTAAAAAAATTATAGCAATATTTCTAATACTATATTGTGAATATGACTGTAATACTGTATGCCATAAAATTTTTAATAGCGATTTATCCATTTGTGTATAGGTTAGGCAACATACAATCAATATGGATTATACTAAGATTGTTGTTCAGTGGCTAAGTTGTGTCAGATTCTTTATGATTCCATGGATTATAGCATGTTAGGCTCCTCTGTCCTCCACTATCTCCTAGAGTTTGTTCAAATTCATGTCCATTGTACTAGAATGTCATGAAGAAATCATACTGCTGCTGCTTCATTATTAATGCATGAATTATTATACCTGTAAATAAATATGGATTTCATATTACCTTTTCACTTTTAAAAAAGATAGATGATTTACAATATTAGTCTCAGGAGTACAACATAGTCAATCTATTTATAGATTATGCTTCATTTAAAGTTATTATAAACTAACAGCTATATTTCCCCATATTGTATGCTATGTCCGTATTGCTTATCTATTTTATGCATAGTAGTTTGTATCTCTAATTATCAGTAAGGCTTTCTGTCAATGGTAGGCTATTAGTAGTTACATTTGGGGGAGTCAAGTTACAGGTGATTTATCAACTCAGTGGGATTTGCTTCCCAACCCTCAAGTTGTTTAAGGATCAACTGTACATACCTTGAAATGCTAATAAAAGGTAGAAATTGATCTTTGAAGTAGTGCCTATTTTGGCAATTAAAAGTATTTTTATCCTTGTATTGGGTGCAAAAGAACATTCAGAGATTTAGTTTTGCAATAGATATTAAAGTCCAGAAAATTGGAAGTCAGTATAATCTTGCCTTAACTGATAAGCTGTCAGTTAAGAATAATATATTAAAAAAAAAAGAATAATATATTAATAAACATTAGTCAGTTGCATTGTGGTTTATATGTGATGAAACAAAAATATCTTCCACTGTTTTTCTCAAATAACCTTGTAAACCAAATGAAATTATTCACCCAGGTCAAATTACCATAGGTGAGTTTCTCTTTAGCATATTTCTCCATCAGTACCTACCAGGGATTGATTCCGGACCTCCCTCCCTTCAATACCAAAACACACAGATGCCCGAATACCTTATGCAAGATGGAGCCACAGCACTTTGGGTCCTGCATATCCATGGCTCTTCTATCTGTGGTTATGAAATGCCAACTGTGTGTCTCATAACTGTTCATTCATATTTATTGCTCCTTCTAAGAGGTTTTCTTAAAAGTGGCATCTGCCTCAAATTAGGTGGGTTAATTTTTTCTCTTTCTTGCTCCTCTTCTCCTTTATCTTCCTCAAATCTGTCTCTCTCATGTGTCTTTTTACAGATATTGTGTGCAGGTAATTTTCAAGCTCATCTCTGTAGTTATGCTTATCATGTACTGTGTTTTTGGGTCTAGATAACACATGCTCATTTTTAGTCCCATCTCAATGCCTGACTCTAAAGAAGGGTTGTAGTGGTGAGATTGTTTGGAACTGTGTTTTTATGATAACAGAAAGACTTATTTTGAGCTGGATGCAGGCTTTGAAGGACTTAATCCCACCTACCAGAAGGTACAGATATTTTTAGATTATCTTACACATTACTTTATGTGAAAGTTATAAGGTAAAAAATTAGGATATTAGGAAGTAAGAATATAATTTCATCTCTGTCATCATCAGAGATGATGGTGTATTGGGCATTAGCTGAAATGTAATGAAATGAGGGACTTTTCTGGTGGCCCAGTGGTTAAGACTTTGCCTTCCAATGACGGGAGTGTAGAACTTGATCCCTGGTTGGGGAGCTAAGATCCCACATGCCTTGCAGCCAAAAAAATCAGAACATAAAAAAAATAAGCAATATTGTAAGAAGTTCAATGAAGACTTAAAATAATGGTCCACATTAAAAAAATTCTTAAAATAATGTAATGAAATGAACCATAAGTTGATCTTCTGGAAAGACAACCACCGTTACTTCCTCCAATGCCTGCAAGCCCGCACCATTCCACTCATCCAGTGTGGGATTATTTGCCCTCCCCTTGGGTCTTGGCTGACTTAACTTGCTTCTACCAACCGAATGGGGGCAGAAGTAAAAGTGTGCCTATTCTGGGCTTGGGCTTAAGAGTCCTGGCTGTCTCTGCTTCTCTTTTGAAGCCCTGAGCCAGTAGGTAAAGAATTGCAACTAGCATACTGTAAAGAGTGAGGTGTGGTCAGCCTCCAGGTCTTCACACTTCTCAGCTGTGGTTCCAGGCATGTCAATGAAGCCATCTTGGATTCTTGAGTCCTAGTAGAGCTCCAGTTGACATCACATGAAGCAGAGATGAGACTGCTTGTTGAGCCCTGCTCAAGTTACAGAGCCATGAGCAAGTAAATGGTTGTTACTTTTTTAAGTTCCTGAATGTTTATACAGTATTTTATAACTAAATAGACAGATAAATGAATAGATATCTGAGTATCTGTATAGATAACTAAAATAGATTGAATGATAGAAACTGAAATTGATGTTGAGATAGCAGCCAGAAGAAAATTTCCTGCATCCAAGGAAAAAATATGTGACACTACAGAACTTAGCATGCAGAAAATACAGGTAGAGAGATTGGGTTTCTGGACAAATAGAGAAACTAAGGCTGTCATCTTTGGAGAAAGTTCTAAAACTGAGACCAGTTATTTTTACACATGGCTAGTCAATGTCTCATGTAAGTGGTACACTGAATTGAGTGGGAAAGTCATTCAAGGAAACTGCTCTACCTTTGGGCAGCTCTATAGATAATGTCTCTTGAGGCTCATATGAAGAGCTATATGAATGTACTTTTTTGTCTCAAGAACCTTCTCTTATTGGCACTTCATGGCCATGTGTAACATGGTTTGCTCCTATTTTGTTTTTTGTGTTTGTGTGTTTTTTTAGGTTGAAGGTTTTGGAGGACAAGAGAGAAGTTGATATCTAGCTGTATAGGAACTGTTAGCCATCATTTCTTTTTTAAACTTTGTATTTTGCTTTTAGTGGCCTTAGGCAAAACAATTCAGTACAATGGAAACTTACAAGTAAAATTTAGTTATTTAAAATCATTCAAAGCTACAGTAGGCCTTTTGGGGTTTCAGAGACTGTGTTATATAGGCAGCTTTCTTTGTACAGAGTCATTCTTGAATATATAGGAAATGTGTGACTTTCTTAAGTGCTTAAATTACATTTGAAACATAGTTGAGATCCTACTAATTTATTTGAAATATTACAGCCCTAAGTGCATTAAAATTGGTTTTAGTTTTTTTGTGTGTGAATTTTTTTATGTTTCATTCAAAATTGATTGGTAATCGATTTTCTCCTATTTTGTCCATGTGCTAGAATATTTGAGACATAAACATGAAGAAATTGTGTTCTTCAAACATGACTAGTTCCCAGCCTATATTTGAAATTCCTATATTCAATTTAGGAAAAAAAAATATCAGTGACTTTTAGTATTCCAAACTGTTTCAAACACTGATATTGAGGTCTTTTTCTTGCTTAATTTCCTAACCCAAATAATTTTCTTCTAATTTTGTGACTCCAAACTTCATACCAATGGCTTAACTGCATTCTTTCCATCTATTACACACTTACTGCTAACAAAGATCCTATAATCTGGAAAAAATGGATTTGCACCAGATAATACACCAGCTGTGTCTCCTGTTTTATTGATGACGCATTACTCTGTAACAAGGTCCTGCTTACTCACACAAACATTTAGACACATCTAGTGATGGGAACGGAGAAGGCAATGGCACCCCACTCCAGTACTCTTGCCTGGAAAATCCCATGGATGGAGGAGCCTGGTAGGATGCAGTCCATGGGGTCACTAAGAGTCGGACACGACTGAGCGACTTCACTTTCACTTTTCACTTTCACGCATTGGAGAACGAAATGGCAACCCACTCCAGTGTTCTTGCCTGGAGAATCCCAGGGACAGGGGAGCCTGGTGGGCTGGCGTCTATGGGGTCACAGAGAGTCGGACACGACTGAAGTGACTTAGCAGTTAGCAATGATGGGAAAAATCTAAATGCCAGTTCTTTTTGTGCAAAGAGAAAGTAATACTTCACATAGGAAGTTCTGAAAGGGAAGAAATGCCATTTAGAACCTGATGCACTGGAATGAATCTGGGTCACAGTAATGTTTAGAAAACAAAACAAGATGCAAATGAAAATAAAATGCCATGCAATTAGGGTGCCTCAGACAGCAAAAAGCCTGTTTCTATGTTGCATTTGCCCACACAGGGGAGCATTCACTTGTTCGGAACAAAAGTTCTGACTGAGACAAGTAGGGATGTGGGTGAGGGGAGACGGAAGTTATTCAACAGTGGGATCCCGGAGGGCAGAGGCAGTGCTATCATTGTCATCTTTGTTCCCTCTTTATGAAAAGCAACTGTTACATGTTTTACCTTATTTGTTTCCAATGCTTGCAACAACCCTGCAGTTCAGATGGAATTATTCTCATTTTACCAGTGATGTAACTGAACCTCAGAGATGTAAAGTAACTTGCCCAAAGTAATATCCTAGAATGGTAGTCAAACTCAGACCTCTGTGTGTGACCTTACTTCTCAAAAATCTTACATGATTATAAAATTAAAAAAAAAATGGTGAGCATTCTTTAAAAGTTTAGCAAATGGAACGAAAAGCTTTGTAACAGGAGAATTTGCACATCCTCCTAGGTTTTGATTAGGGAAAGAGGGGTTTCTAGAAAAATAATAGCAATAATCATAACCATCAAGAGTTTGCAGATTGGATGGAACCCAACTTTGGGGACCATGATTGAAAGAATTCCTAAGACTAGTTTGTTGAAGTTTTCCCAACTGTTAGGTACAGGGCCATGGCAATTTCAGGGAACATTGAGACAGGGGCATTTCCTTTGCTAAAAGGACAATGGTTTGACTTATTCATTCTCATAAATGGAATTAAAGAATCACAGCATTTGATTTAGAGATAATTTGCTTGTTCCAGTATACAAGCTGGGTGGCTGCCTGACATACAGTGATTCTTTCTTGGTTTCAAATTCCTTGGGAATTTGTTCTTCATCCTCATATTTGAGACACTTGTTCTGAATGGGACTAGTCATTTTTTTTTTTTTTTTAAAGTTTGCTTCCCTGTCAAGCAGCAGTTTTTCATTGTTTAAGACTAGATGATCAACCCAAGTGGTCCAGTCAAGATAGGGTGATCATATAATTTATTTCTCACATGGAGTCATTTTTCTCCTAACTTTTTATTTTGAAAAATATTGAACCTATAGAAGCATCAAAAGAATAACACAGTGAATATAATCTGTTGAACTATCCAGATTTAGCAGTTTGTTAACATTTTGTGACATTTCCTCTCTCTCTTTGTGTATGTACATTTGTGTATCTCTCCTTTTGATGTAGCCTTGGTTTTTTGTTTTTCCTGAATCATTTGAAAGCAAGACGCAGACATTATGACAGTTTTCCCATTACATCCTTTGCTGTGTATATCACAGAGCAAGGCCATTCTTCAACATGAGCACATTACTGTCATCACATGAAGTTGTTCCCCAGATTTTCTTTACAGGTATTTTCTCACACCCTCTGGGCTTCCCAGATGGTGCTAATGGTAAAGAACCCATCTGCCAACACAGGGGACGTAAAAGATGCAGGTTTGATTTTTGGGTCAGGAAGATCCCCTGGAGGAGGAAATGGCAATCCACTCAAGTATTCTTGCCTGGAGAATCCCTTGAACAGAGAAGCCTGGTGGGCTATAGTCCATAGGGTCGCAAAGAATTGGACACAACTGACGCAACTTTGCACCTTTCCCTATGATCGTGCATTTCACTGGGTTTTCTAGTCTCTGTATTCTTTTAAAAAAATCTTTTATGACATTGACATTTTCAAAGCATCCATTATGGTTGTAATAGAATGTCTCACAGTCTAGATATTGCTAATGTTTCCTTATAATTAGCTTCAGATGAAACATTTGGCAAGAATACTATGTAGATAATGTTATGGAAATTGGGGTATTTAGAGTGGAATTGTACACTGCTGTCATTATGCTGAGACAACAGGTATTATAAACTGGGCCCCCTGGCTCCACTAGTCCTAGACCCCCACCAGCAGGCAAAGTGGCTAGGCTAGTCCATGTATTGGCACATCCCTAAAGTGGGCTAGTCAGAGTTCTCCTCCGAGGTATTTTGTATTGATCTGAGGAAAGAAGGCTCTCTCAGGCTGGTTGCTAAGCTATTTGTCTGAAGTTGTGAAATATTGAAATGAAGATAGAAAGAAAGAAAATAGAATAAGTGAATCCTGATGGCATTTATCCTCTGATTCCAGTTGTCTCCAAAATTAGGTTCATTTCTGTTCTTTAAAAAATTATTGAATGTTTATTATGTGCCAAGCAGTTTTCTAAGGCCTTTCACATGGTAAATCATGTGGTTCTCCTAACAGGTTCATGAGATAGATTTTGTTAAACAAAGAAGGAAAAGCTTAATTCACTCGCCACAGATCACACAATTAAAAATGGGTGGAACCAAAATAAGAATCTAGGGACTTCTCTGGTGGTCCAGAAATTAAGACTTTACTTTCCAAAGCAGGGGTTGCGGGTTTGATCCCTGGTTGGGAGCTAAGATCCCACATACCTCATGGCCAAAACACCGAAACTTAAAATTGAATCAATATTGTAACAGATTCAATGAAAAGACTTCAAAAAAAGCCACACGTGTGCGCACACATACATACATACACACACACACACAAATACAAATAATGGTACATGATCTTAACTACAGTGGTAGAATATCATCCACTGTTTTCTCTTGTGCATGACCTTGTTAGCTTGGATTTCTATTATTTGCAATCTACAGTCCAGGTTAATATTGATATGACCTTCAATCTGTAGGAACTGAAGAATCAAATAAGTCTGAAAAGACAAGATGTGAATGGGAAAAGCCCTTCCTTAGGCCCTGTTTTTATGTATCTTTCAGACACAAGTCTTTTTGTCTAGTAAGGGTATACTCTTGATTTAGTGTTTTCCAGAACTTTGCTTACAGGGATCTGTAGGATGTTATTGTAATGAGTACATTAATAGTGAAAGAATTTTGGCAAAGGCAAAGTTGAAGCTTTGATAATTAGTGCTTAGTCAAACTGGTTAAAATGTTTAGGACATCAATTAAGAGGAAATAATTTTTCACACATGGCATTTTTCACTGCATTATCCCTCTTGGAGCAAATTGTTTTAAGAGGCTCTCTTCTTAATGTGTTGGATGACTGTGTAGTCAGCTTTAAAATATAAAACAGAAGTTCACATGAAGGAAGCGGTCTTCTTGATGACAACAAAAGATGACAGGGTATTGTGAAATCTTAATGTGTAGCATGATTGGTTGTAAATTGCTTCCATGTTTGCTGAGGTAATTTTCAAATAAGAGATGAGTCAGATCTTCCATTGGGATCATAACACATTAGAGTGAAAAAGTCCAAAAGTTAAACAGAGATGTGGTTTAATTTTGATTTACATTGTTAAGTTGCTTTAGTCATGTCCAATTCTTTGCAACCCCATGTACTGTAGCCTTTCAGGTGCCTCTGTCTGTGGGATTCTTTGGGCAAGAATATTGGAGTGGGTCGCCATTTTCTCCTCCAGGGGAATCTTTCCTACCCAGGGATCAAACCCGTGTCTCTAACATCCCCTGCATTGGCAGATAGGTTCTTTACCACTAGGGCCACCTGGGAAGCCCCAACTCTTAAATATCAAACAGAAGCAATTCAGTTCTTGGGACGCCAGATGTCAGTTTTTAAATATTTGTATGTTTTTAAGATTAAACTTAAAGGGACTTTCGTGGCTGCCCAGTGGTTAAGCATCCACCCTCCAATGCAAGGGACATGGATTTGACCCCTAGTCTAGGAAGACTCCACATACCATGGGACAACTAAGTCCATGGGCCATAACTATTGAGCCTGCACTCTGGAGCCCTTGAGCCATAACTACTGAAGCCTGTATTATCGAGAACCCATGCCCCACAACAAGAGAAGCCACTGCAGTGAGAAACTCATATACTGCAACTAGAGAGTGATCCTTTCCTGCAGCAACTAAGACCTGGTGCAGCCAAAGAAAATAATAGCAAAATTTAAAAATTAAAAAAAAATAAAACATAAAACTAAGATATTATTCACAAGTATAAGTTCTTATGACCACTTTTATACCAAATCAGCAGTTTTCCATGTATACTGAGGGACATTATGCACCAGTCACTCTTCTGAGTCTTTTTCACACATAAATTTGAAATCAGAGTTGGAAGCAGATTAAAGAACAGTGACTAAAGGGGCTGAAGGAAATCATGTCTCTGTTGACACGCCAGCTTTCTTAAATCTTTGTTAAGGAACTCTTGTCACTTTTATTTTACAGGAGGAAAAGTTGAGCCCTCAAGTTACTTGTTTGAAGTCAATTAGGAGATGCTGGTTTGAGATGAGAAATCAGGTCTTCTTGCTGCAAAGAATAAGTTCTTTCTGTTACCACACACCTGTGTTCAGGAAAGAGTGAATGATGTTGAATGAATAAAAGAAAATATTCAGGGGTGAATAGGCTAGGATTTGAGGTGAGCCTTGAGCTATAATATTTGCCCAATGTAATAAATATACGCTGTATATTTAAACATATATATGTGTGTGCTCAAGGGTTAAGCTGTGTGAGTTTCTCCCAATTAATTAGATTCAGCATAGTTTATTTCCTTTATAAGTAAAGATAACTAATGCTGATGGTGATATACAAAGGTGAGCTGTGTTTCAAAGAATATAGATTAGACTTTACTATATTTCTAACACTACTGCTGTAAAAACTGAGGCTTAGAATGTTTCTGAGCACATTTTATTCCAGATTCACTCTTTTCTAGGGTCGTAGAGGAATGAGGTATTATGGTGCTAGGTTGTATTTTCAGTTTGTAGTGGTTTTTCCCCCTGCCTGTAGGCTGAAATATTTTAGTCAGTTTTAATGCCTCTTAGGATTTATTTTACTAGGCCTACCCTAATTTTCGAGGGTAGTCTGAATTATTTTTTGTACTCATAGCACATATGTACTTTCTCTTATCTGTTTTTCCCTTGTAGAAACAATTTGTTGTCTCTTCATTACACAAGAAATATACACTTATTAACCTCCTCATTCTCCCTATTGTTGTTCTTTAGTTGTTGCTAAGTTCTGTCCAACTCTGCGACCCTCTGTACTGCAATACACCAGCCTTCCCTGTCTGCGCTATCTCCCAGAGTTTGCTCAAACACATGTCCATGGAGTCAGTGACACCTATTATGTATACATACAAACAGATTTCATCTTAAATGAATCCCTCAAATGCTGCTATCAGAAAAGACATTTTGAACTGCCATGAAATGGTCTAGTGGGTGACTTGGAACTTGCAGACTTGGAACAAGGCTAGAGTGTGGTTCAACCATTGTTAAAAGTGTCCCTACCATTGCATTCCTGTTTCTAATTCCTATAACCAGCCAGCAATGATAGAAGAAAATATGAGCTATTTCTTTGTGTTGATAAAATCACAGTTTAAGAAGACATAGTTTCCTTAGTTATTTTTAAAGTATATTGTTTATAGTGGTTGATAGATTAAAAAAAAATTCAAACAGTTTTTGAACTAAAATAAAAAATCCTTAAAGTGTTTAGTTATGTAACCTTAATGAAACATTGTCTTCTGACTGCCTGGATATAGGGTATTCTGATGGGATCCAGAGCCAAATGTGATGTAAATTTCAAACACATTCAACATTCTGTAGGATCTTATACATTTAAGAGATCTGTTTACAAATGCCATGGTTTCTCTTCCTAGATAGTTATGAGATATATACGTATATACACATGGTATTTTGCTTTACAATTTGTTTGTAAACTTCTGATGCTTATTCAAGGATCCAGATTAGACCCATGGTCTGTCTGTAATTGGGGTAGTTCCTGTTTAATTGTTTGAGTTTGCTCAAACTCAGTCCATTGAATCAGTCAGTCAGTCAGTTCAGTCGCTCATTCATGTCCAACTCTTTGCAACCCCATGGACTGCAGCACACAAGGCCTCCCTGTCCATCACCAACTCCTAGAGTTTACTCAAACTCATGTCCATTGAGTCGGTGATGCCATCTAATCACCTCCATCCTCAGTTGTCCCCTTCTCCTCCTGTCTTCAATCTTTCCCAGCATCAGGGTCTTTTCCAATGAGTCAGCTCTTCACATCAGGTGGCCAAAGTTTCAAGTTCAACATCAGTCCTCCCAATGAATATTCAGGACTGATTTCCTTTCGGATGGACTGGTTGGATCTCCTTGCAGACCAAGAGACTCTCAAGAGTCTTCTCCAATACCATAGTTCAAAAGCATCAATTCTTTGGTGTTCAGCTTTCTTTATAGTCCAACTCTCACATCCATACTTGACTCCTGGAAAAACCATAGCTTTGACTAGACAGAACTTTGTTGGCAAAGTAATGTCTCTGTTTTTTAATATGCTGTCTAGGTTGGTCATAACTTTCCTTCCAAGGAGCAAATGTCTTTTAATTTCATGGCTGCAGTCGCCATCTGCAGTGATTTTGGAGCCCCCCAAAATAAAGTCTCTCATTGTTTCTTTTATTCCCCATCTACTTGCCATGAAGTGATGGGACTGGATGCCATGATCTTAGTTTTTGGATTTTGGGTTTTAAGCCAACTTTTTCACTCTCCTCTTTCACTTTCATCAAGAGGCTCTTTAGTTCTTCTTTGCTTAAGCTGAGCGCCATAAGGGTGGTGTGATCTGCATATATAAGGTTATTGATATTTCTCCCAGCAATCTTGATTCCAACTTGTGCTTCATCCAGTCCAGCATTTCTCATGATGTACTCTGCATATAAGTTAATAAGCAGGTTGACAATATACAGCCTTGATGTACTCTTGTCCCAACTTGAAACCAGTCTGTTTTTCCATGTCCAGTTCTAACTGTTGCTTCCTGACCTGCAAACAGATTTCTCAGGAGGCAGGTCAGGTGGTCTGGTATTCCCATCTCTTCAAGAATTTTCCACAGTTTGTGGTGATCCACACAGTCAAAGGCTTTGTCATAGTCATTAAAGCAGAAGTAGATGTTTTTCTGGACCTCTCTTGCTTTTTTGATGGTCCAACGGATGTTGGCAATTTGATTTCTGGTTCCTCTGCCTTTTTTAAATTCAGCTTGAACATCTGGAAGTTCGTGGTTAACGTACTGCTTGTTGAAGTCTGGCTTGAAGAATTTTGAGCATTACTTTGCTAACGTGTGAGATGAGTGCAATTGTGTGGTAGTTTGAGCATTCTTTGGCATTTCCTTTCTTTGGGATTGGAATAACCTTTTCCAGTTCTGTGGCCACTGCTCGGTTTTGCAAATTTGCTGGCATATTGAGTGCGGCACTTTCACAGTATCATCTTTTAGGATTTGAAATAGCTCAACTGGAATTCCATCACCTGCGCTAGCTTCAGTCATAATGCTGCTTCCTAAGGCCCACGACTTCGCATTCCAGAATGTCTGGCTCTAGGTGAGTCTTTTTTGTGTAGTTCTTCTGTGTATTCTCGCCACATCTTCTTAATATCTTCTGATTCTGTTAAGTCCATACCATTTCTCTCCTTTATTGTGCCCACCTTCACATGAAATGTTCCTTTGGTATCTCTAATTTTCTTGAAGAGATCTCTAGTCTTTCCCATTCTATTGTTTTCCTCTGTTTCTTTGCATTGATCACTGAGGAAGGCGTTCTTATTTCTCCTTGCTATTCTTTGGAACTCTGCATTCAAATGGTTATATATTTCTTCTTCTCCTTTGCCTTTAGCTTTTCTTCCTTTTTCAGCTTTTTGTAAGGCCTCCTCATACAACCATTTTGCCTTTCTGTACTTCTTTTTCTTAGGGATGGTCTTGATCCCTGCCTCCTGTACAATGTCATGAACCTCCATCCATAGTTAATCAGGCACTCTGTCTATCAGATCTAATTCCTTGAATCTATTTGTCACTTCCACTGTATAATCATAAGGGATTTAATTTGGGTCATACCTGAACAGTCTAGTGGTTTCCCCTACTTTCTTCATTTTACGTCTGAATTTGGCAATAATGAGTTCATGATCTGAGCCACAGTCAACTCCCAGTCTTGTTTTTGCTGACTGCATAGAACGTCCCCATCTTTGGCGGCAAAGAATATAGTCAATCTGATCTTGGTATTGACCATCTGGTGATGTCTATGTATAGAGTCTTCTCTTGTGCTATTGGAAGAGGGTGTTTGCTATGGCCAGTCCGTTCTTTTGGCAAAACTCTGTTAGCCTTTGCCCTGCTTCATTCTGTACTCCAAGGCCTGTTACTCCATGTATTTCTTGTCTTTGTACTTTTGTACTTTGTACTTTTGCATTCCAGTCCCCTATAACGAAAAGGATATCTTTTGGGATGTTAGTTCTAGAAGGTCTTGTAGGTCTTCATTGAAACGTTCAACTTCAGCATTCTTCTTCAGCAATACTGATCAGGGCATAGACTTGGATTACTGTGATATTGAATGGTTTGCCTTGGCAACAAACAGAGGTCATTCTGTTGTTTTTGAGATTGTATCCAAGTACTGCATTTCAGACTCTTTTATTGACTACGATGGCTACTCCATTTCTTCTAGGGGATTCTTGCCCACAGTAGTAGATATAATGTTCATCTGAGTTAAATTCACCCATTCCAGTCCATTTTAGTTCACTGATTCCTAGAATGTCGATGTTCACTCTTGCCATCTCCTGTTTGACCACTTCCAATATGCCTTGATTCATGGACCTAACATTCCAGGTTCCTATGCAATATTGCTCCTTACAGCATTGGACTTTAGTTCCATCACCAGTCACATCCACAACTGGGTGTTGTTTTTGCTTTGGCTCCATCTCTTCATTCTTTCTGGAGTTATTTTTCCACTGATCTCCAGTAGCACATTGGGCACTTACTGACCTGAGGAGTTCATCTTTCTGTGTCCTATCTTTTTGCCTTTTCACTGACTCATCACTTGAAGCAGTGTCACCATCTAATCATCTCATCCTCTGTATCCTCCTCCCCCCCTCCCCTCAATCTTTCCCAGCATCAGGGTCTTTTCTAGTGAGTCGGCTTTTCACATCAGGAGGCCAGAGAATTGGAGCTTCAACTTCAGCATCAGTTTTTTCTGTGAATATTCAAGGTTTATTTCCTTTAAGATTGACTGCTTTGATCTCCTTTTCTGTTCAAGGGACTCACAAGAGCCTTCTGATAGCTTATGGTGAACAATGTTAGATTTGTGATATCCAAAGATTTAGCTTTGGGACCAGGGCCAGGCAGAATTTTATTAAAGTATAAAAAGGGACAGAGAAAGCTTCTGACATAGACATCAGAAGGGGTGCAGAGAGTGCCCCACTATAGTGTTATTAAAACCTTATATGCTTTCATCAGAGTCAATCCTACAACATTACAAGATTAGAATTAACAAGATTAGAATTAACAGTAGAAAGGTCTTACCAGACTCACTTCCACATAAGATAACAAGATTAATCAGAAAGTCCTTGTTAAAAAGGAGAAACATCCTTGAGCAAGATAGAGTATTGCTATATAATCCTTAATACTTTGTTTTGTTGTGTAATCATTAGCTCCGGGCTTAAAGAAAACAGTATGTGACTAAGACTAAGGAATGTAGAAAAAAAAATTGTCCTTTCCTCCTCCTTGAGGGCCCAGGACTCCTTATCAACCTACCTAAGAATTAACTCTCTCACTTCTCCAGCACCACAATTTGAAAACATCAATTCTTCGATGCTTAGCCTTCTGTGTGTTCCAAGTTTCATATCCATACATGACTACTGGGAAAACCATAGCTTTGACTGTATGGATCTTTGTTGGCAAAGTGATGTCTCTGGTTTTTAATAGGCTACATATTTTGAAGTCACTTGGTTGACCCCTAAGGTTAAACAAACCCCTGTTTAATTTGCCTCAACTGTGATTGAATTCATGCTTTTGTCTGTTCTGTACATGTAGCAAAACACTGGGCTCCCTCTACCCTGCTTCATTAACACAAAACATAGGACACATTCTCAAAATTGTTTCCCATGTTAGTTGCCTTTATTGGAAAATATCTTGTTAATGGCAGTAAATCAAAACACGACATTTCATGATATTCTGCTTCATTTGCTACACCTAAGAACATTTCTATGTTTGCTTGGGTTCTCAGGTGAATGTTCCTTTGGCTCCATAAAACTCCCTCTCCCCAACCCTAATCTCTTTCCCCTGCCAACAATTTGGGAATGTTCATCTCTATTTGCAACTTCTCTGTCCCTTTAAAACCTTTATTAGAAAAACTGTTGCTCATCAGTGAAGGGAAGAAATGGAATTTGCTGTTGGTGGCTTAGTGGTAAAGAATCTGCCTGTCAACGCAGGAGACATGGATTTGATCCCTGGCCCAGGAACATCCCTTGGAGAAGGAAATGGTAACCCACTCCAGTGTTCTTCCCTAGTAAATCCCAGGGACAGAGGAACCTGGTGGGCCACAGTCCATGGGGTCGCAAAAGAGTAAGACCTGACTTAGTGACTAAACAACAAACAGCAGCAATGGGCCTGTGCTTACCGAGGACTTACTTTTTTGAGGGCAAATCATTAGATAAAGGGCTGTGTTATTTCTCTGTTGGAGTGGAAATGCTTTTTGGTGAACAGACTTTGACATTTGAAACTGGACAACAACAGGAGCAGTAATAGCAACAATAGTAGCTTTAGAAGTAAATTTAAAAAGTTATTCACAGTTCCTCTGAAAATTACCTAAGTTCATCCATACATTCATAGTATTAGGAAATAGCATATATAACAATAACTGACACCCAATGAGTTCAGGAAGATCTCAAGCATTTTTACTCCCACAAAGCTTCAAATTATTAAAACACCTTGAAAATCAGTCTTATTTCTGTATAACATTGACTGCCAAAAGGAGAAAAATCATGAATTGCCATTGGATATGTGTTCTTTTTACCTTTGCAAGGCAATGTATTAAATTTTTGGAAATGTGAAAGAGGACTGATACACCTACAAACTTCAGAGTGTGTTGTATATGGTGGATTATTGCTGAACTAATCCTGAATGTACAAATTAATAGTACAGGGGAGTTTTGCAGACATACAACTGAAATTCCTGATGGAGTATTTCAATTTAAACTGTACTGAATCTGGGTACTCCCACAGCAAAATTTTGTCTTGATTTTGTTGGAAAAAATTATTAAAGAAATTTCCAATTGAAGTTGAGATGCTAATGACAAGCCTGTCTCATAACTATGTGGTGGATGTCTAGACTTAGCTCTAATTGGTTTTATTTTATTGCATTTATTGTTTAATTACTTGTGGGGATGATTTAAGTTCTTTCTTAGAACTGACATTAATGGCAACTGGCAGTTTTATTGGCATTGCTGTTATAGAAATTACCAAAAGTCTCAAAACAGAATTGAGAAGACAGATCCTAGGCATGGAGGAATGTCAGACTCAAAAAGTTTCTTGAAACTTTGTTTTAGAAGTATTACTACTTCAGTGATTTTGTAATGTACCCATTAAAACTTTTTAATTCTTGTTTTTAAATGTAGGGAGTTGAATCCATACTATAGCATTGAACTTAATTGCCTTTTACAAAGTGTAGGACTGGCATTTTAAAAAGGGAAAAAAACGAGGCATCTAGAGCTATTAATTTGAAACCATAGTTTTTTTTTTTTATCCTCTGGATAGTAATATTTTTAGTAGGATTTTGGAAACCTATGTAAAAGAATAATGTATTTTGAGTATTCAGTCTTCTTTGATTGCTCTAGACCTTTTGAATATACATTTGCAGTCTACTATTATTCACTGTACAGATCACGTGTGATATTGTCATTTACATATTTCATCTATTGGTAGACAGGAAAAACCTGATATATCTTTTATGTATTCATGCTGTGATCTATATCAAATCAGATTTTTGTCTTAACTAACTTTGGAAGGTAGGGATGGAGAAGACTGCCAATTGGTGCATTGTATATTTTTTGGTGTGTAAAAATTCATTGTTAAAGTATAGATAAACATGATGAGAAGTCTAATATTTTCCAGAGAATGAAGTTAGATAATACAGGGTAATACATTTATGTGGGAAAAATATAATTTATAAAATATAAGAAGTTGTATCATCTATTTGGTATAACAAAGTGAATGAGAACATAGGATATTACAAAAAAAAATAGTACTCTTGGTTTCTATTGTTGTTTTATTTTTATGTATGATGAATATGTAAAAATCATAAAACAGATATTTGTCATTTTGACAAATAGTTCTGGGGTGAACACTGGGTAGCACTGAGGTGAAGAAATAGAAGCTGGCCAGTTCCACGAAACTCCCGACCCCTTTATCCCTCTCTTGGGACAAACTCATCTGTTTGGCTTGATGTATCCATTCTGTAGTATTTTGTTATAAATCTATAAAGAAAGGAGATATTGACACCATTATGGGCATATTTCACTATATGGATATACCACAATTTACAGATTCAATCCCTGGGTTGGGAAGATCCCCTGGAGAAGGAAATGGCAACCCACTCCAGTATTCTTGCCTGCAGAAGTGCATGCATGGAGGAGCCTGGTGGGCTACAGTCCATGGGATCACAAAGAGTCCAACACAACTGAATGACTAACACCCACCCACCCACCACAATTGATGTGGATCCTAGTGTTGGGATCAGTTCAATTTAGTAGCTCAGTTGTGTCTGACTATTTGCAACCCCATGGACTGCAGCATGCCAGGCTTCTCTGTCTATCACCAGCTCCTGGAGCTTATTCAAACTCATGTCCATCAAGTCGGTGATGCCATCCAACCATGTCATCCTCTGTTGTCCCCTTCTATCCCCATCTACAAACTTTCCCAGCATCAAGGTCTTTTCAAATGAGTCAGTTCTTTGAATCAGGTGGCCCAAGTATTGGAGTTTCAGCTTCAGTGTCAGTCCTTCCAATGAGTATTCAGGACTGATTTCGTTTGGATGGACTGGTTGGATCTCCTTGCAGTCCAAGGGACTCTCAGGAGTCTTCTCCAACATCACAGTTTAAAAGCATCAGTTCTTTGGCACTCAGCTTCCTTTATAGTCCAACTCTCATTCCATACATGACTCCTGGAAAAACCATAGCTTTGACTAGATGGACCTTTGTTGCCAACGTAATGTTTCTGCTTTTTAATATGCTGTCTACGTTGGTCATAGCTTTTCTTCCAAGGAGCAAGCGTCTTTTAATTTCATTTCATAAAATGAAATTAAGAAATCTTTCACTACTGTAACCTTTTATGGACATGATTCTCCTTTACTTTCCAAGATTTATAGCTTTGTCCTTTTCATTTTTGTCTTTTCTGATTTATTTTAGTGGATTGTCTGAATAAGAGTCTAATTTCCTTTAACCTCACATGGATATCCTTTTCCAAGCACCATTTACTTAAAAGCCTGCCATGTCTTTGCTGATGGTGCTATTTCTGTCATGTGAATGTCCATAACAATGTGGCTTGTTTCCCAACAGTAACTGAACTAACACCATGCTGCTTTATTTACTTGAGTCTCAAAATGAGTCTTCATATCTGTTAGATCAAGTATTCCTACCTGTTCTCCAAAGATGTTTTGGTTATTTGTGACCTCTTGAAATTTTGTATATATTTCAGAATTACTTTGTCAAATTCTTCAAAATGACTGTTGAGATTTTGTTTGCAATTGTATTGAATCTATATAGCAGGGGAGAATTGCCATCTCTAAAAAAAAGAGATTTCAACTTATGAAAATATTTTATGTTTCCATTTATTTGGCTGTTTTTAATATTTTCATAAATTTGCCTTGCAGAAGTCTTATGTATATTTTCATAAATTTATTTTTAGGTAATTTATATTTTTGATCACTACTGTAAACATGTCACATTTTAAATTTTCTGTCTTGTTAGGAATACATATTTATATTGATTTTTTATATCAAGGAATTGTGCCAAATTCTCATTAAAAACTATATAGGTTCTTTTATATCTTATATATACACAATTATTTCTTCTCCAAATGTTGGCAGTTCTTTTTCTTCTTTTTCAATCTTTTTACTTTTATTTATTTTTCTTACCTTACTGCACTGACCAGAACCTCAAATGCAGTGTGTAGCATGTTTGTAACACTGGGAAATTTTATCTTGCTTCTGGCTCAAAGAATATGGTTTCATCATTGATTGTGATAAATACCAATAGGCTGTGTTTTCTAGATACACTTTAGCTCAAGAGTTGGCAGTCTATGTCTATTGGCCCAATCTGACCTGCCACCTGGTTTTGTAAGTAAAATTTTATTGGAATGCAACCATGTCATTCATGTCAACACTGTTGTCTACAGCTACTTTTGTATCACGATGGCAAAGTAGTGTAGCAGAGATCAGATGGCCTGCAAAGCTGAATATATTTATTGTCTGGCTCTTTAACAAGAAAAAGTTTGCCAGCCTCTACACTACCAGATTAAGTTGCCATCTTTACTCCTTGTTTGCTAAATATTTTGTTACCAAGGATAAATATTGGATATTATTAAATACTTTTCCTGCATTGAAACAATATGATAATGTTGTGAATTAACTTGTCTTTATCATGTCAAACTAAACATATTCTTGGAATAAATCCTCCTTTGATAAAATGCACTATTCTTTTAATATATTTCTGGATTGAGTTTGCCACTATTTTGTTGAGGATTTTGCATTTTTGTATATGGTTAGGTTGAACTGTAAATCTTCTTTCCCTTAGTTGCCTTTTGAGTTTGGGTATGAAATTATGTCGGAGAAGGAAATGGCAACCCATCCATTCCAGTATTCTTGCCTAGGAAATTCCGTGGACAAAAGGATCCTGGTGGGCTACAGTCCATGGGGGTCACAATACAGTCAGACATGATTGAGTGACTCGGCAACAGCAATCAAGTTATGACAGCCTCTTAGGATACGCATGAGTATATTTGGTTAACTGGCCAGTGGAACCATTTGTGCCTGGAGTTCAGTTGTGGGAAGACTTTTAATTATTGATTCAGTTTCTTTCATGGCTTCAAGATTATTCATATTTCCTCTTTCTCCTTGAGTCATAGTTATAATTTTTCTGGGAATTTATCCATTTGCCATAAATTTATATTTATTGTCATAAGCTGTTCATAATATCCTCTTAATCTCCTTAATGTTTGCAAGATGTTCCTTTTATCATTTCTAATATGGGTGTGTCATCCATTCTTACTTGTTCACTAGCATCTTATTAGTTTTCTTTGTCTTTTCAGAAAGCCAACTTTTGTTGGCTTTTCTGTATGCTTTCTAGTTCATTAATTTCTAAAGGGAGTCTTTCTTCTACATTTTTTAGACTTTCATTTGTTTTTTAACTTATTGAAATAAATATTTAGCTCATTTTTTTCTGTTTTTTAAAAAATATCTTCTTTTAAAGAATACAACTTCTTTAAAATAAAAAGATGTTCTTAATTTTGATATTTTCTATTTTAATTTGTTTTCATTTATACTCTTAAGATTTCGAACATGGTTCTAACCTATGGACATTTTCTCATATTTAAGAAATACTGATTTATAGATTGTGTTGTGTTCGTAAAACCTTCACATGATTTTTCTTAGAAATTTGTTGATAGTTGGTTTGTGACTCAAAGTATAGTCATAAATGTTCCATGTCAATTTGTAAAGAATGTATGATGCACTGTTATTTATGTCTATTAAGTCAAGTATGTATATCTCTTTGTTCTCTAGTTCTGTATGATTAAATTTTTTCATCCACTTGTTCTATCAATTATTGAGAAAAGCATACTAAAATTTTTATTAAAATATATACAAATATATATTTTATACACAAATATAAAAATATTATAATTGTGGATGTATATACATTTCTTTGTTCAGTTAATTTTTGCTTTAAATATTTGAGGCAATATTATTTTAGGAAAACTAGAGAAGAAAAGAAACAGGGTTGTCTAAGCAGCACCCACTGAAAAACCTTAAAGCAGAATTCAGGATTTAAGCTGGTAATCATAATTCTATATATTTACTCAACATGCTTTCACACATATGCTTTCCTTTCATAATTCTCAGATCTTTGAATCAAGGTATATATTAATCAAACCTGATTGTATTAGGGCATAACTATTACCCAAATAACAGACTATTTAATGCCTGGATCAGGTCTAAGAAAATTAATTTCTTGAATAATTTCCCAAGCCTGTTCTACCCTTCTTCCCTTAGCATGTTCTGATCCAGGCTTTCTTGCTATGTCCTTAACTCATCACAGGCATTTTACTTTCAGTTCTTTGTACTTAGCGTTCATTTAGTTGGGGCAGGTAAACCTCTCTGTGTGTGTCAGCTATTTAGAGAAGGCTTCCCTGTTCATTCTGATCACCCTCTATTCCTTTAGCCTGTTTTATTCTTTGGAGAATTTAACATGATTTGTCAATATATTATTTATTAGGACATTTCATTATCATTTTTCCCCTTATAGTATACAAGTTTCAAGATACTAAGTTCTGTATTGTGTTCACAGCTCTATTTCCAGTGTAATGCCTGATACAGAGTAGGTGTTGAATAATTTTTGATTCAGTGAATGAATGAGTGAACTAAACTTTTCTTAAGTATGTTGGTCAATTAAAAATGGTTTGATCAAGAAATAATTACCGACTTTCTGGGTACAAGGAATTCTTTTTAGCATAATAGAGGGGTACAAACGAGAATTAAACAAGATTGTTGACTTCAGTTTGTAATTTACTTGGGGATATAAGATATACAAAAGATACAGTCTGAAAGTGATATGTAACAAAATGATGATACAACAGATATTATAGGACCATGAAAAATTAATAGTCAAATATATGATTTAAACAACAAATATTGTTAATTTGTTATGTCATAAATGAATGTCATGGGATTTTTGCCATTGTTGCTGTTTAGTCACCCAGTCATGTCCAGCTCTTTGTGATCCCATGGACTGCAGCATACCAGGCCTCCCTGTCCTTCACCATCTCCCAGAGTTTGCCCAAGTTCATGTTTATTGCATCAGTGATGTTGTCCAGTCATTTCATCCTTTGATGCCCCCTTCTCTTTCTGTCCTCAGTCTTTCCAAACATCAGGGACTTTTCCAATGAGTCAGCTGTTAACATCAGAGGACCAAAATATTGGTGCTTCAGCTTCAGCATCAGTCCTTCCAGTGAATATTCAGGGTTGATCTCCCTTAAGATTGACTGGTTTGATTTCCTTGCTGTCCAGGGGACTTATAGGAGTCTTCTCCAGAACCACAGCCTGAAGGCATCAATTCTTTGACACTACACCTTCTTTACAGTCCAGCTTTCACAACTGTACGTGACCACTGCGAAGACCATAGCCTTGCCTATGGGGACCTTTGTTGGCAGAGTAATGTCTCTGTTTTTGAACACACTGTCTAGCTTTGTCATTGCTTTCCTGCCAAGAAGCAATCATCTTCTGATTTCATGGCTTCAGTCACTGTCCTCAGTGATTTTGGAGCCCAAGAAGAGGAAATCTGTCACTACTTCCACATTTACCCCTTCTATTTGCCATGCAGTAATGGGGGTGGATGCCATGATCTTAGTTTGTTTGTTTTTTTTAATATTTAGTCTTAAGCCAGCTCTTTCACTCTTCTCCTTCACCCTCATCAAGAGGCTCTTTAGTTCCTCTTTGCTTTCTGCCATTGGAGTGGTATCATCTGCAAATCTGAGGTTGTTGATGTTTTCTCCCTCCTTATCTTGATCCCAGCTTGTAACTCTCCCAGTCCAGCATTTCTCATGATGTGCTCAGCTTATAGGTTAAACAAACAGGGTGACAGCAGACAGCCCTGTCATACTCCTTTCTCAATCTTGAACCAATCAGTTTCCATACAGAGTTCTAACTGTTGCTTCTTGACCCACATACAGGTTTCTCAGGAGACAGGTAAGATGGTCTTATGTCCCATCTCTCTAAGAGCTTTCCACAGTTTGTCATAATCCACACAGTCCAAGGCTTTAGCATAGTCAATGAAACAGAGATAAATGTTTTTCTGAAATTCCCTTGCTTTCTCTATAATCCAGCAAGTGTTGGCAATTTGATCTCTAGTTCCTCTCCCTTTTCTAAACCCAGCTTGGACATCTGGAAGTTCTTGGTTCACGTAATGCTGAAGCCTAGCATGCAAGATTTTAAGCATGACCTTACTAGCATGGGAGATGAATGCAATTGTCCAATGGTCAGCACATCCTTTGGTACCACCCTTCTTGGGAATTAGGATGATGATTGACCTTTTACAGTCCTGTGGCCACTGCTAGGTCTTCCAGATTTGCTGACATGAATGCAAAACCTTGATGACATCCTCCAATGGACGTAATTTCATTACATCCATTAGCTTTATTAACCTCAGTGCTTCTTAAGGCCCACTTGACTTCACATTCCAGAATGTCTGGTTCTAGGTGATTAACCACACCATCGTAGTAATCTGGTTCATTAATATCTTTTTTATACAGTTCTTCCATGTATTCCTTTCATCTCATCTTGATCTATTCAGAGTCTACTAGGTCTCTACCAAGTGTTATCATTTATTGTGCCTGTCTTTAGGCAGAATGCTCCCTTGATGTTTCCAGTTTTCCTGAAGAGATCTCGAGTCTTTCTCCTTTTGTTGTTTTCTTCTATTATTAAGCACTTTTCATTGAAGAAGGTCTTCTTGTCTCATATAGCTATTCTTTGAAACTCTGCGTTTAATTGAATGGATCTTTCCCTCTCTCCCTTACTTTTTGCTTCTCTTCCTTCTTCTGCTATTTGTAAAGCCTCCTCAGATAACCACTTTGCTTTCTTGCTTTTCTTTTTCTTTGTGATGGTTTTGTTCACTGCCTCCAATATTATGGACCTCTGTCCATAGTTCTTCAGGCACAAAGTTAACTAGATCTAGTCCCTTGAATCTATTCATTACTTCTACTGTGAATTCATATGGGATTTGATTTAAGTCATATCTGGCTGGCCTGTGTCTTTCCTGCTTTTCTTTAGTTTAAGCCTGAATTTTGCTATGAAAAGCTGATTATCTGACCCATAGTCAGCTCCAGATCTTGTTTTTGCTGATTGTGTATGTAGCTTCTTTGTCTTCAGCTACAAAGACTGTAATCAATTTGATTTTGGTATTGACCATTTGGTGGTGTCCATGTGTAAAGTTATCTCTTGTATTTTTGAAAAAGAGTATTTGCTGTGACTAGTTCATTCGCTTGGCTGATTTCAGTTAGAATTCTTAGTATTATATAAAACACGAAAATTCAAGAGAGTATGATCTGGGCACCTTATTGATTGATCCAGGATTGCCTTTTTTATTAAAAAGAGCAGGAAAAAGGAAAGGAGATGTTTACAGTCATCAGAGAGAGATTGGTAAAACTTAATTTGTTCCCTCCACCAGACCATGAGCATCTCTACTGGGAAAAAACAAACAAAAGATTAAATAAAACAAACTTTACGTACTTGGAGATAAGATATGAATACAATAAGAAATTCATTGTATTCATATCTTATCCCCAGGCACATAGGAATCTCCTAAATTTCTATTTAAGATGTTAATTTAACCTCTCATAAATCTTTGTTGTTTTCTGTAATACTAAGAATTCAGTGACACTTCCTTCCAATTAATCACCTTTCAAAGCCTGAATTTGAGAAATAGACTCAGGATAAAGGAAAAACAGGTGACAAGAGTTGATAGCAGACCTAAATAAAAGGACAGAAAAAAGTTATAAAGTATATCCATACATTTCTATGTTCATATTCTTCCTTGTTTTTAGTGGTTGGCAATGGTACATCAAGATGTAGGTATCTTGCAGCCACAGTACTTCGTAAAACGTACTGGTGAATTGAAGAATAGGCTAGTAGATTTATGTACCATTATATCTTAAACTATCATCTTGCTTTTTATGCTCCATCTTTTCATTCCCTGAGAGACAGAGATTTTGGATTAACAGAGCTTAATGAAAGAGCACTTGAGAGAGCACTTTGGTCCCCTGACAAACCAAGAATGGCATTCTTTTCATTAGAATTTTGTCTCCTTCCCTTGTTTAACCTGGACGCATCTATCTCCTAGTTTTCTAAGCATTATAGTTAAAAGAATTTCTGCACTTGGAATTCAAAGTCAGATCATGTAGAAAAAAAATCCCCTAATGAAAAAAATATATTAGATTTTTTAATGGCATGGCAGGGCGAAAGAGGATTTATTTTATTATTACTTAGTCTTCATCGTATTTGACTAGAAGATTGATAGTTTCCAGAAAAATAATGATCCTTATATATTTTACAACTAAAAATAAAATCTACCCACCAATTTTTCATTTTTAAATAAATTTGTAATAAGAATTCCATCATCATCATTTCAACAAACTCTACAGCTTGAAATGTTTTAGTGGACTATACTCTAAATTATATATTGGCATTAAGATAAATTTTTCTTTAAAAATTGTTAACTAAATTGTTAAATTGCAAGCTAAGCAACTAAAATAGTACATTTATTTTTTAAAATTGATCATAAAACACTGTCAGTTTTTATTTCTCATCTGATCTAAGAGCGTATCTGGAACTGTGAGGACTGCTGGTTCCTTAGGGAAGAAATAGATGCCTGCTGAATCCCAGTAATCTCCTTTACTATTGATGCTATTAATCAAGGCAGCTTGCTTTCTAAAGTTCTTCATGGTTTTTATTTCCATTTGTATGTTGTGCCTGTGTGCCCAATTGCTTCAGTCCTGTCCAACTCTTTGCTACCCTGTGGACCGAAGCCCACCAGGATCCTCTGTTCGTGGAATTCTCCAGGCAAGAATACTGGAGTGGGTTGCCATGCCCTCCTCCAGGGGATAGTCCTGACCCAGGGATCGAACTTGGGTCTCCTGTGTCTTCTGATTTGCAGGCAGATTCTTTACCGCTGAGCCGCAGAGGAATCCTCCCATTTGTAATTTTAAATTTTTGTCCCCAACATTTCTCTTGAGATTTAAACTACTTTTCCAAATCTCTGCTCACCATATCCAGTTGGATATTTCACAGGTGCTCCAAACATCTCAAATGAGGTCCACCCACTTCTCAACAGATCTGGTTTCTTACCCACTGTTTTTCTATCTATTTAAGGCCATAGTCAAACACCCAAGGCCCAGTTGGATATGTGGGTTTTTTCTTAACTTTCCCTACTCACAAAATGTTACCAGTTTTCCTTAAATATTCCTTGAAATGCCTTTGTCCCTAAGTACTTCATGAATTCCTTCCAATTATCCTGACTTCCAACTTTACAACTTACTTCATTACTGTATTGCTCTATTACTTTTAGGCGAGTTACTTAACCATTTTTTACTTCATCCATAAAATGGGGATAGTAATAGGTCTTACCTTATAGGATTTTCTTGAGCATTTAATGAGTTAAAATCTGTTAATTGCTTAAAAGAGTGCCTAGAACAGAGCAAGTGCCACAATATGTTAAAGTTTTGTTATTATCATTACTACCAACATGTTCTGATTGACTGCTATCTGGATTATTTCATCTGCCTCCTACACTTCCTTCTGCAACTATTCCTGTCAAATTTGACTTCAACAAAGCCTTCCAGTCACTCTATCTAAAACATAAATGGAATCCTTTGGCCATGCTGCTTAAAATCCTCTGATATCTTATTCAAAGGATCGAATCTGTATTTCTTATCCCAGTTTATACAAAGCCTTCCATAAATATCCCTGGTCTGCTCTACCTCAACCTCACTATGCTGCATCTTAACTGCTTTTCTCCATTAACTCTGACCTGTTAGCATTCCACTACCCACGTGTGGGTTAGGGGAATGCTACCCATATGCGCTGCCACAGTACCTTTGCTTATGCTGCTTTTGTGCTCACATGAAGCCCTCTGTTTTCTCTTTCTCCTACTCTCTTTGGCCAAATCAGCTTCAAACGCTCACCAGATGACTTAGTTCCCTCCCTAGGCATTCCTATAATCCTCCCACATAGGTGGGGCTAAGGCTGCACCTCTGAGTTCCCCTGTCTCTCCTAGAGTAAAACAAGTCTAAAAATTTTTGTTTCTCCCAGAACAAATCAGTTCATCTCTCTTACTTAAAATCCCCCTTTATCCTCTCTTTGTGAACAGAATGCAATTGAAATGTAACGTCACATTTCCCAAAGACCCCAGTCTTTTTTTGTGCTTCTCCATGAAATTCTCCACCACTTATCCTGAGCTAGTCATGATCATCCAGTCAAACTTGCCTTCTTTTGTCTGTTAAACATATGGAGCTTTTCCCACCTCAGGGTTTTGGCCATTACAGTTCCCTCTGCTTGGATCCTCATTCCCCATATATTCACATGACTGTTTTCTTCTCATTTATTTCTCAGTTTAAATGTTATATCCTCTTAAGTGATCTTCACTAACTGTTGCTGTTGCATAACACAAGTCTGTGTGCCCAATAAACATTGAGGCCAAACCATACTGAAATGTTTGACATAGAGAAAGATTTATTGCAGGGCTATGCAAGGAGACAGAGGGCTCATGCCCCCGAATCCCAAACTCCCCAAAAGATTTCAACAAAGCATTTTAAAAGGTAAGTTTGAGAGAGGGCATGTTTATTTGTTTCAAACTTCTTGGTGTAGTAATCTTTTATTCTGGCAATGTAGGTCTGGTCACAGTATTTCTGTAAACCTGTAACAAGACAATTGTTATTTTCTGTTCTGCAACTTTTTACCTCTATGTGATGGAAAGTGTTACAACTTTAAAGGTCAGAACCTTGAGAATAGGTTGTCCTGTATATTTCAGACTACAGGCAATATTCTTTAACAGAAGTGCAGAGCCAGCATGAATAAACACAGGAAAAGGAACAGATCTAATATGGGGTCAGATTTGTTCTCTTCTGTTACATTACTACCATACTCTTCCTGTCCTCCGTTCATTTACTGAGTTATATTCCATCCAGTTACCACTTTCAAAACTTTAGTGCTTTTTGAAATTCTTGCGTATTCGTTTCATGACATGTTTATCATCTGTCCCTCCCACTAGGATATAAACTCTATTTATATTCTTTATCAGTCTTGTTCATTTATGAACCATAGTTCCTGAAAGTAGTAAATTCTTAATTAACAGTTGCTGAAAAGATTAAATGAATGAGCAAATGAATAAGAACTCTATGTAGCAGAGTTTCAATAAATGGCATTTGAATTATAAATGAATGACTGAAGTAACTGGGCTTGTATTCAAATTCGCAGTATAATTGCTTGTAAGTTTTCAAGATTGTTGTTATATTTTTCCTAATTATTTTTACTATATAGTCTTTTTTTACATAAAGTCAAGACTCAAAATCAAAATCTAACTTTACAATTAATCTTGTACTGATTCTTCTTGGGGCTCTGTCCTTGGTGATTTCCTCTGTCAACTTCTAATTATTTTTTTCACTTTGAAAAGGCTATGCTTCTAATTGTGCCAAACACCTTCTTTTTTTTTTTTTCTAAATTTCTGTCTGGATGTGTTTTTCTAGTGTAATTAGTTTCACTCTTGATCTTTCTTTCCATCCATGGCAAAATGAACATCATACAATAGCATTAGCCATGTTTGCAAGCACAGTGTGGTTTCCTCTCAATCATTATTCTAATCTATTCTAGATGTACCTTTCATATTTGGGTCCACTAATTATTCACCTCAATATGCATGTGTGCAAATCCCAAGAAAATAACATTCTAATCAGTAAGCAACATCAAAAGCTGGCCATTTGTCAAACTCTGAAAAAGTCAAACTTGGCCTTCGCCTCTTCCCCTTTCGGTGTCCTGCCTCTTTTTCTTTTACTTTTTCCTACCTTGTGATATAATCCAGGTAAAGCTTCCTCCCAGCTATATTTTGTTCTAAAGTAAATGAATGCTACATGGTATTGACCTTGCCTAGGATATTTGCATTTTGATTGGAAAATTCTGTGAGATGGAATACTGTCCAGAGCCAAATGACTATTGCATTGGTATAATTTAAGGCACAGATGCTAAGATATCTTCTCACCAGAGATCCTTCCTGGAAATCTCAAGTCATAATGAAAATGTATTCATAGATATGGCTCACATTTTTATTCATTATGAAGTCCTAAAGCTTGCAAACTTTAAGAGCATAGCCTGGTTTTATATTGTGCTTCTGTCTACAGAGTACCAAGAGCACAGGAAAGATGACCAGAGAATGAAGAAAACCAAGAAAATAACAGGTGAGATTGAGAGAGAAAATTTGGGCTTAAAGTGTTCTTCACGTCAGCATCCCCTTCACCCAGTTTATAACAATCAACTATGTGTATTCAATCCCCAAATATGTCTCTTTTGTTTGTTTGTTTGTTTCCATTTATTTTTATTAGTTGGAGGCTACTTACTTTACAATATTGTAGTGGTTTTTGCCATACATTGACATGAATCAGCCATGGATTTACATGTGTTCCCCATCCCGATCCCCCCTCCCACGTCCCTCCCCACCCCATCCCTCTGGGTCTTCCCAGTGCACCAGCCCCGAGCACTTGTCTCATGCATCCAACCTGGGCTGGTGATCTGTTTCACCTTTGAATTGACTGATTTTCCCCCCATGTCTTCCCCACCTTCTTACTTAAGGCTAATCCATCAGCATCTCTCCACTGCATCACTGGAAGAGCTTCCTAATTGGTCTTTCCCCTCCCAATCTTATCTCCCTGTAGCCTATCTTCACATCAGTATTCATAGTGATTTATTTAAGTTGCAAATAAGATCATGTCATCTCCTTGCTTATCATCTCTCAAGGGTCCCCCATTGCACTTAGGATAAAATGTAGATACTTAACATTGCCCTGAGGCTGCAGGCTTGAGCCCCTCCCTCTCCTACCAACCTCATCCTGCTATCATCTCTTGCTCACACTCAGCAGGCACAACTGACTACCTTTCAGCCCCAAGCCTGGTAGCCCTGAGCTCTTTACCAGATCTGGATCTTCACTCATGGTGCTCTTCTGCCTGGATCATTTTTTACTCAACTCATTCTTCAGGTTTGAGTGACCTCAGGTTACCCCTTCAGATACTCCAAATAAATCAGCCTCCTCCCTTTTCTTTTTCTCATCCATGATGGCACCCTGATCTTTCCCTTCACAACAATAGCTTCCTTGGTAATTAAGTATATTCCTTTATTTATATGTCTTCCAACCAGACTGGATGAGATGATCTTTTGTTCTACACTTGACGCTTTTCTAATTATAATTTTATCAATTTATTTATTATTGGCTGTGCTGGGTCTTCATCGCTTCACTGTAGGACTTTACTCTAGTTGCGGCGAGCGGGGAGCTACCCTCTTGCCGTGGTGCGAGGGTTTCTCATTGTGGGGGCTTCTCTTGTTGTGGAGCAGGGGCCCTAGAGCACGCAGGCTTCAGGAGTTGCGGCTCGTAGGCTCTAGAGCACAGGTTCAATAGTTGGGTTACACAGGTTTAGTTGCTCCATGGCTTATGAGATCTTCCCATACCAGGGATCGAACCTGTGTCTCCTTCACTGGCAGGAAGATTCTTTGCCATTGAGTCACCAGGGAAGCCTTCCAGTTGACTCTTGAGTGAGGCTCTATAGAGGGATACTTTTGTATGTTTTTCTCCATTTTAAAATACACTTAAAAAACTTGTCTTTTTGTGTTTTCCCCACTCAGCTCTGATACTCCTGGGCTTTTTGTTGTTGTTATTATTGCTTAACATGTCACCCAAATCTCTGCAGATAGTAGTGAGTAAATGATGACCAGTAATAAAATTATGTTGATGTAACACATACCTTGGTGGCTGAGTGTCTGGGGGCCAGATGATTGGAAGAGCACAACAGGGAAACCAAGAAGATTCTAGAGACTTGAATATGTATGTCTTTTTAATTGTATGTAGCATATACCTATTCCTATGGGGTGGAGTACATTGACATTTTGAAATAGTACCAATTTCATGTAACTTCATTCTTTTAAAGAGTTAATTCTCTAAATGCAAAATCACCTCTCATTCACTTTTTGTTTTTTTAACTCAGTCAGGGTGGAAAATTTACATGTCAATTTTTGCAAAGAGGTAAAAATTTCTTCCCCTACCCTGGGTTTCCATTTTTGTTTCAGAACTATGGACTGTGTTATTTATGCCAGCAAAAGGGAATGAAAAGCAACCAAAAGTGAAAGGTCATTAAGGACAGACTTGAGCAAGAAACACAGTTGCCAGATCTTCATTGGAGGGGGTGAGGCAGGGAGGGGGTGAGGCAGGGAAGGAGGGGGTAGGTGGAGGGAGGAAGGGAGAAGGACAGAAAAGGAGGGAGAAAAAGAGAGGGAGAAAAAGGAGGTGTCAGGAGTAATGGGGAAGTTCAGTCTCAGAAATAACATGCTTTGAAGGAGAAGGAGCTTTTGAAGATGCTTAACATTTCTTAGCTGTTTGACATGTCAATTAATCTCTCTGGTTCTCAACTCCTTTCCCTTGCAGATGAAAGGACTAAACCCCATTAGAAACACTTTTCTGCCTTAGAGTTCTTAGATCCTTGTTTTCTCTGTAATGGTGGAAGCACAAGAGTAGGTCTGAGAAAAAAAGGATGGGAAAAAGAGGATTTGTTGTTTCAGAATAGAAAGATGTGGAAGAGAGACATGGATGGTGGTTGTGAAAGGGAAAGTACATGAGAAAGTCAGAATTCAGATCTATCTCCCCAGCCCCCACCAGCTTATTTATTTAACAAATATTTATTAGTGCTAGTGAATACTTACATAACATTACTATGTGCCAGCTCTTGTTCAAAGGGTTTTTCAAAGTTGAACTTATTTGATACTCAGGAGAAAAGTACTACTATGACGCCTATGTTACTGATGAGGAAACTGAGGTACAAATTGGTGACAGAACTTAGCCCAAGTCAGATAATTAGTCAGGGCTGGGGCTGAGTTCCAAACCCTGCCAGCCTGGCTCCAGAGTCATGCTCTGCAAATGCTTCTTTTACTGGTAGAATTTCCCATACATTTTCCTCAGTGAGAAATCTCCACATCAAAAAGCAAAACTTATTGCACTGTAAAAAAAAAATAATAAATCACTCCAGACATATTCAGGCTAACACATACCCTATTTATTTGTATGTAATTACACTTTCTCAAGACTCAGCCACATTGGGTATTCCTGTTTTCTTATGAACTCTTCAAGCAAGACTAATGCAAAATGGAGAGGCTGGTTCTATGCTCAGCTGCGAACCAGGTGGGACCAGGCACAGAGAAGGAAAGCGGGCTTAGTTCTGGAGAACGTGTGAAAGAAATGGACAAAGGCAAGCTCAGGCATGCCGGCATTTAGTTAGAAAGCATTCTTAGCTAAAGGCTTGCAAACTTTGAAAAATTTGAAGCATATATACTATTTTCTTTCCCTCACCCTAAATGAAAACAAGAAAAATTTCCAAATGCAAGACAACTAATAAAATTGCTTGATTTTGCCATTAGGAAACATTTCATCTTCAAGGGCTGTGTTTGTCTTGTACTGTAGGAGGCAGCATCTCATTAATAAAACAATCATCATGTGATTCCTTTCCCCCTGGATATATATACATATTTTTTTTGGGGGGGTGGGATTGTAACTATGATTGTAATTGTCCCATTCTCCAATATAGCTTGGCTCCTTTTTTTTTTTTAAACTTTTTGTTTTATACTGAAATACAGCCGATTAACAATGTTGTGACCGTTTTAGGTGGACAGCAAAGAGTCTCAGCCGTACATATACATGTATCCATTCTCCCCCAAACACCCCTCCTATCTAGCAAAGTTCCCTGTGAAATACACCTTGGTTTCTAATCAAAAAGTGAAGAACTTACACGTTTTATAAAAGGGTAGATCGAAGGATGGTTTGTTGTCTGTTTATGTAACATGAAATCCTCTTCTTTCCTTATTCTTTCAATCTATTGTTAAATTTAATTTCTTATATATTTAAGAATTTAGCACCTTAGGTGGTGAGAGTGGTAAAAAAAAACCCATCTGCTTTGCAGGAGACATGAGTTGCTCTCTGGGTTAGGAAAATCCCCTGGAGAAGGAAATAGGACCCCACTCCAGTATTCTTGCCTGGAAAATCCCAGGGACAGAGGAGCCTGACAGGCTACAGTCCATGGATCCACAAAGTGTTGGACATGACTGAGCATAGCACAACACATTTATTATCAGTTGGTTGATGAAGTCCTAACCCCTACTGGCTCAGATGGTAAAGAGTCTCCCTACAGTGTGGGAGACCCAGGGTTGATCCCTGGGTTGGTAAGATCCCCTGGAGAAGGAAATGACATCCCACTCTAGTATTCTTGCCTGGAAAATTCCGTGGACAGATAAGCCTGCTGGGCTACAGTCCATGGGGCTGCAAAGAGTTGGACATGACTAAGCACATTAGCACCTTACAGTTGGAAGGAACTAGATCATCCTCTTGACTGAATTCTCTCATTTTGCAGATACGGAATTAAGATCAGAGTTCAGGACAGCCAGTGACTTAACCAGGGTTGGCTGCCAGGCTTTTCATTGCTGATTCTGTGCCCTGCACAGGAGACCAAGCTTAATAGTTTCTTTAGTCTGGGCTTCAAAGTCCTGAAAACTCACTCTCTTTTTTCCTCCCCAACACAAACCACACATCTTCAACCCCATCTCCTTGTATTTCCCTTTTTTCCAGTTCACTGTGTTTTAGAAGAAGATTAATGTATTTGGGGAGTTCATGTTGGTGTCTAGGGGGCTGTTCAGACTCTCTCAGCTTCAAGCAGTAGGGTGTGTAGAGAGCACGGAGCAGTTGCTTTGGGGCTGTACTTGCAGAGAGAGATGTCCTCACTGCTGGGGGCTGGGGCTTCCCTTACCACAGGGGATTGCAATCTTGCTGTCAATGTGTGTTAGGACTCAGCTTCGTGCCTCTGGTCTTGCTGCCCTGCTGTCCCCTTCCGCTCCTCTTCTTTCTGTATTTTATTTAAATTCACATGTAATTTGTATTAATATTCTCATTCCTGTATCTCCACTCTTAAGACTTAGACCTTGGTATCCAAGGAGAGACCCTGATCTCCTCCTCTCTCCAGCGTGCCCATTTCGTAAATTCCTGCAGTTGCTTTTTACCTTAAAAAAAAAAATTGTATATTTCACTCATCAAGTTTCATTCAGAAGGCCCCAGTCCTGGTAACCCTGTCTTCCTTTAACCTAGAACATTGAACATCTGCATCAAGTGCTAGCTCTCTGCTACTATTTCATGTTCAGAGTATGACCTCTCCAACTAGATTGCCACCCACTCTAGGGCTTACTCACATCAGTCTTGCTCCTGAGTATAGTTATGTGACTAGGCAATCCACTAATGCAAGCTCTTTGTCCTAACCCTTCTTCCTAACCTCATTCTGGTGCTAAAGTACTACATTGTGGTTAATTTGACTGATCAGATTTCAGGTGCTGGTTAAACCAGAGTTGCCTGAGAGTTAATATTTGCTGAGAGGTCACCTGTGACTTTCACTAGTGGCTCAGATGGTAAAGAATCTGCTTACAATGCAGGAGACCCAGGTTTGGTTGACCCCTGGGTCAGGAAGATTCCCTGGAGAAGGGAATGGCTACCCACTCCAGTATTCTTGCCTGAAGAATCCCATGGAGAGAGGAGCCTGGTGGGCTATAGTCCATGAGGTCTCAGAAGAGTCGGACACAATTAAGTGACTAACACTTTCACTTTTCGCCCGTGAACGTGGTCCTTCCAGGTGGCAAACTCACCCAGAGGACAGGTTTGGCACCCTGACGCTCCTCATTTTCAAGAGCTGGAGTGTCTGCCTGATAATGATATCTAGATTTGGGGACAAGTGGAAGGAGAAGTTTCCCCATAAGCCTTAAACCCAGCTTACCTGAGAGTTCTGCCCTGGGATTGCAGGCATGAGCTGAGCCAAAAATAATAATGCCCTTTGATTTCCCCATGAGCCTTTGCTTCCATGAGATTTTTTTGGAGAAAAATGTCTCCATGAGATTTTTATGGCAGACAGTGTGTTTGATGCAAGGTAGGATTTGGGCATTTTTAAAGACATTTTTTTAAAGTGAGTATATAAGGATTTATCTTTTCTTCTTTTAACATCCCTATGACCTATGTATTTTAAAACTGGAGATTTGTACCTTTTGACCCCTGTCACCCATTCTGTCTCCTGCCCCAAAGCTTCTGGCAATTACCAACTTGTACTCTGTACCTATGAAGCTTAGTTAGTTTTTGGTTGTTCTTGTTTTATTAATTATACATGTAATTGAAATCATATAGTATTTGTCTTTGGCTTGTTTCACTGAGCATAATGCCCTCAAGATCCATTCATATTATCATATGTGTGTGTGTGCATTCTGCATTTTCTTTATCCACTCATCAATAGATGGGCATTTAGGTTGTTCCCATAGCTTGACTATTATTTCTAATGTTTTAATGAAAGAGCCAGAAGTAAGATAAATCTGGTTCAAAGGAGTATAATGGAGGAGTATGCTATGGGAGAATAGCATAGGAGTACAGTAGTGTATTTTTAGTCACTGAACGAATGAATACTGAATGAATGATTGCTCAATTAGGTACAGTTCCAGTTAATGTCTAAAGAGCAATTGAAGTATAATATTGAATTGGTCAAAATGCTCATTTGGGTTTTTCCTTAAGATGTCATGGAAAAACCCAAAGAAACTTTTTGGCCACTCAATAGTTGGAGTCATCTTTTTTCCCCTGCCAGATAGGAGTCATTTGCGTCTTTCTTAGATTTCTTAGAAATCTCTGCTAGAAAAAATTTATTTTTACTGTCATTGGACAAGAACCATTTGCATCATTTTAAGTTCTCTACAAGTTCACATCTATCCAGAGAGTTGTAAAATATTCTAATCAATAGTAAATAGTAAGTCAAATGTACATACTCTAGAGAATTAAATAAACCTTAGATATGTTTATCAGACAAGTTGCAGCAAGACACTGAATAGAAATGTGGCTTTTTTACAAAAAAAATTAGTCATCCATTTGCCCGTTTCCATGTTTTGGATACTTTTTCCTTAATAGTTCCAACTTATCACAATAATCACAAATAATATTCAAAGTTACTTCTTGATTACAAAACTCATTCTGGTCTCATTGTGTTCTAGTCTGGTTCATTTCCAAAGCCATGTCAAAATATTGATTAATGTATATAGGCCACCCTGGGCTATGCACCGTCTCTCGGTTGTGTCCGACTCTCTGTGACCTCATGGACTGTAGCTTGCCAGGCTCCTCTGTCCATGGAATTTTCCAGGGAAGAATACTAGAGTGGGTTGCCATTTCCTCCTCCAGAGGATCTTCCTGGCCCAGGGATTGAACGTGTGTCTCTTGTGTCTCCTGCATCAGCAGGCATATTCTTTACCACTAGTGCCAACTGGGAAGCCCTGTGATGTGGTCCGCAAATACAGTGACTAGAGTGCTAAGCAACTACTAAGCCAGAAAATTAACTTCTTTCTACGGGTTTCATAAAAAAATTAAGATCGTATTTTTACGAGGCTGTGTTCAGAGATTTTTGAAACACTTTTAAGTAAAATTTCAAACATATGCAAAAGTCACAAAATTTCCCCCTATCTTCAGTTATTATCATCCCAAGGCAAATCTTATTTTTCCCATAGTCAAACCACTCCATTCCAATACTGGATTATTTAAAAAATTTCTTGTATCTTTACTGAGGTATTGATGAGTACAATAAAATATACATGTTTAAAATGTACATTTCATCAGTTTTGACATACATATACAACTATGAAATCATCACTGAAATCCAGATACAAAACATTTTCAGCATCTTCAAAAATCTCCTCTGCCCATTTGTAATCTGTCCTCATCTGTTCCCCCGCAACCACTGATCTACTTCCTATTATAGACTGACTCATGTTTTCTAAAAATTTATGTAAATTCAGCCAGTATATACTCTTTTTCTTTGCTTGGCTTCTTTCACTAAGCATAATATTTGATATTCATCCATGTAATTGTATATGTCAATAGTTTTGTGTTTCATTGTATAGATCCACCATAATTTGTTTGTCCATATTGATGGGCATTTGGGCTGTTTCCAGTTTTTAACTGTTAAATAAAGATAGATCTGTTATGAGCATTCATGAACAGGTTTTTATGTCTTGTATCCTCTTGTGTAAATATCTAGCAGTAGGATGGTTAGGGTGTATGGCAAAATCCTTTGATTTTTTAAAAACTGCTAATTGTTTTCTAAAGTGGATGTATTATTCCACCTCTTCACCAGCAGTGTATGAGAATTCCACTTGCTCCACATCTCACAAAGTCTTGGTAAGATTATTTTAAAATATTTGGTCATTCTATTCGAAGTGTACTTTGTATCTTACTGTAGTTATAATTTGCAATTCCCTGGTGATTCGTGATGTTGAGCATCTTTTCATAAGCTTTATTCATATATCATCTTTCTTGATGTGTCTATTCACATCTTTTGTCAACTTTTAAACTTGGGTTTGTCATCTCAGTATCGAGTTATGAGTTCTTTAGATATTCTGAACCTGAGTCCTATGTCTTATGTATGTGTTAGGAAAAGATTTTCCCAGTCAATATTTTGCCTTTTCCTTCCATTAATGCTCTTTCAAATCACAAATTTTTAAATTTTGACAAAGCCTAATTTATCAACTTTTGATGGTTGTGCTCTCTGTGTTTTAAGAAATTTTGCTTATCCAGAGGTCTTATGATATTAAAATAATATCTATGCTTTCATTGTTGTTGGTTTCCAACTTAATTCTACATTGTGGTCAGAAATTTGATCTGACTCAGATTTTGATCTTTTAAAATTTATTGAGAACAGTTTTGTGGCCCTTTGTTCTATCTTGGTGAATGTACATATACATGTACACTTGAAAATAATTTGTATTTTGTGTTTGCTGATTCTGTAAATATAAATTATGTCATAGTGGTTAATGGTATCTTTCAGATTGCCTCTTTACTGAATTTATGTCTAGTTGTTTAATCAATTGCTAAGATATGAATGAGTGTTAACCTCTCCAAATTTGACTGTAGAATAGTATGTTTCTCCCTTTAATTCTGCAATTTTAGGTTAATACATAGTTATGCTTTCCTTTATTATTTTTATTTTCTCTTTGAAGACTAACTTATCTGATATTAATATAGCTACTCTAGTCTTGTTATATATATTCTGATTTTTGGCTTGGTATATATTTTTAGCATCCATATAACTTCAACTTACTTATTTTTTTTAATATAGAAACTGTGTCTCTTTGGGGGCTAATAACAATTCATCAGGGTATCTTGGCTAAAGCAAGGGAAAATATTTTTGTAAAATTCTCCTAAGGTGATTCTGATCTCACTCTAAATCCTGGGGTTAGAGCATGCGAGTGTTTATTTTGTTGCATTTGATTGCTTATGGCAAAAGTGAAAAGATGCAGAAGATTATTCCCCAAAGGTGATTGTGGGCTTTGTTTTTGTTGCAAGAGGAATAGAGAATCATCTGGCTCAAATAGTTACAGCATTAATGTGGCAGAACACTGCATTCAATAAATTCCTTGAGGATTTTCTCTTGTTTATGAGTTTAAAGTCATTAGAATAGTTACTTCTGGATGCCTGACTGCCAAGAAAATGTATAAGAAGCCACAGTTACACAACTTCTTGATTTTTCTTGAATTGAGAGTACAAGGTGTCACCATTCTTGGTGGCTCAGTGGTAAAAGAATCTGCCTGCCAAACAGGAGATGTGGGTTTGATTCCTGGATTGGGAAGATTCCCTGGAGTAGGAAATGGCAACCCACTCCAGTATTTTTACCTGGGAAATCCCATGGACGGAGGAAACTGGCGGGCTACAGTCCATGGGGTCACAAAAGTGTTGGACACAACTGAGTGAGCACATGCAGACACACCCACACCCCCCCCCACACACACGCACACACGTGCGTCCTGTCACCATGACAAGAAAAGGGTGAGGTCTAAGGTCAGAATTGTTTCTATTAATGCTAAGGAGAATTGATAAATTAATAAGCTTGTTATTGGTAATGAAGGGAGACCAAGGTTCTAGTGACAGAGGAGCCCTGGGTTTTGGACAAATCACTTGATTTCTCCATTCCCTAGATTCCTCATCTGTAAAACAAGTGGCTTAGACTAAAGCATAGCTTTTAAATGATGCTATAGCAGGACTCTGAATGAAATTGGAAAAGGAAGCTGAATATGACAATAGAAAAAAAGGGAGTCTGTAGTGGTTGAAGGCCAGGTGTTGTCTGCTAGGCTTCCCCGTGTTTTTAAGTTGGCTCCTCAGGAAAAGGGTTTTCCCATCCCTTTCTGATGTTACTAGTTTGTGAACCACCATTTGAGAACTGTTGCTCTGAGGTCCCTTCAAGCTTCAAAGATCAACAAATCTTTTATTTCTGAGTTGTAAGAAAGGATGCAAGTTTACAGGATGGGTGGAAATTTCACCCTTTATTTCTGTTCACTAATTCTCAATTAAATTCTTGAGGAGGTGGAATCTCTACTTCTCTCCGAATCTGATTCCTTAATCTGAGTGCTGCCTCCTCCAACACTTACTTCATCAGTTATCTCCTCTTTACCCTGTAATCCTGAATTTTCAGTGATTTCTTTCATATGCTCAAACTTCTTTCACTCCACTTCCTCTCTCTCTCCCTCACTCACACTAAAGGAAATAAAGTTGCCCCCTCCACTGACACTTCATCCTCTTTTACACACCATTCTAGAGAGAGAGAGAGAGAGAGAGAAACAAAAACCAAACAAATCTGTTTTCTGTCTTTATCTCCTCACTTACTCGTATTTTGATCTGTGAAGTTTGGCTTTCATTATTACCCTTACATTGACACACATGAGTGAGCAACTAAAGCTTCACTTCACTGAAAGTTCTTTTACTAAGTTTACCTTTTAATGGTCAAATCAACTAAAAAACTTCAGGTTTTCCTTTATTTAATACTTTAGGTTATTTAACACTTTCTCATCCTTTTAACCATAAGTCTACTCTCTTGTGATCTATTTGCTAGTATGTCTTGTGGGCTTTCTTCCTTCCTCTTCCTGTTCATATGTGCTCTTTTCTTTATCTTTGGCATTTTTCAAATGATGAATTTTCTTTGGACAATTACATCCATGCCCAAGGTTTTGTGACATTCCTGTTTCCAATTCTAAATATTTGTACCTCAAGCTCACTCCTGTCTCCAGATTTCAAGACTGATTGTCCAACAGGAGACCCCAGTTCAGTTCATGTCTGACTCTGCAATCCCTTGGACTGCAGCTTGCCAGGCCTCCCTATCAATCACCAACTCCTGGAGTTTACTCAAACTCATGTCCATTGAGTCAGTGATGCCATCCAACGGTCTCATCCTTTGTCATCCCCTTCTCCTCCCACCTTCAATCATTCCCAGCATCAGGGTCTTTTCAGATGAGTCATTTCATTGCATCAGGTGGCCAAAGTATTGGAGTTTCAGCTTCAACATCAGTCCTTCCAATGAATATTCAGGACTGATTTCCTTTAGGATGAACTGGTTGGATCTCCTTGCAGTCCAAGGGACTCTCAAGAGTCTTCTCCAACACCACAGTTCAAAAGCATCAATTTTTCAGTGCCCAGCTTTCTTTATAGTACAACTCTCACATCCATACATGACTACTGGAAAAACCATAGCCTTGACTAGATGGACCTTTGTTGGCAAAGTAATGTCTCTGCTTTTTAATATGCTGTCTAGGTTGGTCATAACTTTTCTTCCAAGGAGTAAGCTTCTTTTAATTTCATGACTGCAGTCATCATCTGCAGTGATTTTTGGAGTCCCCCAAAATAAAGTCTGCCACTGTTTCCACTATTTCCCCATCTACTTGCCTTGAAATGATGCGACCAGATGCCATGATCTTAGTTTTCTGAATGTTGAGTTTTAAGCCAACATTTTCACTCTCCTCTTTCACTTTCAATCAAGAGGCTCTTTAGTTCTTCTTCACTTTCTGCCATAAGGGTGGTGCCATCTGCATATCTAAGGTTATTGATGTTTTCTCCTGGCAATCTTGTGATTCCAGCTTGTGCTTCCTCCAGCCCAGGGTTTCTCATGATGTACTCTGCATATAAGTTAAATAAGCAGGGTGACAATATAGAGCCTTGAAGTACTCCTTTTCCTATTTGGAACCAGTCTGTTGTTCCATGTTCAGTTCTAACTGTTGCTTCCTGACCTGCATACAGATTTCTTAAGAGGCAGGCCAGGTGGTCTGGTATTCCCATCTCTTTCAGAATTTTCCATAGTTTGTTGTGATCCACACAGTTGAAGGCTTTTGCATAGTCAATAAAGCAGAAGTAGATGTTCTTCTGGAACTCTCTTCCTTTCTCGAGGATCCAGTGGATGTTGGCAACTTGATCTCTGGTTCCTCTGCCACTTCTAAAACCATTTTGAACATCTGGAAGTTCACAGTTCACATATATCTGAAGCCTGGGTTGGAGAGTTTTGAGCATCACTTTACTAGCGCGTGAGATGAGTGCAATTGTGCGGTAGTTTGAGCATTCTTTGGCATTGCCTTTCTTTGGGATTGGAATGAAAACTGACTTTTTCCAGTCCTGTGGCCATTGCTGAGTTTTCCAAATTTGCTGGCATATTAAGTGAAGCACTTTCACAGCATCGTCTTTTAGGATTTGATATAGCTCAACTAGAATTCTATCACCTCCACTAGCTTTGTTCATAATGATGCTTCCTAAGGCCAACTTGACTTTGCATTCCAGGATGTCTGGCTCTAGGCTGGTAATCACACCATCATGATTATCTGGGTCATCTTTTTTGTACAGTTTTTCTGTGTATTCTTGCCACCTTTTTTTAGTATCTTCTGCTTCTGTTAAGGTCCTTTATTGTGCCTGTCTTCACATGAAATGTTCCCTTGATATCTCTGATTTTCTTGAAGAGATCTCTAGTCTTTCTCATTCTTTTGTTTTCCTCTATTTCTTTGCAATGATCACTGAGGAAGGCTTTCTTATATCTCCTTGCTATTCTTTGTAACTCTGCATTCAAATGGGTATCTTTCCTTTTTTCCTTCGCTTTTTGCAAAGCAAAAGAGGATACCCTCAAGGTCTTTGGAGGAGACCCCAAAGGCATCACAAACTCAAATTCCCATAATAGAATTCACTTTCTCCCTGCATGTACTGTGCCAGTTCTTAATTGATTGCTTCTCACCCCCAAATCTATTCTTAATTGTCTTCTCTGTGATGACACAGCTGGAGCCTGGAAACATGTTTCCTTTACCAGCTGACTGGATGGCAGAAGAAAGTGCTGAAGCACACCACTGGGGGTAGGGCTATCTCTTCCATAGCTCCTTCCCCTTGACAGACTCACCATAGCCAGCCAACAGCACTTTCCCTCGGGTATGCTTCCTCGATGCCCAACGGGTAGCTTTCTGATGAATCTCACAGTATGGCGCCTACCCATGGCTGGTTTCCTCCAGTACCTCAAAGATTAAAGTCTTAATCTCTGATTAAGTGGTCTGATGGCATGATGTTCATTGTGCTAAGTTGCTCAGTCATGTCTGCCTCTATGCGACCCATGGACTATAGCCTGCCAGGCTCCTCTGCCCATGGGATTCTCTAGGCAGGAATACTGGATGGGTTGCCATGTCCTCCTCCAGTGGATCTTCCTGACCCAGGGATTGAACCCATGACTCCTGTGTCTCCTGCATTGACAGATGGGTTCTTTACTACTAGCACAACCTGGGAAGCTGGCATGACAGCTCTGCGTAATATGGGGTTGATCAAAAAGTTCATTTGGTTTCTCCATAAATTGCTACAAAACCTGAACAAACTTTTTGTCCAACTCAATACTTGGTCATCACTGGGCCCTGGCTGCCCCTCTCCATTGAATTCTGGAATTCAACCTTAGTGGGAGACAGGGGCCTCTTTCAGACTTTCTTCTTCCTTGAGTATTTTGCTTGAGCCCAATAGTTAGTGACTACACTCTGTATCTGTTATTTCTGAAGTCTTTAAAGTTTCTTTTCCTTTTAGTAGATTATCCCCTTGGTGTTGTTCAGTTGCTAAGTCATGTCCAAATCTTTGCAACTCCATGGACTGCAGCATGCCAGGCCTCCCTGTCCCTCACCCCTGTCCCTCACCATTGTGACACATGTCACATAGGTTACCCCCTATTTTGCTTAAATTTTCTCTCTTCAAATTACCATGTGATTTCTGTCTCCTCATTAGATCCAGATACAAACACAGACCTCCTCTTGGCTTTCCTCATCACAGAGACCATCATGACCAGTACTCCTTCTCATTCCTACGATCTGTCAATCAACAGGTCCAATCACTCTCTTAAATAGTTTTCTTATGCCCTTCTCCTCTACCCCTGATTTCTTTGTCCATATCTTCTGTTACTTGTGCTCTCCTGTAGCATCCTTCTTGATATTCTTGCATATTTAATCACAATGTCATTACAATTAGCTTTCTAACCCATACATATGATGTCCATCCTCCTTTATATGTTATGAAACACTCATGGTGATTGGATTCCTACTTGTCTGCTTGGCTCATATCCCAGCTCTCATAACCTATACCCTTTCGCTGGTGGCCCAGATGGTAAAGAATCTGCCTGCAGTGCAGGAGACCTGAAGAAGGGAATAGCAACCCACTCTAGTATTCTTGCCTGGGGAACTCTGTGGACAGAGGAGCCTGGCGGGCTACAGTCCGTGGGGTCCCAAAGAGTCAGACGCTACTGAGGAACTAACACTTTCACTTTACTCCCGTAGTGCTTCTGGTTTTATAGTTTCAACCTCTGTGCTGTGAGTATTCTTGTTCTTCTTGCAATTCTCCTGATGATCTAGAAAACACAAACATGAACCTTCTTCAGTTTTCTGATACAGGTATGGCTGATTCTTTGTCTAGAATTCCACTGTACTTGGTATATCCTCCAATGCAACATGTATTTTGGGTGTTATAATTGTCCCCAATTCTGTCTCTTCAGTCATTTTTGAGTATCTTAAGGAGAAAGACTGCTGTATTTTTCCTGGATTTGTGTCCTAACAGTGCCTGGGGGCTGTTAGGCATTTAATAAATATTTGCCAACACACTGAATTATAGTGACATTTTTATTTTTTTTTATTATTTTTTAAAAATTTTTTATTTTTCAGTGGGTTTTGTCATACATTGATATGAATCAGCCATAGGATAGTGACATTTTTATAAAAGAAATTCCAAAACACAAATTAAGATTTTCTGAACTTCCCTTGTGGGAGACTGTTTTGACCTGAAGTTCTGTAAGGACTCAGTGAGAGCAAAAGCAGTGGTATCTTTTAAAAATGGCATTTATTTTATTAAAAAAATTTAAAAAAGTTTTTTTTGGCCATGCTGTGCAGCATGTGGGATCTGAATTCCCCAACCAGAGACTGAAGCCCTACTCCCTGCATTGAAAGAATGGAGTCTTAACCACTGGACTGCCCAGGGAAGTTCCCCAACAGGCATCTATTACTTTTATCTTCTTTTTATACTAGAAGAAAGTAAAGAAAATAGAAAGGAAAGGAAAAACGTATATATAACCCCTCCTTTACCTCTTGTATTACTTCAGTCAGTGAGTTCAGTTCAGTCACTCAGTCATGTCCAACTCTTTCTGATCCCAAGGACTGCAGCACGCCAGGCTTCCCTGTCCATCACCGACTCCCAGAGCTTGCTCAAACTCATGTCCACCGAGTCAGTGATGCGATCCAACCATCTCATCCTCTGTCGTCCCCTTCTCCTCCTGCCTTCAATCTTTCCCAGCATCAGGGTCTTTTCCAGTGAGTCAGTGCTTTGCATCACGTGGCCCAAGTATTGGAGCTTCAGCTTTAGCATCAGTCCTTCCAATGAATATTCAGAACTTATTTCCTTTAGAATTGACTGGTTTGATCTCCTTGCTGTCCAAGGGACTCTCAAGAGTCTTCTCCAACACCATAGTTCAAAAGCATCAATTTTTTGCTGCTCAGCTTTCTTTACGGTCCGACTCTCGCATCCATACATGACTACTGGAAAAACCATGGATTTGACTAGATGAACCTTTGTCAGCAAAGTAATGTCTTTGCTATTTGATATGTTATCTAGGTTGGTCATAACTTTTCTTCCAAGGAGCAATCCTCTTTTAATTTCATGGCTGCAGTCACCATCTGCAGTAACTTTGGAGCCCCAAAAAAGAAAATCTGTTACTGTTTGCCTGTTTCCCCATCTATTTGCCACGAAGTGATAGGACTAGATGCCATGATCTCAGTTTTTTGAATGTTGAGTTTTAAGCCAGGTTTTTCACTCTGCTCTTTCACTTTCTTCAAGAGGCTCTTCAGTTCCTCTTCGCTTTCTGCCATAAGGGTGGTGTCACCTGCATATCTGAGGTTATTGATATTTCTCCCAGCAATCTTGATTCCAGCTTGTACTTCAGCCAGCCTGGCATTGCACAAGATGTACTCTGCATATAAAATAAATAAGCAGGCTGACAGTATACAGCCTTGATGTACTACTTTGGCAATTTGGAACCAGTTCATTGTTCCATGTGTTACTTTTGCAGATTAAAGAAAGGAGGTCCCACAAATTGTAGTGACATTTCAGCTCTTCAGGCACAGAGTTATAGCTAAGAGATAACATTTTTTGAAATCTTATCATGTATTACATACTGTGTCTGCAACCTACACAGGTGTTCTCTCTCTCCACCATCCTGTAAGATAGGCAATTTTAAGCTTTCCATTTCACAAGTGAGGAAGGTAAGTGTTAGTTGCTCAATTGGGTCTGAGTCTTTGTGACCCCATGGACAGTAACCTGCCAGTCTCCTCTGTTTGTGGAATTCTCCAGGCAAGAATACTGAAGTGGGTAGCCATTCCCTTTTCCAGGGGATCTTCCCAACACAAGGATTGAACCGTCTCCTGCATCACAGGCAAATTCTTTACCGTCTAAGTCACCTATATATTTCTTACCTTAAAGATGTAACTCAAGATATACCTTAAGTACTTTTGAAAAAGTGGTGGAATAGTTACAATGTATTGTGGGCAATGTATTGTGGGAATTTAAGGACTTAAATCCCCAAGTATAAGATCAGTCTCTGGCGTCTCCTAATCTATTACTGCATTAAAACTTATTCTAATGTAACACTCATTTAGTATTTCTATTATTAGTTTTATAAATTATACTTATTTAGTTTTCCTGGGCATATTTTATGTTAGATAAAAATGATTTCATTTTAATTTTGTAAAGACCTTAGAGTATGCATCTGAAGTGTTATGCAGAATTTACTTGTCATTGGTGAGAGCTCTGATAATGAAGTCTTGAGTCCACACCTATCTCAACATATTTATTTTGCTTGAGAGCATCATAACTGCTGAAGAGCATGTGCTCTGAAGTTAGTGTCTTGTTTTGGATCTTGGTTCTGCTCCTCACCAGCTACATGACTTAAGACAAAATATGTAGCTTCTTTGTTCTTCAGTTTTTCTCTTTAAAGTGAAGATAATGATATCACTTAACCCATAAAGTTGGAATGAGGATTAAATGACTACCAGTGTTTTTTTAGAGTCTTAGAACATTTTCTGGTGCTCAAAAAAAGAGTTATCCATTATTATTGTTGGTGTTGTTATTGCAATTATCTGATAACCAGAAACTCTGTTTTTCAACAATATATTTAATGCTTTGCTACTTGTCTTTCCATGTTCAGTGGTGATGATGATATGGAATGTGACCAGTCACTGCTTTAGGCTCAAACTCCCTTCTATTATCTTGGCAACAGCCCATGGTGCCTGAACCAACAGTGATGAGAAACAAGTGAGTGAGTATGAATAAATTAGTATGAACTGACCATCATTACTGGAAAACCAACTCAAAGAGCAAAGAGAGACAAACATGTGTACTGTTTTTGAATACAAAGGGCTTTTTTTTTTCCTTTCTCAGAAAAAGTGGATTGAATAGCCTGCTGATTTCTCTCTGGCCCCAAGTCTCTGGGTAGTATACTTTTAAAAATGTACTAGATGTTTTCTATTTGCTAATTTAGAGGGTACTTGTTAAAGCATTCTACACTTCATCATTAAGCACAAGATTTCACTCAGCACAAAATGTCATATTAGAAAACACTTTGGGGCAGTTAAGAAAGAGGACTGCCTGAGTCCATCTCCTTGACAGGAGCTTTATTAATTTTTTGGGAAAAGTTAGCTAGAGCTGTAATTAGTTAATTACTTGACATTTGTCAAAAAATGGCTGATGAACCTCCTGGCAGTTCCAGATAACTCCTATGACTGACAGCAAAGCTAGCAGGAAGCCAGCAGAACATCTGGTCATGAAAATTACTCATTTTATATAGGTTTTTTCAACCAGCTCTCACACACATCATTCCAGTACTGGAAAGACAGTCTGTATAAGACAACAGACTAGTTGTTCCCAGTGGGAAATGGGAAGAGGGAAGAGGGGAGCGGCAAGATAGGGTTAGGGGATTAAGAGATAAAAACTGCTATGTATAAAATAGATAAGCAACAAGGATACATGATAGAGCACAAGGAAATATAGTCATTATATTGTAATAACTTTAAATGGAGTACAAGCTATAAAATTATTGATTCACTGTGCTGTGCCTCTGAAGTTAATATGTTGTAAATCAACTATACTTCATTAAAAATAAAAGTCTATATAGAAAGGCTATGAGAAAACAAGGACCACTGGACTTGAGAAATTTCTTCATGATGTAAAGAGAGTTGGGAAGTCTGTCCTTTATTATCCTGAATACCTATATTTAGTTACAATGTGATCTTTAGTACTTTATTAATTTCCAAATTTAAAGTACTTGACATTATAGAATTTTCTTCCCTGAGTATTTTTTGTGCTGTGTTTAGTTGTTCGGTCATGTCCAACTCTTTGTGACCCAATGGACTGTAGTCCACCTGGCTCCTCTGTCCTTGGGGATTCTCCAGGCAAGAATCCTGGAGTGGGTTGCCATGCCCTCCTCCAGGGGATCTTCCAAACCCAGGGATTGAACTCAGGTCTCCCGCATTGCAGATAGGTTCTTTATCATCTGAGCTACCAGGGAAACCCAAGAATACTGGAATGGGTAGCCTATCCCTTCTCCAGGATATTGACCCAGGAATCAAACTGGGGTCTCCTGCATTGCAGGCAGATTCTTTACCAGCTGAGCTACCAGGGAAGCCCAAATGGTAGGTCTCTTGGAGACTGGGGAATTCACACTCAAATATTATATCTCCAGATGGGAATGGGGGAGGATTACAGAAAACATGATGGTGATGAGTCCTGATTTCTGTGACACTTGCCCATGAATGGCAAATTCAAATCAGATTTTAAAAGACTTGTTAACCTTTTCTATTATTTACGTAATTAATAAGTACCCACCTTCTCCCAGGTAAATAATGATTCCTTTTACTAACTGATGGAAAAGACTGATAGAAAAAATCCTCTCTGCTATCTGCTTAGTGTATTTTTCTTTTAGTAAGAAATACATTTATGTGATATGCTTGTGTGTGTGTGTGTATCTGTGTATGAATGGCTCTCCAAACCTCATGTGAATGAGAATTACTCAGGAAGCGTGTTTAAAATTTACAGTTGTATATCCTGTCTTCTGAAACTAACCCAGTAACTTTGGTCTAGAGTCTGCAGATGGTTCTGGTGAAAGGGCTCAGTAGACCATACTTTCAGAAAAACTGGTTTATGGGCCAGAGAGGGGGAAACTGAATAATCTCAAATAAAAAAGAGAGGTGATCTTCTGACTGTTTTGTGGCAAAATGCTTGTTGTTGTTGTTCAGTTGCTCAGTTGTGTCCCACTCCTTTGCAACCCCATGGACTGTAGCTCTCCAAGATTCTCTGTCCATAGGATTTCCCAGGCAAGAATACTGGAGTGGGCTGCCATTTCCTTCTCCAGGGGCTCTCCCTGAGCCAGGGATCAAATCTGCATCTCTTACACTGGCAAGCAGATTCTTTACCACTGGGCCACCAGGGAAGGCCAGTCCTAAGGATACAAAGATTAATAAAATGTTGTCACAGAAAATATAAAGCTTGAACTATGCTCACCTTTGGTAACACTAGTAGGAAAATAGAGCTCTGGCCAATTTCCTGTAGAGCTATTTAATAAAAGCAGAATAACTTCAGGGTCTCACAGGTTTTTAAGAAGTATTCTTCAGCAATACTCTTATCTCTTCTTGATCCAAGCTATGATTAATTTTAAATTGTAGACATTTTAATGTGTGTACCACCCATGTTGAACTTGAATATAATGACTGTAGTAGGTTGATGAATGAATTCACTTGGGTTTGTTACCCATACTTTGAATGAATTCATTATGCAAATGTATGCAAAATAAAAGCCTTTTGTGCCAAGGACATTTCTCTCTCTCTTTTTTTTTTTTTAAAAAAAGAGTTAAAACGTAAATGAAATCAAGTTCAAGAACAGGAACATCAGGGCAACACATGACTGTCACATCTGCTCTCCTTCTGAGGAAGCTTCTTGCATGACTTGAGAGTCACAGCAGGAGCCCTTGGTGTAGAAGCAACCTGAAAATTCAAAGCAGCGTTCCATGCCTTCATCAGAGCTCAGCAAGCATGCAGCATCCAGGAATGATTTTTCTGTTGGCTCAAGACCCACATCTTGATGCTTTAGACTTACTTTAAAAATTAAAGATGGAAGAAAAAGAACTAATGAGCAAGTTTTTGAAGGCTGGTGAATAACCTTCCAGAAGAGCTTATAGTTTTAGTCCTGTCTTTTGGGAAAAGAGATCTGAGATGGGAATGCTCTTCTTCATTTTCTCTGCCATTTACTCTAAATATTCCATATTAGTGGTGTTTGTTGGAGGAAAAAATCCTTTGATTCTGAGTCTCTTCAAGAAATGTGTTTCTGATTTAATCTCATTTTTCCTAAACAAATTAAGATATAAGTCAACCTAACTCAAAAATAGCCCTCAGTAGATGAGCTTATGCCCCAGTATAATTTGAGTCAGGTAAAACACCATTTTACGTACACTGTGGCATATGTGTCTGTTTATTAGATGTGATGCTCAATTGTTTCTGACACCATGGACTATAGCCCATGGACTATAGCCCACCAGGCTCCTCCTTCCATGGGATTTCCCAGGCAAGAATAATGGTGTGGATTGCCATTTCCACTCCAGGGGATCTTTGCCACCCAGGAATTGTACCCGCATCTCTTGCATCTCCTGCACTGGCAGACAGATTCTTTTCTACTGTGCCACTGGGGAAGCCTGAGGCAGGTAAAGCACCATTTTACATACAATATGGTATATGTGTCTCCTTATTGGTCAGTCAAGAGTAATGTATCTGATATATACTATAGCTTCAATTCTGTGACTGACACAGAGGATATATTTGCTTTTCCCAACTAGTCTATACTCAGTTGAGCAGAAATATCATGGAACATAAAAAGTAACTAAGAGTTCACTAAAAACAAAACAAAACCCACCCTCTCTCCCAAAATACTCCAGCCAAAAACCAAATAAATGATGCAAATGATAAGAAAGCATACTTGAGGCCCAGGAAGTCCTGGGTATTCTGAGAAGATGCAGTAGAGTAGCAGAAAGCTTGAATCACACCTTAAAGGGTGAATTGAAATTAAACAGTTTTGGATGCTATTATAAAGGCCCTTTGAAAAATGGTGGGCAGTAGTCAACTTTAGCAGAGATGTTGGAACCCAGTACTCACAGGGACTGCAGAGGATGATTCCGGAACATAAACAGTGATGTAACCAGCACTAAACAGATGATAGGAGGAAACTGTAGATAAAGGCAAAAAGATACATTTTTTTTAATGTTATTTTTTTTTTATCAGAGTATAATTCTTTTACAATCTTTTGTTAGTTTCTGCTGTACAGAAGAGTGAGTCAGCTCTATTAAAGTTGTTACTGTGCTTTGTTGATGATAACCACAAATGCAGTTCTTATCCAGAGGATGTAGGAATGTGCCAACATTCATTCAACTCCTAGCCATTTAAAATTTACTTTTCAGAATTTTATAATGTACATGTAAAATACCTTATCTTACACCTATATATTTTCTTGAACTTTTTAGGTTGTAATTATTGCATTCCTAGAGTGATATTTATCTCTCTCTTTCTCTTCCTCTAAAGGTTTTATTGTTTTCAAGCTTCACTGGGGTATTATTAACAAATAAAAGTCATATATATTTAAGTTTTTTAAACATGATGTTTTTACACTAAACTCAAAGTAACAGAAAATAGAAAGGTGGTTACCAGGGACTGGCATATATGGGAAATAGGTAGATATTTGTCAAAGGATACAGACTTACAGAAATAAGATGAATAGGTTCTAGGGATCTAACAATTTTTATACCAAAATTATCATTGATAAACAGTAACAAATGAAGTAGGACTCTTTGACACGATCCGTAGTCACCTTTGTTGTACCCAGAGGAGAAAGAAATTTCTCAAGGACACCTACTTTATTCTTTGTGAACATGTGGGTGACTCAGAACACGTGTGATAACAGCAAGGTGACAGGCTCAACTTCATGAGAAGCTTATTGATGTCACTCTGTTACTTCATATTTATTCATCCAACATTCAGTCTGCATTTGTTCATAATGGCGAGGAACTGTGAATGGATTACGCTAACTCTGCCAGCTTTTCTAGATGAACCCCATATTAGCCAAGCTCTGGTAACTTAGATTTCTCTTTTGAAGGACAGCAATTTGAATTATTTGGTTAACAGTTAAAAAGCCTTTTTTGGAAAAAAAACTTTTATTGGAGTAGAGTTGATTTACAATGTTGTGTTAGCTTCTGTTATGCAGCAAGGTGAACTGGTTATACATAAACATAATCCACTTTCTTTTAGATTCTTTTCCCATATAGGTCATTAGAGAGTATTGAGTAGACTTACATGTTCTGTACAGTAAGTTCTTATTACTTATCCTTTTTATATATAGTTGTTTGTATATGTAAAAGATAGGAAAAGAGCGTCTCCTAGTTACCTTGAAAATCTCTTTTCAAAATGTTGCAAACCTGAAGTAGAAATAAGCCTGAGAGTATCCTTTAAAAATCAGTTTTAAATTATTGAACACAAAGTGGTTATGTAGATAATGTGAGAGGGAATTCACTTAGTAACTCTGATTAATTAAGAGTGAATTAAAAGTAACCTCTAAAGATGGAAATATGAAACTGAGCCAGAAAGATTACCAGCCAAAATTTTTGTGGGCTGAAGAGGGAAACAAGAGATAAATAATTAAATGTAACCTATAACCATGTTTGCAATGAATATGTTGGTCAAAGCTCACTAGAGCAAATATTACTATGATAGTTTCTGCCCAAAGGGAAAAAAAATCTAAGTCATAGTTTAGGATCCATCTTTTAAAGTACTATTACAGTGCCAAAAAAGATTTACAGAGCAGCCAATTAATTTTAACCATTCCAAAGTGTTTATTGTCATAGGGTTTCTAGTGAAATAAAAACACAGAATTGTAATATGTATTATCATTTTGTCATTGAATGACATGAGAGAAATTAGCCTAAAACTCAACAAAGAGCATGCAATTCAGAAATACTATTTGATATTATTTTTAATTGACCCTGCTATTGTAGACAATGTTAGTGGTGATAATAAAAATGTTATGTGCTAGAGTAAAAATATTCTTCAGTGAATTGAATTATATTTCCATCCTTATAAGGACAGAACAGAAATCTTCCTCTTTCTCCTCCGTTTCCTTCTCCATTGGTGATATGGTGACTGAAATGAACAGCATGTGAAATTTTTCTTAAAATGCAAATGCTTCAATTAAATATTAAAATTGATAATATTTTGATGAAAGTAGAGGACATTTTTTGTAATACATACATGAGGATGTGCTTGAGTGCATCCAATTTTTAATTTCTGGGTGGGTATACTAAAATTTCTCTAAAAAGGCATAGGCGTGAAATTTCAAACATGAAATGGTTAAAAACATTGATGTTTGGAATTGCAGTATTTTCTGTCTTGTAGAATTCTAATGAGTAGTTTAGAAATGCTATCACAGCACATTAAATGTTATCATACTGATTATTTATCACATGGTTAATTATGTCTAATGCAAAGTGAGAGAGTTTACTGCAGCTGATTATAATTGGATGTATTTGGCTGCAGTTAGAATTTGTAATGGTGCAAGGTTTATATTTTAGCTTGGTGAGAGAAAGGGAAAAGCTTTGGTAATGAATTTATAGCAATAATTAGGTCATGATTTACTGCTAAAAGCATTGCAGTTAGGCATTTCTATATATATCTTTCAACTCTATGGCTGATTCATGTCAATGTATGACAAAACCCACTGAAATGTTGTGAAGTAATTAGCCTCCAACTAATTAAAAAAAAAAAAAAAGACTGAATGCATACACACATATTTATCTGTAAAACATATAACCAAAGACATTACGATGCTAAAGCAAATTGATTTCCTTTTACTACATGATTTTTGTGTTATCGTTTTGAAGATTCTTTGAGATCACTTTGAGAGGTGTGGCTGGGAGTCTTTTTATGTATTTAAAATTTCAAAACAAATTGATATTGTTGGTAAGCTAATATCAAATGTAGTTACACATTTTCAGTAGTCTGGGCATCTATGTAAGTGAAAATCTAAGTAAGCTTATTAGATGGAAAGAGTTATAGAATAGTACATCTTAAATTTCCTTGCACAGAACAAAAGATGCTGTCCATAAGGACATTAGCATACTCCTTGTTCTTCAACTTTTCTGTAGTCAATAATACTAAGTTGAGAAACAGTGAATTTGCTCAAGTTGGCAACGATGGATATCTCTAATCCTATTATAGTTATATTCTAATATACTTTTATCCTCTCATATGCAAGGAGCAAATTCACTACAAAATTCATATCAGGAAGGACATTTTGAATTTTAATTCTTGGCACATAATTTAAATGAAATTTAACATTTTAATTTTATATATTTAAGTGCTGAAATTTTATGACAGCATTTTGCCCTTTACCCTATCCTGTTTAGTATTGAATATTTTGGTTATTATTTGACTTGGATAATGGAAAAGATGGTTGAAAGTTAGAAAGAATAGCTAATACTTAAAATGGCAAAATAAGACTAAAAAATGTACTAGAGAGGAATCAATACTTTGTAATATAGCAAGGATAAATATAAAACCTAAAAACTAGTTTAAAATTAATAGGAATAGGATGGAGAAATCTTAATTTTATAGGAAAATGTCAAAAACACCTTTGGGTTTTAGTGGACCATGGGTTTAAAAATAGCCAGATGGTGCTAGCAAAATTTAAAACCAAGGGGACTGAACTCAGATCAAAGATGGTTGTAGAAGACCCCTGGCTTTCTGGTGTTTGGATCAAGTCTCCTGGCCTGTCTTAGGACCTGGGTGCCTCAGGGGCATTCCTGATCATTGGGGATCAGCTGGGTGGGATGGGGAGAGAGGAGGTAGAAAGATTTCTCATGTGGTTGAAGTGAGCCTGTGCAGCTGAGGGAAGGATTGGTAAGACCTGACCTCTGAGGGAGTGTTGAGGTCACTGCACATGATCAGTCTGAGGAAGAGTTGCTTAATGGAGACTGGACTGTGTGCAGAGTGTTGAAGGCTATAATTTAGAAGTGGAAATGAGTTTATTGGTTAGTATTCTGGGTAACCTAAAGATGAAAAGAATAAGAACATTCATACAAAGTAACAAGTGAAAGTTGCTTTGCTGTGTCCAACTCTTTGTGACCCCATAGACTATAGTCACTGCAATTCTCCAGGCCAGAATACTGGGGTGGGTAGCGGTTCCTTTCTCCAGGGGATCTTGCCAACCCAGGGATCAAACTGGGTCTCCTGCATTGCAGGCAGATTCTTTACAGTCTGAGCTACCAGGGAAGTCTTATGTAAAGGGTTCTTGGCTCCTATGACCCACCAAGTCCCAAACTTCTTTATGATTCTTTAGGTTCTTTCTGGGCGTTTGAAGAAGTATATTTTTATTTCTGTGTTCGACCATAACAAAAGTTAATCAGTATTGCATTTGGGAAATCAGGAACAGAATTGTGAACTATTCAAGACCAAAAAGTGTCTAACAAATGATGAAAGTTTCTAACTTAAGATTCCTCTGTTTGATCCTATGTATCATGCAGCTTTCTGGGGGTGATTGCTCTCACTTGCAAATTTGTAATTTGCAGAACTGGGTTGAAATGATGGAACATAGAAAAAGAAAGAAGATCTCAAAATGTTAGGCTTTGCATGAATTTTAATGATTTATTAGCATATGTACAAAGCTTGAATGTTAACTCTGGCAAATTGATTGATTTGAGGCAAATTTCCAAAAGGGTAAACGTGTTTCTCCCTCTTCTTCAGATAACATCTGTTATGTAGTAGAGATTCCAGAAAAAAAGTGAGAGGTACTGAGTCTGCATTGTCGACTTGGAGGAAATAAGCTATTTGGGAACAAAGAACAGGAGATGGAAGGATGGTGCTCATGTGGGGATTATGAATGGATTTGGGTCCAATTGAGATTGAGAAAGTAAGGTGAATTCATGTGATCCCTGTAGGTGATGGTGGCAGTAGTTGTGGTGGTACTAGGGTGGGGTTGGAGCTGGGAGATGAATCACCCTTGGAGCCTAAAAAAATGCAGAAGGAGAGAAGCAACGAAGCCTTACAACCAAGAGAATATCAGGGGAGGGTCATCTGAAGAGAGATGAGTCGAGGCCTTTGTAGGGGTAGCCAAGGCATGGCAGTGGATTAAACTTGTTGGCAGAACTAGGTGTGGGAAAACATATGAGTGGGGGTGTCAGCATGTGGGGGACCTCAGGCTTAAGTTGTACATGGTGGTATTTCTGGCTACTGACATCAGAGTGAAAGAAAACTTGTCCATTTTTGTGTTTTTTTTTTAATTGAAGTATATTTGATGTATAATATTGTGTTAGTTTCAGGTATGAAGTGATTCAGTTCTTTCTCTGTATTTTCAATTCCTTTCTGTTATAGGTTACTACAAGATATTAAATGTAGTTCCTTGTGCTGTACAGTAGGTCCTTGTTGGTTATTAGTTTATATACAATGGTGTTGTATCTGTTTATCCCAAATACCTGATCTCTGTCTCCATCCCTTTTCCCTTTGGTAGCCATACGTTTTCTGTGTCTGTGAATCTGTTTCTGTTTTGTAAATAAGTTCATTTGTATTATTTTTAGATTCCACATATAAGTTTTATAATATTTGTCTTTGTCTGACATACTTCACTCAGTGTGATGATCTCTAAGTTCATCTATGTCACTGCAATATTTCATTCTTCTTTATGGCTGAGTAATATTCCACAGCAGATATATGACCGTCTTCTTTATCCATTCATCTGTCAGTGGACATTTAGATTTGCTTCCTTGTCTTGGCTATTGTAAATAGCGCTGCTTTGAACGTTGTGGTGCCTATATCTTTTCTAACTCGAGTTTTTGTCTTTTCTAGATATACACCCAGAAGTGGGATTAGTGGATCATATGGTAGCTCCATTTTAAAAAGAACCCCCATACTACAAAACCTGTAAGTCTTAAGGTTCTTGAAGTTCTCCTGGGAAGCAGGTAACTCTAAGGAGAGGAGTAACAGGGAGTCTTATGGTTGGTTTACTAACAGCTGACAGATATGTGTTTGTGTGTACACGTGTGTGTGTTTCTGTGTGGAGTCCTTTAGAACAATTGCTTAAGGAGCAGCTATAAATAAAAACAAAACAAACATTATAAAAACAAACAGTGGGGGAGGGTGGCTATCCTCTCACAATCTGTCCTCAGTAAGTGTCCCCATCTCTGTTAGCATTTGGAAATCTCCATCCTTGGCTCTTCTTCACCATGTCCTGTCTTTAGTACCACAAGCTTCTTTATCAAGTGTTTCTGCCGCTCTCTAATTTAGAGCAAGTCATCTCTCGACAGGATCATTGCTCTACCTTTTACTTGGCCTCTAACTTATTCTCCATCCTGCAGTCAAAGTGATCTTTTGAAAAGGCAAAACAGATCATATCATCCTTATTTTTTTAAGTTGAAGTATTCAGCTGATTTGAAGTGTTATGTTAGTTTCTGGTTTATAGCAGAGTGATTCATATATATATATATATATATATATATATATATAATTTTTCATTATGGCTTATTACCAGACATTGAATACAGTTCCCTGTGCTATCTTGTTATCTATTTATATATATTAGTGTGCATCTGCTAATCCCAAACTCCTAATTTCTGCCTCCCCTCTTTCCTCTTTGGTAAACAAAAGCTTGTTTTCTGTGTGTTTGGGCCTGTTTCTGTTTTGTAAATGCAAGATGAGAGAATCTATCTGGGACTTAAATTAGGTAGAGAAAGGACCAGTAGTACAATTGCAACAAAGAAACACGGGATTCTATCAGGATCTGGCTTTTCAGTAAGATGAGTAAGTTCTGGATCTAATGTATAGCGTGGGGAATACAGTTTACAATACTGTATTATATAGCTGAATGTTGTTGTCAGAGTAGTCTTAAAAGTTCTCACTGTAACAACAACAACAGTAAAATGGTAATTATGTACAGTGAAGGATGTGTTAATTATCCTCATTGTGGTAAACATGTTCACAATACACACATGTATTAAATCATCACACTATACACTTAAGTTGGATATTTTCTCCACCCAGGGATCAAACCCAGGTATTCTGCATTGCAGGCGGATTCTTTACCATCTGAGCCACCTTGGAAGCCCTTATGCAATGTTATGTGTCAATTATATTTTGAGATGGTTGGCAGAAGTAACATAAAAAATAACAGGAGCAAGCAATTGTAATAAAAAAAAAAACCCCTGAAATCTAAGTGGTTAATACAATAGGAATATGTTTCTTGCTCACACATATAGTCCATATAAAATGCTTTGGATGACTTTCCACACAGTGATTCCGCGACTCCGGCTTGTTCTCCCCCCTGACTTTGCCCTTCCCCTGCAGACCTAAGAGTCCTATAGCTTCAGCCAGGAGATGAGGAAAGAGTAGTGGGCAAGGAAGCCACACTTACTATTTAACCACTTCAGCCTGCAAGTGACTCACTCTGGCTTATATGCCATTGGTGTGGACCAGTCATGTGGCCTCATCTAAATACAAAGGGCCCTGATTGGGTAAATGTTTTCCAGAAGCAACTCAACACCATGGAAGGACAACAGGCATCTTTGGTAGAGAGCTGGCCATCTGCCACCAGCATAGAATGAAATATAGCATTTCATGTGCTGATTTCTATCCATTATCTTGCATTATTGTTTTTTCCCTCAACAGCTATTACTAGATTTATGTTGCATTTGTTGATTGTATCTAAGACCAGTTGAACTCTTTCTGGCCAAGGGGAAGAGGCTGATAGGATTTCTCTTTAAGACAAAGTTTCTCCATATGGTTTTTATCTGTCAAGTGGTTGAGCCCTCCATTTTTCTCATTGTGGTTAATGATAGGGTGGTAGTAAATTGGTAAGATTCTCATTTGCTTGACATCTGACTTGTCCTCCCGCTTTGACCCAAGGTGAATGACTTCACATCATTTTATAATAATTACACATGTGTTTCAAGGGCTTGGTGGAGGTATTGTTTACACATATGGGTTTGTGTATTTGAATATTGTAATAGGAAGTCATGCTGTTGAGTATATAGTCATTTGCTTTGGAAGTAGCATAAGACAAGTTTATTTTGGAATCCTCTTATGCTGGGCAGATAGAGTGGTAACTAAAATGTTTGAGGTTGAAATAAGTTAGGAGCACACTGGGGAAAATGATCTATTCTGCTTAGTGAGAACTGTCTTCCAATTCAGTAGGCCAGACCAGAGAAAGTGAGTGCAGTGTTCCTATAGGACAATCAGGAGGTAACACACCCTTGGTGGGTGCAGAGCCTGTTCACTTGTTCTCTGACTTCCCTTGTTCTCTTTCTCCACTACATCCAAGTAAGCAGATAAAAGCTTTGAGAGAACTGCCCCTCCCTTCAACAATGTCAAGAAAAACAAACTCAAAGAGCCATTTATCTGTCTTTCTCTGGTGCCGCTTCTTCATCTTGGAACTATTAGAAGGAGAAATAGTACATGTTCTTAATAAAAGCAAATGAATTTTCTGTGACTAAAGTCTGGGGCAGAGGAGAAGGAGGGAGCAGAATATCTCCTAGGAAAGAAATTAAAGAAATACTGTTTCATCAGTTGAAATTTTATTCAAATCCTATGCACCTGTCTAAGGTGTCTTTTGGTGACTGGTACAGGTTACAGTAATTTTTTTTCTGAGATTTTTTTCCTCAAATAAGAAATAGATGAATAGATCTTGTCCTACTGTTGGTATCCAGGTTTATATTTAGCCCAGCCTCATGGAGGTGGTGATTTGCTATGAAATATGCAACTGGTCTGAGCAGAAGGTTGTCTGTGAGATGTAGAAATAGTGGGATTAGGGTGTGACACCAGGATGACTATAAATTCAGAGGTTACATTTCTTCCTTTTAATACAAGGTCTGTCTGCTGAGGGATAGGCCATCAGAGAGTTTTATGTACTCTCTGAGGTTTTATTATCCTTCAGAACACAGACCTTGAACCAAGTAATAGAAATTAGTAGTACACACACTTTTGTGAGTATTAATGACTAAAACCTCAAAACACTGGCCAGCTGTCTCAGACGAAACTGGCCATCTTGTATTTTGGAGTTCTCCTTTATACTCCATAATGGTCAGGGATTAACTATTCACATTGGGGTTTCAACTGGATGACTTTTCAAAGGCTGAATATGCATACAATGGCCAGGCTATCTGTAAACACTGGACTGTAACCCACAGTCTACAGCAACCGGCCCGAGAAACCAATCCAATATCTACAGTGACCAGCCCAGGACCGTGACCTCACTATCTAAAACAAACCACTATCTCTAGCAGTAATAACTCCTGTAACAATCGACCCCATAGAGCCAGGGCTTGATTAATAACTTCCCTAATTTTTGTCCCCTCTTCTGACTTAGGACCAACCAGAGAAAGTCAACTATGTATGCCTAACCAGTCACACAGGATGCCTTTCTTTGAATTAGTTCATCTATGCTTTCCCCTGCCAGCCACCTCCAATCAGGGCAAATCTGGAAGCCATCTCTTTCTCATAATAAAACTTTTCCACTCTGTCTGCCTTTGAGGTTCTCTAAAAAACAGAGGTGTTGCTGGCTGACTCTGTTGCTATAGCAAGCTCTGAATAAATAACCTTTGGTTGGTCTCATTTGGTTGATCTTACTGTATTTCCACATTTCTAATGACTCTCTGATAACTAGATTCTAAAAAATCTAAGTAACAAGAATCCTAATGACAAAAGAGTGTGCCACTAGCCCTTCTCAGCATCTAAGTACCTTTACCAAATCTCTGTTCCCAGGTTTTCTGGCTCATGGCATCATGGGCACTGGCGGTAGTGGAAACAGCCCAGATGCAAGCGGACGGCTTGGTTTTGGCTCCAGGCTCACACTCTTCCTGTGTGAGTTTGACCAGACCTCCAAGACTCTCTCTTCATCCCTAAAATGGGAGGAGCACTGCCTCCCAGTGTTGCTTTTTAGACTGAAAAATATAATGTCTGGGAAGAGTAAAAGTGAATGCTTAAAGAGCTTTCAGGCTTCCCCGGTGGTGTTAATGGTAAAGAATCTACCCTCTAACGCAGGAGACATAAAAGACCTGTGGGTTCATCCCCTGGAGGAGGGAATGGCAACCCACTCCAGTATTCTTGCCTGGAAATTTCCATGGACAGGGGAACCTGGCATGCTATAGTCCTTGGGGCCAGCAGAGAGTGGGACACGACTGAGTTGACTCAGCACACACACCAAGAGCTTTCAAAGCATTGCATTTGTGGTTTTCAGCTTCACCTAGGGTGTACTTACATAGCACCAAGCATGTGCCAGTGTAAGTGCTTGACAAATAATAACTCTCTTAATCTTCCTCATGTTCCTGTGAAGCTTATGTGCACATATTATCCCCACTCTAAAGAACTTTGTGCTGAAGGCCTGTTTCCTAGGCTCCACACGGAGGACTAGCTCCTTGTTTGCGCCTAGGGAAAAGTCCCCAGACCTCGGGCAAAGAGTGCCACATGCGCATGCATGTAGACTTTCCCTGCTTCTCATGGTTAAGCCCTCCAAGAAGCTATCCCGCCCCGTGCTGGGGGGAGCCAAGCGGACTGTGGTGAGGTATCATCCATCAGCAGGCAGTGTGCCTCAGCGCACACCCATCTCACAAAGCTCATTCTTAGGACACAGCTGCTTTTGGTTTTGGGCCTCCTCTGGTGGCTCCGACAGTAGAGAATCTGCCTGCAATGCAGGAGACCTGGGTTCAACCCCTGGGTCAGGAAGACCCCCTGGAGAAGGAAGCAGTAGTCCTCTCCAGTACTCTTGCCCAGAGAATTCCATGGACAGAGGAGCCAGGCAGGCTACAGTCCATGGCGTCTCAAGAGAGTCAGACATGACTTAGCCACTAACACTTAACTTATATTCTAAAGAGGAGGGAAGTGAAGTTTGGAGATAATAAGAAATCTTCCCAAAGTGATCTGAGTGCTTCGTGGTGAACTAGGGGGAGACTTTTCTCTTTGTTCTTTTCAGACCTCATTCATTATAAAAATCTCAGATTATGAAAAATATGACTTTGCCTTCTCCACTTTTTCTTCACTCAGGCACAACTCTGGCCCGGGTTCTATCAGCCTTTCACTTAGACGATCACCACATTGTACACTGAACTCCTTCATTTATAGCTTCTTTTGTTAAATGGTAATAAAAATAAAATCTTTTTTTTCCATTAAAGATAACTCATGATACTTCCCAACAGTAATCAATCGCCCTTGTTATCAAATTCCAAACCTTGTTACCCCAGACTTTCTACTTCCCAACAGTAACTAACTGCCCTTGTTATCAAATTCCAAACCTTCTTATCTCAGACTTTCTAACAAACGCAACTGAAATGCGCCACATGTGTATTAAGTACTAGGCTTTGTGCTAAACACATTGTATGGCAACTCATTTAATCCTCACTGAGCAGGTACTGTTATGAGCCCCATGTTTCAGATGAGGATACTTAGTCTGAGAGAGACCAGGTAAGTAACTGGTAGCCAGTGGGCATAGGATGAGTCTGTGAAAACTCGAGTCCAGGCTTCTTTTATTTCCTGTCTTTCTCACTGTCACTTATTTGCTTGATGTCAATTAATTTTGTATATAGCTGCTTATTTCCCATTCTACTCTCTTCAGTCTGTTTAGGATATATCATGTTTCATTCTTAAGTTTTCCCTTCTTAGTCACTTTCCCTTCTTTTCAATCAAACAAAATCCCCAGCCTGCAAAACACAGTTCTCATCTCAACTGCTTTATGAAGGAATTCATCCCATGCAAATGCTTTATGTATGTGTTTAGTGTTGTTTTGATGCATTTCCCCCCAAATCTTTTATCATTTATTTTACATAGGGTTCCTAAATTGGCACTGTGTTTTTTTTTTCTTTCCATCTCCTCATGCTCGCCTATACCAGATAGAAAATATTAGCATTAGGAATACCTCTACCAAGCATAGGGAATAAGAGTTCCAATTCCACATTTTAAATTCACACCTAGTCCTGATAGTCAAGAACTAGTAGACATTTGTGAAACAGATCTATGAAAACACTCTCATTAATTTCTGCTAATTCTTTTTCCTGTGAAGGAGACAGACAGAATTAGTTGGCTTACCTTTTAACTAGGTTCCTCTTTATCTTACTCATTGCCTGCTCTTACCTTTTGGTAATCCACTAGGAAAAGAATACACCATTAGAAGGTGTATACACCTTCGAATGTATACAACTTAGGTGTATACACCATTATAAGGCCCTGTCTTTCATATTTCATTCACCCCTTCTTTTTATCTTGCATTTGCCCCTCCCATATATTCTAAATCACGATTTATATAAACTAGAGAGTCATATTCAATTACATATAGCCTACAATCACATAGATGTGTCATCCATTTATGTTTAGTTCTAAGAAACACTGAACTACTTGCACAGATATGTGGCTGCACACAGTCATGGGTGTATCATGCAGGATGAAGGATGAAGTGGCAAGTAAGATGAGAGGATGCCATGTTTAGTAAAGAGAAAATAGTTAGAGTAGGTCCAGAGGAGCCTACTTCTTTCCTTCCTCTTAGAATTGGGTCCTCTCTTTGGCCCTATGTTTTATTGTAACTTAACGCCACATTCATTTTATTGTAACTTAACATCACATTCATTCTAGTTTATTTTGTATTACAGTCCTCTCTTTCTTTTATGAGAAGGTGATTTTATAGGTCTGTGCTACTCAATATGGTAACCACTAGCTATACATTGTCATTGACACTTCCAAACTCAACATACTGTAAGGCTAAAAATACACTCCAGATTCTGAAGACTTGATAAGAGAAAAAAAAAGTAAAATTTATCATTAATAAGTTTTACATTGAACATGTGTTGAAATGATAATTTTCATATATGTAGTTAAAGTTTATAATTGAACTTAATTTTACCTTTTCCTTTCCCCCTTTTTAATATAACTACTAGAAAAACTGAAAGTGCACATTTGCTTTCACTCATGATAGTCATTATCTTTTTATTGGAGAGTGCTGGTTATAAATGGCCATGATTGTGCAATTTTCCAACTTGTATAAAATATTGCACAGTATTCTCAGGCAATAGATGATAAATATTTGTTGGAACTGAGAAAGTAGGTGAGGGACTTGGCGAAAGTGAATGAATGAATGCGTGGTACATAGCTTATAGATTTTGTTTAATTCAGAGGGTTACCATTTGCTGTCAGGCACTCAAGAATCTAGGTATTGAGTTGACCAAAAAGTTCATTTGGGTTTTTCTGCCATAGCATATGGAAAACTCGAACAAACTTTCTGGCCACCCAATATTATTAGACAGAATGAAGACTTGGAGACGAGAGCTTTGTTATAAACAAAGGCATGGGTTGGTAGGAAAGGAAGTGTGACAATGATGGCATTCTTAAAATAGTCAACAAATATTTACTGAGGACCCATTAGATGCCAAATCCTGTTTTAAGCATCAGTGATACAAAAATGATTCTGGCACCCTACTGTACTCAGCCTCAAGCTTGGGTGAGGGCAGAAAGGCACACAGTTGGTTATAGTAAAATCAGGATTCCTAGTTAAAGTAGACTGTATTTGCTGCAACACCATGTAGAGACATGGGAAAGCGCTGGCAGCCAAATGGCAATTAGTGAGAGCTGAATCATGTGAATGTAAGGTATGAGCCCCACAGAGGTTGTCCTGAAGTTCCTGCTGCTTGTTTTGCTTGGAAGAGTTCCATGGGTAACAGGCTTGAAACAGAAGGGCGTTCTGAAACTATTATCTGTGAGAGTTTTTAGCTAACTGTTTATCAACAGCACTTTAGGGCCACAGAAAATGTGTTAAGTGTAGATGACTAAGTGTGCATTTTAAGCATGAGTTGAATTTCCAGCTGCCTAACAACGGGAAAACAAGTACCTGGAAGATATGCTAGGCCTTCCCTCTGTGTGCTTTGTTTAGGTTTATTTGGTTTTGTTTGAGAGAAGAACCCATTTTTTTCCCCCAAAGCTGTTTTTTTTTATTATAAAAATATCTAAAATATTGTGAAACTAATCAAGAGAAAGAGATGCAAACTACTATGTAAAAATAGACAAACAACAAGGATACATTGTACAGTACAGGAAAATATATTCATTATTTTGTAATAATTTTAGAGTATAATCTATGTGTTTTGAGTCATTGTATATACCTGAATTTACTGTAATGTTATAAATCTATACTTCAATTAAAAAGAAAGAAAAAGTTATAAATACTAAAAATTAGAAATGATAAAGGGGTAAGGCATAGAAAAGGGGAATGCTAATATAATCCAAATAATTAATTTACTATAATGTGTCCCCATAATTTTTTTCATCTTTGTTCTCCCTAAGAGAAAATTTGAATTTCTTCTTTATTTGTTCAGTTGCCAAGTTATGTCCCACTCTTTGTGACCCCATGAACTGCAGTGTGCCAGGCTTTTCTGTTCCTCACCATCTCCCGGAGTTTGCCCATGTTCATATTTATTGAATTGGTGATGCCATCTTCTTACGAAGCAAAATTTAATTCTAAGGAAAAATACGTCTTGGTTTAATTATCATAAACCAGATTTCTTTAGTGCGTGTTGTTTACTTTCAACATATAGATTCAAGTCTTTTTAATTTCAGAAAAGTCCTTTCATAATTTTGCCTGAAAGTATTTACTCTGTCCCACTACAAAGCTTCTCTTCTTTAGAGACTCTGATTGTAGGTATGTTGGCTCTGCATTATACATTATGCATTATATCTACTGTCATTTTCATATAGTACTTTAAAAATATATTTCTCATTATTCTTATTTAATTTTGGTCATTAAAGGAACCAGTTTTCAAGGTAAAGCAGGTGCATCAACATATTCTGAGTAATGGCTGTGTGTGCAGTAACCAAACTTACTGTGTCCTTGTTCTATTTTCTGGCTGCAAAGGTGATGTCCTCTCTTGTGTGCCAGGCAACGATTGTCCCGTTATCTTGTTCAGTTTTATGCCCTTTCTAAGTGCAACCTTTGATTTGGTGACATTTCCAAAGCAGTGTGTAAGGAAACTTGTTCATGTGATATTCATTAAAGTCACACGGCTAATATTTCTGCCCACTTCTTTTGTGAGAACTAGATAGAGAAAAACACTTTGCCTTCTTTCAGAAGAGACATAAAACAGAGATCTGGATCACTTGTGGATATGGAAACACCTCTATGGTCTCATGTTAGAGGTGGTTTATTGTCTGCAGTGTCCTGTCAAATCTTACACTGCCTCAGTTATGCTCCCCAAGAGTTTTTCTTTCAATTCATGGTTCTGAATCCAGAACTCCATGATCCCATCTATAGAGTGATGATATAGGTGAGTGAAATTCTTATTTACCTAACTGATTTACAGAGTTGCTATGAATACATTTCCAATTCAACTTAAATATTTTCATTGCCTACTATTTACTTTTTCACTTATGTATTTCTCAAGAAAATTCTATAAAAGAGGGACTATTATATTTAATAAAAGAAGAAACTGAGACCCAGAGACATGAAATAATGGTCCATTGTTGCCCAGGTAAATTTGCAAGTTTCTAATTAGATCTCAGGATCTTGGAAACTAAAGCTAATGTCTTCCCTCTATACCATGTAACCACTCACTAACTGCAGGTGAAGGAAGGCTTGTTAGGTAAATCTTGACTTATGTGAATCTTGACATTCATTTTCCTAGTGACCTCAATATGTCATTTACTTTTCAGATCCATTAAAAGAGAGAAAACAAGTTTTTTTTTTTCACTGAAGAACGCAACATTAGAAAGTTTTCTATTTTTAAATAGGGAATATAATGACTAGAATATATTTCTGAAGAAATTCAGGCAAAATAGCAATGCAGGATGTGACTTCACAATATAGATTTTTATTTTCTGCAAGAAAATACACCCCCCCCCCACACAAATCCTGCTCTTTTGAACCTGATAGAATCTTACCTATTAGTTATTTTTTTAACTGAAATATTTAAGCATACAAAAATAAATAATTTTGAAATTTCCCTAGAAAGAATGCAAAAACTATAGAACTTCTACAAAATTCTCATTCCCCAGAACAATCCCAAATAGTCGACTCTCACCTTTGGCACCTTTCTAGTTTCTATTTTAGTTGCCCTTGTTCTAGCTGGAATTTCTTTTCCAACCAACTGATAACTGTGTATCCCAATCTTAGTGGAGCTTTTTCTCGTGCAGAAGTATTATAGTACTCAGGTGTCATTTGTTAACAAGGGTTTATAAGTAAAGTTTGAAGTTAAGTGAGATAATCACAGGGTCAAAAATCTGGTTATATATTTGAAAAAATACTTATTATGTTTTTTTTTTAAATATTTAGACTCTGCAATGATGAGCCCTTAAAGGGACATAAATACCATGGATCCTGCCCTCAAATAGATCAAAGTGAAAGGAGAAAGAAATGAAAACAAATATTACTGTGTGGTAAACACAAAGGCATAGCTGAGAGAAAGGAGTAATTAAATATAAAGAGAAAGTTGGAAGGGTTCCTCAAAGACTTGAGAGAAATGTCGTGTATATGACATTTAGATAGATTATTTCAAGATGACATTTGCAAAGGGAGGGAAATAATGGACAGAGCACTGTGACTGAATATAGCATTTGGATGTAAATCTCTAATAATCGTTAGGTGACCTGATTCTAACGAAGGAACTCTTTGGGGATGCGATTAGGCGTTTTTTCCCTCCTCAAATCCTCTCAGGCTGCTTTTGATTAACAAATGGGATGGGAAAAATATTATGCAATATTTGATTGGAATTTTATGTTGCTAAATTTGTTTTTACTTAAACATTATCAATATATATTTACTGAGTTCTTGTAATAAATGGCATTCCAAAGTAGGAATTAGCCTTGATTAGATATTCTTTATGATGTTGCTATTGATCTCACCAAAATATCTTTATAAAATCTCTTAAAGATAAATTTATTAGAAATAACTACAGTTGGAATGAATATCACCTTGACAAGCCTTAGCAGTGACTCTGAAGTGGGGAGTCAGAAGAGAAATATTTATAGGGCATTGGGGGTCTGGGTTTACATTCTTTAAGGGAGAATTTTTTTCAGCTTTTTATCTTATATTTGAATATAGTTGATTAACAATGTTGTGAGTTTCAGGTGGACAGCAAAGGGACTCAGTCGTACATATAGATGTATGTATGTATGTATATATGTGTATATATATATGTATCAAGATTCAAGAAGAGAATGTTTTAAGATGGGGAACTGATTAGGATTGGGCCAAGTTTGTGATATATCAGACTGTTTAAAAAATAAAGATTGCAAGAGAAATCCACACTATCACCAAATCACATGAAAATATACACTTTACTCAGCAATTTACATAAATTTATTTCTATATCACAAATACAAATAACTTGCAGTAATGTTCTGAAAATATCTTCTGTTATCTCATCAGGAACTAGTAAAATCTTTGGCCAGCTGGGCTAAGGGAATTATTAATGCTCTGGTCTATTTCAGGTTTTCTTCTCTTGTCATCCTGGTCTTAACTAATTGTATACACCTTGCTGCTTTGACTTCAATGTGGTCTGGCTGAGATAGTCACTTCACTGAATCAGGGCATGTATTACTATTTACAGGCAATCTCAGGATGTGATTACTTAAAAACCAAATTTTCAGTGCAGAGTCTTAGTCACCTGTATACAAATGCATCTAGCCGTTCCCTTCTCTAGATCCATTACTCAGAAACGGCCAAATTCCCTTCCTGGTGCCAGACGCTGGAGTGGTGGTGGTGGTTATTACTAGTCAGTTCTAGTTGGTATCTTCCATCCAAGTACTAACCAGGCCCGGCGCTGCTTAGCTTCTGAGATCAGATGAGATCGGGCGCGTTCAGGGTGGTATGGCCATAGACCTACTTGGTATCTATAGTTTTGTTGTTTCTCTCCTATCATTGAGGAAATGGAATGTGTTTCATGTTGTGTATTTACTTAAAAATATTTAAACATCAACAGTATGGCATATAATGTGTATTACTTATCCTTTAAATGTAGTTAAACAGCATTTAAAACACCTATTCAATAATATCCACTGCAGTGAGGCTAGATCGGAAGGTTCTAAAGCTTCCCTTGTGGCTCAAATGGTAAAGAAAAAAGAAAAAACCAAAAAAAGAAAAGAATCCCTCTACAATGTGGGAGATCTAGGGTTAGTCCCTGGGCTGGGAAAATCCCCTGAAGAATGGAAAGTCTACTTCAGCATTCTGGCCTGGAGAAGTCCATGGACTAATCCAGCGGTTCTCTTCTTTGACTATAAATTGGAATCACCTAGAGAGGTTTGAAAAATATTGTTGACTGGATCCCACCCCTAGAAACTCTGATTTCACTGGCCTGGATTATGGCCTCAGCTTTGGGATTTAAAAACTCCCCAGAGATGATTTGAACATATTGCATGGTTGAGAACCACTGCTCTTACCAGACTCTAAAACTCACAAGGTTACGAAGCTTCAACTATTTTTACTTGAGGTCAGCTCTAGGGTATTTTTAAATTAGCATAAATGAAGTTATATTTTATTTTGTATTGATGAAATGAGTGATATTCAAGATATAGTGATTAGCTAGAAATATATAACACTTCAGCTGTGCTCAACAGAACTTAAGAATCTCTATCTGTTGCTCAAATCCAAGTTAGTGTATCCCTTGCACAGTGAGGCCAAACAAACTGAAACACGGGAGTTTGGAGTGGAGAAAGATTTATTGCAAGGGTCAAGCAAGAGAATAGGACAGCTGATGCTCAAAAGGACTCCAATGGGTTTCAGGGTAGCATTTAAAGAAATTATTTACTTATTTTAATTGGAGGATAATTACTTTATAATATTTTGATGATTTTTTTGCTATATGTCAATATGAATTGGCCACAGGTATACATGTGTCCCCTCCGTTTTGAACCCCCTCCCATCATACTCCCCACCCCATCCCTCCAGGTTGTCACAGAGCACCACCTTTGGACACTCAGGGAAGCATTTTTAAGGCAAGATGCGGGACGGGAGTTTCAGGGTACATGGTCAACTCATGCACAGGTCTCTGATCTGTTGATGGTAAGGTAGGATGGCAGTATCACAGGGGTTAACTTTACCCCTCATGCTCCAGCCAGTCTGAGGGCTATGTGCTTACTGTCACCGTGTGGTTAACTTTCTCCATTCAGTGGGGGCTTTAGTATCTGTAAAACAATTCAAGCATGTGCACCACTGTTATTTTTGTACTTCAGGGAGGAACTAAAGATTCTGTTCTGCCATATGGCTGATATCTGTGTAAATTGTTAACAGTTCTCCTGGCCCAACTGCTACTTTTGTCACTGCTTGGTCACATCCTTTCAATCACTAATTTTTGAGGGGAGGACTGGGAGACTACAGCTTTTCCACAAAGAAGAGGCAGGCAGAGGGCATGGGGAAGGGGTCTGTCTCAGGAGGGCCCAAAAGGGTCCTGCTTGGTTGCATACCCTGATTCTAAAATCCATCAGTCTCACATCCTAAGATCTTTGGAGGGTTCTGTTACCTGATTCAACTAGAATATTATCTGGGAAGGACAACTATAACCTTCATTTGCTTCTAGACATTGAGATTATTGATACACACCAAAGAAATCCTTGTAAACAAATATATCTAGGGCAGTTTGCAATATATATACACATTTTTGATTGAGAGTATCCCCTGGAGAAGGGGATGGCAAACCATTCCAGTATTCTTGCTTAGAAAATCCCATGGACAAAGGAACCTAGCGGGCTACAGTTCATGAGATCTCAAAGAGTCGGACACGACTGAATGACTAGGCACATCACAACAATTTTCAGTTTTTAACTTCCTTCTGCAGTAGAATTCTTCATAAGCAGTAGTGGAGTCATCATAAAGCTGGCATTTCTGATGTAGAGGTATCAAAATCTACTTTGGGTGGGTTTTTAGAATATGTCATGTGGACTCTATACTATGTTTCCCAATGATTTGATAATTTCAGGAAAAATGTCTTATAAATCTAATGTGGAATCCTGGGCTTTCTATTGCCTCCATGTGCTGGGTGCTTAGTTGCTCAGTCGTGTCTGACTCTTCACAACCCCATGGACTGTAGCCTGCCAGGCTCCTCTGTCCATGGGATTCTCCAGGCAAGAATATTGGAGTGGGTTGCCATGCCCTCCTCCAGGGAACCTTCCTAACCCAGGGATTGAACCCAGGTCTCCCACATTGCAGGCAGATTCTTTACCATCTGAGCCACCAGGGAATGCAACCATTGCATCCATATGAGAAGTATATTGAAATCATCTCCATAGAGTAAAAGGCACAAATCTTCATTGCACAGCTCCATTCATACTGAAAGGTGAGTGTGTCTGTGTCACCTGCATTTTTATGTAGATATCGACTATTTCCACCACCCTAGAAAGTGGACTTGTGGCCCCTTCCCATGAAATAACCCCCCTCACACACATGCACCAAGCAATCATTCACTAATTAATTAGTTTTACCTAATCTAGCACTTTATTTAAATGGAATCAGATAGCACACACTATTTATATCTGGCTCATTTTCTTTAGCATAATGTTTTTGAGATGCATCCATGTTCTTTTTTATCGCTGAGAAGTATGCATGTGTGTGTGTATGCTAAGTCACTTCAGTCATGTCCTACTCTTTGCGACCCTATGGACTGTAGCCTGCCAGGCTCCCCTGTCCTTGGAATTCTCCAGGCAAGAGTACTGGAGTGGGTTGCCATCCCCTCCTTCAGAGAAGCTTCCTGACTCAGGAATTGAATGTGTGTCTCTACAGTCTCCTGCATTGTAGGCAGATTCTTTACTGCTGAACCACCAGGGAAGCCACTGAGACGTATTCCATAGAAAAAATATACAGTTTATTTATCTATTTTCCTGGTGATGGACACTGGTATGTTTCCAGTTTGTGGTTATTATGACTAAAATCGCAATAAACATTCTTACACAAGTCTGTCTGAAGACATATGTTTTCATTTCTCTTGGATAAATATCTATGAGTGGAACTGTTGGATCATAGAGTGAATGTGATTGGACCATTTAAATTTCTACTGGAAAGGTAGGAGAATACTATGAGCTCCAGATTCTGACAAATGCAGACAGCATATTAAAAAGCAGAGACATCATTTGGCCAACATAGGTCCATATAGTCAACACTATGATTTTTTCCAATAGTCATGTATGAATGTGAGAGGTGAACCATAAAGACAGCTGAGCACCGAAGAACAGATGCTTTTGAACTCTGGTGCTGAAGAAGACTTGATAATTCCTTGGACAGCATGGAGTTCAAACCAGTCAATCCTAAACGAAATAAAGTAAATTCACTCAATCAAATCAATCAATTCATTGGAAGGACTAATGTTGAAGCTGAAGCTCCAATACTTTGGCCACCTGATGTGAAGAACTGACTCACTGCAAAAGACCCTGATGCTGGGAAAGACTGAAGGCAAGAGGAGAAGGGGTGACCGAGGATGAGATGGTTGGATGGCATCACTGACTCAATGAACATGAATTTGAGCAAACTCTAGGCATAAGTGTAAGTGTAAGTTCTGGTGGCTCTATGGTGGGGTTAATGGCAACCTCCTCCAAGAGGGCTTATGCCATACTCCGGTCTGCTGCACCCAGAGGCCCTGCCCCTGATGCAGGCCACGGCTGACCCGTGCCTCCGCAGGACACACTCAAACAGTCTCTGTGGGGTTTCCTGGTGCGCACAAGGTTTTGTTTGAGCCCTTGGACTATCTCTGCTGGGTATGGGATTTGATTCTAAACGCCATTTTGTCCCTCCTACCGTCTTGCTGGGGTTTCTCCTTTGCATTTTCATTCCAATCCCAAAGAAGGGTAATACCAAAGAATGTTCAAACTACTGCACAATTGCACTCATCTCACACGCTAGCGAGGTAATGCTCAAAGTTCTCCAAGACAGGCTTCAACAGTACGTGAACTGTGAACTTCCACATGTTCAAGCTGGATTTACAAAACGCAGAGGAATCAGAGATTGAATTGCCAACATTCATTGGATCATCGAAAAAGCAAGAGAGCTCCAGAAAAACATCTACTTTTGCTTTGTTGACTATGCCCAAACCTTTGACTGTGTGGGTCACAACAAACTGTGGAAAATTCTTCAAGAGATGGGAATACCAGACCACCTGACCTGCCTCCTGAGAAATCTGTATGCAGGTCAGGAAGCAACAGTTAGAACTGGACATGGAACAGCAGACTGGTTCCAAATCAGGAAAGAAATACATCAAGGCTGTATCCTGTCACCCTGCTTATTTAACTTCTGTGAGAAGTATATCATGAGAAATGCCAGGCTGGATGAAGCACAAACTGGAATCAAGATTTCTGGGAGAAATATCAATAACCTCAGATATTCATATGACACCACCCTTATCGCAGAAAGTGGAGGAGCACTAAAGAGTCTCTTGATGAAAGTGAAAGAGGAAAGTGAAAAAAGTTGGCCTAAAACTCCACATTGAAAAACCTAAGATCACGACGTCTGGTCGCACCACTTCATGGCAAATAGATGGGGAAGCAATGGAAATAGTGAGAGACTATTTTTGGGTGCTCCAAAATCACTATAGATGGTGGTTGCAAGCCATGAAATTAAAAGACGCTTGTTTCTTGGAAGAAAAGCTGTGACCAGACCAGACAGCATATTAAAAAGCAGAGACATTACTTTACCAACAAAGGACCATCTAGTTAAAGCTATGGTGTTTCTAGTAGTCATCTATGGATGTGAGAGTTGGACCCTAAAGAAAGCTGAATACTGAAGAACTGATGCTTTTGAACTGTTTTGTTGGAGAAGACTCTTGAAAGCCCCTTGGACTGCAAGGAGATCAAGCTGGTCAATTCTAAAGGAAATCAGTCCTGGATATTCATTGGAAGGACTGATGCTGAAGCTAAAGCTCCAGTACTTTGGCCACCTGATGCGAAGAGCTGACTCATTTGAAAAGACCCTGATGCTGTGAAAGATTGAGGGAAGGAGGAGAAGGGGATGATAGAGAATGAAATGGCTTAATGGCATTACTGATTTGATGGACGTGAGTTTGAGCAAACTCTGGGAGTTGGTGATAGATAGGGAAGCCTGGTGTGCTGCAGTCCATGGGGTAGTAAAGAGTCAGACACAACTGAGTGACTGAACTGAACTAAACTAGGACAGTGACAAACAGGGGATTCTGATGTGCTGCAGTGCATGTGGTTTCAAAGAGTCAGACAACTAAGCTACTGAACAACAACCACATCCTGAATAGTATTTGTATTCATTCTTTTTAATTTTAACTGTTTCAGTGGTTGTGTAGTAATTTGTTATTTCTAATTATGGTTTTAATTTGCTTTCCCCTGATGACTAGTAATATTGAGCACTCTTTAATGTACTTATTAGACTTTGCATTTATTTAGTTTTTTTCCTTACAGGAATATGTGGTTGTGAAAAGGCTGGAATGAGACACAAGTCTGAGTTGAAATAAGGTGACAGAGCAGAGATTCCTTCACTTGGCTAGACCTCATAGTGACTGGAAGCAGCTTTTGCAAAATAGATTCCCAGGATCTACTGAGATCTAGTGTATCCTCAATGTTTTTTTTTTTTTTTTTTTTTTTTTACTTTTAACAAAAATTATTTGTTTTTTAGTTGAAGGATAATTGTTTTGCAGAATTTTACTGTTTTCTATCAAACCGCAACATGAATCAGCCGTAGGTATACACAGATCCCCTCCCTTCTGAACCTCCCTCCCATCTCTCTCCCCACCCCACCCCTCTAGGTTGATACAGAACCCCTGTTTGAGTTTCCTGAGCCATCCAGCAAATTCCCTTTGGCTATCTATTTTACATATGGTAATGTAAGTTTCCATGTTACTCTTTCCATACATCTCACCCTCTCCTCCCCTCTCCCCATGTCTCCCCTCTCCTCTTCTTTATGTCTGTTTCTCCAGGCAGAAGCAACCTAGATGTGCACCAACAGATGAATGGATAAAAAAGTTTTGGTACATACACACAATGGAATATTAGTTAGCCATAAAAAAGAACACATTTGTGTCAGTTCTAATGAGGTAGATGAAACTAGAGTCTATTATGCAGGGTGAAGTAAGTCAGAAAGAGAAAGATATTATTGTATTCTAATGTATATATATGGAATCTAGAAAAATGGTGCTGAAGAATTTATTTACAGGGCAGCAGTGGAGAAATAGACTCAACAGTCTTCTTTTAGGAATACATTTACCTATTTTTAAATTGGGTTGCCTATCATTTTGTCATTGAATTGTACAAGTTGTTTATATATTCTGAATTACAATCTTTCATCAGTTACATGAGTTGTGAATATTGTCACCTTAGTCTGTGATTTGCCTATTTATTTTCTTAATAGTGTTGTTTTATTTTGTTTGAAAACAAGTTTTTAATTTTAATTAGTAAGATTTATCAATTCTTTCTTTCATCACTAATGCTTCCACACTATTACCTAAGAAATATTTGCCTTAAAATTGAAACACACAGTTTTATATTTCTTCTTCTAGTGTTTTAATTTGAGTTTTTATGGTTGTATGTGTGAGCTGTCTTGAAATAATTTTTACATCGGTGACTTTCCTTTTCCCTTTGACTTAGTTTGCTACTCTTGTTAAAATAATTTGATAGTACTATTTGTGGGTTATATTTTGATGAACAAATTTAGTAGCCATGAAACATTACTAGAGTTTACAATTAAGTGGTAAACTGTGCTATAGACTCTCAACAATAAAAATTTTTTTCTTGTAACATAGCAGAAGACAAACATCTTGCCATACTTTATAAATTTCTCATTAAAATATCTAGGAAACATGAAAACACATGAAATTTTTGACTACCTTTATCCAGTCTCCCCTCCCCCAAACCCTGTACCTCCAATAACCACAAATTTGATCACTGTTTTTTCTTTTTTTTCATTTATGTTTATTAGTTGGAGGCTAATTACTTTACAATATTGCAGCAGTTTTTGTCATACATTGACATGAATCAGCCATGGATTTACATGTGTTCCCCATCCCGATCCCCCCTCCCACCTCCCTCTCTACCCGATCCCTCTGGGTCTTCCCAGTGCACCAGGCCCGAGCACTTGTCTCATGCATCCCACCTGGGCTGGTGATCTGTTTCACCCTAGATAATATACATGTTTCGATGCTGTTCTCTTGAAACATCCTACCCTCGCCTTCTCTCACAGAGTCCAAAAGTCTGTTCTGTACATCTGTGTCTCTTTTTCTGTTTTGCACATAGGGTTATCATTACCATCTTTATAAATTCCATATATATGTGTTAGTATGCTGGAATGTTCTTTATCTTTCTGGCTTACTTCACTCTGTATAATGGGCTCCAGTTTCATCCATCTCATTAGAACTGATTCAAATGAATTCTTTTTAATGGCTGAGTAATATTCCATGGTGTGTATGTACCACAGCTTCCTTATCCATTCGTCTGCTGATGGGCATCTAGGCTGCTTCCATGTCCTGGCAATTATAAACAGTGCTGCGATGAACATTGGGGTGCACGTGTCTCTTTCAGATCTGGTTTCCTCGGTGTGTATGCCCAGGAGTGGGATTGGATTTTTTTGAGGAATAATTGACCTACAACACTATGGTAGTTCCTGGTACACAACATTGTGTGTACACAACATAGTGATTCCATATTTCTCTATATTTCAAAATGGTTTCCACAATAAGTCTTGAGTAGTCAGATGGCTGGTTAGCTTTGTCATTAGGAGATCACACATGTTAGTACTTGTAGGTCTTCATCTCTCTTTTTTTCTACCAAAGGATCTGCGGTCTTTGGCCTGGAGATATCAATCTAGCTGCTGCTATTTTGAAACCAGGTGGGGTGGGTTTGGGGTGTGACTTAGTGGTTCAGTTTTCAAAGTTAACCATTGCTTTTGGTATGGCCTCTCACACTGGCCCTTCTCCATACCTGGAGCTTGCGGCTACTCTTGGTAAACTGTCCACAGAACAAACCCTTGGTCTCCTGCTAATCTAAAAATTCTACATTTGGGCTGTAAATCTAACTGCTTCTTCTATCACCTGACTTTTTGTTGGTTTCCACCTTTCATAGTTGCTTGGGTTTGACTCTTTTCCTACTTGTTAAGCCATTGATTTAGTCTATTTTTATTTCCACATTTATATGAATAGTTTGTTTCTCACATGGTCTCATCTGCATTGATGATGGAATTGGTTTTATGTTTCATGTTGTCCCCATTATTTTGGGGTGATTCTTTGAGAAGTGAAAAAAGTGAAAATGTTTTAAACTCCCCTTTTTGAAACTACACATCTCATTGATTTTTAAGAAAGAAAAAAAACCTCTCAAACTAATACAGCGAAAGGAAAAACTTATCTATTCCATCTTATTCTGTTTGTTCAAACAAAACTACTAAGATATAAGCATCAAACCTTGCATGAACAAGTCTGAAACCCATAAATGAAGATGAGTATAAATAGAACTAATTTGTTTCTGATAAAGAATTGAATGACTGATGCATAATGGTAAACATGAATGTATTAAAAGTCCTAATTCACAGTAGAATATATTCTTATTCCTGTTTATTTCTTGGATTAGATATTTCGTATCCCTGTTGCATTTTTACACTGTATCTCACATAGACAAGCATTTATTACCACCTCTACTTCTAAAAAAAAAGTTAAAACTATTACCATCTTAGCATATTGTGTTAGTCACTCAGTCGTGTCTGACTCTGTGAGCCCACCAGGCTCCTCTATCCATGTAATTCTCCAGGCAAGAATACTGGAGTGATTTGCCATTTCCTTCTCCAGGGATCTTCCCAACCCAAGGATTGAACCCAGGTCTCCTGCATTGTGAGTAGATTCTTTACCGTCTGAGCCACCAGGGAAGCCTATCTCAGCATATTAGGTGGCAGTAAAAATTCATTCTATTTTGTACAATGCATCCTGAGACAGCTACTAGAGGCAAAACATAGTGCCTCACAAGATTAATTTTATTTTCTAAAATAGATTCCTTTTTCTATCACATAGTAAAGTAATTCTTAAAATATTTTTCCAAATTATAGACTTGGTACAAGTCTATTATCTTTCAAATATTTTACAAATCAGCTTAAATTAGAACATAGATTTCACAATTTATGAAGGAAAAGTTTTTCTCTTTTATTTTACTTAAATGATTTGTTTAAATGCTAGTGGGAAAGTTGACTAGCTAAACGGCTAAGAGAATGATAAGAATGTTAGTTTTATTGAGCCCTCCATACTTTCCTTCTTATTGCACTGTTCAAGAGAGTTATCTGATTTCTTGAGAGCGAAGGCGTGGCAATGTCTTCTGCTAATAACATCAGAAGCTGAAGGAGTGAGAAGGTAAACAAATTATCCATGGACCCTTTTGGGGGATGATGCTTAAGAGATATAGCAGTAACATTTGGATATTGCTGCAAACTTATACTATGCCATCAATCTCTAATCAATCAAGATGGGAAGATAAGCGTGGCACAGTAGTATTAAAACCTAGCAAGGCCAGCAACTTACATAGCACTAGACTTTCGCCCCTGTTTCTGATGTATCTTACAAGTATCAGAAGGTAATAAGAGTAGGGAGAACACCAGAATTTGAAAGGAAACATTGCAAATATGGCTGAGAAAAATCCCATGCTCCAAAAAACAATTAGGTCAACCTAATTTTTCTTGCCTGATGTAGGTTAAAAAAAAAAAAAAAAAAGACTCCTGACAAAGAAAGATTGAACTAACCTTAACAAACATATGGGATGGATCATTAAAAACTCTGTCTGTATCTACTACAGCCATAAGCACAAAACAAATTAGAGTTTGGAGGTTGGATGATTTAAGATGAGGAAAAGCCACAACTAGAGATAATTCAAATTAGGCTTAGTATGCTGGTAAATGCATTATTTATCATTTGAGACAATTTTTATAATAGATTATCGTGATAGATTTAATTTGGAAAGTAAAAGTAAAGAATTACTCAGTGATGATTATGGTACAGTGTAAGGGTTTATTGAAATTTTCTTTTAATCTAAGATGTTACTATACCTGAAAGTGTTAGTTGCTCTGTCGTGTCCATCTCTTTGCGACCTCATGGTGATTATTCAGCAGATTATATAAAGTAACTGATTCAGTGTTCTAGTAAATAAAAAAAAATTAGCTGTGTTACTATGTTAAGAGAAATTCAATTAACTTAATGCTGTCCCATACACTTTATGAGAGTTTCATTTTTTGTTTTTGTATGTGACAACAGTTTAAGAGTATGGGGTGATCTGTGTGTGGGAACCACTGTTGTGCTGATTTCTTTTTTTTTAATTAATTAATTTATTTTGATTGGAGGTTAATTACTTTACAATATTGTAGTGGTTTTTGCCATACATTGATATGAATCGGCCATGGGTGTACATGTGTTCCCCATCCTGAACACCCATCCCATCCCTCGGGGTCATCCCAGTGCACCAGCCCCGAGCACCCTGTCTCAAACCTGGACTGGTGATCTGTTTCACATATGATAATATATGTGTTTCAATGCTATTCTCACAAATCATCCCACCCTTGTCTTCTCCCACAGAGTCGAAAAGTCTATTCTTTACATCTCTGTCTCTTTTGCTGTCTTGTATATAGGGTCATCTTTACCATCTTTCTAAATTCCGTATATATGCGTTAATATACTGTATTGGTGTTTTTCTTTCCGACTTACTTCACTCTGTATAATAGGCTCCAGTTTCATCTACCTTATTAGAACTGATTCAAATGCATTCTTTTTAATAGCTGAGTAATATTCCATTGTGTATATGTACCACAGCTTTCTTATCCATTCATCTGCTGATGGACATCTAGGTTGCTTCCATGTCCTGGCTATTATAAACAGTGCTGTGATGAACACTGGGGTGCACGTGTCTCTTTCAATTCTGGTTTCCTTAGTGTGTATGCCCAGCAGTGGGATTGCTGGGTCGTATGAAGTTCTATTTCCAGTGTTTTAAGGAATCTCCACACTGTTCTCCATGATTTCTTAAAGGAGTAAGAAAAATATACATTGCCTTGAAATCAAGTTTTAATTAAAATATGGCAACTTCATTTAATAGTTTTTCAACATAGTCTGTTCAGCCAATGAATTTGGAGAATAAAAAATAAATAGTAGCAAGGAATCAATATTTGTTTGCTATTATTTAACTGTGATACTTTTCACTCTATGGAAGATGTTTTTATTTAGAGACATAAAACCCAATACATCTATCAGCATTCTCCATTACGGCATATGGGAAAGAACAAACTTGCTGTCATCTCTGACACTGGAAATGATCAAGAACAGTGATTTAGAAGAGACTTTATAGACAAAGACATTTAGAACTACAAGAAAATTAAGGGACCATTTCTCAGCTAATACTTATTTGGTATCTAAGGCTGTCCAACTGTGGCTCCATGGACTGTAGCCTGCCAGGCTCCTCAGTCCATGAGATTTCCCAGGCAAGAATACTGGCGTGGATTGCCATTTCCTTCTCCAGGGGATCCTTCCAACCTAGGGATCGAACCCATGCCTACTGCTTGGCAGGCAGATTCTTTACTGCTGAGCCTTCTGGGAAGCCCCTCTCAGCTAATACTACTTAGATAATTTCCCTTCTAAATAATATAGTCCCTGTCCATTTAAGTAATACAGAAAGTACAATTAAATACTTTTTGAGGTTAAAATTTACCTGTACTGTGTGCATTCTAATAGATTCTAAAGAAGTGTAACATGTTGGCTATTTTAAGGTTATCAATTTTATCCCTAAGGGAGGAATAGCCTTCTTCCTTTTAAAGGTCTGCCCTTCTACCTGTATTGTCCTTTTCATCTGTTTCTTGATAGTGCCTCCATTAATTAGTCTCCTTTTATCAGACCTCTTCACATGTTCACTTTCCTTTCATCAACTTTGAATTATTGTTCTTGTCTTTTTGTCTTCTTTAATTGTTGAATGATCTAGTGTTTTATTTCCACTCATTGGGAAACTCCTGCCTTCTTGATCTTTTCTTCCAGTATCAGCAGAAAGTCTCCTAAAAGTTCCCACATTCTATGTACCAAACCCAGTGATGACTTTCTGCGCTTATCATATTCTGATGCTCTGTGGTCCACCGTGTTTCTCAGTGACAGTCACATCTCACACATGGCAATTCCCAGCATGGCATTAACCTCTCACAACCTGCCTTCAGACTCTTTTCTTGAACTCCCCCTGCACCATCTCCAAGTTCTCCATTCTCTGGTGGTCCAGCCACTTCCATACACACACAGTTATACCTTCTTTGTTATGCTATCTTCTACCGAGACTACTGTTTTCCTATCCCTATCTCATATAACCCTGAAATTTTATTCATCTTTCAACTCCCAATACCATTTCCTCCAAAAACCTAACCTTCTGTCCTTCCATTCAGAATTAATTAATGGGCCTTTCTTGTACACTTTCAGATATTGTATTTTATTATAGCTCTTGCATTTATCTATTTTTTATGCTGAGTCAACAAGACACATGATATAGAGAGCTCATATTCCAGTGAAAAAAGAAGATACTTCAAAAAAGATTTTAAAGTACTCTTGGAGGGGTATGCACATTTGCTCTGGAAGCATAAAGGAGAGGTTAATAAAATTGTCTGGGGGTCCTGAGTAGGGCTTCCTCAAAGAAGGAAACATGAGTTGGAGTTTCCCTAGTAGAAATATGGGAAGAGTATTCTAGGGATTCACTCATTTAGTCAAAAAACATTTATATGACACCTAATGTGATCCAGGCATTGTGCTGGACACTGAAGATTAAAAAAAAAGATCAAAACAACAATAAAACAATGATAAAAATTGCTATCAATCCCTTCTTTTTTTCTAAAGAAGACAAAGGGCCTCATGAAAAAAATGTTTTTATCTCAGGACAACCATCAAGTGTCTACTGTATGCCCTTCATGTACTAGAGTTATATGTATTGGCATATAATAGTAGACACTCCAAACTTTTCATTGAAAACTTGAGAAAATATATGAATGTATGTGTGTGTGTGTTAGTTGCTCAGTTATGTCCAACTGTTTGCTACCCCATGGACTGTAGCCCACCAGGCTCCTCTGTCCATGGGATTCTCCAGGCAAGAATACTGGAGTGGGTTGCCATTCCCATCTCCAGAGGATCTTCCTAACCCAGGGATCGAACTGAGGTCTTTGTCATCGCAGGCAGATTCCTTTAACATTTGAGACACCAGAGAAGCCTTCATAAACACCTAACAGTCCACTGTGACTATAGTACATCTGAACAGTAACTATTTTGTGGGGGATAAAAAGGGCTGATAATAGGTCAAACACAAGAGTCTTAACTTAAGGACCTAAAATCCTAGCACTGAGGATCAGGTAACCCAACCTTGGTGGAGCCAGAAAAGGTCAAAAGAGGTAGAGGGGATTGAACACAGTTTTAAAGTAAATGTGTAGAGAGTTCCTTTAGAAGCAAAGACTATGAAATACCTTTATTTTTTAAATGTTTAATTGGAAGATAATTGCTTAACAATATTGTGTTGGTTTCTGCCATACAATAACATGAATCAACCATAAGTATACATGTATATCCTCCCTGCTTGAGCCTCCTTCCCACCCACCCCCATCCTACCCTTCTAGGTTATCACAGAGCACCAGGCTGGGCTCCCTATATTTCACAGCAGCTTCCCACTAACTCTCTGTTTTGCACATGATATTATATATATTTGAATACTACTGTCTCAATTCATCCTACCCTCTCTTTCCCCCACTGTGTCCACAAGTCCATTCTCTATGTCTGTGTCTCTATTCTTGCCCTGCAAATAAGTTCATCAGTACAATTTTTCTAAATTCAATGCATATGCATTTATGTAGGATATTTTTTTTTTACTTCACTCCATATGACAAGTTCTAGGTTCATCCATGTCAGTTCAATTGGCTCTAATTTGTTCATTTTCATGGCTGAGTAATATTCCATTGTGTATATATATCACAACTTCTCTATCCATTCATCTGTTGATGGACATCTAGGTTGCTTCCATGACCTGGATATTGTAACCAGTGTTGCAGTGAACTTTGGGGTACACATGTCTTTTTGAATTATGGTTTTTTCAGGGCATTTGCCCAGTAGTGGGATTGCTGGGTTATATGGTCATTTTATTCTTAATTTTTAAAGGAATCTCTACATTGTTCTCCATAGTGGTATGTCAGTTTACATTCCCACCAACAGTGCAAGAGGGTTCCCTTTTTCCACATCCTCTCCAGCATTTACTGTTTTGTAGCTTTTTTTTTTTTTTTTGATGATGGCCATTCTGACTGGTGGACTTCCCAGGTGGTGCTAGTGGTAAAGAACCCACCTGCCAATGCAGGAGACATAAGAAAACCCAGGTTTCATCCCTGTGTTGGGAACATCCCCTGGAGTAGGAAGTGGCAGCCCACTCCAGTATTCTTGTTTGGAGAATTCCATGGACAGAGGAGCCCGGCAGGCTATAGTCCATGGGGTCACAGAGAGTCAGACACGACTGAAGAGACATCACACAGCGCAGTGCTGGGTGCTGAACGCTTTCTGACTGGTGTGAAGTGGAACCTCACTGTAGTTTTGATTTCTGTGGCTCAGAGGGTAGAGAATCTGCCTGCTATGCAGGAGACGCAGGAGATGTGGGTTCGGTCCCTGGGTAGGAAGATCGTCTGGAGGAGGGCATGGCAACCCACTCCAGTATTCTTGTCTTGGAAATCCCATGGACAGAAGGAAACTGTTGGGTTATGTTACAATCCACTGGGTCACAAAGAGTTGGATGTGACTGAAGCGACTGAGCAGATACACAGCCCACAATAACGAGAATGCTGAGCATCTTTTCATGTTAAACACCATTCTGCGCTCTGGAAAAGGTTAATATCTTGGCGTGGCTGAAGCTTAGGGGCAATGTGTATGCAGATTTGCTGAAGAAGCATTCTTAGTTGGCATGGCTGTTGCTCCTTTGATTATGGAATCTGACTGCTGAGCAGTTATCTGTCCTCTCGCCTTGGAGTCCTAGACACCTGTGGGTAAAGTCTTTAAGGATGCTTTGAGGTTTGCATTTTGAAAAAATGAGTATGACTGTATTGTGAAGGCTAGATTGTAGGCTGGACAGTGATGATTCAGTAAAACCAGTTAGATCATTTCCATCTTCGAGAGAGATGTATACCATTGTAAATGTATTGACATAAAATCAACAGGTTTGTTGTTAGGTAGGATGTGGGGCCTGAGGATGAAAGAAATGACAGAGACCTTTTATTTTGTGTCTTGTGAACCTGGGTGAATGGTAAAGCATATAAGGGAAGGAATTGGTTTGAAAAAACCTTAAATTTTGTATTGGGCCTGTTGTTTTTCTGTGCTTTCTGTATCTATAGAAGCTTGTAGGTAACAAACTGCTTGATGGTGGTGCTTTATGCTCAAGGACTATCTTATAGCAGGTGATCAAAATGCAAGAATTCTATCAATACCATTTTTCTTTGCAATAAGAACACATTTCTCAGCCCTGGTTTGGATTTTGGTTGCTCTGCATTGGGACATAAATATTTCTTCTATAATTTAAAATGCTCTAGTTTCATTATAAAATATTAATACTTGAAGGGAATTTTCCCTTTGAGGTAGTTCTTATTCTCTCTTATTTCCTAAGTGGTAAAATAAGAAACTTAATTACAAAATCTGTTCTAATTAGGATTAATCCACGATTATGATTTCATGAAGCTTAATTAGTAAGGAAAAGAGAAACTTTTAGGTACTGGAGTTCATGAACTAGATATTTAATATGTAATCTAGAGTTTTTTTTAAACCAGTTTGAATCTCTCCATTCATAACACAAGTAAGGGAGAAGCAGAAATAATGTTGAATAAACAACAAGATATTGTGCCTTTAAGGCAGCAGAAGTTTCTCACTTATTGATTGCCTCTCTGTCAGGAATGCTAATCTTTTACAAATCCACAGCCCACAGTTTCTGGTGACGCAGTTTGAAGATACACAAATAAACCCAGACTAAACCCAAGGAAATCAATGGCTCAGAGGTACCTCCTAGCTGGCAAACAGCAAGGACATTCTAATATTTGTTGCCAGCAGTTGGTCAAATGACTCCTTTTATGGCTGGGTACCTGATGTCACGGCAGGACTGTATTAGTCTTCCTGACTATGGGTTAAGGAACCATAGAACACAGATATTACATGGAACAAATTTTGAGAACTAAAGAAGATGGATGAAATACTGGTTAAGAGAAGGGTTGACAAGGATAAATTTGTCACTTGGTTTTATCTGAAGAAACACTGTATATAGTGACATATATAATATGTCAGCTTCAGGAGCCACTGTTTAATAATGCCAGTTATGTTCATCACATCTTTCATCACCCTCTGCAAAACATTTTCTCATGCTATGAAACAAGTCTCTCTGGTGCAATTATTATTTTTTTTTCAGTCATCTCACCAGGAAATCATTTTTTGCATGTCCTGTGAAGTGCATATATTGCCCTTTCTCTTCTGCTTCCCCTAGTATTCCAGCACTACAGAACCCTACTGCTGTTTACAAAAGGAGAGATAGCTTTGACAAAGACAACCAGGATGATGAATGGAATTTAATTTATGCAACATTTATGTAGGGCGAGTCCTCTGGGTAAATCAACATGGTAGCACTTCCCCCTCCCCAGCTGTATTATGTTCTGCTTGGCTGCCCCAGTTCCCTCTGAAAAGCTTGGCACTTAAAGTTATGTAAGCACCACACTGATGTTCAAATATTCATCACAAGAATGACACATGAAAAGAAAAAGAAAACAAAAATGGAAGGAGGAGTCTGGGGTAAATATCTACCCAGATCAGCTAGGAGAAGCTGAAGAATTCATAGTTATTTGGAGACCTAATTTGGAATTAGGGATTTAGTCCCAGAGGAGATTTATCAAATGGATTTGAGCCCTGTGTAGAGTGCTGGAGTGCTATTGATTGGCCTTTAGCCCAAACTGATTTGAGCTCCTCCCTCCTGCTGCTCAATAGAGCCAAGGAAAATTATTTTATTTCACCTGAGAAAAATAAGTTTCTTACCTTCATAAAAGGTTAACTAATTATTGTCATTTGACCTATATTTTCCCTTCTTACTGACATATCCATTCAATTCATATTGTGAATTGCTAACTATCTATGAAGGTTTTGCCAGTGATAAGAATATGAACAGACAGCAAATGCCCAAATGTGAGTACTAAAGGATTATTAAGTAATTTGGGCCTGTCTGCAGAGATGATTTAGGATAAATAATCTATTTTACTCACTTTCTAATAAGGAAAATATTCTAGCCATGAGACTAAGCCCTTTATAAACCAACAAATAAATTAATGAACAAGGGACTTGACTCTAAAATGAAAAGTTTTAGTCTGTGTCACACTGTGTGCATTAATTTCACTTATAATTAATGTCACTGAAAAATCTCAATTCAGTGGAGGATTATAAATGCCTAGGTATGCTCATTTTCTTTCTTTTAACTGATTGGGAAATATAGATGAACTCTGTCACAATGCTAAAAACTCCTTGGATAGATCAGCACTGATAGTCTTATTGATAGAGAAGAGGAATAATGCTTAGTAAATTTTATTTTGTTTTGTTTATCTATTATTTATGTATGGCCATACTATGTGGCATGTAGGATCTTAGTTCCCTAATCTGGCATTGAACCCATGCCCTTTGCAGTGGAAGCATGGAGTCTTAACCACTAGACCACCAGGGAAGTCCCAGTGCTTAGTAAATTTTAACTTTTTTTCAGAAACAACTTCAAGTCTTAGTTTAACTTTTAAATTTGAATCAGGTTTATACTGTTGACTTGGAGTCATTTTGCCTATTCATGTAAAAAGATATTTAGTTCAAAAAACAAGAGTATATAAATATAATACATTTTCTCCCCCAGCTAAAATGACAATTATTCTCCCTATACAAAGCAATTTGACTATTTTTAGTTCAGGTAAGATAAATGTTGACCATCCTTTTATCATTCTTTAAAGTCCCTCCTATAATACTCCTCATGAAAATGACAATGTCAGGAAAGGTAGAAAAAAGCTCATTGGAAACAAATGATAATATGCAATTTTCATGTGAGATACTTTAGATAGATAGATAGATAGATAGATAGATAGATAGATAGATAAAGAATTGCTTCCCTGGTGGCTCAGATGGTTAAGGATCTGTCTGCAATGACGGAGACCTGGATTTGATCCTGGGATCAGAAAGATGCCCTGGAGAAGGGAATGGATACCCACTCCAGTATTCTTGCCTGGAGAATCTCATGGACAGAGGAGTCTGGCAGGCTACAGTCCACGGGATTGCTAAGAGTTGGACACAGCTGAGGAACTAACAATACACAAAGGATTGTGAGCAAAAAAGAGGGACAAAACGTGAAGCTATTTTGCTGATGTAAAGTTAGAGTTGGATATACTAAAGGCTGCAGTGGGGTAGGATGTCTCTCTCCACTGCCACCACCCTAGTACAGGCCACTCTTTGCTCTTGTTCAGACTATTTCCATTGATCCGTAATTGTTCTCCTTGCTACTGAAAGGTTGTTGCTGAACGATAAGATGCGGGATTCTTGGCCGCCGGAGGAGACGAATTCAATCCTGGGCCAGAGACAAGGCTGGATTGCTCGGAACTTTTGTGTAATAAAGTTTTATTAAAGTATAAAGGAGATAGAGAAAGCTTCTGACATAGGCATCAGAAGGGGACAAAAGAGTACCCCCCTCCTAGTCTTTAGCTGTGTGTTATACAGTCACTCACAGTCTGTTAATGAAAAGAAAGGAATGTCATAAAATTTAGAATGGCACCAGATAATTCATCCCTGGCCATAAAATGATTGACTTGAATCTTGTAGAAGGGCAGAATACCAACAAATAGTTTCATTTACATAGATTAGGGGAACAATACCTGAGTAGGTAAGTTAGGCCGTTTGGCGGAACCAACTTGAAGATAGAGTCTGGGGTATATTAACATAGCTTAAGACAACATTTCCATAAGAAAAAGAAATGTATTGGGTAACTCAAGGTTTGAGAGTAATTAGCTTTAGGTGAGACCAGGTGTCAAGGCAACACAGCATTTTAAGAGAAACCTCCTTTTAAATTTAAATTTGTATAGAGAAGGAAAAACATATCGCTGGTTTGTTTCTTCATGCCGCTTAAGAGAGATAAAATTGTCTGGCACTTGCAGCCTCTTGCGACCCGTGGCCTTCCTGCCTGTTACCCTCGCACTACTACTTTTGTCTTCCTCCTATCCATTCTCTACTAAAAGTCAGTGATGTTTTTTAAGGTTTATTTCTTTATTTTTGGCTGTGCTGTGCCTTTGTTGCTGTCTGCAGGCTCTCTCTAGTTGTGGCGAGCAGGGGCGAGTCCTCATTGAGTTGCGGGTGTCTCATCGTGGTGATTTCTCTTGCTGAGGAGCACAGACTCAGTAGTTGTGATGCATGGGCATGATTGCTTTATGGCCTGTGGGATCGTCCCAGACTAGGAATCGAACCCTTGTCCCCTGCCTTGGCAGACAGATTATTAACCACTGGACCATCAGGGAAATCCAAAGTGAGTGATTTTGGGGGAAAAAAAAGCTTCAAATATGTGATCTGATTGTTTTATTCTGCATTTCTCACTCTTTCAGTGACTGCCTAAGGCACTTAGAGCAAAATCCAGACCCCTTCCCTTCCCTCCAGCAAGCCCCTGGCGGTCTACCCCTAACTGCTTCTCCAGTTTAAATTCTGGCCCCTGTCCTCTCACTGGACTCCAGCTACATTTATCTTCTTTCACTTTTGAAAACACCCATGGATTTTTCTCCTTAGGACTTCATGCAAATTTTAGTTCTTTTGCTTAGACTATTATTCCCAAAGTCAACTTGTCTTCAAAATCACCTATAACCAACATTTCTAAAGCAAATCCATGCCTTTTTATCTTCTCCATTCTTCCACTGCCAATATTCACTTTTGTGGTACCCACTAAGATTTTATAGCTCTTATTACAATTTTATAATAATTCTATTTAAGTATTTTTGTTTTTTCCTTCCCACCAAACTGTGATATCTCTGAAACTCTTGTTTCAGAGTTTGAGGGTAGATATTGAGGGGAAAAAAAGGAGGAGAGAGTGAGAGGAAAGTGGTGGAGAAGACAGCAGAAAAGAGGAATTTAAAAATTGAGTAAATAGTTGGTGATATGTACAATATACTTAGTTTTAAAAGTTTGATGATAGAATAAATCATAGATTTAAAGCTAGCTTTAAAAGCCACTGGATATATGTTTTTGAATATCTTCTTAGAAATGGGAAGATCAGAAATTAAAGCAAGTGAAAAAAAGATAAATAATGACTCAGGGTACATTCAAACAAAGTTTGAAAGAATTCAACATTGTGGATGCTTATCTGATGCAAATGTGCAAACGTCTCAGAGTTCAGCCATTACTCACAATTAAACCGACAGCAGAGTTCCCCAACACTGTCTGACCTCCATCTGGATCAACACTTTCAATCACTCTCTGGAATTTCATTTAGTGCTTCCGGGCATTTTGGTGGGTTGCTTACTCATTTCTGCAATTCCAATTTAAAATAAATTATACAATATGATCAGCAGATTTCTTTTAAAGGAATCTTCTCCCCCCCCCCGCCCCAGGGTGAACTAGGAGAAACTATTGGGCCATTTCTCCTTCTTTTTTTAAGTTCATAAGATAAATGCTCCATTGAATTTAGCATTATCATCATGTAGCTATTTTGGCAAACATATATGCTGCATTCTCAGACTCACCACAAATAACTTTTGGTTTGATGCCAATTCAGTGGATTTTTCATGGTAAGAAAAGGAAAATGTAGCTTGCTGATAAACATGCAAGCAATTACCCCTTTGGTTTTGCACACTAACATTGCTTATCATTGCAAGCATCTAAAAAATACACCAGGTAACAATTCTGGGAATGTCTGATTTGGCACTAAGTCAAAGATACTAAATAATTTGATAATGTTTGAATTCTCTAATTATGATTTGAAAAACCTCTTTTAATTGATTTTTCTTTTTTTTTTTTTTGTCATACAAAAATAATGAGTCCCCAAAAAGGTTGGCAAAAATAACTTTTTTGTGGGTGTCCATAGTTGCTATTCTCTTGTCTCAGAAAGGAATATCTTTTTTCAAAACAACTTAATTCAGATTTGCCCTCAAATTATTTTTATATTGAGTGTGGTTAAGTAATTTGCTCTCTTACTGCTTGATTAAAACTGTGGTTTTTCTGACGTTCCAACTTCCTGTCTATATCCGTCACGATTTCCGTGCTTACCACATAGCAATACTGAGTCTGAATATATTGCCCATTTTGGTAGTACATTGTATTACACCTTGTGTTACCAAGTTTCGACCTTCTTCAAACCTAATTGACCGCTTGTCTTTTTCAATGAGAGTTAATAGTTAAAGGACTCACATTCAAGAGCTTTAGTTTTTTTTTCATTGATTTGCCCTTTAGCTATACAAACCCACAACTTTAAATCAATACAAGCAATTCCTTCTGCTTCTGTGTGATGGCTGGCAACACTGCTGATGAAAAGTCACACAGCTGTGTGAATTGATGCCACTACAAATTTATGGTTTCCAATCTCAGCTGGCCCTGCAACTTAGGTCAATAATCCTTTTAATGATCTCTGGTCAGTTCCCACGTCCATTAACCTCAGTCAGCATTCCAAACTTGAACCACCCTTCTCACACTCTTTCTGGGCCCTTTAGCCATGAAAAATGACCTTGCTTATTATTACTTAAAAAAAAAATCAGACTATAAACTTTTAACTTTAAATTTTTTCTCTGCCTTAAAGTCATTTCTCTTTTGAGTGCCTTTTCCACTAAGGTGATAAACATATAAATCTCTCAGCCAAATAGCAAGTCCCACTGCCCCCTTACTTTCTCCCTGGGTTGTGAGTGTGTTGTGTGTGTCTGTGGAGGGGGAATGTGTATGAAGGGAATCCTGGGCTTTCTGCACTTTGATGTCATCTGGTTGCAGAGGCATCTTCTGAGCTGTCCTTGAGCTGAACACCTCCACCTGTTCTTGATCAGACATTGATGTAAATTTTCACAGGTATGTATGGTCTTTTCTTTGGAATCAGGGGATCATTCCACTACTGCTATGCAACTTTTAGATCCATGTTGTGAATGCTTTCTGTTTCTCTCATGCAATAAACAGGAAGGGCTGGGGGATTGCCTGAGGCTCCATCTGCTTAGATCTGCAGTTCTCAGCCTTCCTTGAACAGAAAGATCACCTGAGGAGCTTTAAAGCTACCAGTACCTGGGGAAGGGATCTCAGAGTGCAGTCTAGAAGCAGCAATATTCAGCCTTACCTGACGACTGATTGGGAAACTGAAATTCTAGGTATATCCCAGATTTACTAAATCAGGAACTTTTTGGATAGTATCCAAACAGATGGGTGTTTTTTTTTTTTTTTTTTGTTTGTTTTGTTTTGTTTTTGTGTATTCTGGAGGTGATTTTGGTACATTTTAAAGTTTGAAAACCATGCCCTGGATAGGGATTTGAGTGTTGGTACAGTTCCCAGCTGGTCCATGCGTGCGTGTATATCCAGTTGCTAAGTAGTGGCTGACTCTTCTGAGATCCTATGGACTGTAGCCCACCAGGCTCCTCTGCCCATGGGATTTCCCAGGTAAGAATACAGGAGTGGATTGCCATTTCCTTCTCTAAGGGATCTTCCTGACCCAGGGACTGAACCCACTTCTCTTGCTGTGGCAGGCGGATTCTTTACCCCTGAGCCAGTATGGAGTATATGGAATCAACATTTAGCTGGGGATGAGAACCACCAGCCTAGACATGCCCGGCAGCCACTGCTCTTTTAGGGTTTGCCACCTCCCTCAGATTCTCCTGGGAAGATGGGATGTAAATCTATCTGTTTTTGACCCCACAGACTTATCTGGGGTTTTGCTTCCTCTCTGGACTAGCTCAGGAAAATGTATCCAGGACCCCGTCTCTGTTTGAGTCCTACCGATGTCCTGCTCTTCTTCTGGCTCTCTTACTTCTCCATCCTCTACATAATCCTTTTCCTGTCTTGGAGAGTGTGGTCAGGAAAAAGAGCATCACCCTTACTCATGATGTTTTACGAAATGATTTAATATGAGCCACAAGTGTTCCTGTTGTGTTTACAATTGTTTTTACAATTGTCACAATGTCACAAGTGTTTACAATTGTGACATTCAAAAGCCAGGTGGGACCTCCCTCCAACACCATCCTCCCACTTTCTATTGTCATGTCATAAACTCAAGGGTACAGCCAGAATACTGGAGTGGGCAGGCTTGTCTTTCTCCAGGTGATCTTCCCACCCCAGGGATCAAACCCAGGCCTCCCACATTGTGGGAAGATTCTTTACTAACTGAGCCTCAAGGGCAGCCCAAGAATACTGCAGTGGGTAGCCTATCCCTTCTCCAGCAGATCTTCCTGACCCAGGAATCAAACTGAGGTTTCCTGCGTTGCAGGCAGACTCTTTACCAACTGAGCTATTAGGGAAGCCCCCAAGAGTGTAGCAAAAGTAGTTAAATGTTTTTCCCCTACATTTCAGTTACATATTTAATTTTTGCTCCATTCCTTAAAGTGGTGGCTGTTTCATGAATTTCCCTCCCACCATACTTTACCTTTGTAAAGTTGTGTATCAGCTTTTTAGAGGGGAGTAGGGTGCGGGGGTGAAGGGAGCTTATGTAAGGCCAGGTTGCTACTAGGGTGGACAGCAGCAAACCTGAGGAGCTATGTGAAAGGAGGATGAGGACTGTTTTATCAGGGATCTGCATGGAAAGGCATGGCCACCCACTCCAGTATTCCTGCCTGGAGAATCCCCATGGACAGAGGAGCCTGGGGGCTACAGTCCATAGGGTTGCAAAGAGACAAACATGACTGAAGTGACTACGCACACATGCACTGCATGGGATGCTGACACTGGTCGTGTTGGTGCCTTCTAGGTTTCTCCACTGTAACGTCATCACTTCTCCCTGAGTATATTAATACTAATCACAGTACTTTGTGGGGAAGACATCCTAAGATTATGCCCATATCCTGTTGTCATCAAACCTCTGTCTACTACCTTTAAGCCTCTATTGACAACCAGTACTTGCATACAGCTCAGTATCATGGTTGCTAAATGTCAATTTTTTTCTTACAGTCTACATTTATTTGTTGACATTCCAGCATAGAGAAGAAATTTCTCTTGTCATTTATTTTTGAATTTAATCAGCCTAGTCTCATAGATTCCTATTCATTGTTTTGTCATCTATTACTATGAATTTTCACATTATGAATTTTGACATTCAAATATGCCCCAGATGTAGCCAGTAGGAACTCTGTTCAAGGCTCCCGCGTCTTTGTGACATGTACTCATTGTTGTTTGAATGCTTTCTTAATTTCTGGCTCCAAAATATGTTCCTGCTTTATATTACACTTTCCCTGTCCCAATCTTGGAATCAGTTACACAGCCAAGGAGTTCTGGTTTTAAGATCTGAATTCTCAGTACGTTCATTGCTAGTAAGACTCCATTGCCTCTCAGCTCTCTCAATATAGAAAACTAGAAAGTGTAAGCACATTTATGCTATTTCTATATTTGTTTGAATATATGTATATTATATATATACATATACACACACAAATATACATGAGTTCACAAGTGTGCGTGTTAAGTTGCTTCAGTCATGTCTGACTCTTTGTGACCCCATGGACTGTAACTCGTCAGACTCCTGTCCATGGAATTCTCCAGGCAAGAATACTGGAGTGGGTTGCCATGTCCTCCTCCAGGGGATCTTCCCAACCCACGGATTGAACCTGTATCTCTTATGTCTCCTGCATTGGCAGGCAGGTTCTTTACCACTAGCGCCACTTGGAATACCTCTAATTTCCAAACAGCACTTCAGAGTACTCTTTCTTTTTTTCCCCCCCCATTTATTTTTATTAGTTGGAGGCTGATTACTTTACAATATTGTAGTGGTTTTTGTCATACATTGACATGAATCAGCCATGGATTTACATGTATTCCCCATCCCGATCCCCGCTCCCACCTCCCTCTCCACCCGATCCCTCTGGGTCTTCCCAATGCACCAGCCCTGAGCACCAGTCTCATGCATCCAGCCTGGGCTGGTGATCTGTTTCACCCTAGATAATATACATGTTTCGATGCTGTTCTAAACAGACATTTCTCCAAAGAAGACATACAGATGGCTAACAAACACATGAAAAGATGCTCAACATCACTTATTATCAGAGAAATGGAAATCAAAACCACAATGAGGTACCACTACACGCCAGTCAGGATGGCTGCTATCCAAAAGTCTACAAGCAATAAATGCTGGAGAGAGTGTGGAGAAAAGGGAACCCTCTTACACTGTTGGTGGGAATGCAAACTAGTACAGCCACTATGGAGAACAGTGTGGAGATTCCTTAAAAAACTGGAAATAGAACTGCCATATGACCCAGCAATACCACTTCTGGGCATACACACTGAGGAATCCAGATCTGAAAGAGACACGTGCACCCCAATGTTCATCGCAGCACTGTTTATAATAGCCAGGACATGGAAGCAACCTAGATGCCCATCAGCAGATGAATGGATAAGGAAGCTGTGGTACATATACACCATGGAATATTACTCAGCCATTAAAAAGAATTCATTTGAATCAGTTCTAATGAGATGGATGAAACTGGAGCCCATTATACAGAGTGAAGTAAGCCAGAAAGATAAAGACCAATACAGTATACTAACACATATATATGGAATTTAGAAAGATGGTAATGATAACCCTATATGCAAAACAGAAAAAGAGACACAGAAGTACAGAACAGACTTTTGGACTCTTTGGGAGAAGACAAGGGTGGGTTGTTTCCAGAGTACTTTCTTGACCCTCTTCTTTGTGACGTGTATAAGTGCATTGCCAGTGAAAAACTCAGTTCTCGTTATTCTCAACAATTTACTTTAGTCAGTATAACCAGTTTATCATCCAATTTTGCCACCTCCAGCTCCAGACCTCCACTCCCCATGCCCTGCCACCTAAGATGTCAGCAGGCATACTCCCTTGAATTGAGACGGATCTGTCTTCCCCTTGGGTCCCTCCCTTCCCCCATTTCTCACTTTCTCAGGCACCTGCAGACGCACTGCCACAAGTCTTTGTAAGCCCCCCTGCTACCCTCCGTGATATTGTGCAGTTGACCTGTTGTGGGAATGGGGGGAATGGAGAAATGGTCAGGAAAAGGCTCAAATTCATTTCACTCATTTCTTTACAAGTGTTTCTTCCCTTTCCAGACCCGAGATTCTTGACAGGATGGCAGAAATTAAAATTCTGTAAACTTTGAATTCCTTTTCCCTTAGAAGCGGTCTTGCATACAATAGGCAGCAGTGAATTGCTGATGAATTAGCAAACTGGTCTTTCCTCCAAATTCGTACTCTTGGCTCACTTTGGGCGTTTCCTCTCACAGTATCCATCTGGGAGACCTTGCTGAAGACTGTCTTGATTTGAATGTTGAGCTGATGAGCATACTTTGGGTTTAGATGCCTGGAGCGGTAGGAGGATTGTCAGGGCAGAGTGGAAGGATGGATGCTTCATATAAACTCCAAAGTCCTTTCATGTTTTCTTTGATGTAAAGTATGCTCAGAATCCCTTTTAGGTCTCCTCCAATGAGACATAAGCAGCCAGCTTTCAAGTAATTCTATTCCTGATTCATTGATTTTGTTTATTTCAGAGAAGGATTTGGGGGTATTTCTAAGTCCTTAATTTGAAAAGTAATAGTTTTCTCAAATTTAATAATTTCTGCTATAGCTACAAATTGTACACATTAGTTTTGTGTGTATTAATTTGTCCTATTTAATTTGTTGAATATTCTGTGCATATTAAATTGTCTTATGTAATTAGTTGAATATTTGATCTCTTCTAGTAAATTGTAAGGTTTTGAAGACAGAGACCAAGTTGTGTTCATTTTAAAGTGCACCACAAGACCAGAAACTATAAAACTCCTAGAGGAGAACATAGGCAAAACACTCTCCGACATAAATCACAGCAAGATCTTCTATGACCCACCTCCCAGAATATTGGAAATAAAAGCAAAAATAAACAAATGGGACCTAATGAAAATTAAAAGCTTTTGCACAACAAAGGAAACTATAAGTAAGGTGAAAAGACAGCCCTCAGATTGGGAGAAAATAATAACAAATGAGGAAACAAAGGATTAATCTCAAAAATATACAAGCAAGTCCTGAAGCTCAATTCCAGAAAAATAAACGACCCAATCAAAAAATGGGCCAAAGAACTAAACAGACATTTCTCCAAAGAAGACATACAGATGGCTAACAAACACATGAAAAGATGCTCAACATCACTCATCATCAGAGAAATGCAAATCAAAACCACAATGAGGTACCATTACACGCCAGTCAGGATGGCTGCTATCCAAAAGTCTACAAGCAATAAATACTGGAGAGGGTGTGGAGAAAAGGGAACCCTCTTACACTGTTGGTGGGAATGCAAACTAGTACAGCCTCTATGGAGAACAGTGTGGAGATTTCTTAAAAAACTGGAAATAGAACTGCGATATGACCCAGCAATACCACTTCTGGGCATACACAGTGAGGAAACCAGATCTGAAAGAGACACGTGCACCCCAATGTTCATCACAGCACTGTTTATAATAGCCAGGACATGGAAGCAACCTAGATGCCCATCAGCAGATGAATGGATAAGGAAGCTGTGGTACATATACACCATGGAATATTACTCAGCCGTTAAAAAGAATTCATTTGAATCAGTTCTAATGAGATGGATGAAACTGGAGCCCATTATACAGAGTGAAGTAAGCCAGAAAGATAAAGAACATTACAGTATACTAACACATATATACGGAATTTAGATAGATGGTGGCGATAACCCTATATGCAAAACAGAAAAAGAGACACAGAAGTACAGAACAGACTTTTGAACTCTGGGGGAGAACGTGAGGGTGGGATGTTTTGAAAGAACAGCATGTATATTATCTATGGTGAATCAGATCACCAGCCCAGGTGGGATGCATGAGTCAAGTGCTCGAGCCTGGTGCACTGGGAGGACCCAGAGGAGTCGGGTGGGGAGGGAGGTGGGAGGGGGGATCGGGAAGGGGAATACGTGTAACTATATGGCTGATTCATATCAATGTATGACAAACCCCACTGAAATGTTGTGAAGTGATTGGCCTCCAACTAATAAAATAATATTTAAAAAAAAAATAATAAAGTGCACCACAATAACTGTTCTACTTTTGTCTATTTCTTAGAATAATGCTTGACAATGACTAGATATCCAATAAATATTTATTGAAATAAATAAAATATTGTTGTGTGCTCTGGAGTACAACTGATTTTCATCTATCACACTATGAAAACATAGGTAATGCTAAATAGGATTTAAGTCAACATTTAATAAAAGGGCTGATTATCCAATTTCGATTATTCACACCCTTAGGACACATTCTCTATTCTGATAAATTCTAGATGTTTCTGTTCTGGTTAAGTGATAAATGAACTTCTGTCTATTTCTTACTTCAAGTAAAGTCATATGTTGGGGGAGATACTATGGATATTTGTTAGAGTAATAAATGAATTTGCTGGTATGGGAAGTGGTGCCATGGTGGGGAAGCTCTAGCAACTGTAGGTAGTAGATAGTAACAAAAAAATCCAGAATCTTCAAATTCTCTTAAAACATTAATTATTTGGCTTTAGTAAGAGACAGGGAACTGTAATTTTTATATTTAAACTACAATTGATTGCAGAAACTCATGCCATAGGTAGGATAGTATATTTGATGCATGTTCTAACCACCCTTCATGGAAGATATTATTAGTCTATTATTGCATTCTTTCTTTCTGATCTTAGATTCTCCCTCCAAAGTTTTCTCAATATAAGGTTCTAGGGAAATGCTACTAATCAATTAGAAGTGATACTTGAGTTGAAACCTTTCCGTATGCTGCCCATAGCATTTTAGAACTACATGTTGTCTCTGCCTCACCAGACTTGTATGTCTTCATCATCTGGTCTAGAATAAGTGTCACTAAAAACTCTATATTTACCACAGAACATCTCATTTTCCCTGTATTGTTAAGGCTGCACTAATGTCAGCTTTTCTAATTTCTGAAGGTTTCAGATTTGGAAGGATATAGATAGCACAACTTTTGGTTAAAAAATGATCATTCTTTTTTGTTTCTCCACTCTTTAATACCATTTGTGAAAACTCCACCATTCTGATTCAGTATAAGGCTTTTCATATTTAATCATCATAAAGGTTGAGCCATGATAGAACTTGACTAAGGCTATTCATGGCAAATCTTACTTTAAAATGTGTATGCTGACTATTGAATTGATTATACAGGTATAAATAAAAAGATGTTTAAACATGCAATGTGGTTTTGCTTTTTTGCCTTGCCGTTGCTGGCATCTGGGATCAATCAAACAAGCATGCAGCTGTGGAGAGGTAAAATATGTTATGCATAACATATTTCTTTTCTGTTTTTTTGCAGTATTGTATGGAAGTGACTCTTTCATTGTTTATCATCCTCATCCAAGAGAAAACCAACCTCCCAGAAGTGATATGACTGATTGTTGGACCACAATAAATGTAGGTAGTGTCACAAAGGATTTGTCCATTTAAGCCGGGCTGACCAACTGTTTGTTAAAATCAATCAACTAAGTTGTATTGCATGTTTGCTCTTGCTCAGTTGAGCTTTTAGGACTTTTCATATAGTAATGGTGATTCTTTCCAACTGTGGGCCAGTTGTAATCAATAGCCAGGGCATTGTTCCACATAAGGGTGATGAAGTAAATAGAATGCCCTTCGTTTGCTTTAATCAAGGTTCATGACAAGGCTGAGGAGACGGTTTCTCACAAGATCATCTGGCAGCCAGAGGGGTTATACAGGTTGGCTTCAGATGGGAATGTTTGGAATTGCTTAGTTGGAACAACACAATCTGTTTGCATTAGCCCACATATAATCACAACAGTTCCTGTGATGTGCCGGGAAACTGAGTAGGTGAGAGCCACATGGTAGTCTGCCTTTATGGCTAGAAGCCCAGAAATGCTCATGGGAAATGTTCACATTGACTGGAGGAGAAGATGTGACCTGCCCAGTGTATTGAGGTTCCAGAGCTTCACTTGGTAGATCTAGCAGTTTTAAATATAAATTGTGTATTGATGGGAGTTTTTCCCTTTAAAACTATGATAAGGCTGATGTTCACTTAGTTCTTGCTTACATGGACAACAAAAAAAGAAAAAACTAGCAACTATGGCTCTGCATGGCCCTTTCACCAAAAGTAATTTGCTACAATAAGCTATTTATTTATTTTTAATACTTTTTTACTTATTAAATTCTTTTTAAAAATGTATTTGACTGTATCACGTCTTAGTTGCAGCATGCAGGATCTTACTTGCATCACGTGAGATCTTTTGTTGCAGCACCCAGACTCTCTAGTTGTGGCACGCAGGTTCAGTAGTTGCAGCTTATGGGCTTCGTTGCCCCTTGGCGTGTGGGATCTTAGTTCCTCAGCCAGGGATTGAACCTGTGTGCCCTGCATTACAAGGTGGATTCTTAACCACTAGAACACCAGGGAAGTTCCCACAATAAGATATCTTAGTGATACCTCCTTTAATAGGAATTTTTAGCTAGCAGTAAGGGAAAAATGATGGCTTAGGTTGCCATGGGGGCCCTCTAAGTACTCTGGATATTTATTTGCTTGTGGTTTTTAGGTAGTAACAGAGGTCATCCTTAAGTTTGAAGCCTAGTTTACTCTTAATCCTACCTCAAACCTAGGAAATCTTAAAAAAAAAAAAAAAAAGTGAGGTAGAATATGAAGAATTACACCATAGATTTAAACTTTTACAAAGTCAATAAAAGATGAGATTGATTAGACAAAGATTGAGGCTTTGGGGACTATAAACCACAACAAAAGGCTTAGTGAGTCTTTTCTAGTTCTTTCTCTGTCTTGAGCAAGATTCTGTTCTCTGCTTGTTTACTGTTTAAGTTTTAAGATTTTTTTTTTTGGTCATAAATTTTCCTTTGTTGCTGAGTCAGTATTACTTTTTGCTACACATACGTATTTCTTTTCTTGCTTGAATCCTGAAATGTAGCAGCAGAAATTGGGTAGAAGTTCCATAATTCACTCATCTCCTTAGAGAAAGTCAAATATTCTTAGGGCTTTATTAGGTAGCTTTTATTTAAACACATTTTTAGATATTATTCTGAATTCTCTTTTAAAGAAACTGTGCCGAGAATTGCTCAATAACATCTTCCATATCAGTAATGCTTTGAAATATTTTCACCTTCATTATCCTGCAGAATACTCTCCTATGTTTTTCCCTCTTTATGTTCATTTAAAAAATTTCCTCTAAAAATCTTTATGAAAAAAACAAGTGAAAGTGTTTGTTGCTCAGTCATGCCTGACTCTTTGCTGAGTCAGACTTCTCTCCAGGCCTGGCGGGCTACAGTCATGGGGTCAGCAAAGAGTCAGGCATGACTGAGCAACTAAAGAATACTGGAGTGGGTTGCCATTCCCTTCTCCAGGAGATCTTCCCAACCCAGGGATTGAACCCAGGTCTCCTGCATTGCAGGCAGATTTTTTATCATCTGAGCCACACTTATCTCTTTGTGCAATTGTTTGTGTTTAGTTCAAGGAGCTGCTTCTGTGCTTTCATTTAGGAAATGGTAGCTCTGGCATAAATTCTTGTGAGACTAATAACAAGTTCAAAGTCTCAGATTTTATCATAGGAGCCATGTTTGGGACAACCTACAGAGGAAGGAAACTACAAGCCTTAGTTACAGGGGAAAAAAGTCTGTACTTTTGATTCTTCTGTTTCTGGTGACACTGATTATATGTGGCTCACAAAAACATTGAGATTTTTTTCTCAGGAATAAAATTTGGAATGATGTGTGTATCTGTGAAAAGGAGCATACAGGTGACCCTTGAAAAACATGATTTTGAACTGTATGGTTTCACTCATGTAGGGATATTTTTCAATAATAAATACTATGATACCACAAGATCTACTGAATGGTTGGTTGAATCTGAGGAAAGAAAGGGCCAAGTGTGAGTTCAGTTCAGTTGCTGAGTCGCATTCGACTCTTTAACCCCATGAACTGCAGCACACCAGGCTTTCCTGTCTTTCACTGTCTCCTGGAGCTTGCTCCAACTCACGTCCATTGAGTTGGTGATGCCATCCAACCATCTAGTCCTGTCGTCCCCTTCTCCTCCTGCCTTCAGTCTTTCCCAGTTACACTTGGATTAATTCTCCACCTTGTTCAAGGGTCAACTTTGCTTCTCTCTTTGGCACTGAATGTAAACTTGACTTCAGAAGAAAACATCAGCAGGAAGACAAGAAGAGTTCTCTTTCTTTTTCTACACATATGTACATAGCATGCTTTATTGACGATGCCAAAGCCTTTGACTGTGTGGATAACAATAAACTGTGGAAAATTCTGAAGGGGATGGGAATACCAGACCACCTGACCTGCCTCTTGAGAAACCTGTATGCAGGTCAGGCAGCAACAGATCGAACTGGACATAGAACAACACACTGGTTCTAAATAGGAAAAGGAATATGTCAAGGCTGTATATTGTCACCCTGCTAATTTAACTTACATGCAAAGTACCTCATGAAAAGTGCTGGGCTGGAGGAAGCACAAGCTGGAATCAAGATTGCCGGGAGAAATATCAATAACCTCAGATATGCAGATGACACCACCCTTATGTCAGAAAGTGAAGAAGAACTAAAGAGCCTCTTGATGAAAGTGAAAAAGGAGAGTGAAAAAGTTGGCTTAAAACTCAACATTCAGAAAACTAAGATCATGGCATCTGGTCCCATCACTTCATGGCAAATAGATGGAGAAACAGTGGAAACAGTGGCTGATTTTATTTTTTTGGGCTCCAAAATCACTGCAGATGGTGATTGCAGCCATGAAATTAAAAGACGCTTACTCCTTGGAAGGAAAGTTATGACCAACCTAGGCAGCAGATTAAAAAGCAGAGACATCAACAAAGGTCCTGTCTAGTCAAGGCTATGGTTTTTCCAGTGGTCATATATGGATGTGAGACTTGGACTATAAAGAAAGCTGAGCACTAAAGAATTGATGCTTTTGAACTGTGGTGTTGGAGAAGACTCTTGAAAGTCCCTTGGACTGTCAGGAGATCTAACCAGTCCATCCTAAAGGAGATCAGTCCTGCGTGTTCATTGGAAGGACTGACATTGAAGCTGAAACTCCAATACTTTGGCCACTTGATGTGAAGAGCTGACTCATTGGAAAAGATCCTGATGCTGGGAAGGATTTAGGGCAGGAGGACAAGGGGACGACATAGGATGAGATGGTTGGATGGCGTCACCAACTCAATGGACATGGGTTTGGGTAGACTTCAGCAGTTGGTGATGGACAGGGCAACCTGGCATGCTGCAGTTAATGGGGTTGCAAAGAGTTGGACATGACTGAGCGACTGAACTAATTGACATAGCATCTGATATCGGAAAGAAAGAATTAAACAAGCTATTTTACATTACTGCAACACTATCAAGTTTCAAAGCTCTCTTTTTTCTTTCTTTTTTTCTTATCATTAATACAATTCAGGTCACTCTAGCCTAATTAATTTTCTTCCTTCAGACTCCTAGAGTACTTGGTCTGTATCATAAACCTCATCCTTTCTACGTATTACTTTATATGGTTTTTGTCTTCTAGTTTAAAATTTTGTCTTCTAGATGTTATTGAATGTCAAAGATGGAACAAGGCTAGTTTCAGAGTGGGCCTTTTTTTTCTTGAACACATCCATTTGTGGAGATGGTATAGACATTATGTAATGATTTTAATGAATGACATTTCCATGGTGCTTACATTCAGAATTTCAAAATGCTCCTTTTAGGGGACAGTAATAAAGATTGCAGATTGCATTTTCTTTAATAAACCTCATTATTTTACAGAGGAGTAGAGATTGGAGCTACTTGCCTTTGATTGTATAGCTAGTGTTAGAAATGCCGGAAGTTTCAAGTTTCTTGACTTTTGAAGCTAAACCAAACTAATATCAGCTTGGGGAGTTGCATGGGTTCACTTGAGCAGGTTTCAGACAAGCTCTGGTGCCAGCTCATTGCCAAGATTGGTAACACAGACACTCTTGCTGCGGTTGCTGAAAGACACGGTGAGATGAATGCGCTTGGTCAACGCTTGAGAGAAGCTTGGTAACATTCCATTTGCAAAGAGATTGCTGGTGCTTGACTTCACACATACATGAAAAAAAGTAAACTATAGCCAACTCCATTTCACAAAATAATCCTCAAATCAACAAGCCACAAAGGAAATTTAGAAACCTTTTTTTTCCTGGCCTTCCTCTCATGATAGCTCCCAAGAGGGATCTTGGTTTTCTGAAAAGCTCTGTGATTGAGATTTTTTTTCTAGTCATTTGAAGGGCAAATGATTGTAGAATTTATGAAAATGTCAATAATTATCAATGTTATTTAAACACATTGGCAACAATTAGCTTAATACATCTCATGATTTCGAACTAACTGGACTAAGAACCCAAGGTAGGAAAAAGCCAAAAAGACATTCAAAAATATTGTGCTTAGATTAAGAAATTATCAAACTAATAAGTTGAAATTCCATCTAAACTGAATAATCAGTCTTAAAATACTCATAAGTGCACATATACAGTTCTTTCTGAGTATGCACAATATGATCTTATTTATTATTTCTGGACTTTAAAGCTCAAAGAGAATTTCTATAAACATTTGCATTTGTTTTGATCCTTACAAAACATTGGGAGAGGTAGATTAAGTATTAATATCTGTATGTATGAACGTGTGCTAAATTGCTTCATGGTGTCCAACTCTGTGCGAACTGATGGGACAGGCTTTTCTGTCCATGGGATTCTCCAGGCAAGAATACTAGAGTGGGTTGCCATGCCCTCCTCCAGGGAATCTTCTAGACCCAGGGGCCTAACCTTGTGTCTTAAGTTTCTTGCATTGGCAGGTGGGTTCTTTACCACTAGCCTCACATGGGAAGCCCAAGTGAAGGATCTGCCCTCAAATGGAGAAAAAAAATTCCTCAAGACCAAACAGAAGGTTGTGGGTGGTTATTGTTTGATTGTTTCCTCTGAGACTTGCTCTATTTCACCTACTCTGCCTTTCCTTAATATCTCTTCCAGATGAAAATAGGCTTCTTGCCTATTATTTCTGCCCCATTGTCGATACCTTTATGACCGAATGTTCCCTATCTCTTTATATGTTAATTTCTTCAAATGCCACATGCAGATAGTAAGAGTACTTACCTCTTAAGACTGTCAGGTGAGGACATGAAAGAAAATGCACTCTATACTGGGACGCTGTGATTTATGTCCACTTTTGCTTCACACTCACCCCCAATTGCCCACACCAGGCATGCATGCAACATACAAAATGGGTGCACACACATCCCATTCATACTACAGTCTGATCAACCGTGGTGCTCCTGTGGCTGGGTAGGGTCAAGCTTCCACTTTTCCGTGAAAATTAACACAATAGCACACGCAACAGCAGTTCTCAAACTTTTTGTCTCAGACAGCTTTTATAGTTTTTCCTTTTTGGCATGCTGTGTAGCCTGTGGGATCTTAGTTCTTCAACCAGGGATTGAAACCATGCTCCCTGCATTGGGAACAAAGAATCTTAACCACTGGGAACCACCAGGGAAGTGTAGCCCCTTTTACAGCCTTAAAAGTTACTCAAAATCCCCAGAGGTCCCTTGCTTTTTGTGGTCTATATCTACTAATATTATACATTAAATATTAGAAATGAAAACTGAAAACATTTTTGAATGTCTTTATATTTATTTATAAACAAAAGTGATAAACCTATTACATGTTATCCTAGACAACTTTTTTCCTTTCTTTTTTTTTATTGAAGTATAGTTAATTTACCATGTTGTGTTAGTTTCAGGTGTACAACAAGATAATTCAGTTATATATATTATCTATCTATTTGTTTTCAGATTATTTTCCCTTATAGGATGTTATAAGATATTGAATATAATTCCCTGTGCTATACAGTAGGTTCTTGTTGGTTATCTATTTTATAGACAGTAGTGTGCATCTGTTAATCCCAAATTTTTAATTTATCCTCCCGACCTCTTCCCCTTTGGCAAGCATAAGTTTGTTTTCTATGTCTGTAAGTCTACTTCTGTGCTGTAGATAATTCATTTGTATCAATTTTTAAGACTCCACACGTAAGTGATATCATATATTTCTCTTTCTCCATCTGGCTTACTTCCTTAGTATGATAATGTCTAGGTTAGACAACTTTTCTCAAAGAGACAACTATATTTTTCTAAAACAAAGGAATTCAATAGGAAAATTTGGCTGAGGCTTTCAGAAATCTGTTCTCTGCGCTCACAGGAAAGGAGCCCAAGAGTACTTGCATTGGCTGTGACACATTTAAACATGCAGAGACGGACATATCTCTTACAAATGTGTCTCTGTGATTGGGTACACACTACACAATTATACAAATAAAGCTTCTGAAACTTGTGTAAATGGTGCCATATGATTTGTTTATTCACTCTGCTAAAAAATCACAGGGTGGCCTTCCTTCCATTATATTTGAGATTTAATATCCTATAACTGAATTTTAGTTTATAATGGTGATTCTAAATATAAAATAACCGAGAAATGGTGCTTCCATGAATCAATAACACTAAAAATGTGACAAGAATACAAAAACGGAGAACATTCTAAGTTATATTTTATGGAAATAACCAGCTGGTGCTAGAGATAAAGAACCCACCTGCCAATGCAGGAGGCTTAAGAGATGCAGGTTCCATCCCTGGATCGGGAAGATCCCCTGGAGGAGGGCATGGCAACTCACTCCAGTTTTCTTGCCTGGAGGATCCCACAGATAGAGGAGCCTTGCAGGCTACAGTCCACAGGGTCGCAAAGAGTTGGACATGACTGAAGCGTTAAGCTTATACACACACACACATACACACACAGAATTTACATAATATACATTTTCCTTTCTCTTTATTTTATCTTTTTGGCTGTTCAGCGGCATGTAGGATCTTAGTCCCCCAACCAGTGATCAGACCTGTACCGCCTGCTTTGGCAATGTGGAGTCTCAACCACTGGACCACCAGGGAAGTCCCAATGTATTTTTATATATTTCAGTTATATTTTAAAGAAAGTGAGATAGATACTGGTCTTCTCATGGCCTAATGGTGATGGCTTATATTTCCATACTGCATGCCAGTCCTTGTTTTAAATGCTTTCCATGTTTCAATCCATTTATTGTCATAATGGCCCAATGAATTGGGCACTATTATTATGGTTCTATAACCTTGGATAATTTTTTCGATCTTTCTGTGATTAATATGAGTTGCCTCCTTTGCAGGATAACAAATGGAAAGAATCTAGCAGATGTTCTAGCACAAACTAGATGCTTAACAAATAGTCATTATTATTCCCTCCCTGTTCCCTATTTTTCAGTGTAGAGTTGTCCAAGCAGTAAGCTCTCATGAAAGCAATGCTTTGATACACTCACACTGAAATGGAATAGAAAGAAGAGAAAATAATATACAGGTTTTTTCCAGTCTCTCTTTTTTCTGCTTAGCTCTTGATTTCTTTTCAGTCTGTGTCCCTAGCCCTGTGCTTATTTTCCCGACTCTTAGTATAAACATATCTTGACATCTGTGTTACACAATCACAAGTACTTAAATAAAGAAAAAAAAGTCCCTGCATTTATTTCATTTATAGAGACCAATCTTTCCTTTGAGAATGTAATTGCTAACGTTTGGAATAAACGTTGAGAATTTCCGCAAAGCTGCTTGTATTTAAAATATTTTTCAAAAACATATGTGTATGTTTGTTTAAGCATATGCTGTATTTTTCTTTATCAAAAGCTGTTGATTAATATTTACATAAATAGAGCCTGCAGAGACATAAGTCACTTTTCTCCGAGGCAGATATGCCTAGAAAAGATCACTCTGTTACCATTTGAACATGTTTGCTATTGGCAGGAGGATAGCAATGTCTATTTGTTTGACTTCTGTGGATTTAGATGTGTCTATTGGTGGGCAGAACTTGCCTCTGTGAATCTTAATTTAGACTGAGTTTACATTGTCAAAAACAGCAAATCCCCAAAGAGTTTGGTATTTTGAGCTTTCTGAATGTTCACAAATTGCATGCAGTCCTATCACCTGTGTAGAAATTACATGATAAAAAGAAATAGATAGATAAAATTAAATGAGGGCCATTTGGGTTGATTTTAAGACCTGGCACCTCATATTTTTCACATTCAGACTTTATAATCAATTTCACTAAATGTCACAGCCTCCCCGTCCCCTGCCCCCTCACCCCAACTTTTTCTCTAAGTCCTCTGGCTGCAGCCCCGTATAAAGCCTGTTATCACCAAGGAACTCTGTGTTTTGGCTCATTGATCCAATCTCTTATAAAATTAAATATGCACCATACTGCCAAGTGGCTTCCCAGGTGGCTCAGGGGTAAAGAATCTGCCTGCCAATGCAGGAACTGCAGGAGACACAGGTTCAATCCCTGGATGGGGAAGATCCTCGGAGGAGGAAATGGCAACCCACTCTAGTATTCTTGCTGGGATAATCCTATGGACAGAGGAGCCTGGCAGGCTACAGTTCATGCAGCCACAAAGAGTCAGACACCACTGAGCAACTGAGCATGCACGTAGACTGCCAAGCTCTCAATGCCTGCTCAATGGGCACTGGTTTAAATTTCTAGTCTTCATGCTGGCTACTCCCAGTGCTATAGCCAATCACTGTTACTCACTCTTGTCTCATTATTTAGTGAGTTTTATGTCTCTGTGGCTTTGCATTTACTGATTCTCATCAAGATTATATTTTCATAAATTCCATCTCAAATGAAATATGTTCTTTAGCTTTTTCTTCCTTGCTCCCCTCATGACCTGTTGTGATATTTTCTTCCTTTAAATTCCTAGTTCTATTTTAGTGGAACACTCTTATGACACTTCTTATCTTATTATGCCTTATTGTTTAAGACATACGTTGGAAATATTATCATTTCAGTTTCAGGCCACCACAATAAGACAAACATCACAATTGAGTCACATGAATTTTCTGGTCTCCTGCTGCTTATGACAATTATGTTTACACTATACAGTAGTCTATTAAGTGCACAATAGCATTATGTATAAAAAACAATGTATTTACCTTAATTAAAAGCTACATTATTGGGACTTCCCTGGACCAAGAAACTAAGATCCTGGATGCCATGTAGGATGGCCAAAAAAAAAAAAATAAAATTATTGATAAAAAATGTTAACCATCATTTGAGACTTCAGTGAGGCATAGCAGTAACATCAAAAGTCACAGATCGCAGGTCACCATAACAAATATGAAAAGGTTTGAAATATCGTGAGAATTATCAAAATGTGACACAGAGACACAAATTGAACAAATTAAAAAAATGCAGTATCTGAAGTGCAATAAAATGAGGTCTGCATATTATTATTTTCTTGTCTGATTCCTCCTCAGTTCAGTTCAGTTGCTCAGTCATGTCTAGCTCTTCATTACCCCGTGGACTGCAGCATGCCAGACTTTCCTATCCATCACCAACTCCCGGAGCTTGCTCAAACTCATGCCCATTGAGTTGGTGATGCCATACAACCATCTCATCCCCTGTCATCCCCTTCTCCTCCTGCCTTCAATCTTTCCCAGCATCAGGGTCTTTTCCAATGAGTCAGTTCTTCACATCAGGTGGCCAAAGTATTGGCTTCAGCATCAGTCCTTCTAGTGAATATTCAGGACTGATTTCCTTTAGGATGGACTGGTTGTATCTCCTTGCAGCCCAAGAGACTCTCAAGAGTCTTCTCCAACACTGCAGTTCAAAAGCATCAATTCTTCAGTGCATAGCTTTCTTTATGGTCCAACTCTAACATCCATACATGACTACTGAAAAAACCAGTACTAAATTTCAAATCCTTCTGGTGACTCAGAAGGTAAAGAATCTGTCTGCAATGCAGGAGACCTGGGTTCAGTCCCTGGGTCAGGAAGATCCCTTGGAGAAGGCAATGGCAACTCACCCCAGTGGATTCTTGCCTGGAGAATCCCATGGAAAGAGCAGCCTGGCAGGCTACAGTTCATGGGATCCCAAAGATTTGGACATTACTGAGTGACTAACAGACCAGAATCTGAGTTCTCAGTCCTCTCACTTTATATTAGCTACATGGTTTGGTGCAAAACTATTCATAGAATAAAAACAAAAAAGATTTGCCAAATTCATTGTTGCCTAAATTTGTCCAATAATCATCAATCTAGTAAAAATTCAGATTCTCAGGCATTTCCTTGAGTAATTCTGAGGCATGAAATTTAGATGGCAGCCCAAGAATCCAGACTTTTAATAAGCTTTCCAAATGGTTCTGATGATTAACTAAATTTGAAAAACAGGATCAGTTGAATAAAAATGAATCTTTATGTCTCCTCATAACTTTTTGAAAAGGAATATTTTTCAGAAAGGCTAGATTCTTAACATACTTATTGATGAAAACGTATTTAAGCAAGGTCTTTTACAGGTAAATGGAATGTTATCATTTGTTCACATAATTTACTCTGAAGTCCTTTAAAACAAACGCTGTTAGGTTTTATTTTGTTGTTCTTTGTCTTTATGAGAGGGCATTTTGCCATGACAACATTTGACCAGTTTGTTGTCAGGATCTCAGCTGGGAAGACAGAAAGTAGAGGAGGAATGTTCGTGCTTGAAAAACAGAGGATCAGCTGCAGGGGTAAGTGTCTGAAGAATATTTTTCTAGAACCACGCTTGCCCTGTGGAGCAGCATGTACCCTTGAGTGAACTCTGATTTGGCCAAGAGGCCCATGGCCCTGGATCTCTCACTGACCTCCACATGGCAGTTTTCAGCCGCTGGCGAATGCTCTGGAGGGCGAGTCCATGATGTCCTGTCCTCAAAGTGATGACTGCAGGCTTTTATCTGATGCTGCATTCAGCACCAAGAGGATTCTGGGACCTGTGCTTGCTGATCCTAGCACTAGTGCTGGCTGCCTTGGCCGAAGGCATGAAGAGGAAGAATTTGCTCCTTTTATGTACAAATAAAAATGTCCAATAATGTAGGGAAACCATGGGAATTTCCTCATAGAAAAATATTGCAAAAGAAAAATCCAGGATTAATGAGTATAAATGGTCTCCTGGCAGTAAATTTTTCTGAATATATCTTGTGTAATAAGTTTGAAACCAAATCTTTTGGGGACAAAAAAAGCATCTTAATTTAATTGGCCCTATTGGCAAGGATACTGTTCAAGGAACAGCTGTCTTTTTCCTAGCTTTCCTGAACATGTTGATAGCAAGCAACATGTCTTTCCTTTGATTGGAAATAGGGTATTTAATACAACTTTAGGAACTGGAACCTCGATTTTCTAACAAAGTTTTAATAATTATTTTTGTCAGCAGGTTTTTGTGTTTTTTTGTCAGCAGGTTTTTACAAGAAAGGGTCTCTCTTGATATGTGTGCCTTTCTGTTCCTCTTCAGACTCCCAAGAAAAATTAAATGTTCTGGAACCTACAGGGATTATTTCCTGATCTAAGCTTGTGTTTGGGTATCAACAATTCCCAGGTGGTGCTAGTGGTAAAGAACCCTTGCCTGACAATGCAGGAGACATAAGAGCTGCTGGTTCAATCCTTGGCTTGGGAAGATCCTCTAGAGGAGGTCATGGCAACCCATTCCAGTATTCTTTCCTGGAGAATCCCATGGATAGAGGAGCCTGGTGGGTGACAGTCCATGGGGTTGCAAAGAGTTGGACACGACTGAAGTGACTTAGCATGCAAGCACACGATACTGACCCCAATGGTGATGAGCTGGGCAGACAGGTGGAAAGGGCAGTGACTTTAGTGCATGATGGGTTTGAGTTCATATCTTATGTGACTTTGGGAAAGCTACTCCACTTCTCTGTGACATAGAAAAAGAAAATAGTACTTAATTCTTTGGGTTATTTTGAAAATTCAGTGCTATGGTGTTTGTAAAAAAGTCTTAATATGTGTTTTATGCCAAATGTTAAATAGTCCCTGTGTCCTGGAACTCACAAACATGGGGGAAGATCAAGTTGGAAAAATCTAACATAAGGTCTAGAAAAGGCACTTGCATGCTCAAGGTTGCCAGGAATACCCACTTGATATGAAAAGAAAGCAGTCCTTGGAGCGCCCAGGGCCTTGCAGAAGGAAGGTGTGCTGTTTTTGTTGTTGCTGTTTAGTCGCTAAGTTGTGTGCGACTCTTAGTAACCCCATGGACTATAGCCCACCGTGTTCCTTTGTTCATGGGATTTCTCAGGCAAGAATACTGGAGTGGGTTGTCATTTCCTTCTCCAGGGGGCCTTCCTGACCCAGGGATTGAACCTGCGTTTCCTGCATTGGCAGGTGGATTATTTACCACTGAGCCACCTGGGAATTCTTATGGTGCTTTATCCTAGCTAAAAATTGAGAGAAAATAATCAAGACTTTCAAATGAAGCATTTACATTACTAAAGTAAGTCAAAAGTGAAATGAAAGTAATAGAGTAAAATTTTTAGAATAACACTGTAAGTTATTTATTTATATAAGAAAAAATATTAATGCTTTTGAGATTTCAATTTTTTGGTGGTATCTAAGTACTGAGCCATTTCTGCCATTGCCTATAAGCAAATTATTTAGTATGCTTGTTTTATAAGTTTTTGATTACTTGTATGTTTCTAAGCCACTGGCAGAGTAGCTTTGTTTGGTGACATCTCTATATTTTAAAAGGCTATTGTGAATCGAGTGCTATCAGTTCAGAAAACTCAGGTCTACAGCAACCACAGTTTGTTAATTAATAATGCTGCAGGGCTGAGATTTGGAGAAGGCAATGGCACCTCACTCCCTCTTGCCTGGAAAATCCCATGGATGGAGGAGCCTGGTAGGCTGCGGTCCATGGGGTCGCTAAGAGTTGAACATGACTGAGCGACTTCACTTTGACTTTTCACTTTCATGCATTAAAAAAGGAAATGGCAGCCTACTCCAGTGTTCTTGCCTGGAGAATCCCAGGGATGGCAGAGCCTGGTTGGCTGCCATCTATGGGGTCGCACAGAGTCGGACATGACTGAAGAGATTAGGATGTGGAGAGTGATGCTGGGTTTTGTGCATACAGAGTTGAACCTGTTCCATGGTTAGCAGAACAATGGCCCCCAAGGATGACTAAAACCCAGTCATTGCAACCTGCAGTATATTACCCTAAGTGGCAAAAAAGAATTTGCAGATGGGATTAAGTAAAGGACCTTGATATAGGGACATTGTATTGGATTGATTGGATTGGATTGGATGGGTTCAATATAACCATGTGTCCTTAAAAGTGAAAGTGGGAAGGCTTCCCTTATGTCTCAGAGGTAAAGAGTCCTCCTTCCAATGGAGGAGACATGAATTCAATCCCTGATCCAGGAAGATCCCAGGTGCTATGGAGCAACTAAGTCCATGCATGCTCAGTCACGCATAACAGGCTTCTCTCTCCATGGAATTTTTCAGGCAAGAATACTGGAGTGAGTTGCCATTTCCTACTTCAGGGGATCTTCCCAACCGAGGGATCAAACCTGCATCTCCTATGTCTCCTACATTGACAGCTGGATTCTTTACTGCTGCGCCACCTGGGAAGCCCTTATTATTCCTGGAGATCTTAGAATGGGATAATCTGAGTGTGTTTCTGATGTTGAATTTTATAGCTCTGTTTTATCACCTGTGTGAAGGAGCTTTTCAATGTAATTCAATTTCAGTGATTTCCTTACTTTGAGAATAGTGTCGTCTACCGCTTGGGCAACCCTAGGTTGAATTGGGGTTAAATTCCAGACTTGTGTCATAAACTGCAGTCCTGTAACTAGAGAAAGATCCAGCTTGCTTTATTTTCATTTAGCACCAGAGTATATGATACCACAGTTCTACACTAAAACTAATTTGTGTGGAGAGAAACAACCACAAAGTAGCAGCAGCAATAACAATACCATTTACGGAATACATGTTGAATTTTCACATAATCCTCAAAACAGCTCTTCATGGCCTGTTAGCTCCACTTCACACATAAGGCCTAGAGAGATAATAAATAAGTTCAGTTCAGTTCAGTCACTCACTCGTGTCTGACTCTTTGGGATCCCATGAATTGCAGCACCTCAGGCCTCCCTGTCCATCATCAACTCCCGGAGTTTACTCAAACTCACGTCCATTGAGTCGGTGATGCCATCCAGCCATCTCATCCTCTGTCATCCCCTTCTCCTCCTGCCCCCAATCCCTCCCAGCATCAGGGTCTTTTCCAGTGAGTCAATTCTTCACATGAGGTGGCCAAAGTATTGGAGTTTCAGCTTCAGCATCAGTCCTTCCAATGAACACCCAGGATTGATCTCCTTTAGGATGGACTGGTTGGATCTCCTTGCAGTCCAAGGGACTCTCAAGAGTCTTCTCCAACACCACAGTTTAAAAGCATCAATTCTTCAGCACTCAGCTTTCTTTACAGTCCAACTCTCACATCCATACATGACCACTGGAAAAACCATAGCCTTGACTAGACAGACCTTTGTTGGCAAAGTAATGTCTCTGCTTTTTAATATGCTAATAAATAAATAAGGCCTGCCATATACCAGGTACTTGTCTTCTTTCAGTGTAGTGTAACTCCTTGGAGAAGGCAGTGACATCCCACTCCAGTACTCTTGCCTAGAAAATCCCATGAACAGAGGAGCCTGGTGGGCTATGGTTGATGGGGTTGCTACCAGTTGGGCACGACTGAGTGACTTCACTTTCACTTTTCACTTTCCTGCATTGGAGAAGGAAATGGCAACCCAGTCCATTGTTCTTGCCTGGAGAATCCCAGGGATGGGGGAGTCTGGTGGGCTTCCGTCTATGGGGTCGCACAGAGTCGGACGTGACTGAAGTGGCTTAGCAGCAGCAGCAGCAGTGTAACTCCTTGTGGTTTTTATTTTTATTTTTTAATTTTAAAAAATTACTGAAGTAGTGTTGATTTACCATGTGTTAGTTTCAGATGTACAGCAAAGTGAATCAGTTATACATAAAGATATTTGTTCTTATTGTTCAGTTGCTAAGTCACGTCTGACTCTTTGCGGCCCCTTGGACTGCAGCACACCAGGCTTCCCTGTCCTTCACTATCTCCCAGAGTTTGCTCGAACTCCTATCCATTGAGGTGTCCACTCATTTTTAGATTTTTTCCTCACATAGGCCATTACACAGTATTGAGTAGAGTTCCCCAAGGGCTTTACATATATCCCTTCCTTTAATCCACCACAATTCTAAGAGGCATTGTCTCATTCATTTTGCATACAAGGAAATTGAGTCATAAAACAGTTAAGCAACCTTCAAACAGTTAAGCAACTTTACTAAGGTCGCCTACCTATTAGATGGAAAATGTGACTTAATTGGTCAAAGTCATGCTGGTGGTAAAGAAATGGAGGAATTGGAATACAGACTTAGACCTTCCCAATTTAAAAATGCCATTTTCTTTTACTTATCTAGGTCTCCCTGAGAACCTTAAACCAAATTCACATTTATCTAATTGATCTTATAATGTCAGTTACCTCTTCCCCTTCTCTGCTTTTTTGTTGTCTGCCTTTTTTTGACAAATTCCAGGCACAGCTCTGGTCAGTTCCCTGGAAGGTGATTTGAGACTTCTGTTCCACTGCCTGGGACTCACCACATGGATGCAAACATACCATACCATACCCTGAAGGTCTGCCTTGTTCACTCCTAATCCTTGCAGCACATGTGGCAAAGGGGTAAATTGCTTTTCTCAGAGAGGATTTACAATCCTGACAGCATGGTTTAAGCAAATCTTTATTGCCCTAATGCCTTGGGAAAGATATTATCTGACCAGGGTGGGTAGTTGATAATGCTGTTACATGAATTTATCATTGTGTTAAAGTACAGCCAGTTAAATTTGTTTTACTCTACTTAGCAACACTCAGGGATATCTTTAAAGGGACACTTAAAAGTGAAGGTCATTTTGAAAATTCAACTCAGTTTCTTAATGGTTTTCCTGAGATTTCATCTGCAAGATTTCGTCTACTACATTCAAATATGAAGGTTTTCTTTTGAGTCATTAAGTTACTGATTAAATTTAGGTGTCTTATTTAATTGTTAGAACAGGAAAAAGGAGTCCAAAATGGCAGTGGCTAAAAGACAAAGAAAGGGAAAAACCCATGACAATGGAACAAAAGAAAATCCGAAGAAAGGAATGAGAACCTCAGGAGAAACAAACAGCCGTCCTGGCTAGCCCACTTTACATAGGGCAGGCTCAGGGGGAGGAGACAACTCATATAAAAAGAGGAGCCAAGATGAGCTACTTCTCTTTTGATATGTAGCCTAGCCGCATTCCTCTACAGTGTACTATCCTTTACTTGCCAAATAAAACTGAGTTGTAACCGAGTTCTAACACTGGCACACCATTTCAAATCTTTGCTGTGGCAGGACAGAACTGAGGAAACTACATACTCCTCCGTCATAATGACATATTTTTAATCTTTCTGTTCCTTTTTGATTATAACCTTAAGTTTAGTTTGGAAGGTGCATTATAGAAATGATGTTTGGTCAGTGTATATCTTAAACTTACTATAAAACGGACAATGACTGTAGTAACCTTTTCTCTGAGGTCAAACACATATATCCTAAGATGCACAATAATTTCATATACATCAAAATATTGATTCCTTTGGATGGTTTTGCTTTTACACATTTAATATTTATTTATTTTCAATCTTTATTTTTAAATGAAGTAAAGATGAATATTTTTAATGACACATGGTACAATTCATAAAGAAGACAGACATCATAAACCATTAGACACCTAACAACAAAGAAATGAAGATACATAAAACCACAGTTAGTATTTATTAATGATGGACAGAGGGTATCAATTTTATAGCATAGTTCAGTTCAGTCATGTCTGACTCTTTGCAACCCCATGGACTGCAGCATGCCAGACTTTCCTCTCCATTACCAACTCCTGGAGCTTGCTCAAACTCATATCCATCGAGTAGGTGATGCCATCCAACCATCTTATCCTCTGTTGTCCCCTTCTCTTCCTGCCTTCAGTCTTTCCCAGCATCAGGGTCTTTTCCAAGGGTCAGGTCTTTGCATCAGATGGCCAAAGTATTTGTGCTTCAGCTTTGGCATCAGTCCTTCAAATGAATATTCAGGACTGATTTCCTGTAGTATTGATTGCTTTGAAATCCTTGCCATCCAAGGGACTCTCAAGAGTCTTCTCCAACACCACAGTTCAAAACTATCAAATCTTCAGCGCTTAGCTTTCTTTATGGCCCAACTCTCACATCCATATGTGACTACTGGAAAAACCATAACTTTGACTAGATAGACCTTTGTTGGCAAAGTAATGTTGCTGCTTTTTAATATGCTGTCTAGGTTGGTCATAGCTTTTCTTTCAAGGAACAAGTGTCTTTTGATTTCACGGCTACAGTCACCATCTACAGTGATTTTGGAGCCCCCCAGAATAAAGTCTGTCACTGTTTCCACTGTTTCCCCATCTATTTGCTATGAAGGGAGGGGACTGGATGCCATGATCTTAGTTTCTGAAAGTTGAGTTTTAAGCCAACTTTTTCACTCTCCTCTTTCACTTTCATGAAGAGCCTCTTTAGTTCTTCTTCAGTTTCTGCCATTAGGGTGGTGTCATCTACATATCTGAGGTTATTGATATTTCTCCGACAATCTTGATTCCAGCTTATGCTTCATCCAGCCTGGCCTTTCTCATGATGTACTCTGCATAGAAGTTAAGTAATCAGGGTGACAATATACAGCCTTGACACTCCTTTCCCAAATTGGAACCAGTCTGTTGTTCCATGTCCAGTTCTAACTGTTGCTTCCTGACCTGCATACAGACTTCTCAGGAGGCAGGTCACATGGTCTGGTACTCCCATCTCTTTCAGAAATTTTCACAGTTTGTTGTGATCCACACAGTCAAAGGTTTTGACATAGTCATTAAAGCAGAAATAGATGTTTTTCTGGAACTCTCTTGCTTTATCAATGATCCAACAGATGTTGGCAATTTGATCTCTGGTTCCTCTGCCTTTTCGAAATCCAGCTTGAGCATTTGGAAGTTCTCGGTTCATGTATTGTTGAAGCCTGGGTTGGAGAATTTTGAGCATTACTTTACAAGCGTTTGAGATGAATGCAATTATGTGGTAGTTTGAGAATTTTCTGGCATTGCCTTTCTTTGGGATTGGAATGAAAACTGACCTTTTCCAGTCCTGTGGCCACTGCTATTTTCCAAATTTACTGGCATATTGAGTGTATCACTTTATTAGCATTATCTTTTAGGACTTGAAGCACCTCAGCTGGAACTCCATCACCTCTACTAGCTTTGCTCATAGTGATGCTTTGTAGCATAAAGCCATTATAATTCAAAGAAATGTGAAGAAAACTGTTGAGTCCAAAGACCCGATTTTGGTCTCGTTTCACTAACTATAGAACTATACTTTACTGGGTCTCAATTTACCCTTCTTTAAAATGAAATTAATTAAATATAACCTTCCTGTTTTGTAGGGTGGATTAAAGAATAAAACGAGATAAAGATAAGTTGAAGACAAATAGTATAACATATTCTACATAATTAAATCATTGAGGTTTATTTTTCTGGGGACTAGCAGACTGGTTTCATAGTCTCATTTGGTCACAGTATAATTTATATGATTTATATGATAATTTTGGATTTTTTAAATATGTATTGAACAAGTGATAATGAAATGAAGAGCTCTTAATGTCAGGAAAAAGTTTTCTGTTTTGGGAAGTAGACAGAACTGGTATTCAGGGCTTTGCCTTTGGCTCTGTGTTCAGTGAGATCTGGTGCTTAGATTCTAGCCTTGTTTTTTGTTTTCTGCAATATGTACTATGTAGGATCTTAGTTCCCCAGCCAGGGGTTGAACACACGCCCTCTGCATTGGAAGCATAGGGTCTTAACCACTGGACCACCACGGAAGTCCCATCCAGACCTATTTTTGTTAGAGATCACTTTACCTCTTAAGGCTTCTGTTTTCTCCTAAGTGAAAAATATGGAGATTATACAAAATAATACCTGAAGTCCATTCTAGATCTTTTTAATTTCTTCTACTGTCTTAGATCTTAAGTTTTAATGTCAGTTTTCGTTATTGAGGAGCCTATTAAAGAATAAATATATTATTGGCTGGTAAAGAATCTACCTGCAATGTGCAAGACCTCCGTTTGATCCTTGGGTTGGGAAGACCCTCTGGAGAAGGAAAAGGCTACCCACTTCAGTACTCTGGCCTGGAGAATTCCATGGATTGTATAGTCCATGGGTTTCCAAAGAGTAGGACACAACTGAATGACTTTCACTTTCATCTTTAATTTTGCTTAAAAATATTAAAAGAGAACTGACTTTAAAAGATACATTTAAATGCACTAACAATTTTCTAAGATTCATTCACATAATTTAAATTTGGCACCACTAGCTTCATCAAATTCATGTTTAGTGTTACTATTTAAAAATAGTTAACAATTACTAAGCATTTCCTTTGAGTGAGGCACTTTGATGAACACTTTTTGTGCATTGAATTAGATAATCCTAAATAATCATATGTAGTGAGGGTGATGATTACTTCTGCTTTAGAGATGAAGAAACTAAACCTTAAAGGGGTTAAATAGACTATAAAGGTTATATAATTTCTAAGGGCCATCTGTTGTTTGAGTCCAGATCTTTGTTATACGTTATGTCATATAAGAGAATAAATTCTAATTCATGAATTTTCTACTGATAGAAGGTTTCTTAGACTAATTAAATAACATCTCTGGCTTAAAATATGAAGGGCAATTTTAAAAATTTTATTTCATTATAGTTTTGTTTTTTAAGGGTCTTAGTTGCAGCACACAAGATCTTTCATTGCAGCAGATAGGCTTTCTAGTTGTGGCATGAGGGCTTAGTTCCTCTGCAGCATGTGGGATCTTCATTCCCTGATCAGGGATCAAACCTGTGTCTTCTGCATTGCAGAGTGGGTTCTGAACCACTGGATCATCAGGAAGGTCCTTGAATGACCATATTTAAACATCTGGACCTCAACGCCTTACCCATTGATTTGACTAAAGAAAGAATTTTTAAATCCTGCTTTGAAGTAAGAATGACATCTGTTTTTTTTTTGCTGTAGTAGTTTTAGATCCCCAAAATTATTTTTTTAAATCCTACTTTAATTGAATAATTGTAGTCAGATATTATGGTGTGCAAGATAAAAATATTTAATGCTACTTATGTTCTACATTCAGCATGAACTAGAATAGAGCAGTTACACAAGATTAGTCAAAGCAGAGAAGTCATGTGAGGCTATTCTTCTATGACAGAGTTACAGATTGACATTAGGTTAATTGATTTCAGTCACCATGTCACTTGACTATGTAACCACAACTTTCAGTTCAGTTCAGTTCAGTTGCTCAGTTGTGTCCGACTTCTTGCAACCCCATGAATCGCAGCACGCCAGGCCTCCCTGTCCATCGCCAACTTCTGGAGTCCACCCAAACCCATGTCCATCGAGTCGGTGATGCTATCCAACCATCTCATCCTCTGTCGTCCCCTTTTCCTACTGCCCTCAATCCCTCTCAGCATCAGGGTCTTTTCCAATGAGTGAGCTCTTCGCATGAGGTGGCCAAAGTATTGGAGTTTCAGCTTCATAATCAGTCCTTCCAACGAACACCCAGGACTGATCTCCTTTAGGATGGACTGGTTGGATCTCCTTTCAGTCCAAGGGACTCTCAAGCATCTTCTCCAACACCAGAGTTCAAAGGCATCAATTCTTCGGCGCTTGGCTTTCTTTACAGTCCAACTCTCACATCCGTACATGACCACTGGAAAAACCATAGCCTTGACTAGACAGACCTTTGTTGGCAAAGTAATGTCTCTGCTTTTTAATATGCTGTCTAGGTTGGTCATAACTTTCCTTCCAAGGAGCAAACGTCTTTTAATTTTATGACTGCAATCACCATCTGCAGTGATTTTGGAGCCCCCAAAATAAAATCTATTTCCCATGAAGTGATGGAACCACAGGCCATGATCTTAGTTTTTTAAATGTTGAGCTTTAAGCCAACTTTTTCACTCTCCTCTTTCACTTTCATCAAGAGGCTATTTAGCTCTTCAATTTCTGCCATAAGGGTGGTGCCGTCTGAATATCTGAGGTTATTGATATTTCTCCCGGCAATCTTGATTCCAGCTAGTGCTTCTTCCAGCCCAGTGTTTCTCATGATGTACTCTGCATATAAGTTAAATAAGCAGGGTGACAACATACAGTCTTGATGTACTCCTTTTCCTATTTGGAACCAGTCTGTTGTTCCATGTCCAGTTCTAACTGTTGCTTCCTGACCTGCATACAGGTTTCTCAAGAGGCAGGTCAGGTGGCCTGGTATTGCCATCTTCTTCAGAATTTCCCACAGTTTACTGTGATCCACACAGTCGAAGGCTTTGGTGTAGTCAATAAAGCAGAAATAGATGTTTTCCTGGAACTCTCTTGCTTTTTTGATGATCCAGCGGACGTTGGCAATTTGATCTCTGGTTCCTATGCGTTTTCTAAATCTGGCTTGAACATCTGGAAGTTCACAGTTCACGTATTGCTGAAGCCTGGCTTGGAGAATTTTGAGCATTACTTTACTAGCGTGTGAGATGAGTGCAATTGTGCGATAGTTGGAGCATTCTTTGGCATTGCCTTTCTTAGGGATTGGAATGAAAATGGACATTTTCCAGTCCTGTGGCCACTGGTGAGTTTTCCAAATTTGCTGGCATATTGAGTGCAGCACTTTCACAGCATCATCTTTCAGGATTTGAAATAGCTCAACTGGAATTCCATCACCTCCACTAGCTTTGTTTGTAGTGATGCTTCCTAAGGCCCATTTGACTTCACATTCCAGGGTGTCTGGCTCTAGGTGAGTGATCACACCATTGTGATTATCTGGGTCATGAAGATCTTTTTTGTACAGTTCTTCTGTGTGTTCTTGCCACCTCTTCTTAATATCTTCTGCTTCCGTTAGGTCCATACCTTTTTTGTCCTTTATCGAACCCATCTTTGCGTGAAATGTTCCCTTGGTGTCTAATTTTCCTGAAGAAATCTCTAGTCTTTCCCATTCTGTTGTTTTCCTCTATTTCTTTGCATTGATCGCTGAGGAAAGTTTTCTTCTCTCTCCTTGCTATTCTTTGGAACTCTGCATTCAAATGGGAATACCTTTCCTTTTCATCTTTGCTTTTTGCTTCTCTTCTTTTCACAGCTATTTGTAAGGCCTCCTCAGACAAACATTTTGCCTTTTTGCATTTCTTTTCCATGGGGACAATCTTGATCCCTGTCTCCTGTACAATGTCACGAACCTCCGTCCATAGTTCATCAGGCACTCTGTCTATCAGATCTAGCCCCTTAAATCTATTTCTCACTTCCACTGTATAGTCATAAGGGATTTGATTTAGGTCACACCTGAATGGTCTAGTGGTTTCCCCTACTTTCTTCAATTTCAGTCTGAATTTGGCAATAAGGAGTTCATGATCTGAGCCACAGTCAGCTCCTGGTCTTGTTTTTGCTGACTGTATAGAGCTTCTTCATCTTTGTCTGCAAAGAATATAATCAGTCTGATTTTGGTGTTGACCATCTGGTGATATCCATGTGTAAAGTCTTCTCTTGCATTGTTGGGAAAGGGTGTTTGCTATGACCAGTGCGTTCTCTTGGCGAAACTTTATTACCCTTTGACCTGCTTCATTCCATACTCCAAGGCCAAATTTGCCTGTTACTTCAGGTGTTTCTTGACTTCCTACTTTTGCATTCCAGTCCCCTATAATGAAAAGGACTTTGGGGTATTAGTTCTAAAAGGTCATGTAGGTCTTCATAGAACCATTCAACTTCAGCTTCTTCAGTGGTACTGGTTGGGGCTTAGGCTTGGATTACCATGATATTGAATGGTTTGCCTTGGAAATGAACAGAGATCGTTCTGTCACTTTTGAGATTGCATCCAAGTACCACAACTTTAGGCACATACATTAATGGTAGTTTATAATACCATACAATCTAAGGAGATTGCATAACAGCTATTGTCATTTTTAATTTCATGTTTTTTATAACTTCCCAACCCACTGCAGTATTCTTGCCTGGAAAATCCCATTGATGGAAGAGCCTGGCAGGCTATACAGTCCATGGGGTCGCAAAGAATTGGACACGACTGAGCGACTTCATAGCATTCTATGGACTGTATCAAGAACAAGTTAATCTATTTTTCCTCCTGAAAAGTTACTGTTATTATTTTTATGCTACTCATTAGCTTTTTATTAAGTTTATGCTTTTGATTCTGTTTCATTGTTCCTTGTACATCTTGGATGTAGCCTGTAGTCCAGTATGAAATCTATGACTAAATATATAAGTAAAATCTATTTATTTTCTACATTTATTGGCTTGGCCTAAGGATGGCTTGGGCTTCCTAGGTGGTGCTAGTGGTGAAGAGCCCGTCTGCCAATGCAAGCGATGTGGGTTCAATCCCTAGGTCAGGAAGATCCCTGGGAGGAGGGCTTGGCAACTCACTCCAGTATTTTTGCCTGGAGAATCTCATGGACAGAGGAGCTTGGCAGACTACAGTCTATAGGGTCACAAAGAGTCAGACACAACATAAGGATGATTTAGGGCTTCCCAGGTGGTGCTAGTGGTAAAGAATCTGCCTACCAATGTAGGAGATGCAAGAGATGTGAGTTCTATGCCTGGGTCAGGGAGAGCCCCTGAAGTAGGAAATAGCACTCCAGTACTCTTGCTTGGAAAATTCCATAGACAGAGGAGCCTGGCAGGCTCTAGTCCATGGAGTCTCAAAGAGTCAGACATGACTGAGCAACTGAGCATAATGATGACTAGAAATTAAGTAACTGGAAGGTTTAAAGTCAGTATCGAGACAGAACAAAACGAAGTCCACAATTTTAGGTGTGGATCCTTGTTGTAGAATTAGTTATCTTTGCCTTATGTGTAGTGTTTAATTATTTCCTAATTTTCAATTAAACTGGGTATTAAAACGTATCTTAAGTAATGTTACATTGCCAATTTTAAAAATGAATTAGAATTTAAAAAGTCAACAATGCATATTTAAGATTTAGCAAATTTGATTTATGGTATATAACAGAAAAAATATTTGGAATATATCTAAATCATCCTGGAAGATAGTTGGTAATGAAGAAATTGGCATGTGCAAGGGGACTTCTGAGAATGCTTAGGCATAGTCCTGTTAAAACTGTAACACTTTTTGGTTGTAAATGGTTTATGGTCTTTTCATTACTTACAAACTTCTCACTTTCTTTGTTTCATATGTTTTGAAGTCACATTGTGTCACATAACAGGGGATGGTTTTATTTATTTATTTAACAGGAGAAAATAAAATGGTTAGATAACATTGGAGAGACCCAGAAGAACTGAGTAACTCCAAGAACAATTTTCTTGCAGTGTTTGTTAGTACCACTTAAAGAATGAAGTTCTCAGTGGGTATTTCAAGTTGATTTATGATGCTTTCTTTCTTCCTTTTTTTTTTTTTTAAATTTAAGCAATCATGGAACAAAGTCCAGGGAGCTTCCTCTCATTATTTGTAAACATGGGCTTCCTTAAAATGTGTTGGAAAGAGTAAATAGCTAGAACTCAAAAGATGGGGTCAAGGCTTTATATCACTATGTCCTAGTCATTTGACTCTGCCTCTCCAAGACTCAGCTTTCGTTTTGTAAAATGAGATTAACAGTGCCTGGCCTGTTGTCTTAAGCTCAAATGGAAAAGTTTTTTGTAAATTTTAAAATATTTTATTACCAGAACTTCAAATTAAGGGCAGCACATTTTTCATGCTTCTCTGACCAAGATAAATGTACATAATAATTTCACATTCCTGATGAAAGTTACAATTTGTCACCCTACATGTTTACAAGAATTTCCTGGGAGTTGCTGACTCTGAACCACTTGAGAAATTTTGCCATCATATCCATCATGGAAGCATCACAGTGTTAGATCAAATTTGTAAGCAGCAATGCCTATTTCAAATCCTGGCTTCACTACTTATTAGGTATAAGACCTTGGGCAAATTTCTTAATCTTGTTAAGCCTCAGTTTCCTTTGGAAAGGGGATAATAGTACCTACTTCATATGTTTGTTGTGAGAATTAAATGAGGTCTGTTTTTAAAAGCACCCAGAGCACAGGAGACTTCAATGAAAGGTGACTGTTTGATGATAATGATGATGAGATGATGATATTGCTAATGATGCATAATAAGACTATTATGACAATTGACTATTGACGCCTGACCCAGGCCTTCTAACTGTTATTGCGTGCCCAGTTGCTTCAGTTATGTCTGACTCTATGACCCTATGGACTGTAGCCTGCCAGGCTTCTCTGTCCCTGGGATTCTCCAGACAAGAATACTGGAGTGAATTGCCCTGCCCTTCTCCAGGGAATCTTCCCGACCTGGGGATTGAAACTGCATCTCCTGTATCTCCTTCATTGCAGGTGGATTCTTTACCCAAAGAGCCACCTGGGAACTTCCCCTAGTTATTAATATTAAGCTTATATGAACAACTCACTGGGATAGAGTGGAGACGGGGAAGGTCTTAGTAATGGGCAATTAACTATCTTATAAGTTATTATAAATTTTCCATACTAGCTAGATTTTCCATGCCAAATACACATACATCATCCCTTTGTTAGCAAGGACAGCTTTGAACATGAGCAGAATTTTTTTTCGAACTTCTTTAAAAATTATTTTGAAAATGCTTTACTTAAACAAGTAAATCTAAACAGATTTTATACTTGATATCACAACGTATGATGTTTAAAACATGTTTCATTCACAGATCAATACAAATTTGTGGTTGTTCCTAAATAAAATTAACCTGGAGAGGAAGGTGTTAATCTTTAAAAATTGCAATAACTGCCCGGTGACATCACGAACAAAGTATCTCATTCTTATGGTCAAAGGTTATCTTTTTCTTCCCTCTGGAGATTGTCATAATGCTCAAACATTTATAAGCTAAGCCAATATAACTTTTCTCAAATATGGGCAATATTTGCTCATTTGGGAACTTACAGTCCTCTGGCTCTTGTCTTTGTTTTCTTATTCGCCTGTCTTTGGGGGTATTTTAACAGTCATTAGTGTGACAGTGACAGAGTAGGGAGGAAACATAAGGGATCAAAATTAAAATCAGGATGACACTTTCATACATCACCCTTATGATGTAAGTCATCACAAGATTTTTCATAAGACATGTTAAAGCCCCCAAACTTTTCTGAAAAATCCTGCAACTAATTCTAGCTATGAAAATGATATTTTGCAGAGTATGTGTTGGGAGAAAAAATGGACGAGAGGGTGACCTATGAAGTTGTGCGGGAGATTTTTCAGATGACATTATAACTCTCTGCAAAACTGAACCTCAGGGCCAGAAAGAAAAACAGAGAAGCAGAGAGGGCAAGAAGAGAGAGACAGGCTGACTCTAGGCTTGTTGAGTGTTCTGAGGACTTGATCTTTCTGCAGGTATCTTCTCATGAACTCAGTTTTTTCCAGACTAAACCATAGGATTTCTTGGAGTAGAGAAGCAGAGAAACAAGCATAACTGAAGTAAGATGGGGTATGAAAAAGCACTCCAGAAGAATAAATATGGGAAAGCAGGAGAAAATCTACAGTGCAGCACAAAGCCAGCCAAGTATGCTTCATAAATATATGTTGAAGGTGTCAAGTGAATGACTTTGCAACATCAAGGAGAGGAGATAGGATAGGGGAAGACAGAGAGAAAGAGACCACAGAAGAGGAACTAACAAGTTCAGAAGAAAGAAGAACACAGGGGTGGTAGACATAAAGGTTTAACGATGCAAGGTTATTGGAAAGCAGGGAGAATCCATAAATCTCTGGGGAACCATATGCACACCAGTGAGCATCGAAGAAAGAAAAGGCAAGCTGATGGAAATGGAGAGGACGAGGGACAGACTGAGACTCAGATTAAGCCATCCTAAGTCAAAAACTGATCCTGAGTGTACTGTGGTAGGAGGTGTCATTGCTCATAATTTAGGTCACAGTTGCTAGAAGGCTAGATTTATAGGTGGACAAGTGTTTCAGGTGTATAGCAAAGTGATTCAGATATATATATACACACACACACCCTTTTTCAGATTGTTTCCATTATATATTATTACAAGATATTGAATATAGTTTCCTGTGCTATACAGTAGGTTGTTTATCTATTTACTATATAGCAATGTGTATCCGTTAGTAAGGGGCTTTCCAGGTGGCTCAGTGGTAAAATAATCCATCTGCCAGTACAGGAGCTGCAGGAGACTTGGGTTTGGTCCCTGAGTTGGGAAGATCCTCTGCAGAAGGAAATGGCAATCCACTCCAGTATTCTTGCCTGGGAAATTCCATGGACAGAGGAGCCTGGCAGGCTACAGTTTATGGGGTTGCAAAAGAATCAGACATGACTTAGTGACTGAACAACAACAATCTGTTAGTAAGACATAATTTAAATGTTTAGTGAATTCATATATTGTTATTTCCATGATCTAGAATTAAGTAATAACAAGTAAGTCCTTTTTCCTAGTTTAAATTCTAGTCTAAGGGAAAAAAGTTAACAATGATATCAATAAATAGGAAGGCAGCAGAGTATCCATTTGGACCTACTTTCTGTTACAGTGGTTTTTTTGAATGTTAGGTGTTAAGGTTTGTTGAACTGAACTAAATGGAGGCACATAGCTGAGCTTTTTCTACCTCTGGCGTCTATGTAACTTTTCACTGTATTCTCAGATGCTGACTAGCTCACTCAGAGTTGGGGTCAGCTGGGTCAATGTGGGCAGTTGCATAGTTTGGAGCCCTGGAATGTGTTGTTTATGCTAATAAGCACACAGCTATCTTCTCCCCCACAGTGAGACTGCCACTCAATATCAATTAGCGCTCTTCCCAGGCCTGCTCTTTATGCATTTACAGTCTCAGGATACATCCTGGACTCTACTTCTGAGGCCTGGTGAGTTCTAAATAAGAGTCAGCTATTTTGTTTTGTTTTAAATCATACTCTGCTTATCTGAGGGCAAGCATAATGTTTTCTTTATTCCCTATCTCTTAGATAGGGTTCACCTGCTTGCCAGCAGTAAGTCATCATAGCCCAGTAAACAATATCCTTATTTAGCTTCCTCTTATTAGTTTGTCTGTTTTCTATCAAAGAGGTGTCACATTGCAGACAGATCGACATTGCTGCAAAACTCATTTACCTTTGATTACTAGAGGATATGGTAGAGAGAGTGATTTTAAAATGAATTTCCAAGTTCAGTTCAGTTCAGTTGCTCAGTCATGTCCGACTCTTTGCGACACCATGGACTGCAGCACGCCAGGCCTCCCTGTCCATCACCAACTCCCGGAGTTTACTCAAACTCATGTCCATTGAGTCGGTGATGCCATCCAGCCATCTCATCCTCTGTCTTTCCCTTCTCCTCCTGCCTTCACTCTTCCCCAGCATCAGGGTCTTTTCAAATAAGTCAGCTCTTCGCATCAGGTGGCCAAAGTATTGGTGTTTCAGCTTCACCATCAGTCCTTCCAATGAACATTCAGGACTCATTTCCTTTAGGATGGACTGGTTAGATCTTGCAGTCCAAGGGACTCTCAAGAGTCTTCTCCAACACCACAGTTCAAAAACATCTATTCTGTGCTCAGTTTTCTTTGTAGTCCAACTCTCACATTCATACATGACTACTGGAAAAACCAGTAGTTTTTTGACTAGATGGAGCTTTGTTGGCTAGTTCACCCAAACCCATGCCCATTGAGTCAGTGATGCCATCCAACCATCTCAACCTCTGTGTTCCCCTTCTCCTCCTGCCCTCGATCTTTCCCAGCATCAGGGTCTTTTTCAAGGAGTTGGCTCTTTCCATCAGGTGGCTAAAGTATTTGGAGCTTCAGCATCAGTCCTTCTAATGAATATTCAGGGTTGATTTCCTTTCAGAGACTGGTTTGATCTGCTTGCTGTCCAAGGAACTCTCAAGTCTTCTCCAACATCACAGTTCAAAAGCATCAGTTGTTCAGTGCTCAGCCTTCTTTATGGTCCAAGTTTCACATCTGTACATGGTTACTGGAAAAACCATAGCTTTGACTTTATGGACCTATGTTGGGAAAGTGATGCCTCTGCTTTTTAATATACTCTCTAGGTTTGTCTCGCCTTTCTTCCAAGTAGCAAGCGTCTTTTAATTTTGTGGCTGAAGTCACCATCTGCAGTGATTTTGGAGCCCAAGAAAATAAAATCTGTAACTGCTTCTACTTTTTCCCGTCTATTTGCCATGAAGTAATGGGACCAGATGCCATGATCTTAGTTTTTTGAATGTTAAGTTTTAAGCCAGCTCTTTCACTCTCCTCCTTCACCTTCATCTTCACTTTTTGCCATTAAAATGGTATCATCTGCATGTCTGAGGTTGTTGATGTTTCTCCCAGAAATCTTGATTCCAGCTTGTGATTCATCCAGCCCAGCATTTTGCATGATGTACTCTGCACATAAGTTAAATAAACAGGGTGACAATATATAGCCTAGGTGTACTTCTTTCCCAGGTTTGAACCAGTCCTTTGTTCCATGTCTGGTTCTGTAACTTCTTGACCTGCATACAGGTTTCTCAGGGACAGGTAAGGTAGTCTGGTATTCCTATGTCTTTAAGAATTTTCCATGAGAAAAAGAGATCAGGAATAGGTGTGAGTGCATTAGATGAAGGCTGTCAAAAGGTACAAACTTCTAGTTATAAGATAAAGAAGTATTCTGGGGATGTGATGTACAATATGAGAACAATAATTAACCCTGCTGTATGTTATACATGAAAGTTGCTAGGAGCATGAATCCCAAGAGTTTTCATCACAATGAAAAAAATCTTTTTCTATTTCTCTAACTTTCTGTCTATATGACATGTTGGGTGTTCACTAAACTTATTGTGGTAATCATCTCATCATGTATGTAAGTCAAATCATTATGTTGTACACAGAGTTACAGCATGCAGTATGCCAATTATATCTCAATAAAACTGGCTGAATAAGTTTATATAAAATTATTTACATGAGTAATTTTAAAGCATTTTAAGAATCTGCTAACAAAGGCTGTGAGTTGAATTAGTTGAATATTCAAAGTATTTAGATCTTAGACCTGGGTCTTTCCTTCTGTGCTCTTCCTTGTAGAGTGAGATTATTTTTGTTATAGTCACGTTAGAAACATATATTAAGTAGCCACCATGCATTGAGTTTTGACCTAAGGAGTAGGGATTAAAAAATGAAAAGACAAATTTGAAAGATATTTTCCACATGCTCCTACAACCAAGTGAAAGAATCTCTCTGCATTTTATATTAATATTCTTCTTCTCTTCCAATTGCAATGAATAAATTGTATGTAATTCTAAGGTTCTCTGAATTCAGTTCTGTTTCTGTACTTTGCTGTTGCCGTTACACTCTTTTCTGGCATCAGACATTTCCCTCTTTATTGCGTCGTCTCTATTAGCAAACAAACATGCTGAAGTATCTCTCACTTTTAGAAAACATTCTAGACTGCTTATCTTGTATTATTGTTTGTTGTTCAATTGCTTAGTCATATCCAACTCTTTGCACCCTTTGGACTGCAGCACGCCAGGCTTCCCTGTCTTTCACCATCTCCTGGAGCTTGCTCAAATTCATGTGCATTGAATCGATGATGCCATTCAACCATCTCATCCTCTGTCATGCCTTCTCCTTCTGCTCCTTCTGCCTTCTCCTCCTGCCTTCAATCTTTCCCAGCATTAGGGTCTTTTCCAATGAGGCAGCTCTTTGCATCATGTGGCCAAAGTATTGGAGCTTCAGCATCAGCATTAGTCCTTCCAGTGAATATTCAAGGTTGATTTCCTTTAGGATTGACTGGTTGAATCTCCTTGCTATCCGAGGGACTCACTAGAATTTTCTCCAGCAGAACAGTTTGAAGGCATCAATTTAACAGCTTTTTAAAAGATAATTTTCAAAAATAAAAAGTAAAAACAGGGACTTTACTTGTGGCCCAGTGGCTAAGATTCCACACTCCCAGTGCAGGGGACTTGGGTTTGATTCCCTGGTCAGGAAACTAGATCCCACTTTCCACAGCTAGAAGATCCCACTTGTCACAACTAAAGATCTCATGTGTGGCAACTGAGACCTGGCTTAGCCAAAAGAAAAAAATCTGAAAAAAGTAAAAACATTGTTCTCCTACAAAGTGAGCAAACATTATAGTTTTAACTTATTATTTAGAAGAGGATCAGTAAGATACTATGGGCAGTCAGATAAGATTCCAGCTACTTTGCCACTTTGCATTCATTAGAATGATTGGCTACTACCAAAAAAAAAAAAAAAAAAAACCAAAAAACACCAAAACACCCAAAACTCAGACAATAATAAGTATTGGTTAGGACGTGGGGAAATTGGAATCATTGTATACTGTTAGTGCAGATGTCAAATGGTGCAGCTGCTATAGAAAACAACATGGTCATTCCTCAAGAAATTAAAGATATAATCACTGTATGATCCAGAAATCCGACTTCTGGGTTTCTACCCAGAAGAATTCAGTCTTGAGGAGATGGTTGTACTCCTATGTTCATAGCAGCATTGTTCATGGATGTACTCAGATATCCATGTATTCAGATATCATGGAAGTAACTCAGATATCCCTTGGTGGATGAATAAATAAGCAAAATGTGTATATACATACAATGCAGTATTATTCAGTCTGGAAAAAGGAGGAAATTCTGACACAGGCTACGCTGTGGATGAACCATCAGGATATTATGCTAGGTGGAGTACTTGTGCTTAGTCACTCAGTTGTGTCTGACTCTTTGTTACCCTGTGAACTGTAGCCCACCTGGCTCCTCTGTCCATGGAATTTTTAGGTAAGATTACCAGGATGGGTTGCCACTTCCTTCTCCAGGGAATCTTCCCAAGCCAGGCATCAAACCCACATCTTCTTCTTGGCAGACAGATTCTTTACCACTGAGCCACCTGGGAATCCCAGTTATCATATTGTATCAATGCATTAATTCTGCACAAATTGTTTATTTTATAACTGGAAGTCTGTACATTTTGACCACCTTTATCAGTTTCACCCACCCCTCTACTCCTTTAACTCTAGCAACCACCAATTTGTTCTCTGTATGTAGGAGTTTGTATTTTGTTTGTTTTCAGACCTCACAAATAAGTGAGATCATAACAGTACTTGCCTTTCTCTGTCTTATTCATTTAGCATAATGCCTTCAACGTCTATCTATGGTGTTACTATGCACGTGATTTCATTCTTTTTTTATGGTTGAATAATATTCTGTGTGTGTGTGCGTGTGTGTGCATATGCACATACATGTGTATAGAGGAAATGTGATTTCCTTCATACATTTATCTACTGATGCACACTTAGATAGCTTCCATGTCCTGATTATTGTAAAAAATGCTTCAGTGACCATGGGGTGCATATATCTTTTCATAGTGTTTCTAGTTCCTTTAGATAAATTCTTAGAAGTGGAATGACTGGATGACATGGTAGTTCTATTTGAGGAACCTTCATAATATTTTCCATAGTAGCTGTACCAATTTATATTTCCACCCACAGTAAACAAGTGTAAGGATATATGATTGGCAAATATTTCCTTCCATTTGATAGATTGCCTTTTCATTCTGTTGATGGTTTCCTCTCTTGTTCAGAAGATTTTTAGTTTGATGTTGTCCCTCTTTTTAACTTTTGCTTTTCTTGTGGTACCAAATGCAAATAATCATTATCAAGACCTAAGCCAAGTGCTTACCCACCTATGTTTTCTGCTAGGAGTTTGTGGATTCAGGTCTTACCTTCACATCTTTAATCCATCTTGAGTTAATTTTTGTGTATGGTATAAAATATTAATAGGGGTCCAATTTCATTCTTCTGTGTGTAGTTGTCTGGTTTCCCCAGTACCATTTATTGAAGAGACTGCCCTTTTCCTGTTGTATATTCTTGATTCCTTTCTTGTAAATTAAATACTTGATGATATATTCATGGGTTTATTTCTGAGTTCTCTAGTCTTTTCCATTGATTTGATTTATGTTTTATATTAATAACATATTATTTTGATAATTATTGTTTTGTGATATACGTTGAAATCAGGGAGCATGATGCCTCTGGCTTTGGTCTTTCTGAGGACTGCTTTGGATATTCAGGATCTTTATGTTTTGATACAAATGTTAGGATTGTTTGTTCTATTCACCAGGCTTCCTTTAAGTATGCCAAATACATGTTCTTGGTTAGTGTGTTGTCTTATCTTCTCATCTCCAGGAATGATATTAGAATCAGAAGAATTCATCTCACTAATATTAGAATGTGTTAGAATTTGGTGCTTTTGAAAATATCTAATACATTCTGAAAATTGGAGGTGGAAATCAGTTTTTTTTTTTTTTTTGCAATGCATGATTTCCTCTAAGAAATACATGAGTATAAAAATTCTTTAAAGAAGGTTGGTAAATATTAAATCTCCTTTTGACAGAAACAGAATCATATAAGGTATAGAAAGTGAAAGTTGCTCAGTCGTGTTCGACTCTTTGTGACCCCATGGACTGTATAGTCCATGGAATTCTCCAGGCCAGAATATTAGAGTGGGTGGCCTTTCCCTTCTCCAGGGGATCTTCCCAACCCAGAGATCAAGCTTAGGTATCCTGAATTGCAGGTGGATTCTTTACCAGCTGAGCCACAAGGTAAGCCCTATATAATAGGTGTGTATATATATATGTGTATATATATATATTATGTGAATATATATATATATTTAAAGTGTACCATTATAAATGGAATCTAATTTCCCCAAATTATGAATCTTATAATATAGTTTGTCCTGGTAATACCTATCTTTTAACTGTGTGAGCCTCTGTGGGTACCACTATGTCTAGAAAAGTGATCTTCCTGTAGAAGAACCTGCATCCCTGGATGCCTTCAGAGGTTTTCCAAGGCTTTGCTGTCATTGAGAGTCTTATGGTAATCAGTATCCTGATTCTTGACCGCTAAGTGTACTCTTTGCTAAAATTAATGAAAAAGCTTGAGTTCTTCTGTGATAGAGCAAAAACTTTCTCTTCCTATCTTCTCCCCATTCACAATCTCCTTCCTCATATCTTACAAAGGCATAATTATCACACATCCTGAATTAGTATATGGTCCAGGGTATAAAATCCAACTGAGGGACAAAAGACTTATATTTATAGGAGTTGTTCTTGAGAAAGTAAATGGCCTTCATGACAGGTAACATATAAGTCCTTTTCTAAGATGTGGATGTTTCCAATTCTTTGCTTTCCAGAAAAAAAATTTTAATTAATGAATAAATAGAGATCCTATGCAAATCAACTGATCTATATTATTTTTAATTGACTAATAATTAGCATACAATATCATATTAGTTTCAAGTGTCCAGCATAGTGATTTAATATTTTTACACGTTATGAAATAATCATCACAAAGATCTAGTTACCATCTGTCACCATACAAAGCTGTTAAGTATTATTGACTCTATTCCCTATGCTGTACATTACATCCTCATGACTTTATTTTATAGCTGGAGGTTATATCTCCTAATCCCCTTTACCTATTTAGTTTCCTTCCCCATAACCCTCCCCTCTGGCAACTACCAGTTTGCTCTGTGTTGTATCTATGAGTTGTTTCTCTTTTGATTTATTCATTCATTTTGTTTTCCATATATAGCGAAATCACATAGTATTTGTTTTTCTCTGTCTGACCTATTTCACCTAGCATAATACCCTCCAGATTCACCTATGTTGCCACAAGTGGCAAGATTTCCTTTTTATAGCCGAGTATTATTTCTCTCTGTGTGTATGTGAGTGTACATATGTCCTCTTTGTTCACTCATCTGTCTATAAACAGTTAAATTGCTTCTACATCTTGGCTATTGTAAATAGTACTGCAATGAATATAGGGGTACACGTATCTTTTTGAACTAGTGTTTTTAATTCTTTGCATAAATACCCAGAAGTGGAATTGTTGGATCATATGGTATAGCTCTATTTTCAGTTTTTGGGAAAACTTTCATACTGTTTTCAGTAGAGGCAGTACCAATTTACATTCTTATCAACAGTGTAGGAAGGTTCCTTTTTTACCTCATCCTCACTAACGCTTATTGTTTCTTGCTTTTTTTGTTAGTAGCTAGTCTGACAGATGTGAGGTGGTATCTCATTTTGGTTTTGATTTGCTTTTTCCTTATGATTAATGAATTTGTATATATTTTCATTTGACTTTCGGCCATTTGTATGTTTTGTTTGGAAAAATTTCTCTTTAGGTCCTCTGCTTCTTTTTAAATTAAGTTGTTCTTTTTTTGATATTATATATCAAAAAAGTGATATATCATATATCAAAAAAGTGATATATATCAAAAAAGTGAGTTTTTATATATTTTGGATGTCAACCCCTTATCAAATATATTACTTGCAGATACATTCTCCCATTCAGTAGGATACTTTATTGTTTTGTTGTTGATTTCCTTCTCTACACAGAAGATTTTTAGGATGGTGTCATCCATTTGTTTGTTTTAGTTTTGTTTCCCTTCTGAGAAGACATATAAAAAAAGTGTTTCTAAGACTAATGTCAAAGAGATTACTGCCTATGTTTTCGTCTAGGAGTTTTATGGTTTCACATTTTACAGTTAAGTCTATAATCCATTTTGAATTTATTTTTGTACATGGTGTAAGAAAGTGGTCCAGTTCCATTCCTTTGCATGTGGCTGTCCAGTTTCACAACACCATTTATTGAAGAGGCTGTCTTTTTCCCATTGTATATTCTTTCCTCCATTGTTGCAGATTAATTGAATGTATGAGTATGGGTTTACTTGTGGGCACTCTACTCTGTTCCATTAAAATGCCAGTACCTTACTATTCTGATTTCTAAAGTTTTGTAGAACAATGCAAATCTGGGAACATAATACGTCAAGTTTTTTCTTCTTTCTTAAGATTACTTTGGCTCTTCAGGGTCTTTTGCATCTTCATCCAGAGTTTAAAATTACTTGCTGTAGTTTGGGGCATTCCTCCTGCCTTTTCATTTTTGGGGAATAATTTTGAGAAGGATATGTATGAGTTCTTCTTTAAATGTTTGGAAGAATTTCCCTGTATAGCCATCTGGACCTGGACTTATGTTTGTTTGGGGTTTTTCTTTACTGATCCAAATTCATTACTAGTAATTGACCTATTAAAACTTTCTGTTTCCTCCTGATTCAGTCTTGGAAGATTATAAGTTTCCAGGAATTTATCTGTTTCTTCTAATTGTCTAATTTATAGGGGCTTCCCTGGTGGCTCAGTGGTAAAGAATCTGCCTGCCAACACAGGAGACCCCGGTTCGATCCCTGAATCGGTTTTTCTTTACTGATTCAAATTCATTAATAGTAATTGGCCTATTAAAACTTTCTGTTTCCTCCTGATTCAGTCTTGGAAGATTACAAGTTTCCAGGAATTTATCTATTTCTTCTAATTGTCTATTTTATTGTAACATTATTGTTCATAGTATTCTCTTATGGTCTTTTGTATTTCTCTGGTATCAATTGTAATTTCTCCTCTATTATTTCTTATTTTCTTTATTTGGGCTCTCTATTTTTTTCTCAGTGACTCTTGCTAAAGGTTTATCAGTTTTATCTTTTCAAAGAACCAACTTTTAGTTTCATTGATTTAAAAAAAAATTTTATGATTCAGTTTTATACATATATATATATGTACACAGATTCTTTTCCACTATAGGTTGTTAAATATATTGACTATATTTCTTGTGCTGTATAGTAAATCCTTGTTTATTTTATATATAATGCTGTGTATTACTTTCAGTTTCCATAAGATATACTCCCACTGTGATTTTTATTCTTTTATTCTTTCTGCTAACTTTGAGTTTTGCTTGTATATTTCTAGTTCCTTTAAAGGTAAATTTAGATTGCTTATTTGAGATTTTTCTTGTTTCCTGAGGTAGGCCTTCATCTATGTTTTTGTCATCTAACTCAAAGTTCAAAGACTTGATGTTGCTTTCACAAAACTCTCTATTTCCAACTACTTTTTTTTGTATTTTTAAAAATTAATTTATTTTTAATTGAAGGATAACTGCTTTACAGAATTTTGCTGTTTTCTGTCAAACCTCAGCATGAATCAGCCATAGGCATACATATATCCCCTCCCTTCTGAACCTCCCTCCCATCCCCCTCCCCTTTACCACCCCTCTATGTTGATACAGAGCAGTGTACAAATTGACAATGATTTGATGTATTATTTATTGTGGAAGAATTCCCATCACTTGAGTGGATCAACACATCTATTACCTCACTCACCTTGCATATTTACCTTTTTTCCAGTTATAGAGTAATATCAACTGTGATCACCATGTTATCCATTAGATATTCAGACCTTCTAACCACTTCTATGTGAACAAGTTTTTTAATGGTTATATTTATAGAAGTTGAAAATAGGAGTAAAATGGATTCTGAATTCTGTATGATTATAGCTATAAATTTTTTTTTTTTGATTCACTGATACCTACTCTTTTTTTTTAGAAAAGTACCACATATCTGAATAAGAAATATTCCAATTATATATGATTTTTTAGGTTTAAATGTTTCCTAATTTGTATTATATGTGATTTTGATTTCATGCTATTAAAAATTACAATAACTCAACTCAGAACTTTTTTTTTAACACTTAGAACTTTATGGCCATAGAATATAAAATACTGCTTCACACATATATGTATATATTGGAGTTATAAATAAAATAATTTTAAGCTTAAAGTATAGTATTAAAATTTCAGTGGGAGAGGAACGGAAAAAAAAGAGTCCAGTAACTGAAAGGAACCATGTAATACTTGTCTTAAAGCAATGTTTTTTCATGTATTTTTTGTTTGTTTTTTAACTGACTTTTTTCCTTAGAGCAATTTTAGGTTCACAGCAAAATTGAGCAGAATGCATGGAGAGTTCCCATGTACCCCTTGCTCCAGCACACACATCACCGCCCCCACCACCAACATTCTGCCTTAGACTGGTACATTTGTTACAAGAACACACACTGACCTGTCCCTTTCACCCAAGTCTGTAGTTTATATTAGGGTTCACCCTTGATATACATTCTCTGGGTTTTGACAAATGCATAAGGCCATGCATATGTTATTAAAGTATTATACAGAATAATTTCATTGCCTTAAAAATCATATGATATAGTTTATTTGGGGAATCTAAAAAAAGTGAAACAGATGAACTTACTTATAAAATAGAAACAGACTTGGAGATTGAACTTATGATTAATCAAGACTGGAGGAAGGAAGAGTACAGGAAAGGGATAGATTGGGAGTTTGGGACTGACATGTATACAGAGATATATTTAATGTATAACCATCCAGGACCTACTGTATAACACAGGGAACTCTGCTGAATATTTTATAATAACATAAATGGGAAAGGAATTTGGAAAAGAATAGATACATGTACATGTATAACTGAATCATTTTACTGTACATCTGAAACTAACACAACAGTTTTAATCAACTATAATCCAATATAAAAGAAAACATTAAAGAAAAATAATTTTATTGGCTCTCAAAATCAATAACTTGGTACAGCCTTGAATCATTATTTTGTCTCTATAGTCAAAAAATTTGAAATGTTCAGTATAGTAATAGTATTTTGAGGACAAGTTTATACCTCTGTCTTATGGTTTTGCTTTGTCTGGATTGCTTCATGATAACTGTTAAACTAATTTAGTTATAGAAGTCTCATCCATAGTGCTGAGATCCTTCTATTAAATAAATACTGAGCAGTTTGATGCATTACCAGTCTGTCCAAATTATGTCCTACAAGATTTCACAGTTAGATTACATTTAGCATGGAAAAATTGCTCTGTACTCTGCTGACTCATCTCTCCCTACTGCCTAACTCCTGGCAATCATTGATCTCTTTACTGTCCCCATAGTTTTGTCTTTTCCACAATGCTATGTATTTGGAGTCATACAGTATGTAGCCTTTTCAGACTTGCTTCTTTCACTTAGTAAAATGCGTTTAATACCCCTCCATGTCTTTTCATGGACTTCCCTGGTGGCTCAGATGGTAAAGCGTCTGTCTACAATGTGGGAGACCCGGGTTCGATCCCTGGGTCGGGAAGATCCCCTGGAGAAGGAAATGGCAGCCCACTCCGGTACTCTTGCCTGGAACCTGGTGGGCTACAGTCCATGGGGTCGCAAAGAGTCAGACACAACTGAGCGACTCCACCACCACAACCACCACCATGTCTTTTCATAGCTTGGTAGCTCATTTCTTGTTAGTTCTAAATAATACTCCATACTCCATTCTATGGATGTGCCACAGTTTATCCACTCACCTACTGAAAAACATCCTGGCTGTCTCCGAATTTGGCAATTTTTCATTTAGTTTTAAAAAGGATTGTTGTTTCAGTTGCTTAGTCATGTCCAGCACTTTGCCACCGCATGGGCTGCAGCATGCCAGGCTTCCCTGTCCTTCACCATCTCTAATGGATACCAAATTGCTGTGAACTGATTCAGGGCATTGGAAAGAATCAATTGTGCAGGAGCAACAAATGCATTAGGCTTTCAATAAAACTGAAATTTTCTTGGGACCAGGGCTGCATCTTACTTACCTTTTGTCCTAGCACAAGTTGTAAACAGTGCATTGTAACTTGTTTTCATCAGCATTGTCTCTTTCCTCCTGCTCACATTTGGTTTGCCTGCTGTGCTAGATGACCATGTCAGAGAATACTGTGTCCCTAACATCACTGGAAAAAAAAATGCAAAAGGTAAAATGGTTGTCTGAGGAGGACTTGCAAATAGTTGTGAATAGAAGAGAAGCAAAAAGCAAAGGAGAAAAGGAAAGATATATACCCATTTGAATGTAGAGTTCCAAAGAACAGCAAGGAGAGATAAGAAAGCCTTCCTCAGCAATCAATGCAAAGAAATAGAGGAAAACAATAGAATGGGGAAGTCTAGAGATCTCTTCAAGAAAATTAGAGATACCAAGGGAACATTTCATGCAAAGATGGGCTCAATAAAGGACAGAAATGGTATGGACCTAAGAGAAGCAGAAGATATTAAGAAGAGGTGGCAAGAATACACAGAAGAACTATACAAAAAAGATCTTCACGACCCAGATAATCACGGTGGTGTGATCACCTATCTAGAGCTAGACATCCTGGAATGCAAAGTCAAGTGGACCTTAGGAAGCATCACTATGAACAAAGCTAGTGGAGGTAATGGGATTCCAGTTGAGCTATTTCAAATCCTGAAAGATGATGCTGTGAAAGTGCTGCACTCAATATGCCAGCAAATTTGGAAAACTCACCAGTGGCCACAGGACTGGAAAAGGTCAGTTTTCATTCCAATCCCTAAGAAAGGCAATGCCAAAGAATTCCCAAACTACCACATAATTGCATTCATCTCAAAAGCTTGTAAAGTAATGCTCAAAATTCTCCAACCCAGGCTTCAACAAGCAGTACATGAATCATGAACTTCCAGATGCTCAAGCTGGATTTAGAAAAGGCAGAGGAACCAGAGATCAAATTGCCAACATCTGTTGGATCATCAAAAAAGCAAGAGAGTTCCAGAAAAACATCTACTTCTGCTTCATTGTCTATGCCAAAGCCTTTGACTGTGTGGATCACAATAAACTGTGGAAAATTCTGAAAGAGATGGGAGTACCAGACAACATGACCTGCCTCCTGAGAAGTCTGTATGCAGGTCAGGAAGCAACAGTTAGAACTGGACATGGAACAACACACTGGATCTAAATCAGGAAAGGAGTACGTCAAGGCTGTATATTGTCACCCTGCTTATTTAACTTCTATGCAGAGTACATCATGAGAAACGCTGGGCTGGAGAAAGCCCAAGCTGGAATCAAGATTGCCAGGAGAAATATCAATAACCCCAGATATGCAGATGACACCACCCTTATGGCAGAAAGTGAAGAAGAACTAAAGAGCCTCTTGATGAAAGTGAAAGAGGAGAGTGAAAAAGTTGGCTTAAAATTCAACATTCAGAAAACTAAGATCATGGCATCCGGTCCCATCACTTCATGGCAAATAGACGGGGAAATATTGTAAACAGTGACAGACTTTATTTTTGGGGGCTCCAAAATCATTGTAGCCATGAAATTAAAAGATGCTTGCTCCTTGGGAGAAAGGTTATGACCAACCTAGACAGCATATTAAAAAGCAGAGACATTACTTTACCAACAAAGGTCCATCTAGTCAAAGCTATATTTTTTCCAGTAGTCATGTACGGATGTGAGAGTTAGACTATAAAGAAAGCTGAGTGCCAAAAAACTGATGCTTTTGAACTGTGGTGTTGGAGAAGACTCTTCAGAGTCTCTTGGACTGCAAGGAGATCCAACCAGTCCATCTTAAAGGAGATCAGTCCTGAATATTCATTGGAAGGACTGATATTGAACCTGAAACTCTAATACTTTGGGCACCTGATATGAAGAACTGACTCACTGGAAAAGACCCTAATGCTGGGAAAGATTGAAGGCAGGAGAAGGGGACGAGAGAGAATGAGATGGCTGGATGGCATCACTGACTCAATGGACATGAGTTTGAATAAACTCTGGGAGTTGGCGATGGACAGGGAGGCCTGGTGTGCTGCAGAACATGAGGTCAGAAAGAGTCAGACACAACTGAACAACTGACCTGAACTGACTGATGATCACTCTGCATTCCTCCAGCTACAGCTCTCCAACCTTAATATTGCATGGACCTATTTCTTTGATTTTTCTCCGGTATAATGATTGCATTGTTATACAAAAACAAAACCCTTTACTACAAATGCTTCCTGAATAAGCCAAAGTGAATAAATAAAAATGAATAACTGACCACAGTACGTTCTCACTTACTCATTTTTATTTATTCATTTTGGCTCGAATGCAAGCATTTAAAGTAACAAATTTCTTTTATGTTTTTTCATAAAGTAGCATTGGCATATATACACTACCACATGTAAGATAGATAGCTGATGAGAAGTTGGTATGTGCACAGGGAGCCCATCCTGGCAGTTTGTGATGACCTAGAAGGGTGAGATGGGGGGACAGGAGGGAGGCTCAAGAGGGAGTCAAGGATGTGTAACTATGGTAGATTGCATTGTTGTATGACAGAAACCAATTACACAATATCATATAGCAATTTTCCTCCAATTCAAAAGTACACTTAAAAAATGAATAAGTGAAAGAATAAATGAAACTTCTAAGGAACTTATTAGAAAATGACATTTTCATTAGCTGCCTTGAGAGCCAGCTTCATTAAGAGCCTTCAGTTCTACATCATATGAGTTCCATCATGTCTCACTGTCAGTTGTAAAGACTACATTTCAAGAAAAGCTAGCTTACACCACTTTGATTTAGTTTTGCAAAATTAATACAACTTGAGAGGGAGAAGGGCTGTTGAGTTTACAAAGTTAACTTAAATCTTTTTTTTTGTAATTAGGAAAAAAATAGCAATATCTTTTTCAAACAAGAAAATCTTATACACAATGGGAGAGGAAAAAAATTTTCATTAGTTTCTATTTTATCAGACAGTGGTTGAAGGCATGTTCTGCTGAAACATCCTCTTGTTAAAAGAACTATGCACATAGTTATAGTAGTAGATGCTTAACTTGCTACCAAAATATCAATATTGATTTGGAAAACAATTGGCTTCTAAAAAATTCTTCATAGTAATGACATATTCATAGACATGCGATTAAGAAAAATTAGTCTATCCTGTAGTAATCAGGGAAATCAAGACTGATTTAATCATGTGGGACTATTTTGTTTCAGAAATTTGATGGCAGAGGAAAGACAATTGATAGGACAATTAAAAGTGGTCCATATTCTTTATAAAAACATTTATATGCAGAATGATGCATAGAAAATTGATAGTTAAAAATTAGTAACTGAGAATGTTTTCAATTTTTTTTTATTGTAAAGCTACTCCTTATGAGATAATTATAATAAAGGTTGTGATCTTTTGGAAATCTGAAGGCCACAGTCTTTGATCTTTTGGTACAAGAGAAAAGGAAACGCTGGCCATGTGTACGCCATATGAACTGCATGTAAAACTACTTCAGTTTCATCAAAGGAAATTCTATTTCACCATATCTCACTGGGGTCAAAGGCATTTTGGTTATTTGTGTCAAAAATGGTGCATGAGGTGATTTTCAGTGGAATGGTGTTGGTTGCCAAACTTGGGGTTCTTGGAAAGATTGTAAGTGGGTGATATCTGTTTTCAACATTCTTAAAATTCCTTCCTGAAATACCTCTCCTCAGGCTAAGTAGGACAATTACCTCTCATCCTTCAATTCCCCTTTTCCTCTATTCAGTTGATTTTGGGTTAAATGTTGAGGTAAGCAGTCTGAGTGTTGCATTAGACTCTTAATCCTCCAGGGAAAGCTGTTTTAACCTGGGAACTCAACAGGGATTGAATGCTTTTAATGAGTCTAAAAATCTTCTTCATGGTCTTTGTATTAATTTTGTGAAACCAGGCTTTCATTAAACACCACGATACAAAATATTTTAAGAGTCACTGATCGAAATCTTTATGTGTGTATTTTTCTTCTTTTTAATCAGCTTTATAAGCTATCATATGTAATAAAATTTACTCATTTTAAGGATATAGTTCAATGACTTTTGATACATATATGCAGTCATGTAAATACCACCAAAACAAGATATAGAACATTCATTTACCCCCAAAACTTCCTTCTTGCTTCTTGGCAGTTGGTCTTCTCTTCTCCTTCCAGTTATCTGCTTTGCGGAATTATGGTTTTGCCTTTTCTAGATTTTTATATAAATGGAATCAGATCAACTGTAGTCTTTTATTCTTTTTTTTTTCACCCAACATAATGCTTTAGAGATTTATCTATGTTGTTGCATGTGTCAGTAGTTTCTTTTTCTTTTGCTGAGTACTATTCTATTGTTATGGACATGTTCTGTTGATGAACTTTTGTGTTGCTTCTGGTTTACAGTTAAAAAGCTTCCGTGAACATTCATATACAGGTCTTTGCACTGATACATGTTTCCATTTTTCTTAAGTGAAATTGGCAGATTGCATACTAAGTGTATGTCTAACTTTATAAGAAATTTTCAAATAGCTTTTATAAGAAATTTTCAAATAGTTTTTCTCTCCATATGTTATATACATATAATATATATTATATGTATATGTACATAATATACATAGAGATATTAAATAGTTTCTTAGACTGAGAATTTTTTGTAAGATTTATATAACATCTATTTACATATAGTATATAACATCTATTTATATAATATATATTATGTACATACTTATTAGGTAGTGTTTTTTAGACAGAATCTTTTTAACAAAAGCAGGTGATAGAGAAATTTTTGAGGAGAAGATCTTCATCATTTCAGACTTCCTCTACAAGGTCAGGATCTAAGCAAACATATGCAAATATGGACAACAGGGGGAGAACCTTGTGCCCTGTTAAGACAGGCTGCCAGTACAGTTTTGAAGAGTTGCCAACATGTCTCTAAGGAGATAAAATTAATCAGAATCTTGGGTGCAAAATAACCATCTTAAGACTGGCTAGAAAGCAATGTAAGGAGCAAGTTACATAAAACTTGGTTAGGGATACCAGAACATTAAAAAGAAATGTGAATTTTATTCAAGGAAATATAATTTTATTGTAAAATGTAATCTTTGTTTTTACAGCTAAATTGAAATAGTCATGCCTTAATCCACAGTTTGGCAAGAGAACTTAAGCAGATAGCATGGGAAGTTTTAGCAGATAATTCACTCATCGGGTAAAAGATATTTGTGATGAAATGGTTATCTTAGTTTGTTCCTAAAATATTTCTAGTACTTACTAGATTTTGAAGGAGACTCTTTTAAAGATTTTTATTTATTTATTTATTTTTTTTGATGTGGATCATTTTTAAAGTCTTTATTGAATTTGTTGCAGTGTTACTTCTGTTTTATGTTTTTTGGTTTTCTGGCCATGAAACATGTGGGATTTTAGCTCTTGGACCAGGAATCAAGCTGACACTCCTGCCATTGGAAGGCAAAGTCTTAACCACTTGACCACCAGGGACGTCCCAAAGGAGACTTTTATTATAAAGTGTGTTCTTTGAGGAACTACTGTTTTTATTTTTATATTCGTTTGACGCGACTCTTCTTTCTCCTTCTTTACCATAAACCGTCTTCAATCACCTTGTTCACTATTTTTAAAAGTGATTGGCCTCCAACTAATAAAATAATATTTAAAAAAAAATAATAAAAATAAAATAAAAAGCAGAGACAAAAAAAAAAAAGTGATTAAGAAAGAAGCATATAAAGCAGGATTTTCTTCTGGATCCTTGAAATAGCAAAGAGCAGTAGAACACTTCAATTAATAGAGTGGTTATTTGTATGATGACTCTTCCACTTTCCCGTGAATTATGCTTACCACTTACTCATCAGCCCTAATGAGAGGCTACCAGGCTATGGAAAGAAAATATTCATGATCTACTTAGGTACATTCATGGGGTTTTCTCCTGATAGGTTTGCTCTAATTTTCTTTTATTTTTTTAAACCCCCAAGTGTCTTTATGACTCATTAACATGATGGAAGATGGCAGGTGGAAATTGCCAAAAGGAAAATGGAAGTTCTGTGACCTCAGACAGCCACTGCTACATCCCTGGCCAAGCAGGTCCCTTAGAGACTCACAGAAGCCTGTATAAGGTCCCTCTTCTTTGAGTCTCTGCTGGCACCTTCAGATTGAGTTAGTACTTGGATCACAGCTCCGTGTGTTAGAGTGAGATGTTATGCCCCTAAGGATCGTCTCCTCCTTCATGTTGCTAACACTTATTACCTAAGAAAAATCGTTAACAAATTTATTGAAAGATTTACATATATATAAACATGTGTATATATAAAACTCTTCCAAAAGACTGTGCTTCTGAGGTTTGTAGGCTGCTGTAGGAGTGGTAGTGGTTGTAATGGAAATGTCAGTAGAGTGATTATCATCAGCTATTTTCCCATGTTGCTCACTAACATAGGAACAATATCTAAAACTGGTAACTATGTAACTTAAACAAATTTTTAAATTGGAAGGTAGTTGCTTTACAATATTGGTTTCTGCCATACATCAACATGAATCAGCCATAGGTACATATATGTCCCCTCCTTCTTGAACCTCCCTCCCACTTCCGACCCCATCTCACCCTTCTAGGTTGTCATGAATATGGAACTTCCCTGGTGGTTCAGCACAGTATGCCTGCCAATGCAGGGGACACTGGTTCAATCCCTGGTCTGGAAAGATTCCACATGCCATGGAACAACTAAGCCCATGCGCCACAATTGCTGAGCTCGCATGCCACAACTACTGAAGCCCACACGCTCTAGGGCCTGCGAGCTGCAACTACTGAGCCCATATGCTGCAACGACTGGAGTCCATGAGCCTAGAGGCTGTGCTCCACAACAGGAGGAGGCACCGCGGTGAGAAGCCTGAGCACTGCAATAAAGAGTAACCCTCACTTGCCAAAACTAGAGAAAGCACATGCAAAGCAATGAAGACCCAGTACAGTTAAAAATAAAACTAAATAAATTTAAAAAATAAATATGAGTATGGCTGTTGGAAAAACTGTCTACAAAAGGTATATTTCCAGGCCACTGTTTTAGACCTGTGTTCTGTTCCCCTGCACAGATATGCTAGTACACAAAAGCTAAAACTGTAGGTTCTACTAAGTTTAAAGCCAAGGTCAAGTAAGTGGTTGGTTCTACTTCTTTCCTGTGGTTAAGTGAAAAGGATGTCATCAAAAAAGGTGCTGTCCAATGAAATGGTGCCATGAATTCAAGATGAAATGACTAGGTAGGTGTTATTCAAAGTTGTTACATATACAGTATGTTTCCTTTCTTTCTCAGCCCTCTCTCACCCTACATCCCCACCAACCAGCATTTCATAAGGTTTTACTTTCTGTAGTTTATGCTATAAAAATAAGAGTTCCCTTCCTGTTCCACTACTGACAATATTGTATTATAGTAAATACACTTTACCTAACTACACATGCTTCCCTAGAAATTTTGACCTGAAACTCTTTGTCTCTTCTAGTCTCCTTGAGCATGGCTGGTCTAAGGTAAGATTAGGTGGCAATATCATCATTCTGGAGAAACTTTAACCTTACAGCAAGGAAAAAATAAGGAAATGGACATAAGGAAATGAATGCAAGTAACTATGTCTTCTAAACAGGTCTTCTGAGTGATGTCACATTTCTCTTCATCAACTATCAAACAATAAAGTGGAAACTCTTTGATGTTTGTGAAGAGATTTCCCTTGTTTGCTGTAGAACTAAGATTTTTTAAACAAAGGAGGTCACCGAGGGATGGTGGATCATAAACCATGTGCATTTCTTGGACTACATAATGTTTTATTGATTGAATTATAGGTAGGGATTTATTGGAATTGTGGTTTAACACTCCTTTAAAAGTCTTTTATCACTTGTCCATCGATGGAACAAATGGGCTAAAACACTTTTAGAGTTTAATCATTTACCTAGGTAATGGTTTGGGGGTAAGTGGGAAAGATGGGGAGGGCTAGAGCATTCATGAATGCTACTCCATGTAGAAAGGAGAATTGATTGGTAGCATTTTTATTGGCTACCCCCTCCAATATTCTGGCCTGGAGAATTCCAAGGATTGCAGTCCATGGAGTCTCAAAGAGTCAGACACGATTGAGTGACTTTCACTTTCACTTACTCTTTTGATAAACTGGCTGACATATATAGCTGTGCATTGTGAAATTCTAGGGGGAACCATTCTTATTTGTAGTTATCATGAACTTTTGTATTTGAAATGGCAATTTTTTAGCAGACATGAATACATTGTCTTAAGAAAATGTCAGTTTCTTCAAACTTTTGCAAAGATGATTTGGATTAGTTGAAGAGTTGCCCACCTGCCAATGAATGAGACATAAGAGACACAGATTTGATCCCTGAGTCAGGAAGATCCCCTGGAGGATGACCTGACAACTCACTCCAGTATTCTTGCCTAGAGAATCCACAGACAGAGGAGGCTGGTGGGCCACAGTCCATAGAGTTGCAAAGAGTTGGACAGGATTGAAAGAACTTAGCAGACAATAACCAGTGATGCTGAATACCTTTTCACAGGTTTGTTGGCCCTATGTATGTCTTCTTTGTAGTAATGTCTATTTAGACTTTCTGCCCATTTTTTGATTGGCTTGTTTGTTTTTTTGACATTGAGCTGCATGAGCTGTTTGCATATTTTGGAGATCAATGCCTTGTCAATTTCTTCATTTGCAAATATTTTCTCCCATTCTGAGAGCTATCTTGTCTTGTCTATGGTTTAATTTGCTGTGAAAGAGCTTCTAAGTTGAATTCGATCCCATTTGTCTATTTTGTTTTTATATTCTTTAGGAGGTGGATCAAAACTTTTTTGCTGTGATTTATGTCAAAGAGTGTCCAGCTTTTATTTTCCTCTAAGAGTTTTATAGTGTTTGACCTTACATTTAGGTCTTTAATTTTTTAATCCATTTTGAGTTCATCTTTGTCTATGATCTTAGAGAGTATTCTAATTACTTTCTTTTATGTGTGGTTGTCTAGTTTTCCCAGTGCCACTTATTGAAGAGATTGTTTTTTCTTCATTGTCTATTCTTACCTCCTTTGTCATAGATTTGGTTACCATAGGTTTATGAGTTTATATCTGGGGTTTCTGTCCTGTTCCATTGATCTATATTTCTGTTTTTGTGCCAGTACCATATTGTCTTGATTACTGTAGCTTTGTAGTATAGTCTGGAGTCAGGAAGCCTGATTCTTCCAGCTCTGTTTTTGTTTCTCAAGATTGCTTTGGCTATTCAGGGTAATTTGATAGGGGCTGCATTGAATCTATAGATTACTTTAGGTAGTGTAGTCTTTTTGACAATGTTGATTCTCCCAATCCAAGAACATGAAATATCTCTCCATTCTTTATGTTATCTTTGATTTTTTTCATCAGTATCTTATAGTTTTCTGAGAACAGATTTTATTTTATTTTTTGCCTCCTTAGGTAGATTTATTCCTGGTGGTTTAGTTGCTAAGTTGTGTCCAACTCTTATGACCCCATGGACTGTAGCCATCAGGCTCTTCTGTCCCTGGACTTCTCCAGGCAAGAATACTGGAGTGGGGTTGGCATTTCCTTCTCCAGGGGATCTTCCCAACTCAGGAAGTGAACCTGGGTCTCCTGGATTGCAGGCAGGTTCTACCAACTGAGCCAACTCGGAAGCCCACAGATTTATTCCTAAGTATTTTATTCTTTTCATTGTAATGGTAAATGTGATTGTTTCCTTAATTTCGCTTTCTGATCTTTAATTGTTAGTGTATAGGAATGCAAGAGATTTCTGTGTATTAATTTTGTATCCTGCAACTTTACCAAATTCATTGATTAGCTTTGATAGTTTCCTGATGCCATCTTTAGGATTTTCTCTATATAGTAGCATGTCATCTGCCAACAGTGACAGTTTTACTTCTTCTTTCCCAATTTGTATTCCTTATCTTTCTTTCTCCTCTCTAATTGCAATGACTGGAATTTCCACAGCTATGTTGAATAGTAGTGGCAAGAGTGGACATCCTTGTCTTATTCCTGATCTTAGAGGAAATGCTTTCAGTTTTTCACCATTGAGAGTGATGTTTCAGTCGGTTTGTCATATATGGCCTTTGTTATACTGAGGTAGGTTCCCTCTATGCCCACTTTCTGGAGAGTTTTTTTTTTTTTTTTTAATCATAAATGGATATTGAATTTTGTCAAGAGGTTCCTCTGCATCTATTGAGATGATCATATTGTTTTTATTCTTCCATTTGTTAATTTAGTATATCACATTCATTGATTTGTGTATATATTGAAGAATCCTTGCATCCCTGGGATAAATTCTACTTGATCATGGTGTATGATCATTTTAATGTGTTGTTTGATTCTATTTGCTAATATTTTGTTGAGGGTTTTTGCATCTATGTTCATCAATGATATTGGACTATAATTTTATTTTTTTGTGATATCTTTGTCTTGTTTTTGTATCAGGGTGATGGTGGCCTCAAAGAATGAGCTTGAGAGTGTTCCACCCTCTGCAATTTTCTGGAAGAGTTTGAAAAGAAGACTTGTTAGCTCTGCTCTAAATATTTGATAGAGTTTGCCTGTGAAGCCATTTGGACCTGAAATTTTGTTTGTTGGAAGATTTTTTAATCACAGTTTTAATTTCATTGCCTGTGATTGGTCTGTTTATATTTTGTATTTCTTCCTGGTTCAGTCTTGGAAGGTTGTGCCTTCCTAAAAATGTGTCCATTTTTTCCATGTTGTTCATTTTATTGGTATATAGTTGCTTATAGTAGTCTCTTGTCCTTTGTATTTCTGCAGTATCAGTTTTAATTTTTCAGTTTTCATTTCTAATTTTATTAATTTGAGTCCTCTCCCTTTTTTTCTTGGTAAAAGTCTATCAATTTTATTTATCTTCTCAAAGAAACAGTTTTTAGTTTCACTGATTTTTGCTATTGCTTCCTTCATTTCCAGTTCATTTATTTCTGCTTCGATATTTATGATTTTTTTTTGGTTAACTTTTTGTTTTGTTCATTCTTTCTTTAGTTGCTTTAGATGTAAGGTTAGGTTGTTTATTTGAGATTTTTCTCTTTTCTTGAGGTATGATTGTGTTGCTATAAACTTCCATTTTAGAACTGCTTTTGCTGCATCCTATAGGTTTTGGGTTATCGTGTTTTCATTGTCATGTTTCTCTTTATTTTTTATTTCCCTCTTTGATTGTCATCTGAGAGGCCTCAGAAACTGTTCTCATTTCTTTTTCTTTATATTGCTCCATGGCAGTTATTTCTATCATGCTATCTTCTAGCTCACTTATCCATGCTTCTGCCTTAGTTGTTCTGCTGTTGATTTCTTCTAGTGTATTTTTCATTTCAGTTATTTTATTGTTCATTACTGTTTGTTCTTTAATTCTTCAGTTCCCTGTCAAGCATTTCTTTTATCTTCGTGATCTGTGCCTCCATTCTATTTCCAAGATCTTGAATCATCTTTACTGTCATTACTCTGAATTCTTTTTCAGGTAGATTGCATTTTCTCTTCATTCATTTGGTCTTGTGGATTTTTACCTTGCTCCTTCATCTGCAGTATATTTCTCTGTCATTTCATTTTGTCTAACTTACTATATTTGTGGTTTCTTTTCCACAGACTGCAGGGCCATAGTTCCTCTTGCTTCTGATTTCTGATCCCTGGTGGGTGAGGTTGGTTCAGGGGCTTGTGTAGGATTCCTGATGGGAAGGACTGGTGCCTTCACTCTGGTGGGTGGAACTGAGTGTTTTCTCTCAGATGGGCAGGACCATGTCGGGTGGTGTGTTTTGGGGTGTCTGTGAGCTTAGTTCAGTTTTAAGCAGCTTGTCTGCTGATGGGTGGGGCTGTGTTACTGTCTTGCTGGTTGTTTGGAGTGAGGCATCCAGCACTGGAGCCTAAGAGCAGTTGAGTTGAACTGAGTCTTGGTGTTGAGGTGAATTTGGGAGAATTCATGCCAGTTTATATTTCCTGAAGCCAGGATTGTCTGGTGGTTCAGCATTTTGAACTTGGTTCTCTTACATTGAAGGCTCAGGCCTGACCCCTGGCTGGGAACCAAGACCCAGCAAACTGCACAGCACAGTCAAAAAAAAAAAAAAAAAAGAAGAAAACAAAAAACAAGATAACAACAAACTAAACAAAATAACTCCAAAATAAAAACAAACAGTGAAAACAAAACTTAACAAAAACAAAAACAGAAAGAAACTTCTGTTCCCCACCAGGGGTACTGGTCCCTTCCTGTTTCCTCCTTTTTTAAAAAATTTCTTTCATCCTACCCAGTTGCCTGGGGATTTTTCTTGTACTTTTAGGTGTTTGAGATCTTTTGCTAGGGTTCAACATGTGATCTGTGAAAATTGTTACATTTGTAGATTTATTCTTGATATACTTGTGAGGAGAGGTGAATTCCTCATCCTTCAGTTCCACCATCTTAACTCCTCCCCTCAGCTTCATATTTTTTTTAAATCATTATAATAACTCACCAATTAGTAATAGAAGAATGATCCCAGCAGCCAAACCTTCACCTAGGAAGAAGTTGGTTCAGGCCTGGGAGACTGGTTGATGCCAGCGCCTGTCCATTCCACACTAGTGGTCATGTCCCCACAATGGACACCAGTTGAGAGCAGCTGCTGGTGTCAGTACCACTGGCTCTAGGGCCCCTCAGCTGGAACTGGTGATGTTGTTCCTTCTGGCTGCTGCCACCATAGAACACCCAGTACTCCTGGTCCTGATGATGCAGGTTGCCACTCACTCTCTTGGTAATTTAAGCTCAGAGCTCAGAGACTGAATTAGACAGCAGTGGACACTGCTGCTGCTGCTAAGTCGCTTCAGTCATGTCCAACTCTGTGCAGCCCCATAGATGGCAGCCCACCAGGCTCCCCCGTCCCTGGGATTTCTAGGCAAGAACACTGGAGTGGGTTGCCATTTCCTTCTCCAATGCATGAAAGTGAGAAGTGAAAGTGAAGTCGCTCAATTGTGTCCGACTCTTAGCGACCCCATGGACCGCAGCCTACCAGGCTCCTCCATCCATGGGATTTTCCAGGCAAGAGTACTGGAGTGGAGTGCCATTGCCTTCTCCAAGTGGACACTCTACCTGTAAGTTAATGAGAGCTGGAGGTAGGAAGCTAGATTCACTTGAAAGCTGCTCTCATGGAGAAAAAAAAAAAAAACTGCATTGCAGATGATGGTCTAAAACGGAAATAAAGAAGTTGCCTGAAAGGTGGAAAAATTGCCTTAAGAGTTTTGTTGTTGTTCTTGTTCAGTCACCAAGTTGTGTCTGACTCTTTGTGACCCCATGGACTATAGTCCGTGGCGTGCTACAAAACACCAGGCTTCCCTCCCTCACCATCTCCTGGATTTTGTCCAAGTTCATGTTCATTGAATCAGTGATGCCATCCAAACATCTCATCCTCTGTTGCTCCCTTTCTCCTCCTGCCTTCAGTTTTTCCCAGCATGATAGTTGTCTCCAGAGAGTCAGCCCTTCACATCAGCTGGCCAAAGTACTGAAGCTTCAGATCCAGCATCAGTCCTTCCAATGAATATTCAGGATTGATTTTTTTTAAGATTGACTGGTTTGATCTTCTTGCCGTCCAAGGGACTCTCAAGAGTCTTCTCCAGTACCACAGTTCAAAAGCATCAAAACCTAAATATATTTTCTTTATTTGGCTACTAGATAAAGAATCTTTTTTATTCCTTAAGAACTGAAAATTTAGAACTAAAAGTTCTTTTCTGGCTTACATTATGTTTTGTAAAACTCAGTATAGTTTTTTTCCTTTACTAATTAATGAAGTAGTTGGTCAGATCTTGTAATATAACACAGAGGATTCCATCCCCATATGGAATTTATTTTGCTATCCTTGTGGGAAATTTTCTAAGGCTAAAAATTTGATTAAGGGAATATTAAAATGAGAAGGCTTCTTTTTTATAACAAAGTCTTAGACAATGGAAGAAGATTATTGCCTGGAAATAGAACAGATCTGGCCACTTCTTGGAATTCAAATAGAAAAACCACTGACTACCATGATAAGTAGTGTAAGATGAGTTTTTATTGTGTACTATGTTTGATGAAAACCATATACTATAAGAGCCATACACTGGGTGATTATTGGATTATTTTGTGTCTGTTGATACTCATTGGTCCCCTGTGAAAGGAATTATGAATTGTGCATGTGGCAGTCATTCAGCCTATCACTAAATGCAGCTTCCTCTGGGTAAAAGAGAACAGCTGTTGGACATTAGCACCCAAACTTACTGAAGCAGGAAATAAGATCTTGAATTATCTTACTGAAATAATCAACTAGTCTATTCTTGTGGTTTGGGTTAGAGTATGCTCTGCCTTTATCTCCATGAAACAACTTCATTTTGTTGGGATCCCTTTCCAATTCTTTTCTAGATTGCCATAATAGTAATGCAATTGTATAGACTTCCAAGACAGCAATCAAAATTTGTAAATTATAATTTAAGACTTTGAATTTTTTTGCTTTCAGAAAAAGGAAAGCATAAGGAAATTGGAGGGGAAAAGCTAAGTTTTTCCACTACAAAGATTATCAAACGATGAATAAATGTATTGAATGCGTTGGGGAAGTGAAAAATAACTTATTCAATAATATTATAAAGTGGGAAAATGTTGAAGACAGAAACAAGCATGGGACATTTCAATGGAGAAGGACTCTGTGAACTTCATCAAAATAACAGTGAAAATAGCATTTGGTGTTTAAAAACACAAAATGGTTTTAAACCCATGGTCACATAGCATTATTGAATTACTTAAAACATTTCAGTAAACCAGTCTTGTTGATTTACTTGATTTACTTTGCAGATGATTATTAATTTAGCTACTTGAAGGTTCCATGTTGGGATTATAGAGACATTTTAATGAAATGCTGTGTTATATGGCTTCTAAATGTAGAGTCACTCACATTTGTGTAACAAGGATCCCTGACAACTGAAAATCTGGCAGATCTTCAGTAGAGACTAGGACCAAGATTAACAATGGTCAGTACAATACTTGTCATGTCATGTGAAAGTAGCTCCGTCATGTCTGATTCTTTACGACCCCATGGACTGTAGAGGCCTTGAAATCCTCCAGGCCAGAATACTGGAGTGGATAGCCTTTGCCTTCTTCAGGGGCTCTTTTCAACCCTGGGATGAACCTAGTCTTCTGCATTGCAGGTGAATTCTTTACCAGCTGAGCCACACAAGGGGAAGCCTCAAGAATACTGGAGTGGGTAGCCTATCCCTTCTCCAGCAGATCTTCCCCACCCAGGAATCGAACCAGGGTCTCCTGCATTGCAGGCGGATTCTTTACTGACTGAGCTATCAGGGAAGCCCATAATACTTAATAAATAATACTTAATAAATAAATACTTATTTATATGCAAATAGTGCTTCTTCAAGTGCTTGATGTCTCAATTTATCCATTTAAGTAATTTCAGCAATACTTTAAAATCCTACAGTTGTTCTAAGCTAATTAGAGTAGTAAAACGTACAAAGTGAAGTGTTAGTTCATACCATACAAAGTTTCATTCAGTGGAGGTAAATTATTCAGGCACTATTCCAATTCAGTAGTCCAAGTCAACTGGCAGAAAAAAAAAATAATTGTCAAGTTAAAAGGAAAAAGATAGCTTGTTGATTTATTCAAGGTCATTGAGTAGTTTGGTGGTTAATGGTATTTATTCCTTTATCTCTGCTCCTGCTTCTCTAAGAGTCCTATTCTACTCCGTTTTCGCCATAAAGCCACCCTACAGTGGACCTCACTCTATAGTTGAGCAATCCTTTTGCTCTTGGTAATTGAAGGACAGTGATTACAATTTGCTACTAGATGTAGTAAAAGCTCAATTTTATTTCTGTTTTCCTGTATCTACTTGGGTTAAATACAACAGAAGTGAATTCAACCTGGTAATCACTGGAGTGGAAAATATATTGAATTAGAATAATAAGAGATTTAGATTTATAAAAGTTGGGGGGTAAATATAAGGGACAGAAGATATACTCTGGTTTTTTTAATGAAAGAGCAATAAAGAAAGGCAAAAAAGAGAAAGCAAGTGAGTAAGCAAACAAGCAAGCACAAAGTCATGCCAAAGAGTAAAAACAAATTTATCTTGCTGGCTAAAAATTAATGAGGATCATAAACCCAATGACAGCTTTCTTTGATAATGAATCAACTCAAGTCCAATAAAAGTAGTTGACCATGTCATGCTTCTCCTTTTTTTTTTTTCCCCCTCCTTTTGACCCTTTTATGTAATGCCATTCTTTCACTGTGATGGTGTGACCTATAGTGGAAAAAATTTATGGCTAAATAAACTAATTAATGTTAACAACCATTTTGTCATGTGAAGGTAGAAGACTGTAAATAAACATCAAAAGAGGCAATTGTTCTTTAGATGACGTCTGTTTATAACAAGAGTTAAGAATTATGCAATGCATTTCAAATAGAAAAGTTTTATTACCATCATTCCATGTTACCTGAGTTACATATGTATGTGAGCAGTATAAACTTAGGTATTTGGGGAGAAACAGTCCACACTGGGTCTCAGAGGATATGTATACCAAGCTACCACTATGAATAAAAGAAAAACATAATTGCTAACCTGTTATTTTGGCTGTGCTGGGTTTTTATTGCTGCATGTGGGCTTTCTCTAGTTACACTGAGAGAGCTTTTCATCGTGGTGGCTTCTCTTGTTGTGGAACACAGGCTCTAGGCACACAGGCTTCAGTAGTTACCCACCATGGGCTTAGTAGTTGTGCCTGGCAGGCTCTAAAGCACAGGCTCAATAGTTCTGACATGTGGGCTTAGTTACCACGAGGCATGTAAGATCTTCCTGGGGCAAGGATTTAGCTTGTGTCACCTGCATTGACAGGCGCTGCTTAACCCTGGGCCACCCAGGGAAGCCCCTATAAGTATGCATTTGTAATCAAGGACTTACATAGAAAAATCCTCTGGTCATGTCTAACTTGAGTATTCTGTGGCATTGTTAAAATTTTTAATGACATTTATTTTTGATTGTCAATCTTGACAGATATAAAACTTAAATTTTATTTTGAATATATATCATTAAACATGCATTGTTAAAATTATGTTAAGAAAAGCATGTGAATTTTCAATGTGGTTTGTACAACAGTGACTAATAAACAGTTCAGGTATGTAGTAGAAAAGGAGAATATTTTAGAAAATACTTTTAAAGAAAAACTATAGGAACAAGCAAAAACTCGCCACTTTTTCTCAATCTATTTATTCATTCCATTGGTGACTGTGAAATTAAATCTCCCCTGTAGCCCTTAATTCACTTAGAAATTCCTTTTCTTTCTTGTTTTATATATATATTTTTGCACTAACTCTTCAGTCATTTAAAAACTTTTTTCTAATACAATTATAGCAGTACCTTTATTATCTTGGCTTCCCAGGCAGTGCAGTGGTAAAGAATCCGCCTGCCAATGAATGAGAGTTGGATTCAATCCTTAGGTCGGGAAGATTCCCCGGAGAAGGGAATGGCTATCCATTCCAATATTCTTGCCTGGAGAATTCCATGGACAGAGGAGCCTGGTGGGCTACAGTCCATGGGGTCTCAAAGAGTCAGACACAACTGAGCGACGAACGCTTCCAACACTAACACTGCCCCCCTCCAATGTGACTACATTTAAAAGCAAAATCTTTAAAGTGATAACTAAGTTAGGTGAGGTCCTAAGGTTAGGCTGCCTTAGTCCATTATGACTAGTGTCCTTATAAGAGGAAATTTGAACACACAGACACCAACAGAAGGAAGATGGTGTGAAGGTGTGGAGAGAAATTGGCCATCTGCAAGCTGAGGAGTGGGATGTCAGAGAACACCAACTATGCTGACACCTCGATCTCAGACTTCTAGCCTCCAGAACTAGGAGAAAACTAATTAATGTTGTTAGAATCATCCAGTCTGTGGTATTTTGTTAGGATAGTCCCAGCAAACAAATCCATGTCAATACCACCATGCCCTATGGGAGAACAAAAATTGCCAACATAAGACTATGCTTTTACAACTCTCTTATTTGCGTTAGGTCTTCGGCTTTCTCAATAATTCTCAAGGTATCAGCTGCCACCTATTACTAAAAAGTGCTTGACTATTTAAATAGTCACTTGAGGCAAATAATGAAAGCTCTCCAAAACTGTGTGGCTGTTTGATTTCTGGATTTCCAGTTGTCTTTTGATCTTTCCCTCCCACATGAGAGAATGGTGGCAGCCGTCAGAGGATCAGGGTTCTATTTTAGGCTCTTTCCTGTGCTAGTCTTACGACTTTGTCAGATATTACTTCCTCTTCTGTCAAAGGACAGTGGAGATAATGGTTTATCAGGTAGCTGTGAGATTGAAATGCACCACTGTAGCATATAAAAAAAGGACTTTGTAAATGCAGCAGTGTTATACAAACAGTAATTACTGTAACCAGAAACCTGACCTCTGGTCAAGTATTTGTTGGCAAGTGGAGATTCATTGTGGCAGCTAATTTATCAATGATCAGTAATAAGTTACTGAAAATACTAATTGTTCCATGTTAAATCAAGTCATTTTGGGGAAGATATAACTTGAAAAATAGAAGCCCTAAATTCTTGCTATGAAAATAACTGTCTATAGTTTCTTATCTTGTTGTTTTGGTTGCTAAGTCATGCCTGACTCTTTACAACCCCATGGACTGTAGCCCACCAGGCTCCTCTGTCCATGTGATTTCCCAGGCAAGAATACTGGAGCAGGTTGCCAGTTCCTTCTCCAGGGGATTTTCCCAGCTCAGGGATGGAATTTGCATCTCCTGTATTGTCAAGCAGGTTCTTTACCACTGAGCCACCGGGAAAGCCCAATAGGTCTTGTAGAGCTTTTTCAAGGAATAAAAAGATAAGATCTTTCCTTTCTTCCTTTAGTAATTTTAAGTTATATTTTACAGTGATTACTATTATCACAAATCCGTAAGTTTTAAGTGCAACTTTTGATGTTGACAGTGGTTAGTTTAGCTTGTGTTTATCCTCTTGGCATACAAATATTAAGTATGGTATGATTCAATGTGAGTCTGTCACATAGCGTTATCTATTTTCCTTCTTATCAGTTATACTTTATGAAGCAATTTGAAAAAACATCAAATTATCTTCAATAATACAACTAGTTGTACCCAGCTCTAAGTGCAATTATTTTCTACTGTGTTGGTGTGTTTGACTCTCAATGGCTGTTCGTTGCACATTGGCATAACCATGGTGGTGAGGGCACCTGGTTTATGGCCAGGTTTGTCCAGGAACTTCATTCACTGTCTATTTGTAAGATCCAATCTGGTGTTTTAAAACTCGAGCCTAATCTTTACTTTCAAATTAGATTTTATTCTCCTAGCTTCTCTCCTCAACATCTCTCTTTTTCCATTTTAGTTACATGTACATGCCACGCCTCATTTTTGATCTTCACATATCTGTGTACACTTAAAGTGCTCTCAATGAACATAGACTTAATAGGATGAGACACTGGCCCCTGTAAAAAGCCAAAACTTTAATATTAGTCTAGAGAGAAACAAAAGGTCCTTTTGCCTGTTAGTAAAAGTTGAGGGTACGAATTCACAGCAAAAGAATCCTTTAAGTTGGATTTGCTTTGGATATATTGAAATTAGGGGGTTTTAATGCCTGTTTTAGAATGTAAAATCTGAGAAGGAATAAGTATCTTTACACTTGATCTTAGTCAAAAGGGTGAGAAGCAATGAGAAGGAATAAATATCTTAAAAAAAATCCTTCTTATTTCTTTGTGGTAAAATATACATAATGTAAAAGTTGCCGTTTTAACCATGTCCTTCTTACCATTAAATGCTGTGTTTATTCTCAAATTTCCTGTACTATTAAGGAAACCACCTTTATCTAAATGACAAACATAATCTCTATGCTAATCCAGTTATGTCCCAGGCGAGTGAACCCATAAAGGCCAATTTCCCTTTCCTTGTGCTGGGATGAGTCCTGCAGAATCAGACAGAGACTCTCAAGCACAAGCCCTGTGTTCAGAACTCAGCCAATAAATTGCTCCATGCTCCGAACAGATGTTTCCCTTTCAGGTTAATGCGCCGCTTGTGGATCATGGTTTTTTTTTTTTCCCCTTCCCAAGAGGAAATATCAGCATGGCCATAAACTAGAAAGCTGCTTCCGAGCCTCCCAAAATACCCGAAAGTGGCAACAGAAGAGGCAGGGAGTGAGTGTGGAGAAGTGGGGTGAGATCTCTTCATGGCACGCCCCTTCCATTTTCTCTTATCCTTTATTTTTCCCTGCCACTTTCTATTTCAGAAATCACTTGAAATATGATAGGAATGCCTATTATTTTTATTCTTTTTATGCATTTCTTTTGGAAATGAATTTTATTTTTTAAAGTCTTTGTCGAACTTGTTACAATATTGCTTCTGTTTTTTTTAATTTTTTTTTTTGACCTGAGGCATATGGGATCTTAGCTCCCTAAAAACGCTTATTGGTTGTTTTTTTCAAACATGTTTTAGCACATCAAAGATTGCGACCAGGGAAAGGAGACTATTCAAATTACCATGTGTAGCACCGCACGGCGTTCTCAGAAACGGTTCCCCTCCAAACTGTGCTGGAAGACAGTTCACATTCTCAACATGAGAAAAATAGCAACATCCGTCTTGCATTTGCTTTGCGCGCATGCTCAGTTGTATCTCGCTCTGTGATCCTGTGGATTGCAATCTGTCATGCTTCTCTGTCCGTGGGATTTTTCAGGCAACAATACTGAAGTGGGTTGCCATTTCCTTCTCCAGGGGATCTTCCCGACACAGGAATTGAACCTGAGTCTTTTGAGTTGCCTGCATTGGCAGCCAGATTCTTGACCACTGAGCCACCTGGCCAACTTAGAGACTTTTTCTGATAGAGAAAGAGATGCTTATTAAGAGAGTATTATTCTCCGAAACAGAAGGAGAAAAAAATGATCTGCTCCTTCACTGACAGTAAATTTCCAAAAACGAAATCTCTTTTCTTTGTTATGCTTTGCTTTTTGTGAAGGATTAGGCTGATTCTTCTTTATGGGGAAATTAGTCCTAACCTTCTATACATGTGAGTGCCAGTGTTTGGATGGTGGCACTGTTTTTCTGGCCTTGGCAAGCAGTTCAGAGGCACATGTTTTTCCCTCCCAGAGTGATATTGTCATCCATGTGCTCAAAACTCACTGTCTCCACTTCTCCTCTGGTGACTGGAATGCAGACTTTATATGCTGATGTGAATGGGCGAGGGTGGAAGGAGAAAAGTGAAGGCATTTTATGGTTTACCAAAATATGCTTGAACATTCATCATTTTAAAAGATCATCATTTATATCTCTTTTAGAAAACTTTCCCCAGACTGAAATACCAGAGAATTTTAAAAGATGAGAATTTTAATGATGGCTGTGGTAAAAATGCAGTGTTTTGAACTTTTCCTTCATGATCAAAGTCCTTTATTTATACTTGTTTTGTGGTCAGTTGAAGAAGTTTCCCAACTTTCCATTTAATCCATGTTAAATGTTCTCAGTGCAGAGAAGGCGGCAGGGAAAAGAGAGATGAATCTTTGGAATCAGATGGTTGGTTGAAGAATTCTTTCCATTAACCCATCATTAACCCATCAGTCCATCAGTCAATTATTTGGTCAATTAATACATACATTGAGAAAATAATTGTGTTGCCTCCCAGGTGTCAGGTAGGGTGCTGGGGATACAAGGTGAGTAAATATTATTATTGCTTTAGACTAGTGTTTGCAAAGCTCCCCAGTAAACCATGCACAGCCTCTCCTCTAAGCTTCACAACTGTACTGTGGAGGAAGGATTGTTGTGCCATTTCACGAACTAAGAGCCTGAGGTTTGTCCATGGTAGCTCGACTAGTAGTTAGCTAAGCCATGGTTACACAATAATCTATCTGACTCTAAACCAGAGGATGGTTTACCTATCACCTCTTAACGTCAAAACAAAGTCTTTGCCTACATCTCCTTGCCTCATTTTCTGAATAAGTGAATTACTAAGGTTTATTTCCCAGGTGGTGCTAGTGATAGAGAACCTGTCTGCCAATGAAGGAGATGCAAGAGAAACAGGTAGATCTCTGGGTGGGGAAGATCCCTTGGAGGAGCACACGGCAACCCACACCAGTCTTCATGCCTGGAGAAACATGTGGACAGAGGAGCCTGGTGGGCTACGGGTCCATGAGTTTGCAAAGAGTCGGACACGACTGAAACAACACAGCACATTGATAGGTGAGGCATAGAGAGACTGCATAATACAAAGGTTAACACAGCGGTCTCCAGTTTGGGCTTATTGGGTCAAATTCTTGCTCCGCAAATCAAACCACAAGATATCAGTTTACACCTGGTAGCATAACTATTACAAAAAGACAAGAAACGACAGGTGTTAATGAGGATGTGGAGAAAAGGGAACCCTTGTGCACTATTGGTGGCGATGTAAATGGGTAGCCTCAATTCATTGGGATGGGTTTTAAGATTGCATTGGTCAAGATGTGTTATCCACTAACGTAGGATCTTCAGATGACAACAAAAACACTCCAGGTGAACAATTAACAGATTGAGGTCTGTTTCTGGGAGAAGTTGTAGAGGGTAATGATTTCTCTCCAGGTAGCTAAATCAGGAAGACAAACGAGAATAGTTACATTCTCTTGGACAGTGTCTTCTCAGTTTGGTGATTTCCAGTTAAATGTAGTTAGATCCCTGAGTAGTTCATACCTTTACTATTTCTCCCAAAGCTAATGAATTGCATATGTTTATCCAAGATAAGGCTGCATGGCCTAACTTAAATATCAAATTTATATTAACTCAATTTGATATTAATTATGCACATTAATCTTTGACTGATAAAATGGAGAGATAAGTAAGTACATAAAGAATCTCGTCTGTAGTAGTGGTTAAAAAAAGAAGTGTGGGAGGAGATAGGTCCTTCACTGTTGAAAAACTGAGGAAGCGGTGCTAAGCTGTGAAGTTTTGGTAGTGTTTAAACCAAGGAGGCACTTATAATAATTTGATCTCATTCTTTTGTCAGAGGGAGGCTGATTATCTTGCCTTGATTCATTTAGAGTTCATGTTAGAATTAGCATCTAAGTCTCTAGTTTTAGCCATATCCTTTGCGTTATTCCATGCTACTCTAGAAGTTGTTTTAACATAGGTGTTGGTGTCTAAAATGTCAAGATTCAGGAAGAGCTGTGTTGTATGAATAAATTAGGCGGTAAAACTTGGATTTATGCTGGCTTGATTTGGTATCACTCCGCAGTTGGTAAGACCAGTATTTCTAGGTTCTTGCTGCTTGTCACACAGTATAGGTAGATAATTGTAGAGATGTAGAGAAGGAAGGAAATACCACTGAGCTGGCCATGGTCCCATAGACAGTTTAATTGTGCTTATCTGTTTAGAAAGACAACCCCCACCTTCCATAAGTTGATGCTGGTTTTTAAAACTGATTGTCCTTCTCATCCCCTAGTAAATTTCTAAATTTCTATCTAATACTGTAATTATAATCATCACCAGTGTAGCTTACATTTTTTTTCTGTTTAAATCTCCATTAAATTTTAATAATATATAGGACTATAACTTAAGTTGTTCACAAAAATCTGTTCTGTCAAAGAATATTTGCGCATCTAAGCTTAATATTATATAGTTGCTATCTTCCGTAATTTCACATACAAGAAAAAATTTGAAGTAAAGTCTGGCCTGTATTTGCTAATGAATGTGATTGGGAAATTGCTAGAAAAGTTTAGGAAAAAGAAGTCCTTTATCGTGTTACATAATTCAAGGTCAAAAGAAACACAGTGTTCCTTGTGCGATAGAAACCTCCTGTTAGTTTTTATCACATATACCTGATTTCAGCTAAAATGTAATACACACTGAATGAGACCGGAACATATTTTCCTTCTTCTTTTAGATTTATACTTATATTTGTACTGTTCATAATAGAAGAAGAAAAAAAAACAGGAAATAAAAGTAATTTGAGTCCTAAACAGTCTGAAAGGAAATGGCAAAGCTACATAATTCCATATTTCATGGTTTAGACAAAAGAAAACATTTGGTGTTTTAATAATATCTTCTTAAGAATATTTACACAGTCAATTTAAGCTTATATCAGTTTATGCCCTTTGTATATTTTAGATAACATTGTTGAATTTCCTTTGACTTAACATGAGGTGGACTTCCTAATGTGGTGAACCTATGCAGACAGGCTCTCCCTCCACCATCCCCACAAAAGCCATTTATTAAGCAGCTATTTGTGTTAGTTTGCAAAAGATATTCCAACACTGTGTGCTTTGATTTCACCTCTAAGTTAGTTTTGTTGAAAACGACATTCCTTAGATTCTCTTAACTCTCATGATACCAACTGGGTATGTTTAGATGATGTTGTTTTCAAATATTAGACAAAACCATAATATACACATAAGTTGCAATATTCTTGGCTACCTACAAAGCAAATTTTGACATAGAATACAGCAAATCTGTAAACCCTGAAAACAAAGACACTTTTTTCATCTCTCTGTAAATCTCAGAAAAAGTAGAACCCAAAACAATTTTTGTGACCGTTGCCTAAGTCTGCTGTGTCTTCTATTTGAAGTCAGTAGATGGCCATTTTTGCAACAGGCAGATGTTGTTGGAGTCAGACAGACTGTGGTCAGGATGCAGTGTTCTACTTGTGAACACGTGCCAGCAAGTGTCTGTTCTCAGAGCCCAGACAGTCATGGCTCAAATCCATTTGTATCTTGCTTTTTTGGATGCCAAGCACCCCCAGCACAGAATGAAAATAGTTTTTAATCAGTCAAATTGGGTAAAAAAAAAAGAACATGTACAGCATAGCTGATATCCTGTTTTTTAATTACAGATCATATGGACCTAAGTTTTGTTCAGAATAATTTGATGTTAGTTATACTAAGATAGGAAAGAATCTCTCAAATTCCCTCTAACAGTAAAATAAAATACATTTCATAGAATGTTTATGGTGCATGTATAGTTTTCAAGAATGTGTGGATAACATGTACTCAATAATTTATGAATGATTATATGTTGAAAGATTATGATGCAGATATTTCAAACAAAGAATGCAATTCCCCCTGGAAAGAGAATTATGAATGTTATGTTAATTGTCATGTCAGCCTTCCAAACCCTGATGAACTCAAACTGTAGCTGCATAGTGCTTGAATATGGTATTATTTATGAGGACACAGATTCTGGGTTATAAAAGATTGAGGCATAAGGATTATGTCTGCTTTCAGTGCAGTCTGGAAGAAGAAGTCTGTTCTCAGTGTAGCCTGGGAAAAGAAATGGGACTCTCTGTTTCTGTATCCTTTCCACTAGACTCATCAAGGAGGCTGAACTTGTTGAGGCTCCAGTGATAATAGGGAAGAGACAAAAGATAACATGATCGGATGGCTCTGATCATGGCCAGGTGACATGTTTGGTGATTTTTAAGAGGAAATGATTTCCAGGCCAAAGCAACTGTCAGACTTTGATGAAGTTGGGTTTCCCTGCCCAAATGCTTACTAATCAATTGATACAATACATTTGATGTGTAGGATCGTATTACCTAGGAAAGAGTATGAAAAAATTTTTAGACTGTTATCACAAAATCTGTTTCTGTTTATACCTTTGACAGAGATAGACCTCATTCTAGTGTGCTTAGATTTATTGTACTTGGCATGTATTGTGTTTTTTACAATTTGAAAATTTGTGGCAACCCTTATTGTGCAAGTCTGTTGGTGCCATTATTTAAAAAATTTTTAATTTATTTATGTTTGGCTGTGTTGGGGCTTTGTTTATGTGTGAGGGCTTTCTCTAGTTGCAGCAAGTGGAGGCTACTCTCTAGTTGTGGTATATGGGCTTCTCATTACTGTGGCATAGGCTCTAGAACTCAGGTTCAGTAGTTGTGGTATCCTGGATCAGTTGCTCTGTGGCACGTGGGACCTTCCAAACCAGGAATTGAACTCATGTCCCTTGTACCAGTAGATCAACTCCTAAACACTGTACCAGCAGGGAAGTCCTGGTGCCTTTTTGGGGGGAACATTTTGTGTTTCTCTGTCACATTTTGGTAATTCTCTCAATATTTTAACTTTACTGCTAGTATTATATTTGTTGTGGTGATCTGTCATCAGGGATCTCTGAGTCAATGCTGTGAGCTGCTGAAGACTCAGATGATGGTTAGCCTTTTTTAACAGTAAAGTATTTTGTTTTTTAATTAAGGTATGTACATTGTGTTTTTTTAAGACATCTTTTGCACATTTAATAAACTGCAGTATGGTGTAATTATAACTTTTCTATGCACTTGGTTGTCACTCACTTTATTGTGATATTCATTTAATTGTGGTTGTCTGGGACCAAACCCATTGAGTCTGTGATACCATCCAGCTATCTCATCCTCTGTTATACCCTTCTCCTACTGCCTTCAATCTTTCCCAGCATCAGGGTCTTTTCTAAGGAGTCAGTTCTTCACAACAGGTGGCTAAAGTAATGGAGTTTCAGCTTCAGCATCAGTCCTTCCAATGAATATTCAGGACTGATTTCCTTTAGGATTGACTGGTTTGATCTCCTTGCTGTTCAAGGGACTCTCAAGGGTCTTCTCTAACACCACAGTTCAAAAGAATTGCACAGGGAACACAGAAGAGGTTCATGAGACAAGAAGAGCAGAAGAAAGCCCTCTAAAATTTACCCAGGGGACTTCCCTGCTGGTCTAGTGCTTAAGACTTCACCTTCCAATGCAGGAAGTACAAGTTTGATCCCTGGTCAGGGAGCTAAGATTCCACATGCCTCACAGTCAAAAAGTCAAAATATAAAATAGACACAATATTGTAATGAATTCAATAAAGACTTTAAAAATGGTCTACATCAGAAAAAATCTTAAGAAAAATAAAATAAAATTTACCTACAGAACATTCCCGTAATGACTCTGGCTAAGGTTTTTCTCTAGTGCTGTTGAAGAGGATGACTAAGAAATGTATCCAGGGCTCCCTTGGAGGTCACAGTATGTATTGGTGTTGAAGTTAAAAAACTCTGGGCTTTCTCAATCATTCTAACTCATCCTTTTTTTTCATAAATCCCAGAAACACAGACTCCTAATGAAATTGATATCTGAACCAGGCTTCCTCTAACAGGTATGGCTAGGATTTTGAAACCCAGAGTAAGAAAAGCCAGGTGTATGCAACTAAGGTAGAATTTTGCTCTAATCAAATTTATTTCTGACAGTGTATATTCCTGTTCATTTGTTTTCCACCTTCAGGTCTGTGTTATTGTCAGTTTCTTATACTGTGACAACCACATTCATTTGTGGACTTAACATTCACTTGGCTTTTTAGCATAAATCTAAAATTGTGATTATTTCCTCTCTCTTTTTACCTCAGTTTCCATAGCTGCTATTGCCTAAATAATTTAGCTATATCCTTAGCTTTTTTTTTTTTTTTGAAGAAGGAACCATTAGGTCCAACATTTTATTTTATTTTATTTTTTCCATTTATTTGTATTAGTTGGAGGCTAATTACTTTACAATATTGTAGTGGTTTTTGTCATACATTGACATGAATCAGCCATGGATTTACATGTATTCCCCATCCCAATCCCTCCTCCCACTTCCCTCTCTACCCAATCCCTCTGGGTCTTCCCAGTGCACCAGGCCCGAGCATTTGTCTCATGCATCCAACCTCCTCAGTTTTTCTTGATTTCTCCACCTTATAGGGAAGAAAACTTAGTTCTGAGTTGTTTAAGACTACTGATGTCCCAGCTAGATGCCTCTAAGTATTGTCAATTCTGTAAATTAAAGAAGAATGAAGTGGTAGAGGTCTTAGAAAAAGCTAGTCCAATTTCTCACCAAATGAAGAAATCCTTCTACAGGACTTGAGCTTGATTGGCTAGCTTCTGTTTAGACAGTTCCTGTGATAGGGGTGCTCCCTTGTGAGATGACTGCCTTTACTAGGGAAGACTCCTCTTATGTTCATTTAAAATACCTTCTTTACTTTCATACAGTGGTCCTTGTGTGATGTCTTGGAAACTCAGAATAAACTTTTCGTAAGATAAGCCTTCAAATGTTTGTAGACAATTAGTATGGTTGTTCTTCTCTCTTTTAAAATAAACACCCATGAAGGTACAAATTTTTGGTCTCCAGACATTCATTCAGCTAGTAAAGAATCTGCTTGTAGTGCAGGAAACCAGGGTTCGATCCTTGGGTTGGGAATATCCCCTGGAGAAGGAAATGGCAACACATTCTAGTATTCTTGCCTGCAAAATTCCATGGACAGAGGAGCCTGGCGAGCTTCATGGAGTCTCAAGAGTCAGACAAGACTTAGTGACTAAACCATCATAGACATTTATTACTCCATTTGGCTTATATGGAATAAAGTTCATTTTGTCAATATTCCTCTTCAAGCAGGTACATCAAATCAGTTCCTCATAGATAATCTAACTTTAGAACTTAAAATGGGATGATCCCTACCCCCTTTCATAAATAGCTGTATTCAGGCTCTGTAGTCCATGTAACCTCACCATTTTTGGTTCTCAACATCCTTATCATACATTGTGGTCAACTGAACCATCTGATCTTCTTTAAGAGCAGATATTTTTAAGAGTGGACTGTCATAGCATGGAATATGTAATTTAAAAATTAAGAACATTGTTTTATATGATACATGATAAATTGCATCTCCTGGTTTCATCACAGCTTTCCATTAATTGGAGAGGCTATTCAACCTAGATGCAATGTATTCACTATCCCTCCCAGTATGATGTCATTTATAAATTTGGTGAACCTGCCTCCATGTCTTCCTTTAGGTCATGGGTCAATAGCACATGGTTTGGCTTCTGTAAGTTTATTAGTCTATTGGTATTACCCATTGACTTAATTATGGCAATACATCTTTGGCTGTCATTGGCATTTCTTCATTTCAAAACAGAAATCCAGGGAGTTTCTATCACATACCTTTTTTAATTCAAATTCTATCCATGACATTCTTCTGTTCTCTAACAGCCTTGTTTAAAAAGTTAATCATGTTAGTTTATTGTGATTTGTCTTTTGGAATATATTCTGGTATCACAATTTATGCTTAAGATCTAAAATTGCAGACATCAATCAAACTTACTAAACTGTATTCAGTGGAACCCATCACTTCTGCTCATAGATGACCAGAAAATAAATACTTCTGACACTCCTCCCATTCTTTAATTTTCCAAAATTGCAAACACTGTTTCTATGGTTGCACCTGGGCATTCTTTTAGTTCCCTGGGAAGCAATGCAGGTAGGGCCAGAGAAAGGAATTTATTTAAATTAGATATTCTTTCACCTTTATTATAGTTGATTTCACTTTAACACATTCATTGGCCACTTTCTGGATTTAAGAGTACTACCTTGAAATAGAAGGTGGTAACAAAAGAGAAGGTGAGTGGTAACTTTCCTGTCACTTAAAAGCATTACTTGTTATACATTTACAATTACCATATCTCATCCTTTTAACAATTATTTTAGTTTTCTGCGTCTCTATAATCTTCCTGAAACAATTCTAATAGGTCTGTGACATAATTTTGAGTTCATACATACTTACATATTGTGAGCTTCCCAGGGGCTCAATGGTAAAGAATCCACCTGCCAGTGCAGGAGATGCAGGAGACTCGAGTTTGATCCTTGGGTTGGGAAGATGCCCTGGAGGGGGCAATGGCTACCCACTCCAGTATTCTTGCCTGGAGAACCCCATGGGCAGAGGAGCCTGGTGAGTTGCAATCCATAGGGTCATAGAGAGTTGAATGTGACTGAGCCAGCACTCACCAACACAGCTTACTTCCATGTCCTCCTCTTACATTTTTTTTTTTTTTTAAAACATCTCACTTGATAATTATCTTTCAGAATTTAAGTGTTCAAAATTCTGTTGATAGGCTGTGCTATCCTGTTCATTTTTAAGTTACTAGCAATAGAATCATGCATTTTTCTATTGTTTCCTTTTGGTCATCAGCTTTAGTGTAATCCTCTGCACAACATTTTGTTTCTTTTCCCTTTTATTTTTATTGGTAGTAGTTTTTAGTTCTAAGGTAACACAAACACAGATGCCTAAAGGGTTATAGTTTTACCAGAAATAGCTTTTCCCCTGAGAGGTCAGCTCTCTTTTCTCCTGAGGCAGCAGCACTTGGGCAGCATCCTTGTAGAGCAGCCCGGGTTCCAGGCCCGTGGCGCCCTCTCTTCAGATGTTTACGGTACCGCACCCATTAAACAGCAGTCCTATTCGGAGGCCTGGGTCCCAGCTCTGCAGGGCCCCTTCCCCTCCAAGTTTTCAGGTCTTAATAACCTCTTCCTTTTGTTTCCTCAGATGTAGGGAGTGGTAGCTGTCTCCTGTAGCTTCTACTTCTGTATCCCTCATAATACTTTATATTAAGTTCTCTCTGTTAAAATATCTGGAGGACTTCCGTTTCCTGGTTTCTGTTCCCTGAGCAACACAAGTACCAAAATGGCAGTCTCCTATTTCTTCCTTCCTTATCCTAAGTTAGCATTCAAATGAAAGTAGCAGTGAACACGTGTCAGTTTCCCTTAGGTGATCAGTTCTGTACATAGAATGTTTTGCTTTACTCTTGGGTTCACTCTCAAGTACATCAACAGTGAAAATCATCACTGGGATCAGTAGGTTTGATAACACTTGTTACAGTCCATTGGTGCATTTTCTGTTTGTTTTCTCTAATCCCATTCTTGCCACTGAACTCATTACATTCACTTTTATTCTGTGACCCCTTTGAGTTTTCTTCTGGCTTTCTCCCCCTGCACTATTTCTTTATGTCAAGGACAATTTATTTTTAAGATGCTGCAAGAAAAGGTATATGACCTTGATTTTGCATCATACTGTCAAGCAGGGAGAGTAGTAGGAAAGGGATGGGAAGAAGATCAGTGTGCTACAGTCCTCAGATTACTGTACCTCTTCACGGGGTATGCACTTCTAAATCTCTGAATGACCTTAACTCCTTAATGTTTCTCTGACTAATCGCCCTCACAAAACTCCCTCTGAAGTGAAAGTGATTGTGTTAGATGCTCAATTGTGTCTGATTCTTTGTGACCCCATGGGCTGTAGTCCACCAGACTCCTCTGTCCATGGGGATTCTCCAGGGAAGAATACTGCAGTGAGTACCCATTCCCTTTGCCAGGGGATCTTCCCAGCCTCGGGGTTGAACCTGGTCTCCTGCATTGTAGACCGATTCTTTACTGTCTGGGCCACCAGGGAAGCCTGCAAAACTAGCTCCAGGTGTGCCCACATCAGTATCTGTTCCCAACCAGGGAATGAACATGTGCCCCTTGCGGTGAACGTGTGGAGCCGTAACCACTAGCCATCAGGGAAATAGAGGAAATTAATTGAAATTATTTTTTAAAAAAACTGAAAGTGTGTAGTGATGATGCTGGGTGCAATAGCCTTACCTCGTGCCCAGGCATTGGCAGGTTTGTCCATCTTTGCATTTGCACCATCAGTGCAAATGTAGCAGTTAAAAAGGCAAATAAAACCTTAGTATAATAATAAAAAAGAGTTTTGACCTCATGAACCCCTGGAAAATTTTCAGGGACCCTTGGGTCTGTGGAACACACTTTAAAGATTGCCTCCCTAGAGCAATATGTTGATTCCAGTCACTACTTAGAAACCCTCTTAAACATAAATTATGAATTCATATCATTGGTTTAAAAACACATATACACTTTATTCCAAATAGCTAGTTTAACCCATTTGAAATTGTTTTTAATAATAGTGACATTTAATATCATATTTATGGCTTAAATGACAATAAATGATCAAAATAGCATAGGAGAAAACAACTTATGCACTTGTGTGGTTTTGTCATAAGAAAAGAAATAATGCTGGAAAGATGGTCTTTTTCTTGTGTCACATACTATATGTATGTATTTTGCTTTGAATATTGGAAAACATTTTTCTTTTTCCTTTAGAAAAATTTATTCTCATTATGTTTTCCTCTTAATCATTTAGCTACTCCACTTCTAATGTTTTGTCATTACTAAGGTTTTTCTCATCTTATTAAAATCATGAGTTCATGTCAGTAAATTGTGGTGTTGTTGACTCTAAACAAAATGGAACAAATTTCCCTTCAATTATATTTATGCTTGGTAGGAGACTCAAGTGATGTTTTCTCATTCTGACAAGTTCAGTCAAAATTTATGGTCTTTCTCCAAGAGAGAATAAATTCTGTTTACAAGATGTAGTAAAAAATGTAGCTGCTATTTTGAATTTGCAGATCATCCTTTCTTGACATAGGTTTGAACTACTATCCTAAATCTTAAGCTTTTCAAGGGAAATGGGCCAGCTCACTGTCTTCCTTTCTTTATTCTCATCCCCCCCCACAAACATATAAATCCAATCTGTTCACACTTTCCAGAAGTTTCCACACATTTTTCCCCCTCAGAACAATAGTGATGAACAATGAACTGGACTACTGAAAAGATGGGCAACATTGGGACATTAGCTCTAATACTACTGTGCTGAGCAATAGCATGACATAGGAGAATGCAGTCTTCCCAGAATGAATTTTATTTTACATGAGAACTTAGTAAACCTTAGTAAGTCTGATAAGTTAAGAAATAGTAAATCTTAGTAAATCTGATACATTAACCAAAAATGGAACACTCTGGTTACTTCAGATAGAACCGAAAGAAAACAAGCTTTCAGTTTCCTCTTATTTCCAGGAAAGGTCCCCAGGGAATCCTTTGACTTTGGAACTTTATATCAGTTCAGTTCAGTCGCTCAGCCATGTCCGACTCTTTGTGACCCCAAGGACTGCAGCACGCCAATCTTCCTTGTCCATCACCAACTCCTGGAGCTTGCTCAAACTCATGTCCATCAAATCGGTGATGCCATCCAACCAGCTCATCCTCTGTCATCCCCTTCTCCTCCTGCCCTCAATCTTTCCCAGCATCAGGGTCTTTTCAGATGAGTCAGTTCTTCTCATCAGGTGGCCAAAGAATTCGAGTTTCAGCTTTAACATCAGTTCTTCCAATGAACACTCAGGACTGATCTCCTTTTAGGATGGACTGATTGGATCTCCTTGCAGTCCAAGGGACTCTCAAGCGTCTTCTCCAACACCACAGTACAAAAACATAAATTCTTCAACTCTCAGCTTTCTTTATGGTCCAGCTCTCACATCCATACATGACTACTGGAAAAACCATAGCTTTGACATGACGGACCTTTGTCGGCAAAGTAATGTCTCTGCTTTTTAATATACTGTCTAGGTTGATCATAGCTTTTCTTCCAAGGAGCAAGTTTATTTTAATTTCATGACTGCTGTCACCATCTGCAGTGATTTTGGAGGCCCCCCAAATAAAGTCTGGAGCTGTTTCCATTGTTTCCCCATCTATTTGCCATGGAGTGATGGGACTGGATGCCATAGCTTGATATACTTAGGTGATTTTCAGAAGTTTGCAGACTTTCATCCTAAAATTTTAAATCATTGTTAAGGAGTTAGAGTGCATATGGCATAATGAAGAAAAAGCTGTATGTAACTCTAATAGTTCATACCATATTTTTATCTCAGAAATTCTTTTTTTTCCTAGAAATTCTTTAGTTACTTGAAAATCTTAGAAACCCTATGCTGGGATATAAAACTCTCCTGGCAGATTTCATCAAGTAGAACTGATTGCCCTTCGTTTCTTTGGCTGATGCCAGTAATATGCAGCCTAAAGCTGCCAATGCACAACCAAGATGTGGGCTAACAGAAAATGCCATAAGCCAAGAGATTCACCTAGAATCCATCTAACAGAGCTTGGGGTTTCCCTTTGGCATGAAGGCATCAGAAGCACTTTAGTTCTTAGAGCAAAATCGCAAACTCTGGAAAGTTGTATAGAGAATGATGATGGCTGACAATACCATGGGCAGTTTTGATCTTTCAGAGTGACTGACTTTTCATTCAACTTTGTCTTCTTTGGAAAGGTCCCCAAAAGTCAATTTTGAAATCATATCAATACTGTGATGATAATGCCTGTAATCTGGTGTTGGATTTTGAAGAACAAAAGTTCATTAAAACACCATCATCAAGGACAGTCTCTTCTCAAAAGTCACTTTCCTAAACATTTCACTTTACATTAGTCTCTCTTGTTTTCACCAAGCTATGGAATCATGTTTGCATCCCATCTTTCCCCACATATGGCTTTTCTTTCCTTGTTTAAAGGGGAAAATGAAAATGTCTCTCTGCAAAATTCTTCTGCTCTTTTGTTTTCTCTGTGTCAAGATGGCAATCAACCAAACAACCCAGCTGTCAGCAGAGCCTGCTTGATGTTTTAGAAATGTGGATCAGCACAAGACCTGTCCTTGTGTGCCAAGGCAAATTGCAGAGAACAGAGGCCACCTGATTGGTTACTGATTTCAGTAATGAGTTGTTGTTATTGTTTAATCACTAAGTAGTGCCTGAATCTTTTGAGTCCCTATGGACTATAGCCTGCCAGGCTCCTCTGTCCATGGGATTTCCCAGGCAAGAATACTGGAGTGGGTTGTCATTTCTGTCTCTAGGGGATCTTCCTGAACCAGGGATTGAACTCACATCTCCTGCTTGGTAGGCAGATTCTTTACCACTGGGCCACCAGGGAAACCCCTTTCGTAAGGAGAAAGGAGCCTCTATCAGCACTCCTTTTTCTATCCAGTCCATCTGCCCCTGTTCTACCTGTCTTCCTCCTTTATTATAAACTCTCCTTTCCTCCCTCTAAGGCTGGTAAACTTATCAATTACCATATTAATTGTACGGTTCCAGTGCAACTTGTAATCTGCAAGGAAGAATTAGAACCTGCTTCTTCTGATCCCTAGAGCAGTAGTTCTCAAACTTCAGTTGGGTGTGTAAACTCATTGGAGAATTTGTTGATCCCAAATGCGGCAAGGGATCTTCATTTTTAATGAATATAAGTCAATTTTGACTGAAGTGACTCCAATACTAACTTTGAGAAACCTTTAAAAATTGTATTTCCTCTGCCTTCCCAGGGTATAATCTAACCTTAAGGGAGGGGTAAGGATGATTTGGGAAAGCTTCCCAGGTATAAATCTGGTTCAGGGCTTCCCTGGTGGCTCTGTGGTAAAGAATCTGCCTGTCAATGTAAGAGACACAGGTTCAATTCCTGGTCTGGGAAGATCCTAAATGCCATGGAGCAACTAAGCTACTGAGTTTGTGCTCTGCAGCCTGGGAACCTCAACTACTGAAGCTCATGAGCCCTAGAGCTCATCTCAGTGATGGGGAAGCAATCACAATGAGAAGCCTGCTACCACAACTAGAGAGAGTAGCCCCTGCTCACCTCAACTAGAGAAAAGTGCATGCAGCAACAAAGACCCAGCACAGCCAAAAAATAAAATAGATGAAATAATAATAATAATAAAAAATCTGGTCCAACACCATCTTACTTGATAACTCTTTCTCTTGACCGGGAGTTCTCAAGCTTGACTCTACCAGAGAGTCAACTGGGGAGGATTTTAGGGAAAAATGCAGTTGCCTAGACCTACTCCTAGAGATTCTGATCTATAAAGCATTTCTAATTTTTTTTTTTTAAACCTCACAGTGGGTTTATTAAGTAGAGTTAGAATAGAGGTTCTCAAAGTGTGATCTCTGGAGGTGAGTTCACCTGGGAACGTATTTGAAGGAGAGCTTTTGGGACCCATCCCAGTCCTACTTAATCAGGAATTCTGGGGACTGGAGCCAGCATTAGAGACCTCCTAGTGATTTTGTGCTGTGTTTCCTCAGTCACTCAGCCTTGTCTGCAACCCCAGGGACTGTAGCCTGCCAGGCTCCTCTGTCCATGGGATTTTACAGGCAACAAGGCTGGAGTGGGTCGCCATGTCCTTCTCCAAGGGATCTTCCTGACCCAGGGATCGAATCCCCCTTTCCTGCCTTGGCAGGCGATTCTTAACTACTGAGCCACCTAGGAAGCCCCCCAGTGATTCTAATACATGCTGAAATGTGAGAGCCTTTATTCTAGACCAAACTTCAAACTCAAAGCAATGGACATTTAGATAAGACTAATTCTAGTGTTTGATAAATTAGCTATGTTTTCCTTCCCCCTATACTAGTATCTTGGGCACATACACCTTAACAAAGACTTCACTGTTACTCCTAATATAAAAGTTTGCTTTGTTTGCTAAGTCGATTCAGTCATGTCCAACTCTTTGTGACCCCCACGGGCTGTAGCCCATCAGGCTCCTCTGTCCATGGGATTCTCCAGGCCAGAATCCTGGAGTGGGTTGTCATGCACTCCTCCAAAGGATCTTCCTGACCCAGGGATTGAATCCACATCTCTCATGTCTTTTCAATTGGCTGTGAGTTCTTTACCTAAGAATACTGAATATGTTTCAGTGAGATAAAAGAATTGATACCCCTGAGAGATGTAGAGTCCATTAACCTTGCTGTTCATTAGTCTTATCACTTTGAAGGTGAGTGGTCTTTTAAAATAAATGTCAAAGATGAGAAAATTGCTGGAAGATAAAAGATGAGCCCAGATTTGAAATATACCTTCTTTCTCCCTACTTAAAGAGGGGAGCAACCATGTCACCATGGTGACATATAAAGAGTAGAATACACAGAATTAAATACATTACGCAACCTTCTAAAAGTAGTGGCTTCCTTTTAAATTCAAGTTTTAGATTTTAATAAAGGAGTGACATTTGTTTGGCAGTTATATAGGGAGACATTTTTATGTATCAGACAACATTTTCAGAGCTTTTTAAGTATCAGATTATTTAATCTTTACAACATCTGAAGTTAGGCATGATTATATTATGGGAGATGAAATAAGATGGGGAGATGTGAAGTAATTTGCCTAAGATGACACAGCTATAAAGTGACTGAGCCTATGCTTTTAATTACTGTATTATTTAAGGGAAAAAAAATCATAGCTCCTCATTAATTCTTTAACATCTTGAAATTTTGTTTTGTTGAAAACCACTTTTTTTGTGACCTCAATTTTTCTTCCCATTTCCCTTGTGGGTCTTTTTGCATCTATTTATATGTTGGGGGCATTTTATATCACTTCTGTTTATTACTTACACTATAAATTTTCTGTTTTTAATCAGCTAGGGAAAGTAACTGAAAAAGAAAAAATCCGTCCTTTCAATCACAGGATGTTTTGAGTCCATTGCTTGAACTAAGTTGAGATATTTGGATAAGTAAAGAGAAGTGAACATATTTCACTTTTGGATTTTCCAAGGCAACATTAGCAGCTTCCTCTCCTTCTTTTGAGAAAGATGAATTTGGCTATTTGAAGGAAGTCTCCACCAAAATTAATCCCTTTCCCAGGATTTGTTTTTCATATTATTTATTATATTGATAGATTCCTACATATTGTGGGTTTGGCAAAGTCATACAGAACAGCCAGAAAACTGATCTCTTGATACTTTTGTGTCAAAAAAGTCAGAGAAATTCAAGCTGTCAGGTGTCCAAAAAAGTCGACACCTTGTAAATTCTTGGCCCCGATTTGTAACCTGGTGCTTTTGAATAAACATTCAATTTTCTCATTTATGATTAAGAATATGGTGGTTTCTGGTGTCACAACCAACACTTTTCAGAAAGAAAAAAGAATTATCACAAAGGAGAATGAGAGAATAATTTAAAAAATCCTAGACTGAGTACATAATAATTATGCAATATAGCAAAAGAGTAAAATGAACCAGATAATATCAATTAAGACTGATTTCTATTTTTTTCACAAAGGATTGAGAATGAAGAAATTTATTTGGAGCTCTGATTGCAGTTAGTAAGAGAGTTGATTGATCTGAAGACATCTCTATTCAACCTCTCTCACTTTTTAAAAAAACTTTTTATTTTATATTGGAATATAGCAGATTAACAATGTTATGATAGCTTTAGGTCGACAGGAAAAGGGCTCAGTCACACATATGCATGTGTATCCAATCTCCCTCAAACTCCCTTCCCATCCAGGCTGCCACATAACATTGAGCAGAGTTCCCTGTGCTCTATACTAGGATCTTGATGGCTATCCATTTCAAATATCAATCTTTCTCACTTTTTATCCCATTAAGTGTTACTTTCTTTCTACCCCTGGGTGCATGGCTACAGTGGTAGTGTTGGGGACGAAGCTGGTTAGAGGGTCCACCTTTGGAACAGATCCTCAGGTATTCAGTATCTCCTGGGTCCAAGCCCCTGGTTCTTGTGACAAGTTGTTTGCTCATTTGGGCATCAAAAGAGCATGAGTTCTGGAAGTTATATTGGCTTGACCAGTGTAAATCCTGATTCTGATAGCTACTTTCTGTAATACTTCAGAAAAATTGACAACTTCTCAAACATTGTCTTCATTTGTAAAAATAAAACACAAATATCTACTTTATAAGGTTGTTATGATTAGTGCTTGATAAATCACGACAGTAGTAACATCAACAACACAGCAGAGCATCAAGGTCACCAAACCCTCTTCTGAAATGCTGTGTACCTGTTCGCTCAACTCATACGGACTTTCTTCTTGACTTCCTAAACCGAGAGCAGAAGACTAGTGAATATGTTTGGCCATGCCAGATAAAGTTTACTGAACAACCAGCTATTAAAGAACAATCTCTGAGCTGGATTAAGTTAACATTTCCCCCCAAATATGTATTTTTGCAACCCCTATTAATTTCAAATGGGAATTATGCAAATGTGTTAGGACCAAGTCTGGCCTTCGCTCAGGAAAACCTGGGGTCTGTACTCCTTTAAGTATGTTCTGATCCACTTTGCTTTGATCTGGCTGTGCTTTGATCCATGCATCTTAAGGCAGTGTGTGATTGCACACCTGACCCCAACGAATCCAAGTAGCCAAAGGTCTGCATGTTATTAAGAATTTTAATCAAATTTTATTCATAAAGCAGTTTGTGGTTCTATCAACATTTCATCAGAAGTGAACAATCTGGTTTTTATCAATTCAGATATGCAGCTTATCCACAGATAGCTGGAAAATGAGCAGAATATCTCCAGGAAAAAAAAATTATACTTTCAGATTAATTCTCTCTTGGAAAACAAAAATAACAGGAGTTAGCAATTCATGGCTGAGAAATGCAAACACTAGAGAATCAGCCTTTTGGGGGAGAAGTAAAAGTTTATTCAATTTATTGCTTTCTTATTGCAAAATGGCACTGAATACAGTAGTATCAGGGGTTGACTTTTACTGGACACGCTTTGTACTCCAAGTGATGAAAAAACGGATGAATTTTTTTCTCTCCTTTTTATTAGCCATTCTCCTGTTGTTTTGAAGTGTTAAATGTTAGCTGATACCATGCATCTGTGAGTGTGGAATATAGAAGATTTTCTTACTTAGTTGAGCCAAAAAGTCAGCACTGCACCCTGATGACCCACATCTGTTCTCTTTTTTTGAGCCAATTCTGCATAATGTGAATGAGTCAGAGAAAAACACGCTGGTTCCGTCAACAGCAGCTCTTTTTCTTCATGTTCGTATGACTGGGACTTGGAGCTGAGACTGGCTTGAAAATATGTATCTGATCCATTCCCTGCCCAAAGGCAAGCATATGGTAGACGGTATTTTCATCATGAACCATCCCCTAGAAAAAAGGTTTTTACAACTTCCTTGAACTCATTCGTGTGTCTAGAATCTACAAATTATAATCTATCCATTCTCTGTTTTACCACTTTATCTTAATTCCCAAGCTGCAACTTAGAGTTATTTGACTTTACCCTGCTGTTGGCTAAACGGGATTGTGTTTCTCCCTTCTGTGTAGTTTCATACTGTCACTGACTAGGGAGTCTCAGATAACCTGGCATTTAAAAAAAATTGTACAGTGTTGGTGGAAACGTAAATTGATGCAGCCACTACGGAGAACAGCATGGAGGTACCTTAAGAAACTGAAAATAGAACCACCATATGATCCTGCAATCTCAGTCCTGGATATCCAGAGAAAACCAAAATTTAAAAGATACATGCACCCCAGTGTTTGTACCAGCACTACTTAGAGTAGAGTAGATATATATCAAACATATATATATGTTTGATCTCTGGGTTGGGAAGATCCCCTAGAGGAAGAAACGGCAGCCCACTCCAGTATTCTTACCTGGAAAATCCCATGGACAGAGGAGCCTGGCAGGCTAGAGTCTATGAGGTCACAAAGAGCCAGATACAACTAAGCAGCTGAACATGCATGCACCTGATTATAATATGTGTGTGCATGTGTGCTGAGTCCCTTCAGTCATGTCCATCTCTTTGCGACCCCAGGGACTGTAGCCTGCCAGTCTCCTCTGCCAATGTCAGTGGGATTCTTCAGGCAAGAATAGTGGAGTGTGTTACTATTTCCTCCTCCAGGGTGTCTTCCTGACCCAGGGGTTGAACCTTCATCTCTTATGTCTCTTGCATTGGCAGGTGGGTTTTTTACCACTAGGGCCAACTGGGAAGCCCCAGTCATATATATATATTATCCTGTTACACACACACACACACACACACACACACACACACACACACACACACACATATATATATATATATAAGCCCCAGTTATATATATATATATATAAGCCCCAGTTTTATATATATGTATATATATATATATATATATATATATATATATATATATATATTTGTGTATATATGTATACACATACTCACACACAATGGAATATTAGTCCTAAAAAAGAATGAAATAATGCCATTTGTAGCAACATGGATGAACCTAGAGATGATCATGCTAAGTGAAGTAAGCCAAAAACAAATATATAATATTGCTTATATGTGGAATCTAAAAAAGAAAATGATACAAATGAACCTATGTACAGAACAGAAATAGACCTGCAGACATGGGAAACAAACATGATTACTAAAGGGGAAAAGTTGGGGGGAGAGATAAATTAGGACTTTGGGATTTACATATACACACTACTATATATAAAATGGATAACTAGTAAGGACCTACTCTACAGCACAGGAACCTATGCACAATATTTTGTAATGACCTGTTAGGGAAAAGAATCTGAAAAAGAATATAAATAATTGAATCACTTTGCTGTACATCTGAAGCTAACACAACCATATAAGTCAACTATTCTTCAATAAAGATAAATAAGCTAAAAATAATGATTGAACAAAAAAAATTCTGGCACTATATTTATGGTAAAAGGATATGACTTGCATTGACACTTACTCATCTCTTTACAAAAACATTTAATGTCCACTTAGGTGGCCTCCTGGTGTGTCCTCAGAAGCAGCTCTTTTATACCTATGAGTGTGTGGGCAATATAGATTTTGCTTTGCATTGTTCCTGTCCCTGGAACTAATGGGACACCTCCCTGGATTTTGTGCTCCTTGGGGGCGCTGTGACCTCCATAGTGGAGGTGCTTGGTAGTCTGGGGAAAGGAATGCCTCACATACCTTTCCTAAGGACAGAAGTACAACCCTGACATCGCTGAGTTGGTTCCCTGCCCAAGACTCTCATTTTAGAAGACTTCAAATTGTTTAGTGGAAGAGAACAACAAAAAAAAGATGCTCAAATGTAGATAGACTAAGAGCATACGGAGAAAAGGAGGGGAGTTTTCCATTCCAAAACACAGTTCCTAAATTTGAGAATAAAATTGCATTAACAATACACTTAACAAATGTGAAAATAATGGTGGCTGTTTAGGGAGAGAAGGTATGGTTTCAATCACTTTTTCCTGTGTCTTCTGCTTCCTGTGCTCAGCATCTTCCTCACCCACCTTGAATAAGTTTCGGGAAGGACTAATGGAAAGTAGGGAACAGAATGAAAATGAGGTCGGGGTACTGAGAAAAGCCTTCGCTCGATTGTTTCCAGTTTTATGAGCAATTGCCCTGAAGCCTTTGTTTCTTTGCCAAAAGGTCTTAAAACACATTATGTCATAAAAGTCAAGTACCTGATATAGGTCTAAAGGTAGCTTTTATTTGTTGTAACTTTTAGGTATAATTCTTGGAAAGCTATCTAAGTGAATTAGGGCTTTTGTGGTTTGCAAGCAACAGAATTTGAGTTCATTCTTGAGCTAAATGTGAGTTTTTTGGGGGCCCCTGTAACCAAAAGTTCCAGGAGGTGGATATGACTTTATATATGGCTGATCCAAACAGACATTCACCGACAGTATCCCTTTTCTCCCTGTCTTGACTTTGCTTTTTTCTGTATGATTTACTCTTCCCTGGTGGCTCAGACGGTAAAGCGTCTGCCTGCAGTGTGGGAGGCCCGGGTTTGATCCCTGGGTTGGGAAGATCCCCTGGAGAAGGAAATGGCAACGCACTCCAGTACTCTTGTCTGGAAAATTCCATGGACTGAGGAGCCTGGTAGGCTATAGTCTGTGGGGTCACAAAGAGTCGGACACGACTGAGCGACTTCACTTTTACTCTCAGAAAGATCTTCCAACAAGTGAGAAAAAGGAGAGCTTGCCTCCAGCCATTGCAGCATCACAATACCCAAAGAAGAAGTTTTCTTGGCTGACATTCCCAGAAGTTGTCCAGAAATGGTGGCCCTAGTGTCCCGACTCGAGTCACATACCCAACCTGGAGTGTTTCAGTGGTTCTGGGATACATCTAAATGAGCCGACGTCTCTTGTCCTGAGCAGTTTAAGCTGGGGCTGACAGCAGTTTCTGTGAAATGAGGAACCTGCCAGATGAGGGGACTTGTCAGACAAAGAGACGTCCAAGTCTCTTACCTTTCTGCCTGTGAGATGATTATAACAGAGTTCAGAAAACACTTTTACTAGAGTCTTGAGCGTCTCTTGGATTGCAAGGAGATCCAACCAGTCCATCCTAAAGGGGATGAGTCCTGAGTGTTCATTGGAAGGACTGATGCTGAAGCTGAAACTCCAATACTTTGGCCCCCTCATGCGAAGCGTTGACTCATTGGGAAAGACCCTGATGCTGGGAGGGTTTGGGGGCAGGAGGAGAAGGGGACGACAGAGGATGAGATGACTGGGAGGTATCACCGACTCAATGGACATGAGTTTGAGTAAACTCCGGGAGTTGGTGATGGACAGGGAGGCTTGGCATGCTGCAGTTCATGGGGTCACAAAGAGTCGTACACGACTGAGTGACTGAACTGAACTGAACTGAAGTCAAGGAATCCTCAATGAACCATGACTGCTGGCCTCATGTGGTTCTGGGTCCTGAAGTTCTTACTGCAGTTTACTTAGACCACCTCTCTTCTTTGGTGCCTGTGCCAAGGCTGCAGAACCACCCTTTACCAGTAACTACTTCGCAGGGCCTATCAGTCTTCCATTTAGCCTACATACGGGATTTCCACATGTAGGCAAGCCTACCTCTGGTCCAGTGCATTAGGTCAACCTCAAACAGGTAATTAATTACCCACAGAAAAGTCAAGTACTCTTAACAGAAGGAGGAAAACTGGGCAGAAAAGAAAAATACCTTTGTCAGTATATATTAAAAATACTATTTAATACTATTATCAAAGGCAATGTAATTTGATCATTGATAATATTCTGTGATGAGTGGCAAGAGTGAACAGATAATTGTGATTAGGGAATTTTTAATTATAACATATATAATTCATTGCATAAATACTTCTTTAGTTTAAGGTTATTCTTTTTAGGTTGAAAACTACTTTTGCCCATTGACTTATGTTTATTGTTTCTATTGTATATTAAAGTTTTCCAGGGAAGTATAACCAGTAGAATGTATATAATACATAGAAAGAAGTTTAATTTAAGGAATTGGCTCAAACCTGGAGGCTGGCAAGTTCCCAAATCTGGAGTAGCATGCTGGGGACCCAGGGAAGAGCCGATGCTACAGTTCATGTCCAAAGGCTATCTGCTAATGAATTGTTTCTTGTCCTGGGGAGAGATTAGTTGAATGTACTATTCAGCCTTCAGCTGATTGGATGGGTCCCACCCACATTATGAAGGGCAATCTGCTTTGCTCAAAGTTTAGCAACTTAAATGTTAATCTCAGTCAAAAACAGCCTTACAGAAACATCTAGAATAGTGTTTGTCTAAATATCTGGGAACTGTGGCTCAGTTAAAGTGACACATAAAATTAACCACCACATATTTTAAAGTATTGTGCTATGGCAAATCAGATTTTATGAATTTGTGGTTATTTTCATGATCCCATGATTTGCCTACTTTTGGAAATTTTGTCAGATTCTGTGACATTAAAATTATAATTGTTATACAAATTTGTTGAAAATATTTTTAGGTGACCTCTTGAGACTTTTAAGAGAACCTGGGATCTTATGAAAGTAAAACTTAGAATGTCTTTTAAAGCAGAAATTTTTCAGTTTAATACTTTTTTTCCTCAAGCAGAAAATACTAAATATATTGAATGAGCAGGAAGAAATATTTTATGTTTTCTAAGGATTATCAGATTGTAAGAAAGGGAGAAGGTAAGCTTTATGGTTCCCAGGATATTTTGATAATGGTCAACTAAGCTTATTCATTCATCAAGTCAGGACATAATGCCCCTTCACACACTCATTCACATCACTCCCACTTCCTGCATATTTCAGCAGGGAAATTTGCCGTCTGAGTCAATAGTTGCTGTTCTCAATATATTTCCTTTCAGAATTCCGGAACTAAAACAATTTGGCCATTTACAATCTGGAACCAGTCCCAGGCCTCAGATTTTTATTTATTTATTATTGTTTTCTTTGAACACGTCTGTTCAGTTTGGAACTCTTATTAAAGAGAAGTGGAATATGTAAGGCATTTAGATGCAAGCCTGGTTAAGGTGAAATAAGTGTGCATTTGCTCTTGCCTATGTGGTGTACCAGAATTTTAACTACACAGTTTGCTAGTCCTGGGAGCTATTTCCAAGAATACTTGGAGAGAGCTTTCAATTCCTACTTTAGAAAGATAGTCAAAATGTTACGTGAAAGTGACTGAATACACACCATACATTGAAGGTGACATTTATTTCTCTGCAGTGTTAACTTAAACATAATAATGCACAACAGGGGAGAGTTCTTTTATTGATTCCCCCTTCTGTCTTCATTTTAACATGGGTGAAACTTCCTTAACGTGTGTGGCTTAGAGAAATATCTTTGTTCTCATCCAGAGGCACTCTGCACTCCTCCACACCTGTATACACCTTAATTTTTTTTTTTTTTTTTAGAAATTATTTATTTATGGCTATGCTGGGTCTTCATTGCTGTGCCTGGCTTCTCCTTGTGGTGGCTTCTCCTATTGTGGAACATGGGCTCTAGGCACATGGGCTTTGATCGTTGTGGTACATGGGCTTAGTTGTGGCATGTGGATTTTTCCCAGACCGGGGACTGAACCCATGTCCTCTGCATTGCCAGGCAGATTCTGAACGACTGGACCACCAGGGAAATCCCTATATACACCTCATCCTTACATTGTCATCTCTAAGTACAAAGGTATCTTATTCTGGGTTAGGGTGATGGAGTCAAATTCTGTTTCTCAGTCTACCTTAGGTTTTGTTTTGTTTAAGTCAAGCAATGTTTTGTGGATAATGAAATAGACCTTGTAGATATTTAATATGTGCCTGTTTATTTCTTTTTTTTTCATGTGTGCTCAGTCATGTCCGACTCTTTGCAACCTCATGGACCATAGCCTGTCAGACTCCTGCTGTCTATAGTATTTCCCAAGCAAGAAAATTGGAGTTGGTTGCCATTTCCTACTCCAGGGGGTATTCCTGACCCAGGGATTGAACCAGTGTCTCCTGCATTGGCAGGCAGATTCTTTACCTCTACTGCCACCTGGGAAGCCCCAGTCTATCTTAAGACTCAAAAATTTGCCTCAAGAGTCACTGTCATTTTTTATTTTCTTATTAAGAAAGTTTATTTTGCCTTAACTCTTGGCAAAGTTTCTCTTGTTAATTGTGTATGGTCCTGGGGTGCCTCTTCTTGTTTGCCAGGCACTACACATCACTGTCTCTCATTTCTGTGCTTTACATATGCCTTAGGAGCAACTACCTCCTGAGTAACTGCAGTACTGCCTTCTGACACCAATTCTCTGATACCATCTGGGTGTTCCTACACCACTGGAATTGAATTAGAATTCCATTCCAATGCTAACAACCTTGATTTGGTACTGACCCAGGTTAAAGGTAGTTTCTTCACAGGTAGCCCCTGCTTCTGACCATCCTCAGATTGGATAATTTGTTAGAATTCTGTTCTTATGATTACAGTTTTGCTATAAAGGTTATAACTGCCAAATAAAGAGAGAAATTGGGTAAGGTCAGGTGGTGGGGTGAAATAGAGAGCTCTTATGCTCTCTTCTCCTGGAATCTGGATACATTCCTCTCCCAGCCCATGAAGATGTTCACCAACCAGGAAACTCCAATGTCTGGACAATGCTTTATTGTCCAGAGTTTGTATGGGGGTGTCATTACTTAGACATGATTGACTGAGTAAACCATTGGCCACATGATTGAACTCAATTCCCAGCCCATCTCAAATTCCCTGAGGTTCAGTTGGATCAAAGTTCCAACTCTCTAACCACAGAATTCGTCTTCATGGTGACCAGCTCCAATACTTTGGCCACCCAGTGTGAAGAGCCAACTCATTGGAAAATACCCTGATGCTGGGAAAGATTGAGGGCAGGAGGAGAAGGGGATGACAGAGGATGAGATGGTTGGATGGCATCACTGACTCACTGGACATGAGTTTGAGCAAACTTTGGGAAGTGGGGAATGATAGGGAAGCCTGGTGTGCTGCAGTTCACGGGATCGTGAAAGGTGGGACAGACTTATTCACTGAACAACAGTCTCCATCTTGAAGCTATTCAGGGGCTCTCTGTGAGTCACTTCATTAACGTAACAAAGACACTCATTATCACTCAGAAAATCCCAAGGACTCCTGAAATAGGACTTCCTATTTCAGGAAACAGGGACAAAGATCATGTACATATGTATTATCATACCACAAATACATTCTTTCCATTTCTGATCTCTGTTTATGGTTGTGTGAGTGTGTGCTGAAACTGTGTGAGTGTGTTGAAGCTGAAACTCCAATACTTTGGCCATCTGATGTAAAGAACTGACACCTTGGAAAAGACCCTGATGCTGGAAAAATTGAAGGTGGGAGAAGGGGACGACAGAGGATGAGATGGTTGGATGGCATCACTGACTCAATGGACATAAGTTTGAGTAAACTCCGGGAGTTGGTGATGGACAGGGAGGACTGGCGTGCTATAGTCCATGAGGTTGCAAAGAGTCGGACACGACTGAGCAACTGAACTGAACTGAGTGTGTGTTCAGTCACTTCAGTCCTGTACACCTCTTTGTGACCCCGTGGACAGAAGAGCCTGGTGGGCTACATCCCCCAGGGATGGATCTGCAATCTCTATGTCTCCTTCATTGCCAGGAGGGTTCTTTACCACTAGCTGTTTATGGTTAGGGAAAGTTAACTTGACTGTCTTTTGGTGAGAAAAATCCTTCCTCCTGGAGTCCAGGCTACAAATGATTCTCCCATTAGGTACAAACGTAGATGACATGAAACTTCTGTAACTAAATCTTCCTTAACAGGTCAAGGACTTATGTTTAACCTTTCCATCATCTGGGTTTCCCTGGCGACTCAGTGATAAAGAATCTACCTGCCAATGCAGGAGATATGGAGACTCAGTGATCCCTGCGTCAGGAAGATCTCCTGGAGAAGGAAATGGCACCCCACATCAGTATTATTGCCTGGAGAATCCCACAGACAGAGGAGCCTGAAGAGCTACAGCCCCTGGGATCCCAAAAGAGTCAGACATCACCAGGCACAGCCCATAGATGACATGACATTTCTATAACTAAATCTTCCTTAACAGGTCAGAGACTTACGTTTAAACTTTTCATGATCTACTCTCATGTGAGATATATAAGTATTTTTTAAATTAAGTATTTATGTTTTCCTTTAGGATTTTCACGTTTTCAGTAACTCACAAGAGGTAAAGCCTTAACTGGTGTTTAAATATTTGTTGATCCCTATCATGTGCAAGGCACTTTGGATGAGCATTAAAATGAAAAAGACTAAGTTCCTTTTCTCCCTAGCTCTTAAATATGGGTTTAAGAGCTGAGTAATATTATATCCAGTGGTTTACAAATTTTATTCTCGTCTAAGCAGAGCTACTTCTGTTGAAGAATACCAAAACCCTTCATAGAATCTTAGGATTTGCAAGAACATGGCACATTCAAAAAATCACCAGGGACTTGTGGTGATTACAGGATCAGAAAACGTTTCAGTTACTTCCCTGGCCATCCAATGGTTAGCACTTCACCTTCCAGTGCAGGGGGTGTGAGTTCAGTTCCTGGTTGGGGACCTAGGATCCCACATGTCTCATAATAAAAAAAAATACATAAAACAGAAATAATATTGTAACAAATTCAATCAAGACTTTAAAAATGGTCCACATTAAAAAATCTTTAAAAAAGGATACATTGTAAAGGATTTTACTAGGCAAGATGTAACTTAATAAAGAAAATACAATAGATGAAATATTCTGAGATTAGAGGAATGTGAGCGAAGAAGAAGTTAAGGTATCCTGTGACAAATACATTGGGTAAAGAAAAATGAGTGAAAGAATAGTACGCCTTCTTGGTGGAGAGAAATAGTAGAAGCAAAACAAGTAGGAAAGTGGAATATATCCTTTGAGAGGATATAGCTTATTCTCTATTTTATCTGGAGCATAAGATACATATATTGTTGCTGTTTTTTAGTTGCCAAGTCATAACCAACTCTGCAACTCCTTGGGCTGCAGCATGACAGGCTCCCCTGTCCTCCACCGTCTCCCAGAGCCTGCTCAGATTCATGTCCATTGAGTTGGTGATGCTATCTAACCATCTCATCCTCTACCACCCACTTCTCCTTTTGCCTTCAATTTTTCCTAGCATCAGGGGCTTTTCCAGTGAGTCAGCTCTTTGCATCATGTGGCCAAATTATTGGAGCTTCAGCATCAGTCCTTCCAATGAATATTCAGGGTTGATTTCCTTTAGGATTGACTGGTTTGATCTCCTTGCTGTCCAAGGCACTCTCAAGAGTCTTCTCCAGTGTCACAGTTTGAAAACATCAATTCTTCAGCACTCAGTCTTTATGGTCAAACTTTCACATCTGTACATGACTACTGGAAAAACCGTAGCTTTAACTATATAGGCCTTTGTTGGCAAAGTGTTGTCTCTGCTTTTTAATATGCCGTCTGTGTCATAGCTTTCCTTTCAAGGAGCTTGTGTCTTTTAATTTCATGGCTGAAGTCACTGTCCACAGTGATTCTGGAGCCCAAGAAAAGAATATCTATCACTGCTTCCACTTTTCCCCCTGCTATTAATATTTGCCATGAGGTAATGGGACTAGATGCCATGATCTTAATTTTTTTTTAGTGTGGAGTTTTAGGTCAGCTCTTAACTTATACTCTTCTCTTTCACTATCATCCAGAGGCTCTTTAGTTCCTTTTCACTTTCTGCCCTTGGAGTGGTATCATTTGCATATCTGAGGTTCAGTTCAGTTCAGTTCAGTTGCTCAGTCGTGTCCGACTCTTTGCGACCCATGAACTGCAGCACGCCAGGCCTCCCTATCCGTCACTAACTCCCGGAGTTTACTCAAACTCATGCCCATTGAGCCGGTGACACCATCCAGCCATCTCATGAGGTTAAGATACATTTATAGGTGAGCAATAATTTATGGAGCTGTATTCTGTCTGTTTGGCAAAGTGGAGACTGGATGGAAGGTTTTTAAGAGGAAGACTTATAAGATAGGATGGAACTATAGGCTGTATAACAATTTCAAAAGGTTTTGAAAATATTTAAGGAAATGATAAAAATTCCAACTAGAAATGATGTTTGGAATGGGAAGAAAGATATAGGGACACAGTTAATTTTGAGAAGGACATAGCCAGTACTTGACAAATTTAAATGAAGAGATTAGGCGGAAATACCAGAATCTTAAGGAAAATATAAAATCACAAGTAGTTGAGATCAGATAATATTTCAGCCAAAGGAGGAGTCTACTAAAAGGTGAGAGACCCTTCTTTATTTTTTAAATTAATTTTTATTGGAGAATAGTTGATTGCAATGTTGTGTTAGTTTCTGCTGTACAGAAAAGTGAATTAGTTATACATATACATATATGCACCTTATTTAAGCTTCTTTCCCCATATGGGTCATTACAGAGTATTTAGAGTTCCCTATGCTATACAGTAGGTTATTAGTTATCTATCTTATATATGTGTGTGTTAAGTTGCTTCAGTCATGTCTAACTCTTTGTGATCGCATGGACTCTAGCCTGCCAAGCTCCTCTGTCCATGAGATGCTCCAGGTAAGAACACTGGAATGGGTTGCCATGCCCTCCTCCAAGGCATCGTCTTATCCGGGAATCAAACCTGTGTCTCTTAAGTCTCCTGCATCGGCAGGCAGGTCCTTCACCAGTAATTCCACCTAGGAGGATCTTATATATAGTAGTGTGTATACGTCAATCCCAGTCTTCCAATTTATCTCTCCCCTGCCTTTTCTTCTTGGTAACCATAAGTTTGTTTTCTATATCTGTGGCTTTATTTCTACTTTGTAAATAGGTTCATTTGTGCTTTTTTTTTTTTTTTCAGATTCCAAATAAGGTTCTTCTTTTGTAATGAAATTTTCAGGTCTACATACTACCTGGAGAAAATCACAAAAATTGGATAATCGTTCATCTCTACATTTAAGTTTATGAGAACCTACAATAACTTGAGGATATGCTGTAACAGTCACCTCTTTGATAATGTACATTAATATTAAAATACTTAATACGAGCATTACACACGGAAATAAAGGCATGACATTTGAAGTACAAAGGAGCTTGTCTTTTATATCGAGTACTTTGTGAAGTATTCAGAGCATTAAAGCAACATCTGGACAATACTTGCTTTATAAAACCAATTAGGTAAGCAAACATTGACTGTAATGACGTTCTAACAGCTGAAAAGCATATTTCAAAATAAAACAGGAAGGCAATTCTTGTTTTAAGGTAAACATTTTCAAGATGAACACTTAATTCAAACACTGCACCCAAACGACCGGATAGAGTTCAGCCAGCTGAAATCTTTTGCAAATTGCTCCACAGTTGGCTACTGTATCACACCCCTATACAGAGGCTGTCTACAGGAAGCCGTTGACTCAAACACTTGGTCAAACACTTTTTCAAGGCCCTAGCCAAACAATTTTTTCAAAAGAAAAAATGTTTTGTGGGTAGACCCATTGATGTACTAAACACACTGCAGTTTGTGGCTTCTTTTTCCTAAAATTTAAAAAAAATCAAACAAACTGGTCTATTTATGATTAATTACCAGAGGCTTAAGGTTAATTACCATGTTTTCATTCCATTAATTTTTTTCACAAAGAGTCCTACTGGTTGGTGTACCACATCCAGCAATCAGTTCCCACCAGCAGTCAGCCAGCCAACTAGCACAGAACCAAGTATGGGAGAAACAACCGGCTTATTTGACTTCAGTGATTATTTTCATTCCCGGGGACATTTTTGAGGATTATAGAAGCTAATTTTCCTCTTCTTGTTTCTTTCTAGGAGAGCTTGCAATTGTCACTTATATTCAGTCTTTGTGTGCCTGAGGACTAAAGGAAATTTCTTCTGAGTTTTAGATTTTGTTTTTTGTTTTTTTCAAACTTCTGATTGAGAGTTAAAAACTTGTACAAATTAGTTTGATAGTTCTGAGTGACTTGACTAATGAGATGAAGCACAAAGTCAATGAATTTCTTTCTGAATGCTTCCCCATTGACTTTTTATGTGAACATCCCAGTCAAACTGCCCCTAAACTCCCCTCTTTATTTGTGAATCCAAAAGTTACTTTTATGAATCTCTACTTGTATCTCAGGAAATAGAGTGTAGAATAAGAGACTAAAATTTTGTGAGGGTTTATGGTAAATCAGAGAGGCAGTAAATTTTAGGAAATATAAAACTGTATTTAATATTTTATATAATATTTTATACTTATGTTTTTATATTATATTTAGGAAACATAAAACTCCAAGGGGTTTTTTATATATATATATATACACACATATATAAATGTATATTATATATTTATATATGAATATATATTTATGTATGTATATAATAAATGTATATATTATACATTATATATATGAATATATATATGAAATATAAAATTATTGGCTACCATACTCTGATAAAATAGGAACAATGTTGGCAGTAGATCAGAGTCAGGAGATCCCAAGGCCTGGCTCCACATCTATGTAATTTTAATTGCCTATACCTCTAATTTGGCTCTTGGTTACATAGATAAATTCGTATCTTTGATCATTGTCACCAAAGCTCATGTGTTACTTTAAATGACATGCATTTGAACTCAAGATAAAGACTGAGAGTTAAACTCTTTTCCATAGCGGTCTGTTTAAAGCAGTCACACATATTTAGTACAAATAACTCTGGCAAACAAAATTGCTAGCCTGTGTTTTTTTTTCTAATGAAGCTCATTAGGAGTTTCAGGACTGAGGGGAAAGTTTGGAAGTCATAGAGGTATCCCCAAACAGAGTTAATTTGTTTTGTTTTTGAATCAAAAGATAACTTTTATAATCATTGCAAACTTGATCACTGATACACCTTGAAAATTCAACAGAAAGAGTAGTAATCAATAGATAAATAAGCAAAGTAGGAATAAAGGAGAAGATAGAACAAGAAGAAAGAGATCTATGTTCTTGGAATATTAGAACTTGGTATAAATTGCTGCCCCTGCTCACAGGATCCAGTTGCCATGGCATTACACTTTTTTTTGAACAGTAGTCTAATTATGAAACTGATAATGGTAAAAATGACAAATGGTCTGTTGCAAATTTGGGGAACACATGTAAGTCCATGGCTGATTCATGTCAATGTATGGCAAAAACCACTACAATATTGTAGAGTAATTAGCCTCCAACTAATAAAAATAAATGAAAAAAAATATGCCAAAGTGCATCTCAGTTATCCTTATGTAATTAGGAAAACTTTTTGTTTCCACTTAAATTTTTCAATTGAAGGATATTTGCTTTACAGAATTCTGTGGTTTTCTGTCATACATAAACAAGAATCAGCCATAGGTACACCCTTGTCCCTTCCCTCCTGAACCTCTCTTCCATCTCCCTCCCACCCCACCCTTCTAGATTGTCACAGAGCCCCTGTTTGAGTTCCCTAAGTCACATAGCAAATTCCCATTGGCTATCTATTTTTCACATGGTATTGTAAATTTCCATGTTACTCTCTCCATATTTCTCACTCTCTCCCTCCTCCTCCCCCCCGCCCCCCCACCGTGTCCATAGGTCTGTTCTCTATGTCTGTTTCCCCATTGCTGCCCTGAAAATAAATTCATCAGCACCATCTTTCAAGATTCCATATATATGCATCAGTATATGATATTTATCTTTCTCTTTCTGACTCACTTCACTCTGTATAATAGGCTCTAGGTTCTTCCACCTCATTGGAATGGATTCAAATGCATTCCTTTTTATGACTGAGTAATATTCCATTGTATATATGTACCAATGCTTCTTTGTCTATTCATCTGTCAATGGACATCTAGGTTGCTTCCATGTTCTAACTATTGTAAATAGTGCTGCAGTGAATGCTGGGGTACATGTGTCTTTTTCAATTTTGGTTTCCTCAGGGTATATGCCTAGTAATGGGATTGCTGGGTCATATGGTGGTCTTGCTCCTAGTTTTCTAAGGAATCTCCATACCGTCTTCCATAGTGGCTGTAGCAATTTCCATTTTCACCAGCAATGCAAGAGGGTTCCCTTTTCTCCACATCCTCTCCAGCATCCATTTTTTGTAGACTTTCTGATGATGGTCATTCTGACTGTTGTGAGGTGGTAGCTCATTGTAGTTTTGATTTGCATTTCTCTAGTAATGAGCGATGTTGAGCCTGTTTTCATGTGTTAGCTATATGTATGTCTTTGGAGAAAGCTGTTTAGGTCTTTTCCCCACTTTTTGATTGGGTTGTTTGTTTTTCTCGTATTGAGTTGTATGAGCTGCTTGTATATTTTGGAAATTAATTCTTTGTCAGTTGTTTTCTTTGCTACTATTTTCTCCCATTCTGAGGGCTGTCTTTTTACCTTGCTTGTAGTTTCTTTTGCTGTGCAAAAGCTTTTAAGTTTAATTAGGTCCCACTTTTTTATTTTTGTTTTTGTTTCCATTACTCTAGGAGCGGTCATAGAGGATATTGCTTTGATTTATGCCATCAAGTGTTCTGTCTACATTTCCCTATAAGAGTTTTATAGTTTCTGGTTTTACATTTAGATCTTTAATTTCTGAGTTTATCTTTATGTATGGCATTAGGAAGTGTTCTATGTAATTAGGAAAAACTTTTAAATGACTGTACAATAAATCATGTTCAAATGTAGGTCTTATTCTTTCTCTCTACTTGAAAAACTCCAACTCTGAATATATTTCAAGATTTAAAATGAGTTCTGTATCATTATATCACTTACATTTAATTGTATAAAACTAGCTCAAAGCAGTTTGTCTTACATAAAATGGATATTTAATACTTGTAATATTCAGACAATTTAATTTGTTAATTACAGTCACAGGCTAATCTAATTCATTTGCTGAGTTGCAGAAATATGTGTGCATATGTAAAATGATGTCACAATTTATTTCAAATTGCATTCACACATTATTCTATACAATTACATTGTATACAAACTTGTGGGCCCTAAGAGCACAATTTTAAGATACAGTTTTAAAAGTTTTAAGATGCAGTATTCTTCATTAATTAGACAAAGCTTTTCTAAAATAGAAGAGTCAGGCAACCTTTATGTTTAGTAGCTTTCTATTCCTTCATATCCCAATACATGAAATTTACAGAACTTTGATAATAGGGAAGAATTGGAAGTGTACTTACAATTTATGGCTTTTGTTTGGCAAAATGATTATTATTCTGTTCTCTGTCATGGAATATATGTGAGAACACTGATAACACTAAACTACTTTTTCAATAAGACATTTTTTTTATGTTGCTAAAGGACTGTTTGCTTACTGAAGAAAGGGGAAAAACAGAAAAAAAAAAAACCACGGAAAAAGTATTTGTTCCTTTCTGGTATATTATTTTCAGTCTTTGTCAGCTTAACCTTGAGGAAAAAAAATGTAATTCTTTGTGACCATTTTGTCCTATTGTCTTAAAGGATAGAGTGTGGGAAGCAGGAGTCTGTCTAGATGTTATCCATGTCTACAGAGAATACAAAAATGTAAAATGTTTTAATCACTGTATCTGATTGTAGAAGAAAATAAATCACTGAAAGGAACGTGAGAAGTATTTCAAACCCAATCTAAAATAAAGAATGGTAACAAGAAAACAGGAAACTGCCTGGAACAGGACTTAGTAATAATTCAAGTTGTGATTTGGGACTCAGAGGTCTCAACTGTGGAATGAGGCCTTTCTCTGTGTGTGATTCCAGATCACTGAGTAAGGATTTCTGTGCATTAGTTTTATCTACAAAATGTTCATAGTGTTGCAGAGTGTTAGTCAATCAGTCGTGTCAGACTCTTTGCAATCCCAGGGAGTGTAGCCCGCCAGGCTCCTCTGTCCACAGAATTCTCCAGGCAAGAATACTGGAGTGGGTAGCCATTCCCTTCTCCAGGGAATCGTCTGGACCAAGGGATCGAACCTGGGTCTCCTGCATTAGCAGGCAAATTCTTTACCATTTGAGCCACCAGGGAAATAGTCATAGTGTAGAATCATTTAATTTCTTTGAGCCCAGTAGAGGCCCAGGGCCCTCTTCAGAACTGATCAATAAGGTATAAAAATTAATGGAGACAGGTCTATCTTATTTGTCGTCCTTACTTGGTTGAGAAACAGTGCAATCAGATCTCATGCTAATGTTTGACCGTATCGGATAATTAGCACTTTTAGACTAATAAAGTCCCCTTTGTGGTTTCATGCTCTGAGAGATTTTCTTTACATCTTTAACACTGAAATTATTAATTGAATAAGCTTTCCCCTTAGAGTGTTTATTGCCATGGATTCATTATTTTAATAAATATAGTATTTATTGAATATTGCATTTATATTATATTTGCTTGGATAATATTAGCTGTACTTACTCTGATAGTAATCATGATGGAAGCTGCTACAGTGTAGAGATTCTGGATCATTAAGAACCAACTATGACAAAACCCACTGAAATGTTGTGAAGTAATTAGCCTCCAACTAATAAAAAAAAAAAAAAAGAAAATTAAAAAAAAAAAGAACCAACTATCTGGCAATTATACTCCAATTTTAAAAAAAGAGAACCAATTATTAGGAATGATGGGAATTAGCCATCAAAAGAGCATAACTTGCAAGATAAAAAAGTAATTTTTCTTTCATATTGGCTTTTCAAATCAGTTCTTACTTTATTTTGGCATATAAAAATAAAGAAAATTTTAAAATTCTCTGACAATGCAAAATAAGAGTCCTTAAAAAAAAACCCTAGCCACATATCCACTGTGAACTGAACCATCACATTTGCTTACTATATTTTATAGAGTATTTGCAAAGTATGTAGACTATTAGTATCCAATGGTTTTACTTACAAAATCCTACCAGATAGGATACCAAGATAACATGAATCCTCTTGAATGCATCTGATAATTACAAATCTTTATTGAGTACTTTTAGTTCTTACCATATGGTCTTGAGTTAATAATTTCTTCCCTTAGTAAGTTCAGAACACGTTTGGAGAGGGACACCATTAACTATTCATACATTGCAAGAGTAAAACAACAATTTTTAACTAGGTTTCTTTTATTTTTTCTCTTCTTTTTCATCTTAGAATTTCATCCCTGAGGATGAACAGACTTACTTGGACATATTTTTAAGTGTATGCTTCTTGACTATCATTATCTTTTAGTAGTTGATATAGTTTTGCCTTTCTTTGAAATATAAGATACATTCCCATAAAAATTATATCATATATTTGAGCTCAATTCTATTTTGGATCCCAATTCACAGAATAACAAGATTTAGAGAGTATGACGTGTCAGGTTTTCCAAAGAAGATCTGAAGTCAAATTTACAGGAACCAGTGTAATAGAACAAATAACATCTTTCACATTCTGTTTAGCGATGGCTTATTTAAAAAAAAAAACATATGTTATGATATCTGTTCTTGGGAAACTGAGTAAGATATCTTTCCTTAGGTGATTCATACACAAATTGTGGATAAGTAATTTGAAACCTCTTTAATCCTCCATTTACTAGCTTAAATAGATTTTTCTAGAATCTAAATATTTTATGGGTATTTCATGTAACTTTTTGCATAGTTCTGTAGATTTTAAGGTTGTGTCTTTTGTGTGAACTACCTCAGGGGATAATGACAATGAGAATCACTTTCACCAGTAACATGTAATGCTCCCTACGCTGTAAAATCATCAATAGCATCTTTTAGTGAATCTCCTGACATTACACTGGCTTTTCCACTGGAGGCAGATTAAGTTTTGCCATGGTTCTTTGAAACCAGCAAACTGGTAGCCATAACTGACAAGATCTTCCCAGTTTGAGAGCTACCATCAGAAGTCAGCTCAATTATCTCTATAGACTTCAAGTCTTTAACAGTTTAAAAGGTTTCACTCATCCCTGTGTATTTATCTGAGGATATTTTCCCTTCCCTAGATGATGGAGGAAGTTCAAATTTAGTTCTCAAAAACAATTTAGAAAATTTATGCATATTTCCAATTTATAACAAAACAAGACCAGCCTTCCCTTATTTCCAGATTTCTGTGTCAAGATTTATCAGTCAATTGACTTCATGTGGAGGCATTTAGTTATATAAGCTTTACTTTTGGTGTGAATAAATGCTGTTTATTTATAATGATATTTATACGTTGCTGTTGTTCAGTTGCTAAGTCATGTCTGACTCTTTGCAACCCCAAGGACTGCAGCACACCAGGCTTCCCTGTCCTTCACTATCTCCCAGAGTTTGCTCAAATTCATGTTCACTGAGTCAGTGATACTATATAACTATGTCATCCTCTGCTACCCTCTTTTCCTTTTGTCTTCCATCTTTCCCAGAATCAGAATCTTTTCTGATGAGCTGTCTCTTCGCATCTGGGGGCCACAAACAATATTCTCTACACAGATATTATGGGAATAATGACAATCTGTGTAGAGAATATTGTTCTTAAGAAGTAGAGATCAACAAAGAAATTATATAGTTTCTAGGAACAAAATGTGAGTCTGAGAAGTATACGTACTTTTAAAAAATAAGCTACAATAAGCTAAAATTGCAAAGACACCCCTTGATGGTCATGTCCTTGGGCTTTCACTTAATAGTAAAACAAGTAAGTAATGAAAAAAGTCCTTTCTTTTTCAAGGTGCCTCTTTTTTATGGTGAATAATAAAGATGGTACAATGAAACGTGAACTGGAGTTCTGAGAAGATTATAGTAAAATGTATGGCAGTTTTGCACTTTTCTCAGTGACCTTTCATTTCACATATGACAAATCATGAGACAATTCAGAGAAGACAGAAATGAGTGAGAAAAATCTCAAAAGAGAATCTTACCCTTGAATCCCAGCAGAGTCAGTGGCAACAGGGCATCCATGTGTCACACATTCTTTGTAAATCAGATGTCACTTTCACAAGCAGTTCTGGGGTAAACAATGTGAGAGAAAATGAGACTTTGTTTCTAGTTTGTGTTGAAGTCAGAGTACCAAATCTAAATAAATCAAAGTGAAAAAATTTAAACATTGTTCAGGACCTGCCAATTGTTCTGTCGCTGATGATTTTGCTTCAGTTTTCAAAATCTGTCCATTCTTTCCTTTCCTTCCTTTCTCTCTTCCTTCCTTCTGTCCTCTTTTCTCCTTCCTTCCTCAACTCCCTCTTTCTTCCTTCCCTTCACTCTCTTTCTTTCATCAAACATTTTTCAAGTGTCCACCAAATGCCAGACACGAGTATATATAGACAGGAAGACCCCAGTTCCTGCCCTCATGAAGCTTACAATCTTGGAAGCTTACAATGTTGGAAATGAACTGGAAATTGATGAAATGACAATGCACAATGATAAGACCTCATGTGAGGTTTGACGGATGGAGGGTTCAGGGAGGGTGAGGCAGGAGAGGGTGGGACTGTGTTCTAGACAGTGGGAATACATTTGCGCTTAATTTTTAAGTAGATGAGTTTTCAGAAACACCTTTCCTAAATCCTTTTGGTCACTTTCGAAATGAAAATGTTAGTTCACCCAAAAGAATTTTAGCTACACTGAAAATAATACAGAATTGTATGTCTTCAAAATCTGACCAAACTGTTTGATTGTAGTTATTTTTTGTGTTCAAAATGGCAAGAGTCACCTCTTCTCATCCTAGCTGACATTTCACAAGACTGCAAGCTCCTTTTGCAGGGATGAACTGTCTTGGCCAGGAAAACTTAAGGCTCTTGGTTCTGTTCTCTGAGTGAGTTAGCGTCCTGTCTCTTTTTATGTAACTTGATAAACGGATTGAATTTCAGCTGCATAAAGCTATAATTATTGTATATTGTCACTACTTTCATGTTCTACTAAGGCTTGGGGGGAAAAACTAGATTACATTAAATATGTTCTAAGGAAAATGCCAGCTTAACTTACAAAATATGTAAGTTTTTGGAAATGACTAAAGTGAATTTTCTTTCTCTTTTTTTTTCAGTTATCTTTAAAAAAAATTTTATTGGGCTATTTGCAGTGTTGTGTTAGTTTCTTCTGTACTCATTTGCTGTACTTTGATTAGATATAGTGAAGGATGATGAATTTACTACAAAATTTAACTCTATAAATATGGGCATAATGATGTGAAAAAAAAGAGCTATTATGTGGGTCATTAAAAAACAACAGCAAATGAAAGGTATCCCAAGGATTTAGAAAGTTGCTGTAACTTGTTGTATAATCACCTAAACACGTGATTTTATTCCAACCCCCACCCCACCCTCGTCCCAGTCATTCTGAAGGTTGTGGTTTAGGAGACTTGAGACTGGAAAGGGAGATTGAGGGGGAAAGAGAACATAAGTTTCTTCAATGAATTATTGTATGACTCTCCAGTTAATTATTTAAATTGCCTAAACCTTGCTCTGATACCTTTTTTCATTTGCAGAAGGATTTTTTTTTCCCCAAACAATTAATATGTACTTTTCTGGATCATGATGTTTATGATTAATGCCTGAAAAGCATACATGAAACAGTGGCTGTTTACACACCTGGGTAGTCTGAGCAGACATGAAGCCGTGCTTTTCCAGTGCTGTATGTCCCCTTTGATTGCATTTATGTAACTCTGGTCATTATTCTTTCCTGCTCAGGCGCGGTGCCATATGTCTTTTCTTGCTCATTCAGCCATCCTAGATCCTAAAAGAACACTTGGAAATAATACATTTTCTGTTTAATGGGTGAATAATGAAAGCAATGATTGATTGAAGAAGTCACTCACAGTCAGGAAAAGTGCTCAGAATTATGCAGCTTCTCAATGCTTGTTCATTTGTTGTCATGTAGTTGGAGACATTGGTCTTTGGAAATTATTATTTTTTTGTATTTGTAAATTAAAAAAATTATTGGAGTAGAGTTGATTTAAAATGCTATGCTATATTGTAAAAATTTAAAAACTTTAGAAACCATGCTGTGTTAATTTCCACTGTACAGCAAAGTGAATCAACTATACATATACTGATACATATATCCACTCTTTTTCAGACTCTCTTCACCTGTAGGTCATAACAGAGTACTGAGAAGAGTTTCCAGTGCTACACAGGAGGTTCTTTTTAGTTACCTACTTTATAAATAGTAGTTGTATATGAGACACTGTTGTGCTTTCTCTTTTTGCTTCAGTCTAGTGGCTTATCCACAGACTCGCAAGCTTTTCTATTTTACAAAATTTGCTTTGAATAGGTTATGCTTTTATTTACAGGGGGATGTTGTTATTAAAGAGTGGAGTAGATTTTCCTTCCTAATTTATCCTATTCTCTATGCTTAGGTAACATAAATGTGACATTGCTTCTTGGCCTTTTGGCTAAGGTCAGGTGTAGTGTGGGGGCTTCCCAGGCGACAGAGTGGTAAAGAATCCGCCTGCCAATGCTGGAGAAACAGGAAACACAGATTTGATCCCTGATCAAGCTAGTCAAAACCTAGCTTTGACTAGATGGGTCTTTGTTAGCAAAGTAATGTCTCTGCTTTTTAATATGCTGTCTAGGTTTGTGATAGCTTTCTTCCAAGGAGTAGGAAATGGCAATCAGCTCAGTATTCTTGTCTGAAGAATTCCATGGATAGAAGAGCCTGGTGGGCTACGGTCCATGGGGTCACAAAAAGTCCGACATGGCTGAGTGACTGAGCACAAATGTGACATTGTCATTTCTCCAATGAGAGGTGACTTTTGTAGTCCCACCAGTGAATACCAGCTAGACTTAGTGACTCACTTCTAAGGAATGGCAGTGTGTGAGATGACCTGGTTGCTTCTGAGAGGCTAGATTATAAAAGGTGAAACAGCTCCCACCTGACTCTCTTCTTCCTTTGTTGAGGCACTTGTCCTTGGAACCTGGCCACCCTGCCGTGAGAAATCCCAGGCCGCAGCAAAGTGTTCTAGTCAACACTCCCAACAAAGGGCTGAGCTCACAGCCAAACATCCACTATCAGACTTATGAGTAAAGGTGTCTAGAGAAGAGTTTAGCCTCTTGGAGCCTTCCAACCTAGGCTCCAGGCATCAAAGGGCAGAGAAAAGCCATCTTTCTCTAGTCTGTTTGAATTCCATGACCATATCCAGTTCAGTTCAGTCACTCAGTCGTGTCCGACTCTTTGCAACCCCATGGACTGCAGCACACCAGGCTTTCCTGTTCATCACCAACTCCCAGAACTTGCTCAAACTCATGTCCATTGAGTTAGTGATGCCATCCAACCATCTCATCCTCTGTTGTCCCCTTCTCCTATTGCCTTCAATCTTTCCCAGCATCAGGGTCTTTTCCAATGAGTCATTTTTTCTTTGTTGCCATATGTGGGCTAATTTTTTATGCAGCCATAGTCACTGGAATAATGATTTAAAGCTTTATTTTATTTACTGAAAGTATTTATTGAGATATAATTCATATATCATAAAATTCACCATCTTAAAAATGTATGTTTCAGTGGTTTTGGTATAGTCTCAGAGTTGTGCAACCATCACTCTTGTCTCAGTTCAGTTCAGTCACTCAGTGGTGTCCTATTCTTTGCAACCCCATGGACTGCAGCACACCAGAATTCCCTGTTCATCACCAACTCCCAAAGCTTGTTCAAACTCATATCCATAGAGTCGATAATGCCATCCAACCATCTCATTTGCTGTCATCCCCTTCTGTTCCTGCCTTCAACCTTTCTCAGCATCAGGGTCTTTTCCAGTGAGTCAGTTCTTCATGTCAGGTGGCCAAAGTATTGGAGCTTCAGCTTCAACATCAGTTCTTGAAATGAGTATTCCGGACTGATTTCCTTTAGGATTGACTGGTTTGATTTTGCAGTCAAAGGGACCCTCAAGAGTCTTCTCCAACACCACAGTTCAGAAGCGTCAGTTCTTTCGTGCTCAGCTTTCTTTATGTTCCAACTCTCACATCCACACGTTACTACTGAAAAAACCTAGCTTTGACTAGATGGGTCTTTGTTAGCAAAGTAATGTCTCTGCTTTTTAATATGCTGTCTAGGTTTGTGATAGCTTTCTTCCAAGGAGCAAGCATCTTTTAATTTCATGGCTGCAGTGATTTTGGAGCCCAAGAAAATAAAGTCTCTCACTGTTTCCCCATCTATTTGCCATGAAGTGATGGGACTGGATGCCTTGATCTTTGTTTTTTGAATGTTGAGTTTTAAGCCAACATTTTCATTCTCCTCTTTTACAATAAAAAAGAGTCAATTAAAAAATGAATAATGCAATAAATGAGATAAAAAACACTCTGGAGGGAACCAACAGTAGAGTAACGGAGGCAGAAGATAGGATAAGTGAGGTAGAAGATAAAATGGTGGAAATAAATGAAACAGAGAGGAAAAAAGAAAAAAGAATTAAAAGAAATGAAGACAACATCAGGGACTTCTGGGACAGTGTGAAACACCCCAACTTTCGAATCATAGGAGTCCCAGAAGAAGAAGACAAAAAGAAGGGCCATGAGAAGATACTCAAGGAGATAATAGCTGAAAACTTCCCCAAAATGGGGAAGGAAATAGCCACCCAAGTCCAAGAAACTCAGAGAGTCCCAAACAGGATAAACCCAAGGCAAAACACCCCAAGACACATATTAGTCAAATTAACAAAGATCAAACACAAAGAACAAATATTAAAAGCAGCAAGGGAGAAACAACAAATAACACACAAAGGGATTCCCATAAGGATAACAGCTGATCTATCAATAGAAACCCTTCAGGCCAGAAGGGAATGGCAGGACATACTTAAAGTTATGAAAGAGAATAAACAACTACCCAGATTACTGTACCCAGCAAGGATTTCATTCAGATATGAAGGAGAATTTAAAAGCTTTGCAGACAAGCAAAAGCTGAGAGAATTTAGCACCACCAAACCAGCTCTTCAACAAATGCTAAAGGATCTTCTCTAGACAGGAAATGCAGAAAGGTTGTATAAACGTGAACCCAAAACAACAAAGTAAATGACAATGGGACCACACCTATCAATAATTACCTTAAATGTAAATGGGTTGAATGCCCCAACCAAAAGACAAAGATTGGCTGAATGGATACAAAAACAAGACCCCTATATATGCTGTCTACAAGAGACCCACCTCAAAACAAGGGACACATACAGATTGAAAGTGAAGGGCTGGAAAAAAATATTTCACGCAAACGGAGACCAAAAGAAAGCAGGAGTCGCAATACTCATATCAGATAAAATAGACTTTCAAATAAAGGATGTGAAAAGAGACAAGGAAGGACACTACATAATGATCAAAGGATCAATCCAAGAAGAAGATATAACAATTATAAATATATATGCAACCAACATAGGAGCACCGCAATATGTACGGCAAACACTAACGAGTATGAAAGAGGAAATTAATAGTAACACAATAATAGTGGGAGATTTTAATACCCCACTCACAACTATGGATAGATCAACTAAACAGAAAATCAACAAGGAAACACAAACCTTAAATGATACAATGGACCAGCTAGACCTAATTGATATCTATAGGACATTTCACCCCAAAACAATCAACTTCACCTTTTTCTCAAGTGCACACGGAACCTTCTCCAGAATAGATCACATCCTGGGCCATAAATCTGGTCTTGGAAAATTCAAAAAAATTGAAATCATTCCAGTCATCTTTTCTGACCACAATGCAGTAAGATTAGATCTCAATTACAGGAAAAAAATTGTTAAAAATTCCAACATATGGAGGCTAAATAACACGCTTCTGAATAACCAACAAATCATAGAAGAAATCAAAAATGTAATCAAAGTATGTATAGAAATAAACGAAAATGAAAACACAACAACCCAAAACCTATGGGACACTGTAAAAGCAGTGCTAAGGGGAAGGTTCATAGCATTACAGGTGCACATCAAGAAACAAGAAAAAAGACAAATAAATAACCTAACTCTACACCTAAAGCAATTAGAGAAGGAAGAAATAAAGAACCCCAGGGTTAGCAGAAGGAAAGAAATCTTAAAAATTAGGGCAGAAATAAATGCAAAAGAAACTAAAGAGACCATAGCAAAAATCAACAAAGCTAAAAGCTGGTTTTTTGAAAAAATAAACAAAATTGACAAACCATTAGCAAGACTCATTAAGAAACAAAGAGAGAAGAACCAAATTAACAAAATTAGAAATGAAAAGGGTGAGATCACAACAGACAACACTGAAATACAAAGGATCATAAGAGACTACTACCAGCAGCTCTATGCCAATAAAATAGACAACTTGGATGAAATGGACAAATTCTTAGAAAAGTATAACTTTCCAAAACTGAACCAGGAAGAAATAGAAGATCTTAACAGACCCATCACAAGCAAGGAAATCGAAACTGTAATCAGAAATCTTCCAGCAAACAAAAGCCCAGGACCAGATGGCTTCACAGCTGAATTCTACCAAAAATTTAGAGAAGAGCTAACACCTATCTTACTCAAACTCTTCCAGAAAATTACAGAAGAAGGTAAACTTCCAAACTCATTCTATGAGGCCACCATCACCCTAATTCCAAAACCAGACAAAGATGCCACAAAAAAAGAAAACTACAGGCCAATATCACTGATGAACATAGATGCAAAAATCCTTAACAAAATTCTAGCAAACAGAATCCAACAACATATTAAAAAAATCATACACCATGACCAAGTGGGCTTTATCCCAGGAATGCAAGGATTCTTTAATATCCGCAAATCAATCAACGTAATACACCACATTAACAAATTGAAAGATAAAAACCATATGATTATCTCAATAGATGCAGAGAAAGCCTTTGACAAAATTCAACATCAATTTATGATTAAAACTCTCCAGAAAGTAGGAATAAAAGGAACATACCTCAACATAATAAAAGCTATATATGACAAATCCACAGCAAGCATCACCCTCAATGGTGAAAAATTGAAAGCATTTCCTCTGAAATCAGGAACAAGACAAGGATGCCCACTCTCACCACTACTATTCAACATAGTGTTGGAAGTTTTGGCCACAGCAATCAGAGCAGAAAAAGACATAAAAGGAATCCAGATAGGAAAAGAAGAAGTGAAAATCTCGCTGTTTGCAGATGACATGATCCTCTACATAGAAAACCCTAAAGACTCTTCCAGAAAATTACTAGAGCTAATTAATGAATATAGTAAAGTTGCAGGATATAAAATTAACACACAGAAATCCCTTGCATTCCTATACACTAACAATGAAAAAACAGAAAGAGAAATTAAGGAAACAATACCATTCACCATTGCAACAAAAAGAATAAAATACTTAGGAGTATATCTACCTAAAGAAACAAAAGACCTATACATAGAAAACTATAAAACACTGATGAAAGAAATCAAAGAGGACACAAACAGATGGAGAAACATACCGTGCTCATGGATTGGAAGAATCAATATTGTCAAAATGGCTATTCTACCCAAAGCAATCTATACATTCAATGCAATCCCTATCAAGCTACCAACGGTATTTTTCACAGAACTAGAACAAATAATTTCACAATTTGTATGGAAATACAAAAAACCTCGAATAGCCAAAGCAATCTTGAGAAAGAAGAATGGAACTGGAGGAATCAACCTGCCTGACTTCAGACTCTACTACAAAGCCACAGTCATCAAGACAGTATGGTACTGGCACAAAGACAGAAATATAGATCAATGGAACAGAATAGAAAGCCCAGAGATAAATCCACGAACCTATGGACACCTCATCTTTGACAAAGGAGGCAAGGATATACAATGGAAAAAAGACAATCTCTTTAACAAGTGGTGCTGGGAAAACTGGTCAACCACTTGTAAAAGAATGAAACTAGAACACTTCCTAACACCATACACAAAAATAAACTCAAAATGGATTAAAGATCTAAATGTAAGACCAGAAACTATAAAACTCCTAGAGGAGAACATAGGCAAAACACTCGCCGACATAAATCACAGCAAGATCTTCTATGACCCACCTCCCAGAATATTGGAAATAAAAGCAAAAATAAACAAATGGGACCTAATGAAAATTAAAAGCTTTTGCACAACAAAGGAAACTATAAGTAAGGTGAAAAGACAGCCCTCAGATTGGGAGAAAATAATAACAAATGAGGAAACAGACAAAGGATTAATCTCAAAAATATACAAGCAACTCCTGAAGCTCAATTCCAGAAAAATAAACGACCCAATCAAAAAATGGGCCAAAGAACTAAACAGACATTTCTCCAAAGAAGACATACAGATGGCTAACAAACACATGAAAAGATGCTCAACATCACTCATCATCAGAGAAATGCAAATCAAAACCACAATGAGGTACCATTACACGCCAGTCAGGATGGCTGCTATCCAAAAGTCTACAAGCAATAAATGCTGGAGAGGGTGTGGAGAAAAGGGAACCCTCTTACACTGTTGGTGGGAATGCAAACTAGTACAGCCACTATGGAGAACAGTGTGGAGATTTCTTAAAAAACTGGAAATAGAACTGCCATATGACCCAGCAATACCACTTCTGGGCATACACACTGAGGAATCCAGATCTGAAAGAGACACGTGCACCCCAATGTTCATCGCAGCACTGTTTATAATAGCCAGGACATGGAAGCAACCCAGATGCCCATCAGCAGATGAATGGATAAGGAAGCTGTGGTATATATACACCATGGAATATTATTCAGCCGTTAAAAAGAATTCATTTGAATCAGTTCTAATGAGATGGATGAAACTGGAGCCCATTATACAGAGTGAAGTAAGCCAGAATGATAAAGAACATTACAGTATACTAACACATATATACGGAATTTAGATAGATGGTAGCGATAACCCTATATGCAAAACAGAAAAAGAGACACAGAAGTACAGAACAGACTTTTGAACTCTGGGGGAGAACGTGAGGGTGGGAAGTTATGAAAGAACAGCATGTATATTATCTATGGTGAAACAGACCACCAGCCCAGGTGGGATGCATGAGTCAAGTGCTCGGGCCTGGTGCACTGGGAGGACCCTGAGGAGTCGGGTGGAGAGGGAGGTGGGAGGGGGGATCGGGATGGGGAATACGTGTAACTATATGGCTGATTCATGTCAATGTATGACAAAACCCACTGAAATGTTGTGAAGTGATTGGCCTCCAACTAATAAAATAATATTAAAAAAAAAATGGGCAAAACAAACAAACAAACAAACAAAAATAAACAAATGCTAAAGGATCTTCTCTAGACAGGAAACACAGAAAGGTTGTATGAATGTGAACCCAAAACAACAAAGCAAATGGCAATGGGACCATTCTTATCAATAATTACCTTAAATGTAAATGGGTTGAATGCCCCAATCAAAAGACAAAGACTGGCTGAATGGATACAAAAGCAAGACCCCTATATATGCTGTCTACAAGAGACCCACCTCAAAGCAAGGGACACATACAGACTGAAAGTGAAGGGCTGGAAAAAAATATTCCACGCAAATGGAGACCAAAAGAAAGCAGGAGGTGCAATACTTATATCACGTAAAATAGACTTCAAAATAAAGGCTGTGAAAAGAGACAAGGAAGGACACTATATAATGATCAAAGGATCAATCCAGAAAGAAGATATAACAATTATAAACATATATGCACCCAACATAGGAGCACCGCAATATGTAAGGCAAATGCTAACAAGAAGGAAGGGGGAAATTAACAATAAAACAATAATAGTGGGAGATTTTAATACCCCACTCACACCTATGGACAGATCAACTAAACAGAAAATTAACAAGGAAACACAAACTTTAAATGACACAATGGTCCAGCTAGACCTAATTGATATCTATAGGACATTTCACCCCAAAACAATCAATTTCACCTTTTTCTCAAGTGCACATGGAACCTTCTCCAGAATAGATCACATCCTGGGCCATAAATCTAGCCTTGATAAATTCAAAAAAGTTGAAATCCTTCCAGTCATCTTTTCTGACCACAATGCAGTAAGATTAGATCTCAATTACAGGAAAAAAAACTATTAAAATTTCCAACATATGGAGGCTAAATAACACACTTCTGAATAACAAACAAATCATAGAAGAAATCAAAAAAGAAATAAAATATGCATAGAAACGAATGAAAATGAAAACACAACAACCCAAAACCTATGGGACACTGTAAAAGCAGTACTAAGGGGAAGGCTCATAGCAATACAGGCTTACCTCAAGAAACAAGAAAAAAGTCAAATAAATAACCTAACTCTACACCTAAAGCAACTAGAGAAGGAAGAAATGAAGAACCCCAGGGTTAGTAGAAGAAAAGAAATCTAAAAAATTAGGGCAGAAATAAATGCAAAAGAACAAAAGAGACCATAGCAAAAATCAACAAAGCTAAAAGTTGGTTTTTTGAAAAGGTAAATAAAATTGACAAGCCGTTAGCCAGACTCATCAAGAAACAAAGGGAGAAGAACCAAATCAACAAAATTAGATATGAAAATGGAGAGATCACAACAGACAACTCTGAAATACAAAGGATCATAAGAGACTACTACCAGCAGCTCTATGCCAATAAAATGGACAACTTGGATGAAATGGACAAATTCTTAGAAAAGTATAACTTTCCAAAACTGAACCAGGAAGAAATAGAAGATCTTAACAGACCCATCACAAGCACGGAAATCGAATCTGTAATCAGAAATCTTCCAGCAAACAAAAGCCCAGGACCAGATGGCTTCACAGCTGAATTCTACCAAAAATTAAGAGAAGAGCTAACACCTATCTTACTCAAACTCTTCCAGAAATTACAGAAGAAGGTAAACTTCCAAACTCATTCTATGAGGCCACCATCACCCTAATATCAAAACCATACAAGGATGCCACAAAAAAAGAAAACTACAGGCCAATATCACTGATGAACATAGATGCAAAAATCCTTAACAAAATTCTAGCAAACAGAATCCAACAACATATTAAAAAAATCATACACCATGACCAAGTGGGCTTTATCCCAGGAATGCAAGGATTCTTTCACATCCACAAATCAATCAATGTAATACACCACATTAACAAATTGGAAGATAAAAACCATATGATTATCTCAATAGATGCAGAAAAAGCCTTTGACAAAATTCAACATCCATTTATGATAAAAACTCTCCAGAAAGCAGGCATAGAAGGAACATAGCTCAACATAATAAAAGTTATATATGACAAACCGACAGCAAACATTATCCTCAATGGTGAAAAATTGAAAGCATTTCCCTTAAAGTCAGGAACAAGACAAGGGTGCCCACTCTCACCACTACTATTCAACATAGTTTTGGAAGTTTTGGCTACAGCAATCAGAGCAGAAAAAGAAATAAAAGGAATCCAGATAGGAAAAGAAGAAGTAAAACTCTTAACAGTTTGCAGATGACATGATCCTCTAATAGAAAACCCTAAAGACTCTCCCAGAAAATTACTACAGCTAATCAATGAATACAGTAATGTTGCAGGATATAAAATTAACACACAGAAATCCCTTGCATTCCTATATGCTAGCAATGAGAAAACAGAAAGAAATTAAGGAAACAATACCATTCACCATTTCAACAAAAAGAACAAAATACTTAGGAGTATATCTACCTAAAGAAATGAAAGACCTATGTATAGAAAACTATAAAACACTGATGAAAGAAATCAAAGAGGACACAAATAGATGGAGAAATATACCGTGTTCATGGATTGGAAGACTCAATATTGTGAAAATGACTATACTACCCAAAGCAATCTATAGATTCAATGCAATCCCTATCAAGCTACCAACGGTATTTTTCACAGAACTAGAACAAATAATTTCACAATTTGTATGGAAATAGAAAAAACCTCGAATAGCCAAAGCAATCTTGAGAAAGAAGAATGGAACTGGAGGAATCAACCTGCCTGACTTCAGACTCTACTACAAAGCCACAGTCATCAAGACAGTATGGTACTGGCACGAAGACAGAAATACAGATCAATGGAACCGAATTGAAAGCCCAGAGATAAATCCACATACCTATGGACACGTTATCTTCGACAAAGGAGGCAAGGATATACAATGGAAAAAAGACAATCTCTTTAACAAGTGGTGCTGGGAAAACTGGTCAACCACTTGTAAAAGAATGAAACTAGAACATCTTCTAACACCACACACAAAAATAAACTAAAAGTGGATTAAAGATCTAAATGTAAGATCACAAACTTTAAAACTACTAGAGGAAAACATAGGTAAAACACTCTCTGACATAAATCACAGCAGGATCCTCTATGTCGCACCACCAAGAATATTGGAAATAAAAGCAAAAATACACAAATGGGACCTAATTAAACTTAAAAGCTTTTGCACAACTAACGAAACTATAAGCAAGGTGAAAAGACAGTCCTCAGAATTGGAGAAAATAATAGCAAACGAAGCAACAGACAAAGGATTAATCTCAAAAATATACAAGCAGCTCCTGCAGCTCAATTCAAAAAAATAAATGGCCCAATCAAAAAATCGGCCAAAGAACTAAACAGACATTTCTCCAAAGAAGACATACAGATGGCTAACAAACACATGAAAAGATGCTCCACATCACTCATTATCAGAGAAATGCAAATCAAAACCACAATGAGGTACCATTACACGCCAGTCAGGATGGCTGCTATCCAAAAGTCTACAAGCAATAAATGCTGGAGAGGGTGTGGAGAAAAGGGAAACCTCTTACACTGTTGGTGGGAATGCAAACTAGTACAGCCACTATGGAGAACAGTGTGGAGATTCCTTAAAAAACTGGAAATAGAACTGCCATATGACCCAGCAATCCCACTTCTGGGCATACACATCGAGGAAACCAGATCTGAAAGAGACACGTGCACCCCAATGTTCATCGCAGCACTGTTTATAATTGCCAGGACATGGAAGCAACCTAGATGTCCATCAGCAGATGAAAGGATAAGGAAGCTATTGTACATATACACCATGGAATATTACTCAGCCATTAAAAAGAATTCATTTGAATCAGTTCGAATGAGATGGATGAAACTATAGCCCATTATACAGAGTGAAGTAAGCCAGAAAGATAAAGACCAATACAGTATACTAACACATATATATGGAATTTAAAAAGATGGTAATGATAACCCAATATGCAAAACAGAAAAAGAGACACAGATGTACAGAACAGACTTTTGGACTCTGTGGGAGAAGGCGAGGGTGCGATGTTCTGAGAGAACAACATTGAAACAAGTATATTATCTATGGTGAAACAGACCACCAGCCCAGGTTGGATGCATGAGACAAGTGCTCAGGGCTGGTGCACTGGGAAGACCCAGAGGGATGGGATGGAGAGGGTGGCGGGAGGGAGGGTTGGGATGGGGAATACTTGTAAATCCATGGCTGATTCATGTCAATGTATGGCAAAACCACTACAATATTGTAAAGTAAATAGCCTCCAACTAATAAAGATAAATGAAAAAAAATCAAATCAAATAAACCCCCCCCCCACACACAAAAAGTTTCTTTAGTTCTTCACCTTCTGCCATAATTGTGGTGTCATCTGCATATCTGAGGTTATTGATATTTCCCCCTGAAATCTTGATTCCAGCTTTTGCTTCATCCATCCTGGCATTTCACAAGATGTACTCTGTGTACATGTTAAATAAGCAAGGTGACAGTATACAGCCTTGATGTACTCCTTTCCCATTTTGGAACAAGTCCGTTTTTCCATGTCTGGTTCTAACTCTTGCTTCTTGACCTGCATGCAGATTTCTCAGGAAGCAGGTAAGGTGGTCTGGTATTCCCATCTCTTTAAGAATTTTCCACAGTTTGTTGTGACCCACACAGTCAAAGGCTTTAGTGTAGTCAATAAAGCAGAGGTAGACATTTTTTCTGGAACTCTCTTGCTTTTTCTAAGATCCAGTGGATGCTGGCAGTTAGACCTCTGGCTCCTCTGCCTTTTTAAAATCCAACTTGAACATCTGGAAGTTCTTGGTTCATTATTGATGAAGCCTAGCTTGGAGAATTTTGAGCATTACTTTGCTAGTGTGTGAGGCTAGTGTGACATGGAACTATTGTCTAGTTCCAGAATATTTTCATCACCCTGGAAAGTAACCCTGTACCCATTAACAGTTTTCCCCTTTCTCCACAGAGTGTGCAGTCATTAATCTACTTTCTGTCTTTATGTATTGACTTATTCTGAGCATTTCATATAAATAGAATCATACAGTATATGAACTTTTGTGTCTGGTTTCTCTCACTGAGCATGTTTCAAAGTTCATCCATGTCATAACATGTATCACTACTTCATTCCTTTGGACAATATTCTGATGTATGAATATACCATGTTTTGTTTATTCATCAGTTGATTGACATTTGGATTATTCTCACTTTTTGACTATTGGGAATAATGCTGCTATAAATATTCATGTGAAAGAAGTTTTTGTGAGAAAGTATGTTTTCAATTCTATTGGGAATATAGTAGGAATGGTAACTCTATGTTTAAATGTTGAGAGGATGTTAAATGTTTTTTCAAATTGGCTGTGCTAATTTACATTCTCATCAGCAATGTATGAATTTCTCCACATCTTCTTCAATTCTTGATATTCTCTATTATTATTATTCTCATCCAAGTGACTATTAAGTGGTGTTTCATTGTATTTTTGATTTGCATTTCTCTAATTGCTTAATGATTAGAGGAAAGATTCATCATTTTTTCATGTGCTTACTAGATATTTTTATGTCTTCTTTAAAGAAATAGCTATTTAAATCTTTTCTTCACTTTTAAGTTGTACTGCCTTTTTATTTTGAGTTGTATGTGTATTTATGTATTCTGAGTATTAGACCCTTGTTCAGATTTGCAGTAATTTCTCCCTTTCTTTCACTTTCTTGATAGTCTTCTTGGATGCATAACACTTTTAATTTTTGTAAAGTCTGATATATCTATTTTTCCTTTGTGCCACAGGTGGTCATATCTGAGATATCATTGCCTAACTCAATATCATAAAGTGTTTTTGCTACACTTTCTTCTAAGAGTTTTATCTTTCACATTTAAGTCTTTGATTCATTTTGAGTTAATACAGTGTGAGATAGGAGTTGTTTTTTTGTTTGTTTTTGCATATGATTTTCTACTGTCTCATCACTTCATGGCAAATAGACGGGAAACAATGGGAACAGTAACAGACGTTCTCTTCTTGGGCTCGAAAATCACTGTAGATAGTGACTGCAGCCATGAAGTTAAAAGATGCTTGCTCCTTGGAAGGAAAGCTTTGACCTACCTAGACAAATATTAAAAAGCAGAGACATTACTTTGCCAACAAAGGTCCATCTAGTCAAAGCTGTGGTTTTTCCAGTAGTCATGTATGGATATGAAAGTTGGACTATAAAGAAAGCTGAACACCAAAGAACTGATGCTTTTGAACTGTGGTGTTGGAGAAGACTCTTGAGAGTCCCTTGGACTGCAAGGAGATGCACCCAGCCAATCCAAAAGAAAATCAGGCCTGAATATTCATTGGAAAGACTGATGCTGAAGCTGAAGCTCCAATACTTTGGTTACCTGATATGAAGAACTGACTCACTGGAAAAGACCCTGATGCTGGGAAAGATTGAAGGCAGGAGAAGGGGACAACAGAGAATGAGATGGTCGGATGGCATCATCGACTTGATGGACATGAGTTTGAGCAAGCTCCAGGAGCTGGTGGTGGACAGAGAGTTCTGGTGTGCTTCAAGTCCATGGGGTTGGGAAAAGTCGGACACAACTGAGCAATGAACTGAACTGAACTGAATCTACTATCTCAGAAAAAATATGTTTAAAAAAACTATATTTTCTTCATTGAATTTTATTGGCACCCTTATTGAAAAATCTACTGACCAGAGATATAAGGGTTTATTTCTGGACTCTCTGTTGTAGTTTATTGATCTATATGTTTATCCTTATGTCACACTGTAGTTTTTACTGTGGCTTTGTAATAAGCTTTGGCAATTTAGAAGGTAAATTCTAAAACTTTATTCTTTTTTGTCAAGATTATTTTGGCTATTCTGGAACTCTTGTATTCCTTATAAATCTTAGGATCAGCTTGATAATTTCTGTGAAAAAAATTAGAGCTTTGATAAGGATGTCATTGAATCTACACATCAATTTGGAAACTGTTGTCATTGTAACAATATCGCTGTGCAATCCATAGAGAGGAATGTCTTTCTTTTTACTCAGGTCTTCTATAACTTTTTTCAACAATATTTTATCATTTATAATGTATAAATCTTGTACTTCATTAGTTAAATTTTTTTCTCAGATATTTTATTATTTTTGAGAATATTGCAAATGGAATTGTTTTATTACTTTCATTTTTGGAATAGTCATAGCAGTACACAGAAATGTAATTAGTTTTTAAAATTGAACTATAGAAACATAAGAGACTTGGGTTTGATCCCTGGGTCAGGAAGATACCCTGGAGGAGGAAATGGCAACTCTCACCAGATAGTCAATACCAAAATCAGATTGATTATATTCTTTGCAGCCAAAGATGGAGAAACTCTATATAGTCAGCAAAAACAAGACTGGGAACTCACTATGGCTCAGATCATGAACTCCTTGTTGCCAAATTCAGACTTAAATTGAAGAAAGTAGGGAAAACCACTGGACCACTCAGGTATGACCTTAATCAAATCCCTTATAATAATACAGTGGAAGTGAGAAATAGATTCAAGGGATTAGATCTGATAGAGTGCCTGAAGAACTATGGATGGATGTTCATGACATTGTATAGGAGGCAGGGATCAAGACCATCCAAGAAAAAGAAATGCAAAAAGGCAAAATGGTCGTCTGAGGAGGCCTTTCAAATAGCCGAGGAAAGAGAAGCTAAAGGCAAAGGAGAAAAGGAAAGATATACCCATCTGAATGCAAAGTTCCAAAGAATAACAAGGAGAGATAAGAAAGCCTTCCTCAGGGATCAATGCAAAGAAGTAGAGGAAAACAACAGAATGGGAAAGACTAGAGATCTCTTCAAGAAAATTAGAGATACCAAGGGAACATTTCCTGCAAAGATGGGCACAATAAAGGACAGAAATGCTATGGACCTAACAGAAGCAGAAGATATTACAAAGAGGTAGAAAAAAATACACAGAAGAACTGTACAAAAAGATGATGCTCTGAAAGTGCTGCACTCAGTATGCCAGCAAATTTGGAAAACTCAGCAGTGGTCACAGGATTGGAAAAGGTCAGTTTTCATTCCAATCCCAAAGAAAGGCAATCCCAAAGAATGCTCAAACTACCACACAATTGCTTTCATCTCACACACAAGTAAAGTACTGCTCAAAATTCTCCAAGCCAGGTTTCAACAGTACGTGAACCATGAACTTCCAGATGTTCAAGCTGGTTTTAGAAAAGGCAGAGAAACCAGAGATCAAATTGCCAACATCCATTGGATCATCAAAAAAGCAAGAGAGTTCCAGAAAAACCTCTACTTCTGCTTTATTGACTATGCCAAAGACTTTGACTGTGTGAATCACAACAAACTGAGGAAAATTCTTTAAGAGATGGGAATATCAGACCACCTGACCTACCTCTTGAGAAATCTGTATGCAGTTCAGGAAACAACAGTTAGAACTGAACATGGAACAACAAACTGGTTCCAAATCAGGAAAGAAGTACATAAAGGCTGTATATTGTCACCTTGTTTATTTAACTTATATGCAGAGTTCATCATGAGAAATGCTGGGCTGGATGAAGCACATGCTAGAACCCAGATTTCCAGGGGAAATATCAATAACCTCAGATATGCAGAGGACACCACCCTTATGGCAGAAAGTGAAGAAGAGTTAAAGAACTTCTTGATGAATGTGAAAGAGAAGAGTGAAAATGTTGGCTTAAAACTCAACATTCAGAAAACTAAGGTCATGGGATCCAGTCCCATCACTTTATGGAAAATAGATGGGGAAACAGTGGAAGCAGTGTCAGACTTTAATTTTGGGGGGCTCCAAAATTATTGCAGATGGTGACTGGAGCCATGAAATTAAAAGATGCTTTCTCCTTGCAAGAAAAGCTCTGACCAACCTAGGCAGCATAATAAAAAGCAGAGACATTACTTTGCCAACAAAGGTCCATCAAGTCAAAGCTATGAATTTTCCAGTGGTCATGTTTGGATGTGACAGTTGGACCATAAAGAAAGTTGAGTGCTGAAGAATTGACACTTTTGAACTGTGGTGTTGGAGAAGATTCTTGAGAGTCCCTTGGACTGCAAGGAGATCCACCTAGTCCATCCTAAAGGAAATGAGTTCTGAGTATTCATTGGATGGACTGATGCTGAAGCTGAAACTCCAATACTTTTACCATCTGATATGAAGAAGTGACTCATTTGAAAAGACCCTGATGCTGGGAAAGATTGAAGGTGGGAAGAGAAATGGATGACAGAGGATGAGATGGTTGGATGGCATCACCAACTCAATAGACATGAGTTTGAGTAAACTCCGGGAGTTAGTGATGGACAGGGAGGCCTAGCATGCTGCCATCCATGGAGTTGCAAAGAGCAGGACACAACTGAGACTGAACTGAACGGAACTGAGCAACTGAGCACATGCATGTTTGAATTACAGTGTACAGGAAAATGATTCAGTTTTATACACACACACACACACACACACACACACACAGACAGACACACACATTATATACATATATGTGAATTCTTTTTCAGATCATTTTAAATTATATATTATTACAATATATTGAACACAATAATTTTTGTATATTGATTATAATCTGCAAACTCAGTGAATCTGTTTTATTAGCTCTAACATTTGTGTGTGTATGTGTATTCCTTAGGAGTTATTGCATACAAGAGGATGTCATCTGTAAATAGATACTTTCACTTCTTTCATTCCAATTTATGTCTTCATTCTCTTGCCTAATTGCACCAGCTAGAACCTCTAGCACTATGTTGAACAGGATGGTAAAAATCCATCTTATTCTTGTTCTTAGGGTGGGATGGTTTCAATTTTTTATTTTATATACAAGGATGAGATTGTTGGATGGTGTCTCTGACTCAGTGGATATGAGTTTGAGTAGGGTGCGGGAGTTGGTGATGCACAGGGGAGTCTGGTATGCTGCAGTTCATGGCATTGGAAAGAGTTGGACCCGACTAAGCGACTGAACTCACCTGAACAATGTTAGGTGTGAGTTTTTCATCAATGGCCTTCATCAAGCGGAAAAAGTTCCTTTGTATACCTAGTTTATTGAGTGCTTATAGCATATTATACTTTGTATCATATTCTATCAAGCATGTAGGATTTTGTCTAATGTTTCCTCTGTTTATTGAGATTAATTTTTTCCTTTTATTATACTGATATGGTATATTACAGTGACTGATTTTTATATGTTGAATCAATATTGTATTTCTAGAATTAATACTACTGGGTCAAGTTCTATGTTTTTTATATGCTGCTGGGTTTGGCTTCCTAGCGTTTTATAGAGGAGTTTTGTAGGTGACATGATTCTGTAGCTTTCTTTTCTTATAATGTTTTTGTGTGGGTTTGGTTTTGGGGTTATACTGGCATCACAGTATGAGTCGGGAACCGTTCCCTCCTATTTTTAGAAAAGTTTGAGGTCACTTGGAAAATAACATTGAATCTAGGTGCTTCAAAGGACTGCTACAAAATACAAAACCAAAATGACATAGAAACTATGTGTATTAGTTTCCTGTGGCTGCTGAAACAAATTACTGCAAACTGGGTGACTTAAAAGGACAAAAAATTATTCTCTTACCCTTCTGGAGATTGGAAGTCTTAAATCAAGCTGTAAGCAGGACTGAATTCTCTCTGGAGGGCTCTAGGGGAGAATCCACTCCTTGCCTGCTATAGCTTCTGATGCCTGCTGTCATTCCTTGATTTCCGGTTGCCTTACTATAATTTTTGTCTCTGTGGCCACATGGCCTCTCATTTTTGTATCAAATTTTCCCCTACTTTTCTCTTATAAGGACATTTATCACTGGATTTAGCAACCATCTGGAATTTACAGGATGATGTCATTTTTCAGTCCCTAAGTCATGTCTGATTTTTTGTGACCCCATGGACTGTAGCCCACTGGGCTCCTCTATCCATGGGATTTCCCAGGCAAGAAAACTAGAGTGGGTTGCCACTTCCTTCTTCAGGAGATCTTCCTAACTCAGGGATCAAACTCACGTCTCCTGCATTGGCAGACAGATTCTTTGCTACTGAGCTACCTGGGACGCCTCTTAAAGGATGACATCATCATCTAAAGATCCTTAATTTAATTACATCTGCAAAGACTCTTTCCACATAAGATAATATTCACAAGTTCCAGGAATTAGGACATGGACATATTTGAAGGGCCACCTTTCAACCCACTATGATATGCAAGAGTACTTTATGAACTGTAAAATCATATAAAAATACATATGATATTGTTATAGTGCATTTTGTTACAAATATGAAAGTATTACATATTACAAATATGAAAGTGCAGATGAGTGGGTTTTCTGTTAAAGGAAGGTTTCAAAATAATTAGTACAGATAACACTCTAAATGTTTCTAAAATTATATTGTTTTTCTGTTTTCTGTGTTCAGTTCCTCATAATATAGTTGGGAATTCTATCCAATGTTTTACTCCTTACTTTCATCTTAATCAATAAATTTTTTAGTATTCAATTTTTAAAAATTCAATATAAATATAATTTAGCTATAAAAAGCCAAGCATTACAGAAATACACACAATAAAAACCAAAAGTACAGTCTTGGACAAGTATGCGTGTTACTTTCTCCACCCTCTTGCCCATGATGGCCGATTCTCAAACTCAACCTGCTTCTGGAGGAAGTCAGTTTGGCAAATATTCTTCCAGAACTTTCTGACTTTGATGTCTATCTCTCTTATTCATTTGAATAATTATATAATGCTCCAAAGCATGGAAAAAGCTTAAAAAAAACTTTAAGCATTTTATTATGATGAATATTTACATTATATTTAGTTTAATAAAACTGATTGTATTTAGCATATATTTGGCCAGTGTTTTTTTTTTTTTTTTCTTTCTATGATTGGCCTGTTTGTATATTGATACTTTGTCTAGTGTTATACTGGGTTGCTATTGTTTTTTCTTATTGAAATTTAGGGATTCTTTGAATTAGGGATATAACTCTCTCTAGAGAAATATAGATTGTTTAAATTCTAATTCTGTCACATTTCTGCATGCTGCCTTTCTATTAAATTTGAAAGTAAACTTATATGAAATTAAAAATTTATTAGTGCTTTAAAGGCAATATAGTCATGACATCTTTAACTGCACTCCACTATCTGTGTATTAATACATATTTTGTGGTTGTGATAGATGAAATATTTGAATAGAAGAGTCAAGTACATATTTAAGAATATCTGGGTACCTTGATAATTTGTATCATCCACAATTAATATTAGGAGGGCAGTGTGATGAAGTAATTAATATCACAGTCTTCAGTAGCAAATGAACTTAAGTGTTCTTCTGAGATATGTTATTGTATTTCTCTAAAATTTTTATTTTTTTGCGTATAAACTTGGGTGTAATTATCAACTTCAAGAGATGGTTATAAAGATTATATAAGATAAACCATAAGCAGAATTTTGTACAGAGTATAACATACAATTCATATAGTAAATAGTATGTACTGTAATATTCTTATTGGTAAGATTAAATCAGCGTAAGTGGCTACAATTTTCAGTTTCCAAAGAACATAGTTCACCAATACTAAGTCCTGTCTCCATTTTCTTCATTTAATCTCAGAAAAGAAGATTGATACATCTAGGACTTAAATCTTTAAGTTTAGATCAGCTCATAAGTAAAAGTTGCTTAGTCATTTCTGACTCTTTGCCACTCCATGGACTGTATAGTTCATGAATTCTCCAGGCCAGAATACTGGAGTAGGTAGCCTTTCCCTTCTCCAGGGAACTCCCCAACCCAGGGATTGGACCTGCATTGCAGGCAGATTCTTTACCAGCTGAGCCCCCAGGGAAGCCCAAGAATACTGGAGTGGGTGGCCTGACCCTTCTCCAGCAGATCTTCCCAACCCAGAAATCAAACTGGGGTCTCCTGCATTGCAGGTAGATTCTTTACCAGCTGAGCTACCAGGGAAGCCCATTTAATCCTCGTAATAACTGTCAAATACAATTTGATTACTCATGACTGTGGCATACTCAAAATGCATTTGCACCTCAGATGATGTGCCTGAAGAAATACTCCTGTTACTAAGTTGATAACGAATTTTGTCTTCATTTTCTGCCTTGGTGGTTAGTACAGTTGTGATCCAGTAACCAGCTGTCTAGGTAACAGTCTTTTAGATGCTGCCATAGAGAGTCTAGAAGATTTTGATTCAGTAGACTGGAAGAAGGACTTGGGAATCTGTACTTTTAATAAACTCTCTAGCTGATTCTGATGGTCAGCCATTTTTGGAAATCACTGTAGTAAAGCAGGCTTCTCCCCCAGTTTGTATTTTCTCTTTTCTGTAGCAGTACTGATTTTTAAGCTTTATAAAGATTAAATGGAGTTAACTCTAGGAAAGAAAAAAATACTGCAATGGGAAGCAAAGGACAACCAAGAGAGCCAAGAGACCAATTGTTCCTATCTTTTTTTTCTCTTCTTACTAGAATTTCATCTGCTAGCAAATTGTGTCCATTAAGTCCTTACATGACTTATTATAAACATAATACCTTTCCCCCTCTCTTTTGTGGTAGTATGTGTGAAGAGGAGGAAAGGGAGAAGAGCTTAAAGTTTGATAAGAAAACATGAGACCACCTAGTTTAACCATACGTGCAGCCTGTGATCCATTTTCAGGAAGATGAAACACAAACATTGAAAGTAGCTAACTAAAATCCATCTCATGCACCCATACATGTGCACAGAGAAAATAGAGCTCCTACTCAGATTAGTCCCATTTTACTACCCCTCAAATCTTACATGATTTAAAGACTGATATTTTCTAATGCTGCTGCCAGAAATTCAGCTTTCAGAACTACTATGGGAACCACAGCTGTGACCGCTATGGGACAAAAATTCTGACAGGAGAATGATGCTGGAAATTGTGACCGATTAATCAGATCAAGCATATGAATTGATGTAGAGTTGCCTCTGTCTCAGGCACTGATGTAAAGACTTTACATGGGTTGATTCACTTAATCCTCGTAACCACCCTTGAAGATAGACTGATTATGTATCTTTTAAAAATCTGAAAGCTGCTGGACCTATAGGGAACTGAACACACGAAAAGAGTACAGAAGTCCATGTAGATCAAAGTCTTCAGAGTTAAATGGGAAAGACATTTTACTTATCCTAAGAGCCAAAGAGATACAAGATCTATTCAAGGAGGTGATAAACTTCCTAAAGAGATCTAAGGCAGCAGATTTATCAGGGCCCCATTGAAACCAGGAGGTGTGAAATCTCTATCCTTAGGGCTTGAGAGTGAAAGTATTATTCGCTCAGTCTTGTCTGACTCTTTGCTACCCCATGGACTCAACAGGCTCCTCTGTCCGTGGAATTCTCCAGGCAAGAACACTGGAATGGATCGCCATTTCCTCCTCCAGAGGATCTTCCTGATCCAGGGATTGAACCTTGTTTTAAAGAGATTCCAGTAACTGTGGGGGCCTAAGTCTCTGGTTACAGTTTTATGTGTTTTCTTTTGGCTGATAGGACAGCACCCCTGCCCTCCACAGACACATCTTTAGTTGCTTGGGAATGGCATAATACTTGTTTTTTGAATAAACATCTTTCAATTTTAAGAAATTTAAAATTAAATTTAGAAATATTTAATGGAATTAAACCTATAATATTAATATGTTTGTATTAAGAAGCCTGTTCATATTTGCAGAGATTTAAGATAATTTGGGCTTTGAAGTAGTAGATCAGCTTTAGAATTCTCATTTAAAGTTTTTGTTAAGTGTGTAAACAGTATTAAAATATTAAAAAAACTCTCATGTACATAATGTACCATATTATAATATTTTCCATTAGCTTGATAAAAACTACTTAAGTACCTGAGAAGATTCATTAGTCAGGCAAATGAAGTACTTAAAAAAAGAAACAGAATCCATTTAATTTATAGATGCAGATTTGAAGATTATTTTTATTTGAGACTAAATGTTGTTTAAAATCCTTCATAATTGTTAAAATGTGCTAAATTATACACACAATGTCTTGTAAGCTATATTTTAAGCTTAAAATAGACATGTATTCATAATTTTAAGCAGTAGCATTCAACATCAAAGTAAACCTCTGAATATATTTTCTGTCATAACGGCTACACTCTCGGGCATCAGAAAACTCACCTTTAACAAAAAGAAGAAAGATGTAAAACTCTGACGAAAGGTTAAAACTCCCATCCCCTTTCCCTTGAGAAAATGTTGTAGGAAGAATGTATTTTATGTCATCAGTGGAGAAAAGCAAGTAACTGTCACTGACTCACATGGTCACAATGGCCATCCCACCTCCTACCTCCCTCCTACCAGATCCTGCTTCAAATGGCAGGGCCTCTAATATGGTTTCCCCAGAATCTAGAAATCTTATGTGGCTGTCTTTTTTGTTATTGGTCTGCTTGTGTTCCATAACTCTTGTTATTCAGGCAGCAGAAAGGAAGTAGGCAAGAAGACCATGCCCACTTACCTTACTGAAGATGCCCACCAGACTTTGCTTACATTCCATTGGCCAGTATTAAATCATATAGCTACACCTTGTTCAAGAGGAAGCTGCAAAATGTAGTGTTTATTCTGGGCAGCCATGTGCCCAGTTAAACATGAGAAGTTCTGTTGTTAAGGAAGAAGGAACCAGATTTTGGGTATAAGGGGATTTTAGATTTGATTTAACAGATGCTCTTCATGGGGAATGTGTCTCCTACAGTTCAGGTCAAATTTTGTAGAAAAAAAGATGTACAGCTTTTACTAGATTCCCAAATTCTTTTATGATGCAAAAATGTTTAACAATCAATGTCTTGTATGTAATTTAAAATCTGAATTCAGTTTTCAATAAATATTATACAAATGTTCATTTCTCATGATACCTACTGAATTTTGTAACTGTCAATGGTAATATACCTAAGTTCATATTAGGTATGCAAGTACTCTATGAATGTTATAAAATAGAGTTTTGAAAAAGTGAAGGTAGGGAGGTAAACAAAGATCTTTAAACCAGGGAAGAATATGTAAAGATGATTCATACACTTCTTATCAACTACTATGAGACTGTGCCTGCTTTTTTGTCTCTTACAATTTATAACCTAACATGGTTTTTCAATATTTTAGTAATCAAGTAAAAGCAAATTAAAAGAGTAGAGTATTATTTATTCACCCTTAAAGTCAACAGGATAATGAAAACAGCAACTCTGATATTTTGTGGCAGAATATAACTGGTATGATCATTTTGGAAGATAATTTGGCAATATATAAAATATAGACAAATACTTTGATTAGCAAGATTTGTCCTATGGAAAGATACAAGGTATCTAAAAATATAAAAAGACATATTTATTATAGCATTTGAAAATAGCAACCCCAAATTGGAAACCTCTCAAATATCCAACTACAAGAAAATAGTTTTGCAAACTCAATACATCAACAAAGAAAACTTATGTTAACTGTTCAGAGAGATAATTTTGAAGCTTTTGGAAAAATATAACATCAAAATTATAATGGTGTATTAAATTAAAAAGACATAAAACCTATATAAACCATAGCTGTATATTAATATACAAAAGCAAAAAGTTGCATTAAATATGTTTTTCTACATTTTAACTTATTATTGGAGTAAATTACCCTTATAATTGTGTTGGATGCATATGTACTTTAAAAATCATTGATAGAAGGTCACTGAAGTACCAGATATGCATCAGGGAATGTTACATAATTTTGTGCAGTATCTGCTGTTACTTAGTCACCAAGTTGTGTCTGACTCTTCTGCAACTCCATGGACAGTAGTCTGCCAGACTGCTCTCTCCATGTGCTATCCCAGGCAAGAGTACTGGAGTGGGTAATTATCTGGAAAACTAATAAAAATACAAAAGGGAGCATCTGAGCATTCAAAAAACTAGTTGACTTAGCTTGGCATAATGCCATTAGGTAAATTCACTTCATTGGTTTGCTCTGCGGTAAAAGTTTTAATCCTGTGATATTCTAGGCAGGTGTTCTAGAATGCACCCATGTATAGAATTATCAGTTTGTACTCTGACCCCCTCCAACCTTCCCATGTGATACTGCACCAATCAAAAAGTTCATAATAAGTACTCTTAGTCTTATGCTTTTTAAGGCTTTAAATTTAAATTTATTAAGCCAGAGAAAACAAGAAAAACAAAAATACAACTGGAAGAAACCTTTTATCTTAGATGTATAATAACAGTTACCCCTTCCATATTCCATACTCCTTCCTATACACACTTTCACCCCCATGTTTTTATTGTAGTAAAATACACATTACATGAAACTGACCAGTTTTCAAGGCACTATGGTGACTGAAATGGGAAGGAAAGAGGGAATATATGTATACATATGGCTGATTCATTTTGCTGTACCACAGAAACTAACACAGCATTGTAAAGTGACTATACTCAGATAAAAATTAATTAAAAAAGAAAAGAAATCAACAATTATAACCATTTTAGGTATTCAGTCCAGTGATATTAAATACATTCATTCCTACATACACTTTTAAAGATTGTCTGTGACCTCAGCATGTATTCTGTTAATTCATTGAGCAGTTAGGAAGAGGTAAGTGTCATGAGATTTGAATCTGTAAGTTCCCTAATGTCGAAATGGCATTTATCTCTTTTAATGTTGAAAACTTGCCAACTGTTCAGAAAGATTTCTCTGATTGCTTATCGAAACTGCTAGGCACTTCCTCCAAGAGCATCTCATTCTGCTTCTACTAACTCTTTCTAGAAGAGCAGTTTTCAATCAAGTTATTAAGTGCCTTCTCTGGGCCAAACATTGTGTAGAAGTGTTTGCATGCAAAACCCTTCTGATGGCAACAATCCTCTGATGTAGGTGGTATCACTCACCTGTTACAGATGAGGAAACTGAAGCACTGCAATTTTAAGAGCCTTGGCCAGGATGTGGAGAACTAGGATTCCAATCCACACCCTTGGTCATCATGCCCACTGATGGTTCTACCCAGCACAGCTGCCCTCTCAAATGCTTGCCATGTCTCCCAAACAAATCCACATGTGGAGACTGCACAGGCTGACTCCCAAAATGCCAGACAGAGGAGACCATTCCAACTTTTAAATTTTTTCACCACTTTTAACTCTTTAATTAGTCACTTAAAAATGACAACTCCTGAAGGTGGAGGTGGGTGGCATTGTAATTATTATATTCTAGAAAGAATTCCTTTCTGGGTCATACTCTGGGCCCTCGTAGATTTTCCCCTTGATTGATTGTATCTGCTAAATGAGTACATGAGGAGCAAGTCTGCAGGAAATAGGCGATAGGTGTAGTATATAGATCGTAGATGTTTACACTTGTTTATATTGGTACAGATATAGAGAGGGAGATTATAAAGGGTATAAAGAGGTCTATTACTGACATGAGGGCTGAGGTGCCCATACTATAGACTATGCAAAGGTCGCTTAGTTGCATCCGACTCTCTGCAACCCCATGGACTGTATACGGACTGAATTCTCCAGGTCAGAAACCTTGGATGGATAGCCTTTCCCTTCTCTGGGGGATCTTCTCAACCCAGGGATCAAACCCAGGTCTCCCACATTGCAGGTGGATTCTTTACCAGCTGAGCCACAAGGGAAGCCCAAGAATACTGGAGTTGGGTAGCCTATGCCTTCTCCAGGAGATCTTCCCCACCCAGGAATTGAACTGGGGTCTCCTGCATTGCAGGAGGATTCTGTACCAACTGAGCTATGAGGGAAGATTTTTTAGACTATAGTTCCTCAAATTCTAAAAAGACCAGAGTCTTGGGACTATAAGGGCTTACGTAAATTCAAGAAAGTTTAGACTTTGAAACTGCTTTGTGTGTGTGTGTGTATACAAATATATACATATACAACTGACCCTTGAGCAACAGGGGTTTAAACTGTGAAGGCCCACTTATATGCAGATACTTTTCAATAGTAAATACTACAGTATTACAACAATATGAGTTTTGAATCCCAAGATGTAGAGCCTGAAATACAGAGGAACCATGTATGCAGAGGGCTGACTACAAGCTATAGGTGGATTTTCAACTTGGTAACAGGTGGGGGGCCCAATGGCTGCATTATTCAAGGGTAAACTATACAGCTATGCTGTTGGAAATAGTAGTATATAAATTATTCCAAATAACTGACTTCCTATTAGCTAAGAGTTGCATTCCTTTTTAAAAACAACTTGTCCTTTTTTCAAATAACTGTTTTGGAGAAAAGTCTAAAACATACCATGTATTTCCTGGTGTTACTTTAACATTTTTCAGTGATGGTGATTTGTCTGTCACTGAGTTAATGATCATACCACCTGTATTGTCATTTAATTCCCACTCCCAACATATGTGGTGGGTACTATCACCATTATTTTATCATAGAGTCTGAGGTTTGAAGAAGTTGAGAACTTGGTCAAGTTCTCCTAACTATTAGGAAGGAATGAATCCAGAATTGAAACTAGTCCTTTGACTACGCTTCCCCTAAACTTGTTTAATAACCTCACTATATTGTCTTTATGAATGATTTATGTGGCGAGTCTACCTTTTATAATTAAATATCAAGCTGATCTGCATCCTAATAGAGTGGGGCCATCTGGGTTCAAGAATATGATAATGCAATACACACACACACACCACACACACACACACACACACACATACACACACACACACATATGAATATATGTATAAATAAATATGTGTTGTGTTCGTCACCCAGTCATATTTGACTGTTTGTGACCCCATGAACTGTAGCCTGTCAGGCTCCTCTGTCCATGGAATTCTCCAGGCAAGAATATTTGAGTGGGTTGCCATTTCCTTCTTCAGGGGATCTTCCTGGCCCAGGAATTAAACCTGGTCTCCTGTGTTGTAGACAGATTCTTTACCATTGGTGCTGCCGGGGAAGTCCTGGAAGTAAATATATGTATATGCATATATATATAATAGATACACTGTAATATTGTACATTTTTCCTTTTTTGTTGAAGTATAATTTATTTACAATGTTGTATGATTTTCTGATATCCAGCAAAGTGATTCAGTTATACATACATATATACATCCTTTTCCATATTCTTTTCCATTATGATTTATTACAGGATATTGAATATACTTCCATGTGCTATACAGTAGAACTTTGCTATTTATCTATTTTATATATAAGTGTTTGTATCTGCCAATCCCAAGGTAACATGGTACTCTTGAGACAGTGAATATAGGTACAAATAATCACTGTTAGTACCAGATTCATTGGCCAAAGACTACAATGCTTTGGGGGTTCATGCCATTAAGACTTTGCTTTTCTATGCCCTCTTTTGCTGAGCATATAGCCTTTTGCGGTCAAAAACATGTGGTGTGCAGAGTTAGAAAGATGGCTTTGGTTCTAGCTCTGATACACAGTAGCAGCGTGGTCTCACTTTCCTCATCTGTAGAATGGGTATAATATTGCCTACTCTCAGGAGGATAGAAAGAGACAGTGTAGCTAAGCGTTTGAGGTACAGACCGGCGAGCAGTCAGTTCCCCAGCAGTGCACACTATTATTGTGGCCTATCACTGCTGTCAGCTGGCTAACCATCATTTCTCACTGCTATCAGTGTTCCTGTTATATCTGGCTCTTTGACGAATTTGTAGAGTCTAATCTGTTGGGGCTTAGAAAACAGTTTTATGTTGGTAACATAGCAGAATGGACTTGTGCAAGATATTGGCACTGAGCTGAGGGTGCAAAGTCAAGCCAGGAACAAAACAAGGGTGGAAAGGCTGAGAAAACATGGACAGCATTCCAAAGCACAGTCCATGCAGCTGAAACAGAATCAGGGACGTGACTGGGGCCAGAGATTGGGGTAGCACAGATACCAGTGGGAGAGCCAAAGTCCATGGCTCAGTCTGGGGTCACAGGCTGACAGGAGCCAAGCAGAAGATAAAGCACAGAGGCGTGGGGCAGGCCCTGGGAGTACTGCTTGGAGCCAGCAGCTCGGGCTACGGCTCCTTTGGAAGGCTTGGAGCTTTTCCACAAGTCAACTTTGATCCTTTTCGTAGGTGAAACTCTCCAAGACAAGCATCTCTTAATCAGAATATGAACTTTTAAAATCTGAAGCTAAGGTGCATAGACACTGAGTCAAAATTGAGGGACGATTTCTCTATATAAAATAAATAAAGAGAAATTTTAATGTGTCCATTTTGCTTGCCCGATTTTGATCTCCATTATTTATCAATAAGTTTTTTAAATTGAAATATAGTTGATTAACAATGTTGTGTTAGTTTCAGGCGTACAGCAAAGTAATTCAGTTATATAAGTGTGCGTGTGTGTGTATACTTCTTCAGATTATTTTTCCTTATGATTATTAAAAAATATTGAGTATAATTTCCTGTGCTGTAGAGTAGGTCTGTGTTGGTTATCTATGTTATATTTACTACTGTGTCTATGTTTATCCCAAATTTCTAATTTATCCCTCCCCCCAGCTTCCCTTTTGGTAACTGTAAGTTTGTCTTCTACATCTGTGCGTTTATTTCTGTCTTATGTATATGTTCATTTGTATCATTTTTTTTAGATTCTACATATAAGTGATACCATATTTGTCTTTCTCTGGCTTACTTCATTTACTATGATAATCTCTAGGTCCATCCATGTTGCTACAAATGGCGTTATATTATTCTTTTTTATGATTGAGTAATATTTCTGTGTGTGTGTGTGTGTGCGTGTGTGTGTGTATACATCATGTCTTCTGTATCCATTCATCCAGTGATGGACATTTAGCTTGCTTCCATGTCTTGGTTATTGTAAGCATTGCTGCAATGAAGTTACATGTATCTTTCTGAGTTATGGTTCTCTCTGGATATATGCCCAGGTTTTAAACTAAGTCACAGATGAATAAACTCTCTTGCTCACATGATGTATAAACAGGGTTGCCAGTAAAATAAGGATGCCCAGATAAATTTTATTTTTAATATAAATTTATTTAATTGGAGGCTAGTTACTTTGCAATATCGTAGTGATTTTGTCATGGGATGGGGAGGGAGGTGGGAGAGGGGTTCAGGATGGGGAACACATGTACACCAGATAAATTTTTATTTCAGAAAAATAATAGATAACTTTTTTAGAATAAGTTTGTTCCAAATATTGCATGGAACATGTTTATGGTAAGAAATTATTCATTATGTGAAATTCAAACAAATTAAACTGGGTATGTTCTTCTTTGGCTTTTACTCATTCTAGAAACCATATATATGACTGATTACAGTAACATGAATAGTAGTTAAAAATTATTAAGCACTTTCAGGAGTAGTGATATATTTTAATGGGCATTATTTTACTTGTTATAGCTGATAAACTAAGTACAATTATTATTCTCATTTTATCAGTCATGAAACTGGGACTTGAAAGATTTTTTTTCTAATAGTTTGCAAATAGCAGGACTAGAATTCGAACTCAGATCTGTCTGATCCCAGAGCCTTAAGTAACACACACAAGCGCATGTGCGCACACACACACACACACACACACACACACACACACACACACTCATCCATTTAATTCCACACACATTATGTGAATCTGTGACAGAGAAGGTAAATATGTGTGTGTTGGCTTTCTGTGATATTTGGATTGTAGTTACAATCATCATTCATTATACCTGATGCCATACTCACAAAATGCCATCATTTTATTTCTCAGTATGTTTTCTCTGATCAAAATGATAAAACCCATTTCTGATTGCTCAAATTCAAACAGATGTGTTACTAGGTTTTCTTGGAAGATGCTCATTTTCCTGTGTAGTTTGAGGCTGTGTTCAGGTAACTCAAAGAAAGCTCTGCCATGATGGGTCCCTACAATACTTCATAGCGACAATCTCACTTTCTTACTCGTTTTTGTTAAGAATCTAGCCTGGGGAACTCTGTTGGGCAAGCATCAGTTTAATGCAGATAGATTGGCCACTTTCCAGGAGCTAACTGTTGGCAATTCTCCCTTGCTATTAAATATTAAATATTGCAAGTAGTTGAAGCTAAAAAAACCACTTAAGAATATGGATGTCATGTTATATATAACACCTAGTGATGGAGGTATAAAGCCATGTTGGTGCTCAGTCTTCTGTATCTTTTGGGAGTTGGGGATTTTGGCTTATTTACCACAACTGACCTCTTTTCAATAGTTACTTAATCATTGGAAACCAAACTGCTACCATGTAAGTTGGGAAACTCCATTGATTTTTATTTTTTATTTTTTTTCCATTTATTTTTATTAGTTGGAGGCTAATTACTTTACAACATTGTAGTGGTTTTTGTCATACATTGACATGAATCAGCCATGGATTTACAAGTATTCCCCATCCCGATCCCCCCTCCCACCTCCCTCTCTACCTGATCTCTCTGGGTCTTCCCAGTGCACCAGCCCGAGCACTTGTCTCATGCATCCCACCTGGGCTGATGATCTGTTTCACCCTAGATAATATACATGTTTCGATGCTGTTCTTTTGAAACATCCCACCCTCACCTTCTCCCACAGAGTCCAAAAGTCTGTTCTATACATCTGTGTCTCTTTTTCTGTTTTGCATATAGGGTTATCATTACCATCTTTCTAAATTCCATATATATGTGTTAGTATACTGTATTGGTCTTTATCTTTCTGGCTTAATTCACTCTGTATAATGGGCTCCAGGTTCATCCATCTCATTAGGACTGATTCAAATGAATTCTTTTTAATGGCTGAGTAATATTCCATGGTGTATATGTACCACAGCTTCCTTATCCATTCGTCTGCTGATGGGCATCTAGGTTGCTTCCATGTCCTGGCTATTATAAACAGTGCTGCAATGAACATTGGGGTGCACGTGTCTCTCAGATCTGGTTTCCTTGGTGTGTATGCCCAGAAGTGGGATTGCTGGATCATATGGCAGTTCTATTTCCAGTTTTTTAAAAAATCTCCACACTGTTTTCCATAGTGGCTGTACTAGTTTGCATTCCCACCAACAGTGTAAGAGGGTTCCCTTTTCTCCACCATTTATTGCTTGTAGACTTTTGGATAGCAGCCATCCTGACTGGTGTGTAATGGTACCTCATTGTGGTTTTGATTTGCATTTCTCTGATAATGAGTGATGTTGAGCATCACTGTCACCTCTTCAGTTGTTATTAACTTCTATTGGCAAAACAGGCTGGAGTCATTTCCTATTAAAGTGACTAAGGCAATCATATAAAAGCCTGTCAAATAGTACCCAGCAAACGTATTCCTTATTGCATTTAACAGTAAGGATTTAAGGCAATTCAGAAGCTCATTATCATTAAGGAAGGGGTCATTATCCCAGGAGATACTATAGAGAAATGTTAGTTTTGAAATAATTTTAAAAATTAAATATATTAAAAAAGAAATTGTGTTAGCTAATTCCTCTAAAAACAAAAGCAGTGAAAAAATCATTAAAAAAGAGATTCAGTCTTTTTTTTGTCTATATGATATATCCATATTCATTTGTGCCCATTTATGCAAAAGCCAATCAGTATTCCAGTTATCATTTTATTGCTATTTGCCTTTTTAAATAGGCCACCAGAAAAAAAAACAAGAGTTTTATCTCTTGAGCTCTGGTTTCATATTTGGAAATATAGGCAATTGAAATAATTTTCAACTAATTAAGTCTTATCATATAGAAACATTCAAGTGATTCTTTGGATATTTCACTCTTCTTCTGGATATTTGGGTTTTATGTCAGTATAGTCTCAGCTTGAATATACTGTGATAAACTTTGGCAGGATGCAGCGATCTGTCATTTGACATCCAAGTGTTTGAAGAGAAATTAGTGTGTCCGTTTCTTTGATGCAAAAATCTGACTGGGATCTGGGGCAGCTATGTGAAATCTTCAAAATAAATCATCAAAGTATAGAATTTAGGAAGTCGTGATAAAAGAAAAGTAATTTCTTATATTCTAGGTACCAAGTAAGCCGAAGTGTCTTGAAACTTGTAAGCTTGATTGAACAATCTCAGATATGCATATGATACTACCTTTATGGCAGAAAGTGAAGAACTAAAGAGTCTCTTGATGAAAGTGAAAAGGAGAGTGAAAAAGTTGGCTTAAAGCTCAACATTCAGAAAACTAAGATCATGGCATCTGGTCCCATCACTTTATGGCAAATAGATGGGGGAACAGTGACTGACTGAGCAATTAATACATGCTTATTCTTGGTTTCTAGTCAAGAATGTTTTTTTACTTAATGTCTCTAAAAACTTATACTAACATAGCTACACCATCTTTATTTTCGTTACTCTTTGCATGCACATCTTTTTCTGGCTTTTCGCTTTCAATGATCAGTGTTAGAACATGTGCTTGTATTGTTCTTTGTTTTTACTTTTCATAATCTGGAAATATTTCATTAATATTTATTTAATTGCCATATATTTGAGTTTATATTTACCATCTTTGTGTTTTTAAAATTAGTTCTACCTATTTTATGTTCTCATTTCCTTTCTTTTATTTTGCTCTTTTCAGATGAAACCATTTTTAAAATTATTCCTCTATTGCCTCTGGTAATTTGGTATTATATATTGTTTTTCTATCTTTTTACTATTTACTTTGAGATTACAAGATGCATACCTTTCTTAATATAGTCAAGCTATAAGATATAACGTTACCATTCCCCAGTGTTGCTTGGAATTTAGACCGTGTAAATTCCATTTATTCATTTTGTGTGTTATTGCCATAATTTTAATTCTGTATATATACTTAAACCTAAAAGAAATTATTATTATTTTGCTCAGTCAATATTGTTACACTTGCTACATGGTTATCATTTCCACTGTTCTTCATTTCTCACTGAATATGGGGTCATCTTTTTTTGCCAAAGATATCTTTTTAGTGTTTTTTTTAGTGCAGATCTCTGGATTTTTACCCCCATTGTGTATAGAATTTTAGGTGGGCAGATATGGATTTGTGTACCTTCAAGATGTCATATCATTGTTTTGGAGCTCTCATCCTTTGTGTTTTTAGTCTTACTGTTTCCGGTTTTTAGTAATGTGTATCCCCCATGCCCCACAACCCTCTACATCTCTTGGTACTTTCAGATTTTCCCTTTGTGTTTGATTTTCAGTAGTTTAATCATGATGTGTAGAGATTTCACCTTCCTTAATTTTACCGTGATAGTGTGCGGAGAGCTTCATGCATCTGTAACTTGCTGACTTCCCTTAATCTTTTTCTCTTTAAGCATTGCTTTGCTTGATTCTCTCTCTCTTTCCTTCTGTTCTCTGATAATATAAGTTGGACATTTTAATTGCTTTTCTTATATATATTTCTTTATTTTTAGTCTTTTTTATTCTTCTGTGTTTCAGTATGAAAATTTTTGAACTGTGTTTCAGTTCGCCAGTTAACTACTATTCTCTGTCTAAACTGCTGTTATGTCCTCTTATCAAGTTTGTGATTTCATTATTGCGTTTTAAATTTCTGTAACTTCCATTTGACTTTTTTTGAGAATTTAAATAGTCTGGTGAAATTTTCCACTTTTTCATCTATTTTCATCTTTCTGTTTTCTCGAACATAATGGTCAGGATCCTTGGGATGTCCTAATTTGACAATTTCAATATCTGGACAACCTGTGGATCTCTTTTGATTAACTATTTTTCTCTTGGTGTGAGGTCAGATAGTTATGGGTTGGTCTTTTGTTTTTGCTCTTTGGCATACACGGTACTTTTAAATTCATTGTCTGATGTTCTATACGAAAAGTGTAAAGACTTGCTTATGTCATCTTCCTCCAAGAGCAGAAAGAGTGGATTCCTTCAATCCAGTCAGAAGTTAAAAGTCAAGGCTGTATTACAATTTTTCTGAGGCTGCATCTGGGTCTCTGTTCAGAGGGTGTAGCTCCTAGGGAATTCCAACTGCAAGCCCAGTATCTTCACTTGGGTCCCTGTATTGTGTGGGGTATCCAACACTATAGTCCCTGCCTCCTAAGTACTGTGACATTGTTAAAAACTCTCTTTGTTTTTTGAAGACATTCTACTTGACTTCTTAGTTTCCTTTCCCCACATAGCAGCAGAAATTAGTCAGTGTCGTAAAGGGAAACCAGTGGAGTGTGGATGCTGTTCTCTGGCTCTCCATTGTCACTGGAATCCCAACTCAATCTCTGTGTCTCTTCAGCCTTGTGGGATGGTCAGAATTTCTGCTGGTTTTTCTGCCTCTTTCAGGGACATCTGTTTGGCCTTTTCCTGGATCCCAGCCTTTTGTTCCATGCTGTAAAATAGCAAGGGCACCGAGGCATAAAACACTGCAAAATATCCACTTGCCTACCTGAGCTATATCTCTCTCCCCAGGATCTTGGACTTTCATCCCCTGGTTGCTGTTAGCAGCAATCTGGGACCCAGACTTATCCTTTGGTTCAGCTTTTCCTTTTTGGTTTAACAGACACTTTGTCTGCTTCCAGATGCTCCATCTTTCCCATCATGAATCCTAACCTTCCCAGATAGAACAACATCAAACCCACAAACAATTTAGTACCTTCAAGAAGCAATATATGAGAATAATAATATTTTATTTATAATTCATATGACATGACAGGTAAAATAAACAAATGAGGATATAATGAATCTCAACAACAGCATTAATTAAATAGAAGTAATAGTTGAACGTTTAACTCTATATCCTAATAACAGAGAATGTTCCTTCTCTTCAAGTCTCTGTGGATTGTTTCCCCAAATTGTCTAGATGAGCACAAGGAGAATCTCAATAAATCCTAAAACATAGAAGTATTGCAGATAATATTCTCTGACTATAAAGCAGTAAAAATAGAAATTTATAACAAAAAAACTGAAGTAAGGAAATAGTCTGAAGTTCTAATTTTTTTCTTAATTGTGGTTTTAACTTTAGTATTGAAGAGGAAAGATAGGCCAAAATTTCATAGTTGGAAAGTAAAAATAAGATTTTAGATCCAAAAAATCTATGCTATTAATTCATGACAGAAACTGATTAGAGAAAAGATTATAACCATAAATCTTTAGGTTACACAGAAAGAGGAAATTCAATTAATATTGCTAGACATTCAGATGAGTATTTTTAAATTATGGCAAAATTTATTTTAAAAGTAGGAAGGAATAAAAAATAGCATAAATTAATAAAGAATACATTAGAAACAATAAATTCTCAAAATGATAGATAAACAGTAAAAATAAAATAGATAACCTATTTGCCTAGGTCTCAAGCAAAGAAAACAGGAGAAAGTACAAAGACCCAAAATTAGAAATGGCAAGGATAGAACCAGTGATAAAGTAAATTAAAAGAATGGCTTTAAAGAACAGCATGTATATTATCTATGGTGAAACAGATCACCAGCCCAGGTGGGATGCATGAGTGAAGTGCTCGGGCCTGGTGCACTGGGAGGACCCAGAGGAATCGGGTGGAGAGGGAGGTGGGATGGGGGACCGGGATGGGGAATACGTGTAACTCTATGGCTGATTCATATCAATGTATGACAAAACCCACTGAAAAAAAAAATAAAAATTAAAAATTAAAAAAAAATAATGGGAAAAAATAAATAAATAAATAAAAGAATGGCTTATACTTTACCGAAAAAAGCTGTATTCTTATGCTCCTCAGTTTCTCTTACATACCATTTACAATTCCTCAGTAAATCTACCATTTAAACCTGAAGATACCCCAAATCTGATCACATCTCACCATCTTCCCTGCTACCTCTTCTTTTCAATCACCACCATCTCACCTCTACCATTTCCCTCTGCACCCTACCCTTAGCATTCTGCTCTCCAATATTTTCTCCACAAAACAGCCAGATGTATAATTTTTAAATAATAAATTATGTCATTTTCCCTCACAAAGTTCAACTTTGCTTTCCCATATCTCTCAGAATAAAATGCAAAACTTGTAAGATCCTATGTGGTCCTTCTTGCTCCATTAGCCAACTGATCACTGAATCTCTGAGCACCTTCCTTACTCAGGTCCTGTTCACTTGCTGTTCCTGCTTCTCTCCTCTCCCTAGATGTTGAAATTGCTCACTTCCTTTTATCATTCAGGCCAAAGTTTAATAACTACCCAATTTAAATGGTAACTGGTCTTTACCCCTGTCATTCTCTATTCTCTTACCCTAATTTATTTTTCACCCATGTATTTATAATCACTTAACATACTGCATATTTAATTTTTAACCTTCTTTTTTTTTATTTACTAGAATATGAACTCCAGGAGAACAAGAAAATTGTCTATTTTGATCATTGCTCTTTGCCTTGGGTTTCAATTAATGCCTAGCATGTATTAGTACTTGATAATTATTTATCAAATAAATTAATGAATGATATGATTTAACTTAGAACTGGAAAGCCTTCAGAAAATCCACTGAAAAGCTTTTGCAAACAGTAGGAGAATTTAGAAAAGTTTCAAAGTTAATATAGTAATAGCAAAAGAGACATATCTATTAATAGAAAATAAGCTTATTAATGCATAGGACTCCAGTGATGGGCATAGAGAAAGATTTGAAAGAAGGAAGAAATACATCTTATTCTTGACTAAAGAGAAAATAGTGAAGATGTCAGTTTTTCTTGAACTTAACCCACAATCTTAATATAATACTAATTAAAATATGTATATTTAGACAATAATTGACCAGGTCTTTCTGGGGTAAATTTTTACTGAAAAATAATCAATTGATAATAATTAGGAACATTCTGAGCAGATAAAGAATAATGGTTAGAACTAGATCTGTCAGATATTAAACTTGAAGTTAAGCTATTATAACATAAAAAATGAGGTACTGGTAAAGAAATGGGTGTCATGGGGACTTCCCTGGTGGTCCAGTGGTTAAGGCTTTGCCTTCCAATGCAGGGGGTGAGGGTTTGATCCCTGGTCAGGGAGCTAAGATCCCACATACCTTACAATAAAAAGCTAAAACACATAACAGAAATGGTATTGTAGCAATTTAGAATCACCATAAGAAAGCATAGGCATTTTTTATGAGCTCAGATGTCATTTCTAACTATCATGAAATTAAAGGAAAGGAAAAGATGGATGATGTATTAACTATTTACAAATTTTAAAGTTTTAAATTGCAAATAACCATAAACAAAGTAAAAGACAAATGATGAAGTGGGAAAAATTATTTGTAACATATATGACAAACAAAAAACTAATCTTTCTCGCAATACACTGAACTAAAAAAAAAATCCTCTATAAAACAGCAAGTACATGAAAGGATATTTCATTCAAAAAAGAAAAGAAATACAAGCAAATGTATACACAAACATATGAGAAGAGTCTCTTCGTTTTTGATTTTAAAATGCTAATTAAACAAAAAGCATGATAAACATTTTAAAATTAAATAACCCAACCTTTTAGAGGGTAGTTTGGAAAAATGATTCAAATTTAAAGCCACATATTATTTGATTCAGAGACTTCCTTTCTAAGAATTTATCTTATAGAAATCTTCCTATAAGTCTGCAAAGGTCTTTTGCAGGGGCAATTACAGGGTCATGTGCAATCATAAACAAATAGAAGCAACTTAAATATCTATTCATAAAAGTCTGAATAGTACATAATAGTATAAGTGACATGTACTGCAGCATGGATGAACTTTGAAAACATTAAGCTAATTGACAGAAGGTCATATATTATATGTTTCCATTTATATAAGATATCCAGAATTGGCAAATCTGTAGAGGCAGAATTTAGACTAAATAGCTCACAGGGGCTGTGGTAGAACGGAGGAACTGGGGCATGAAAACTAAGAAATATGAGGCTTCTTTGGGTCGTAACAAAAATGTTCTTAAATTGATTGTGATGATGAATGCACTGCTCTATAAACATACTAAAAGCCATTGAGTTGTCCACTTTAAGTGGAGGAATTATATGATATGTGAACTGTGTTTCATAAAGCTGGAAAAAATATCACCAAACAGTATCTAAAAAGTAATAGTATATCAATACAATGGAATATTATGCAGTCAGTAAAGGGAATGCAAGATGCATTGCTGAGAAAAATATGGAAGGTAAATTGTTAAAGAAAAGTATGTTGCAGAACAGTTTGTATATAGGAGTCCATTTTTTGGTAACAAAAATAAGTTAACCTGGGCTTATCATGCATAGATAATTTCTGGATAGAAACACAAGAAATTATTAACAATTTTTGCTTCTGGGGACTGGGACTGGTGTTCAGTAATGGAGGGGTATTTTTTTAATTATATTTTCCTCTATACCATTTGAAAATTTTTATGAATGTGTATCTGCCTGTTTGATTAATTTTTTCAAAATATCTTAAAATTATATGGAAATACTGACTTTCAAGTTTAATATGAACTGGTCATTTATTTCCTTCACCATTATTCTTTATATAGAAATAAATTTCAGTATTCCTCATGTATATGGAAAAAGCCTGGTTTAAAAATATAAAAATCAGATGATGTAAATAGAGAGATATACTAAAAATTGCCAGGGCAGAGAATGGTCTCTGTGGCTCTTGTTCAAGTTTACACATAATGCCAGATAGTTTTTAAAAGACTGGATGTTCTCTAGGTCTTGTATATACTGTCTTGCCTAAGAGCACTCTCTTAGAGCTGAACATTAGCAACTAAGGTCATCAGGGGACTGTAAGATTCCAATAAAGATATCTCTTGTTTATATCAGAGTCCCCGATGTCTAAGTGGTACACAACCCACAGGAGCCACAGGAGACATGGATTCGATCCCTGGGTCAGGAAGATCCCCTGGAGAAGGAAATGGCAACCCACTCCAGCATTTTTGCCTGAAAAAGCCCATGGACATGGGCTTTGAGCATGGACATGGACATGAGCATGGCAGGCTACAGTCCAAAGTGTCCCAAAGAGTTGGACATGACTGAGCGACCATGCATGCTTGCTCCTAACTATGAGAAAAGGTTTTTCACTTCCTCATTTGTTCATTTAATCAACCAATATATACTGAGTGCTTGCTTGAGCAAGGTATGGGGCAGACCATGAGTATGTAGTGGTGAGCAATAATCATCCTTACATTTCTTGAGCCATTAGTCATGGCATGGTACTAAGCACTTCACTTATAGTATCTCTTTTATTCTCACAATAATCCTGTGATGTGGACAATGTTATTATACATGAACACTTTAATTTTATTTTTAATTGAAGTATAGTTGATTTAAAATGTTTCAGGTATTACAGCAAAGTGATTCAGTTATACATATATTTCATATTCTTTTCCATTCAGATTATTATAAGATATTGAATGTAGTTTCTTATGCTGTACAGTAGGTCCTTACTGTTTATTTTTTATATAGTAATGAGCATCTGTTAATCCAAACTCCCACCTTATCCCTCCCACTGGTTTTCCCCTTTGATAATCTTAGGTTTGTTTTCTGTGTCAGTCAGCCTATTTTTATTTTGTAACTAAGTTCATTGGTATCATTTTCCAAGATTTCACATATAAGTTATATCACATGATATTTGTCTTTGTATGACTTACTTCATTTAATATGATCATTACTAGTTCCATCCATATCGCTGCAAATGGCATTATTTCATTCTTTTTCTATGGCTGAGTTATTATTATACTTTTTAACAGAAGAAGAAATCAGGGTTTCAAGAGATTGATTAGGTTGTTCAAGATTACATAGTTAATAAGCAATGACCTTGGGGTTTGAACCCAGGAAATCTGACTCCAGATTTCCACAAATTTCTGCATCTAAATATTATGTGCTGCCCATAGTAGTGCCGGTAATCTCACTGTGAGAGAAGGGAATCCCTCCGATCTGTCACTACTGCTCAACAAGCAGGAGTAGCTACCAATATTGCAAACATGGAGGAGAAAGACAGATAGCTTCCCTGCTCTTTTTCAGTTAGCAGATTTTTAAATGAAGTATCTACTATGCACCTGATCCTTCTCTAAGCCCTGAGGCTCTAGTGGTGGAGGAGACTGATCCCTGCTCATAGGCATTTGCAGCCAAGCAGGGGAGACAATCTAAACTAGGGGTACCCAACCTTGGGGACCTAATGCCTGATGATCCAAAGTGGAGCTGACGTAGTAAAAACAGAAATGAAGTGCACAGTAAAGATAATGCAATTGAATCATTCCAAAACCACTACCTCCCCAACCCACATCCCCCACCACCCCATCCATGGATAGATTGTCTTCCAGAAAACCTATCCCTATGCCAAAAAGGTTGGGGATAGATGGTCTAAAGAGGTAAAATGCCAAAGTAAAACAACCAATACATTGAGATAGGAAAGATCTCAATTACTCAGTCAAATAGCACTGACTTGTTGGAGACTGGAAATCTGGTAAGACTCTGAGTAGAGGACAGTGGCCAGGAGAGTGGCAGGACCTCAAACCCATCTACTTTCCCTTACTGGGCACCAAGCTGAAACATTCCCCAGGCCCCTTGACAATTATATGGGACCAGTGGAATTGGGGGCAAAATTAACACACTCCTCTTTGAGACTTGGTGTCACGTCTCCACTGTGATGCTCTACACATTCTTCCATCCTCTCTCTGCTGAATATGGTGGAGATCTGAAGGAATCTGAGACCTTAGTAAGTGATGGAGCCACTCCACTGGAAAGAATGGATCTCTGAATCCTCCTTAGAAACCTGATACCAGCTGATTTGTCATGACTGAGGGAGAAGCCTGTTTTTGAGAAGCCGCTGAGTGTTGGGAGTTGTCGTTGTTGTGATTTATACAGAAAGACTAATACTCTGACTTCATCGAGTGAGTTAGAAGGGGCAGGAATACAAATAGGAAAGGACAGTCTATATAAGTACGAGGCCCAGTGCAAAGTGAAAAATGTGAGGCCTCTTGGTCAAAAACTCTTTAAAATTTCAAGACAGCAGCAGCAGAGCTTTAAAAAAAACACAGGGGTCTTTTAAGCATGAGGCCCCATGTACCTGCACAGGTGTTACTCTTTTTAGCTGCTCTGAATTGGCAGTTTGGGTAAAAGGCTCCTAGAACAATCTAGAAAAGAGATGATGGTGACTTAGGCTAGACTTATGACAGTGACAATGCAGACAAGTGTATGGATTTAAAATATGTTTTAAGCAGAAATAGAGACACAAGCATAGAGAACAAAAGTTTGGACACCAAGGGGGAAAGAAAGGGGTGGAATAAATTGGGAGATTGGGATTGACATATATACACTATTGATACTATGTGTAAATAAGATAACTGATGAGAACCTGGGACTTTCCAGGTGGCTCAGTGGTTAAAAATCTGCCTGCAGTGCAGGAGACCTGGGTTCGATCCCTGGGTTGGGAAGATCCCCTGGAGAAGGAAATGGTAACCCACTCCAGCATTCTTGCCTGGAAAATCCGATTAACAGAGGAGCCTGGGTGGGCTACAGCCCATGAGGTCACAAGAGTCAGACATGACTGAGCACACAGTGAGAATCTACTGCATAGCTTAGGGAACTCTACTCAATGCTCCACGGTGAGCTAAATGGGAAGGAAATCCAGAAAGAGGGGATACATGTGTATGCATAGCTGATTCACTTTGCTGTATAGTAGAAACTAACACATCATTGTAAAGCAACTATACTTCAATATAAATTAGTTAAAAACATAATATGTTTTATTGGAAGGAGAGAATTTTTAAATGCACTAAATGGTGGCCTTATAATAAGAGAGAGAAGAACAAGGCATGTCTCAACATCATAATAACAGGAATCAAGGAGACTGAATATTTTCTCTGGGTGGCACAGCATCAAAAGGAGCAGGGGTTCTAGAGATAAAGTGGTGATATGGAAATGGCAATGGTAAATGGTGATGCTGCCTACACTGCTTGTTCTCACAAATCAACCTCCACTTGAAAGAGCTGCAGGGGAAACAAAACCCACGATGAGATCCAGATTTTAACTGAGGCATGTGGTTGCAAAGACTTTTGTGGGAGAAATTCAGGATATTGATTTGTTTGCTGATCAAAGTATGGAAACTCCAGAGGGCATGGTGTGATGGTGAAGAGGATGGCTAACAAAAGTGGCTAATCATGCAGGTGACAGTCAGTTCCAGGGACCGTGTGCTCAGCTCTTTCCTTGTGGTTTATTGGTGATGAATGTCATGATGAGAGTGGTAAAGAGTGTCCTCTCAGATTGCTCTCAGTTCTGTTCCCAATTAGATCCCAAAAAAGCAGCTCATACTATAAAAGAGGAGGAGACACTCTGTTTAGAGGATCTGATTATTTCCCAAATCTTAGATGATGAGCTCCAGGTCCACTGGAGCAACAGTGGACCTCCCATGGTGTCTGCGGCTTTTATGGTATCTTCCTTTCTTGATGCTTTGGTGGTTAGTGACTCCTAGACCTCCACAGAGCAAGTGGTTTGTCCAAAGTGTATTTTCAAATCTATTCTATTCTTAAAATTTCAGACAGTGCAAGTTATTTGTTTATGTAGTTGTTCAGCTGCCAACTTGTGTCTGACTCTTCATGACCTCATGGATTGCAGCACACCAGGCTTCCCTATCCTTCACCATCTCCCATCCTGTCACCATGCAATGGACATGAAATCCATTGCACTGGTGATGCCATCTTTGGAAGGACTAATGCTGAAGCTATTCATTTATAATCATATACAAAGCAAAGTAGTTTAAGATGAATTTTTAAGCTAGAAGTGCACCTTTGAACCTACGCATTATCTTCTTTCTAGAAGGCAAACCCATATCAACCCAAGGCCAATTTAAATATGTAGATGAAAGGCTGGTGAGATGCTATTTTGCAAAGACCTAAATAATGTAATTTGCTGGTTTTGTGAATCGGGCAGATGCAGTTCATTTTGAAGCAGCCTTTGGGTCTTTTCACATGATTTAGTTATTCTTAGATTTCTGAGTCATTCTGTCTTCCATGCTAGTCATTTTTCAATTCCATATTCTCTATTCATGAGGGAGATGCAACATTAACCCGTCCAAATATGGCCATGTGGCTTACTATTCCAGACAAGCAGGCTATATATTCATTCCTATTCTTAGCAATACCTTGGGACAAGTTGAATGTAAATAAAATATTTGGGCGATACACTCTAACACTGTAGAATTTCTGGGAAGTAGTGCCAGGAAAGCTTGGCATGCATGTTATTGCATAATTGTTTTGATTCAATTTGGTTGTCCTCTTAACGACTAAAATCCCAAAGCGGTAGGAATACTTACGAAGGGAACAGAAATGTGGATAACATGGGATGAGTCAAAAGCCCCTGCCAATGTTTTATCCAACAGAAGTTGCATCTTAACGACTCACGCAGGAAGTGAATTCATATCCCCTATAAAAAAATTCACTGGAAGTAAAATTCCCGTGACAAACTCAAGGTATAATAAAAGCTTCATCCCGAGTGTCATTATGGAACTTAGAAGTGTAGGTATAAATAGTACTGTAAGGGGACTGATGAGTGAAAATTGAGATTCCACCTACAGAGGATGAAGAGGAGGGAGAGAGTTCACTAGATAAACTGAGGTTTCCTGATGTTTTATTGTGTTTTATGTTTCATTGTTTTATTTATGTTTTATTCTCTGAGGTCCACCTGATAAAACTGGCTGTTCATTAGACTGTTGTCCCTTGAGGTTAGAACCTGTGCTTTCCCTGTCCTTGAATCCTCATTGCCCAAGAGGATGCCTGGCACGTAAGGGCCATTCAATGAATATTTGTTGAACTGAAAGAATCTTTAGTGGGAGGGTAAAGCAAGCCCATGCTTATCTTCCACTCTGTGGTCCTAAGGGAACCACCTCCTCACACCCAGCCACCTCTTAGCTCTGGGTTTCAGCAATTGCTCCAAAAACTCCAATGGAAGCAAAAAATTTGCTTCTGTCCTGCTTTTTAAAAACCTCTCCCAGCATTTTTTTCTTTCATTTTCCATCAGGAAAGTTTAGGGAACCATATAAACCTCAGTCTCAAGAAAATCCCAGCCTTCAACAGGTAACCTCCCAGGTGGGGAAGCTTTGATGCAACTTGTCTGAGAAGGACTGGAAATCTGGCTTAGGCTCTATTCTACCTTGTTTGTCCTCAAGGATTATAACTAAGCTGGCCTCCTCAGCCAGAAGCTCTCCAGTAAAGCTGAGTAAGTAGACATAGAGTGAGAGCGTTAGTCACTCAGTCGTGTCCGACTCTCTGTGACTCCATGGACTGTAGCCTACCCAGGATCCTCTGTCCATGGAATTCTTCAGGCAAGAGTACTGGAGTGGGTAGCTATTCCCTTCTCCAGGGGATCTTCCCGACCCAAGGATCGAACTGTTCTCCTGAATTGCGGGTAGATTCTCTGTCATCTGAGCCACCAGAGTAAGTAGCCATAGACACCAAAATGAAGCATGAATATGCAAATATGTTCTGCTTTGTATTCAGTATAGGGCCTCCTGGTGGCTCAGAGGGTAAAGCGTCTGCCTGCAATACAGGAAACTCGGGTTCGATTCCTGGGTGGGGAAGATCCCCTGAAGAAGGAAATAGCAACCCACTCCAGTACCCTTGCCTGGAAAATTCCATGGACGGAGAAGCCTGGTAGGCTACAGTCCGTGGAGGCGCAAAGAGTCGGACACGACTGAGCGACTTCACTTTTTTTGTATTCAGTATGGGGTATGATGATGAAATGAGATGTTGCAAGTCATATGAAGATTCACATTTTATGCTTTTATTTTTGTTTTAGACCATTTTCTTTGGTATTTAGGGCCATTCTCATTCCCCCTTTCTGACTTGCTTGGAAGTCGAAAGAAAGAAGGACCACATATATTATAAGAGAATTCCAGTCTATAGAGTCTCAGGACATAAGGAGTTTAAGTAAAATAAATCCAGAAGAGTATGGGTGGGAGCTAATGATTAGGAAGATGGTGCAGCTTCAACATTCTGTGGGGGACTGTAGTCTGGGGCTTGTTGGGTAAAGAAGTAGAGACTAAAAGTAGCTTGCATTTACAAAGAGCTTGATCAAAAGGGAAAGGAGAGAGAGGAATTAGAATTCAAAAAGATTAAAAAAAATTCCTCCAGATTTTTCACTTCTTCCTTTTTAAAATTTATTATTTATTTTGGTTGTGCCACATGGCACGTGGGTTCTTAGCTCCCCCAACCCATGCCCCCTGCAGTAGAAGCAGAGTTTTATCCACTGGACCACCAGGGAAGTCTTCAAAAACAAGAAGTTGAGATAAGTCATAGAAATTTTTTTCTTTTTTTTTTTTTTAAGATAGGGTAGACCTGAATATGTTTAAAAACTGTAAGAAAAGACTCAGCTTTGGCTAACTTCATAAGTGGATAAACAGGGGCCAACCAGGTCATGAGGTGGGTGCAATAGTCAGGAAGCAACCAGCTGGGTTAGAGCTGGGCAGGCCTGGCCTCTGGGCTACAGAACAAAGAAAAAAGTCCTCTGAGAAGGGAGAGAAAATCCAAGGCAGGCAGATTTTCAACTTGAGTGAATCTAAAGGGAAACTCCTGATTCAAGGCAATAGGATAAAAGCAGAGTAAATAAAGCTGTTGTGAAAGGCATTAAAATGGACTGTAGGAACCAGATCCTGGAGAAATTGCATGTGTTTGGGGAACATAGCCATGCTTCTTATAGAGCTCTTGTTGCCTTGCAGGGAAGGAACAATTAAGGGTGACAGCCAGGCTGGGTAAATAAAGATGTTGAAGATATTGAAGAAAGAGTTTGCAACAGACAGAATAAGGTCCCCAAGGGCCTAAGGTGGATTGGCATCTTGACTACAGGTTGAGTAATTCATTAACACCACACAAACCATACATGGAATTCTGAGCCAAAGAGATTAGGCTTTAAGGCATTTTTTATACACATAGATACATGAGCTCTAGGGAGAAAATTGAGCTTTTAAGAGTCTGAGGGGAAATATATATATATGCATTAAAATGTTTGCATATTGTGCTTTTAAAAATCTCTAATTTTCTTAAACATCCCCAAATCTATGGTCAAACAGACTTCATATAGAATTTGTGTTTAAATGATTTTTTAGTCGTTTTTAAGTGGTTATTATTTTTTCCAACTGAAAGGATATTTCCTAATGTGACCTTTTCTGTACCAGTCTTCCAAAGTGCTCTTCTTAATTTCCATTTAATGAAAATCTCTACATTTATGGATTTGTATTTTCTTTGGATTTAAGTTAATCCTTCAAGAAGAGTGTTAACTCTCTCAGGCTACTGGAACTTCACTTTTTGGAACTGTTATGTTTACGGTTAGGGAGTAACTTTGGCACAAGGAGAACTTGGCTCAATAAATATTTTCAACAAAATTACTAATATAATAAATTTTAATCAGAATATTTGGAATAAAAATCTAGGCTTAAAACGATCTAATCTTAATGTTTAATGGCAGAACAACTATATTTGTGATTTATACTTTATTTTTTAGTGTTTCTCAGAGAAGTCCCTGTGCTTCACTGAACTTTATTTAGAGTCTCTGGTTCCATGAAATCCAGTATTGTTTAAAATAAAATACTAGTATACTGATGAAACTCTCTGGTTGATAAGTTAAATATCTGGATCCAGAAAGGAAAAAAAAAAAAAAACAAAAAAACTGAGTGGGGAAGGCAAAAACAACAAACAAACAAACAAAATTCACACTATGGATTTTTCCCTTCCTTTTTCATTTCCTTCTTTTTGGATAAAAGAAGTGTTGATAAAAGGCAGGAACTTTTTCTTAGAAACAGTATCATTTGCAATGAATACATAGTTATTAAATGCTCATCTACCTGAATTATTACTATTTTGTAAAGAGTAATTTACGAAGTGAAATTAATTATCTAAACTGTGAATTTAGCTCTCCAAAATCAATACAAGTTTATTCAAAAATTTTATTGGAAACTTTGATGTGTCTCACATTTTACCAATGCCATTTCATTTGTGTGTGTGTCTCTAGAATTGCATAACAGGTTTTCCTTACTTTGTAAACTTTGACATACACATGGATAGAAAAAAAAAATATGTGTGTGTATACACACACACACACACACACTTATTCTATTTCCAAAAATATTTTTTATTATTTTGCCTTGAAATTTCAGTTATGGATCTGGAAAGAGATAAACAGGTAGTGATTTGGATTTTGAACCAGTGCTGCTTTTTAGAAAAATATGAGCTCTTGCTTTCCACTAATCATATTGATGGGCTTCCCTTGTGGCTCAGCGGTAAAGAATCCACCTGCAATGCAGGAGACGTGGATTCTATCCCTGGGTCAGGAAGATCCCCTGGTGAAGGAAATGGCTACCCACTCTAGTATTTTTGCCTGGTAAATCCCATGGACAGAGGAACCTGCCAGGCCTCAGTCCATGGGTTGCAACGAGTTGGACACAACTTAGAGACTGAACAATAACAACAATCATGTTGATAACTTGGAAATGAGTAGAAGATTCATATTTTTATTTATTTACATCATGAATGATATCTGATTTATATTTCAAACTAATCAGCTTTCCATGATCTTACATTGTTTCCCACCTGTAGTATATCAATATCTGATATAATCAAAGCCTTACTGTAAAAATTTAAAAACTCTCTAAGTATATTTCAGAAAATCAGCAAGCTATAAAATCTGAAGCAGATTACAAACTCTAGTTATTGTACCACTGAACTAATTAAGGTATCAAAAAATTATAGTTTAAGAACTGCTTGGCCTAATTCTCTGTAGAAGAATTGATGCTTTTGAACAGTGGTGTTGGAGAAGACTCTTGAGAGTCCCTTGGACTGCAAGGAGATCCAACCAGTTCATCCTAAAGGAGATCAATCCTGGGTGTTCACTGGAAGGACTGATGTTGAAGTTGAAACTCCAATATTTTGGGCACCTGATGCAAAGAGCTGACTCACTTGAAAAGACCCTGATGTTGGGGAAGATTGAAGGCAGGAGGAGAAGGGGACGACAGAGGGTGTGATGGTTAGATGGCATCACTGACTCAATGGACATGAGTGTGGGTAAACTCTGGGAGTTGGTGATGGACAGGGAGGCCTGGTGTACTGCAGTTCATGGGGTCACAAAGAGTCAGACATGACTGAGTGACTGAACTGAACTGAGCCAGGATGTTACCTAGAGTGTGTTTTCATGAATGTACAGTACCTAATAACTCTCTCCCTCTCCCGTATCCTCTTTTTCTTTTGTCCCTGGGTAGAAAATTACCCAGCAGCCACTAGTTGGCTGTGTAGATATTTTGAGAAAGATTTATGCCCATTGAATTCAAAAGAGTTGGAAGTATAACCTTCCTCTGAGAAGAGTCAAACATGCAAAAGGAATGAATTCTCTCAGAAAGGATTTGTTGCAAATTAAACTTACATACTCGGTTTAGTATTTATCATGCATTCAACTCTCTGCATTGCATGTAAGAATGATAAACTTATTTATTGCTCATATACTTGCAATTTATTTGGACAGTGACTAGGATAGGATTATGTACAAATAACTGATATATTCCTATTCTGCCTCCACTTTCATTTGTCTACTTTAGACCTGTGATCCAACCCCACTGTGGCCAGCTAGGCGTTGTTCAAAGGGAGGCTCTCACTGAATAAGTGTAAGACAGGAAGAAAATTGAGAAAATAAATGATAAGGCAGAAGCAGCTGCCTATGCCACCACCATATAAGCTAAGAATGCTAAACGATGGAGGGAAAGAGAGAGCTAGAGAGTCAGAGAAATCTTAGAAGACATTTAAAAGGGAGAATATTGTAGTATGTCTTTTTTTAAAAATTAATTAATTTATTTAAATTAGAGGCTGATTACTTTACAATATTGTAGTGGTTTTTGCCATACATTGACATGAATCAGCCATGGGTGTACATGTGTTCCCCATCCTGAACCCCTCTCCCACCTCCCTCCCCATTCCATCCCTCAGGGTTATCCCAGTGCACTGACTTTGAGTGCCCTGTCTCATGCATCGAACCTGAACTGGTGATCTGTTTCACATATGGTAATATACATGTTTCAATGCTATTCTCTCAAATCATCCCACTCTCGCCTTCTCCCACAGAGTCCAAAAGACTGTTCTTTACATCTGTGTCTCTTTTGCTGTCTTGCATATAGGGTTATCGTTACCATCTTTCTAAATTCCATATATATGTGTTAGTATACTGTATTGGTGTTTTTCTTTCTGACTTATTTCACTCTGATTAATAGGGTCCAGTTTCATCCACCTTATTAGAACCGATTCAAATGCATTCTTTTTAATGGCTGAGTAATATTCCATTGTGTATAGGTACTGCAGCTTTCGTATCCATTCGTTTGCCGATGGGCATCTAGGTTGCTTCCATGTCCTGGCTATTGTAAACATCGTGCAGCATGTCTTATTCAGTTTGCAAATGTAAGACTGAGAAGAGAGAGACTGAATGCCTCTTCATATGGAATGTTGGAAATTAGTAACCTCACAGAAGTATCCTTGCCATATAAATGCCGATAGGTAATAAATCACTGCAGATGGTGACTGCAACCGTGAAATTAAAAAGACGCTTACTCCTTGGACGGAAAGTTGTCTATGACCAACCTAGACAGCATATTAAAAAGCAGAGACATTACTTTGCCAACAAAGGGCCATCTAGTCAAAGCTATGATTTTTCTAGTAGTCATGTATGGATGTGAGGGTTGGACTATAACTAAAGCTGAGTGCCAAAGAATTGATGTTTTTGAACTGTGGTGTTGGAGAAGACTCTTGAGAGTCCCTTGGACTGCAAGGAGATACAACCAGTCCATCCTAAAGGAGATCAGTCCTGGGTATTCATTGGAAGGACTGATGCTGAAGTTGAAACTCCAATACTATGGCTACCTGATGCAAAGAATTGACTCATTGGAAAAGACCCTGATCCTGGGAAAAATTGAAGGCGGGGGAGCAGGGGACAACAGAGGATGAGATGGTTGGATGGCATCACCACTCTATGGACATGAGTTTCACTAAGCTTCGGGAGCTGGTGATGGACAGGGAAGCCTGGCGTGCTGCAGTCCATGGAGTTGCAAAGAGTCGGATATGACTGAGCGACTGAACTGAACTGAACTGAGGTAGTAAAGAGGGTTTTTTGGAGATTATCAAATGCAGAGACGATAATTGTTAACTTGGAGAAGTTGGGCACCTTTGCTGGTCTCGCCTGGGCTTACTTACTTATACTGCAACAGTCATGGCGGCGGGGGTGGGTGTCTAAGGTGACCTTACTCATATGCCTGGAGTCTGGATGTTCCCTGTTGCCTTGATCAATGATCTAGAAAATCTCATCTTTCAGTAGTTGGCTCCCAGCCTTCTTAAATAGCAGGGGTATTTTCCAAGACTGTAGAAGAAGAGCTACACATCTTCTTGAGAATTAGGTTCTGGAACTCATACAAAACCATTTTATTGGTCAGAGCCAGTCAAAAGCTGAACCTAACTTCAAGAAGTGGTGAAATAGATTCCACTATCTAATGGGAAGAGCTGCAAAATATTTGTGGTCATATTTAACCTGTTTCATAATAATTATACAATTTCATATTTAGTTACAGAATGCTACAATTATTTACATAATTCCATATACAAAATCTGCTTATCTCTTGCACAAAAGTCTCATCTCGTGGAATGTTTAGACCATGCAAGACGTTGGTCACAAATGTCTGGTGAATAATTGAAATGTAGCTGGTTCTAAGTGAGATATGCTGTTGTTCAAAATATACATAGGATGACACAGAGGGATGGGATGGGGAGGGATGTGGGAGGGGGGTTCAGAATGGGGAACACATGTAAATCCATGGCTGATTCATGTCAATGTATGGCAAAAACCACTACAATATTGTAAAGTAATTAGCCTCCAACTAATAAAAATAAATGAAAAAAATAATAAAATATACATAGGTTTGAAAAGGTTTAGTAAAAAGAATGTGAAGCATCTCTTTAATACTTTTTATATTAAGTGTTTTTCTTTCAGCTTTATGGAGATATAATTGACATACAACATTGTGTAAGTTTAAGGTCTACAATGTGGTGATTTCATATATGTAAAAATGCATAATAATTAAAAAAATAAGGTTAGTTTACACATCCATCAGTTATCATTTGTGTGTGTGGTGAGAATTTTAAGATTTCCTCCCTTAGCAACTTTCGAATACACAATACAGTAGTGTAAGCTATAGTTACCATGCTGTGCATTGCATGACCAGAACTTATTCATCTTATAACTTGAAATTTGTACCCCCTGATCGTTATCACTCCTCTCCTTCCCCCTCCACCTCTTGACCCTTGTTTCTGCTCTTTATTTCTAAGCATTTGGCTTTTTAAAAAAAATTTCACAAGTAAGTGAGATTATAAAGTATTTGTCTTTCTCTATCTGACATTTTATTTAGTGTTATTTTCTTAAGCTTCACCTATAGTGTCAGAAATGGCAGGATTTGCTTCTTTTATTCTGAATACTCTTCCATTGTATTTTTCCTTTATCCTCTGGTGAAGGATGCTTAGATTGTTTCCATGTCTTGACTATTGAAAATAAGGTTTCAATGAATATGGGAGTGCAGATATCTCTTTGAGATAGTGATTTCATTTCCTTCATATATTTACCCAGAAGTAAAACTGTTGGCTGTATATTATCACCCTGCTTATGTAACTTCTATGCAGAGTACATCATGAGAAACGCTGGACTGGAAGGAGCACAAGCTGGAATCATGATTGCCAGGAGAAATATCAATAACTTCAGATATGCAGATGATACCACCCTTACGGCAGAAAACAAAGAAGAACTAAAGAGCCTCTTGATGAAAGTGAAAGGGGAGAGTGAAAAAGTTGACTTAAAACTCTACATTCAGAAAACCAAGATCAGAGCATCCAGTCCCATCACTTCATGGCAAATAGATGGGGAAATAATGTGAGAGACTTTATTTTCTTGGGCTCCAAAATCACTGCAGATGGTGATTACAGTCATGAAATTAAAAGACACTTGCTCCTTGGAAGAAAATCTATGACCAACCTAGATAGCATATTAAAAAGCAGAAACATTACTTTGCCAACAAAGGGCCATCTAGTCAAAGCTATGTTTTTTCCAGTGGTCATGTATGGATGTGAGGGTTGGACTATAACTAAAGCTGAGTGCCTAAGAATTGATGCTTTTGAACTGTGGTGTTGGAGAAGACTCTTGAGAGCCCCTTGGACTGCAAGGAGATCCAACCAGTCCATCCTAAAGCAGATCAGTCCTGGGTGTTCATTGGAAGGACTGATGCTGAAGCTGAAACTCCAATACTTTGCAGCTGATGGGAAGAGCTGACTCTTCGGAAAAGAGCCTGATGCTGGGACAGATTGAAAGCAGGAGGAGAAGGGGACGACAGAGGATGTGATGGTTGGATGGCATCACTGACTCAATGGACATGAGTTTGAGTAAGGTCTGGGAGTTGGTGATGGGCAGGGAGGCCTGGCGTGCGCAGTCCTTGGGGTTGTAAAGAGTCGGGCACAACTGAGCAACTGAACTAAACTGAACTGAAAACTGTTGAATCATATGTTAGTTTTTTTCAATTTGTTGATTATTTCTTTTGCCATGCAGAAACTTTGTAATTTGGTGTTGTTCCACTTATTTATTTTTTGCTTCTGTTGCATGTTCTTTTGGTGTCATATTCAAAATTATTGCTGAGGGGATTTTTCCCTATGCTTTTTTTCTAGGAGTTTCATGTTATCAGATATTACATGTTTAAGTCTCTAACCAACTGTGAGTTAATATTTGTAAGAGGTGTAAGATAGGGGTACAGTTTCATTTTTGTGCATTTGTAAATATTGTTTCCCACCACCACTTATTGAAAAGACTGTCTTTTCTCCATTGACTGTTTGGCTCTTTTGTCAAATATTAGTTGACTGTGTATTTATGACTTTATTTTTAAACTCTCTATTCCATTGGTTTATGTCTCTATGCCAGTATAATGAGGTTAATTATTCTAGTTTATAACATATTAAGAGTTTATCAGGAAGTGTGGTGCTCCCCTTTTGTTTTCTCAGAATTGCTTTAGTTATTTAGAGTCTTATGTGGCTCCAGATGAATTTGAGGATTGTTTTTCTCTTTCTTAAATAATGTTATTGGAATCTTGATAGGGATTACATTTAATCTATAGATCATTTTGGATACAATGAACACTTTAACAATATTAATTCTTCCAACACATGAGCATGGGATGCTTTTCTACTTATTTGTGTCTACTTCAGTTTGATTGATGTCTTATAGTTTTCAGTGTAGATATCATCACTTTCTTGGTTAAATATTTTCCTCAGTGTTTCATTGCTCTTGTGCTACTGTAAATGAGATCATCTTCTTTATTTCCTTTTCAGATAATTTACTGCTAGTGAGCCAGTAAATGTACTGGTTTTTGTATGCTAATTTTGTGTCCTGCAACTTCATTGAAGTTGCTGATTACGTGTGTGTGTGTGTGTGTGTGTGTGTGTGTGTGTGTGTGTGTAGTCTTTGGGATTTTTTTTTTAACGTATAAAATTATTATACATATAGAGACAACTTTACTTTTTCCTTTTCAATTCTGATGTCTTTTATTTTTTATGTTGCCTAGTTACTTGGCTGGGGCTTCCAGTAATATGCTGAATAGGAGCACTGAGAGCAGGTACCCTTGTCTTCATCCTGATCTTGGAGGGTGAAGCTTTTACTATTGAGTGAAACTTTTACTATTGAGTATGAGGTTAGCTTTGGGGTTGTCATACATGACCTTTATTATGTTGATGTACATTCCTTCCATACCTAATTGTTTAAGACTTTTTAGCATGAATTCATGTTGAATATTCTCAAATAATTTTTCTGTGTTTATTGAGGTGATCATATAATTGTTTTTCTTTTACCCTACTAATCTGGAGAACTAAATGGCAACCCTCTCCAGCATTCTTGCCTGGAGAATCCTATGGACAGAGGAGCCTGGTGGGCCTCTGGGGTACATGGGGGTGCACAGAGTCGGACATGACTGAGTGACTAACAGTAACACTACTAATCAGGTATAGCATATTTATTGATTTACAAATGTTAAGCTATCCTTGCATCTCAGGGATAAATCTCACTTGATCATGGTGAATGATCCTTCTAATGCGCTCAGAATTTGGTTTGCTGGTATCTTATTGAGAAATTTTTTGTATCCATGTTCATTAAGGATATTGGCTTACAGTTTTCTTTTCTTATAGTGTCTGTTACTGGCTTTGGTATCAGGGTAATGCTATACTCATAGTATGAGTGTGAAAATAGTCCATTCTTTTCAACTTTTCAGAGGAGTTTGATAATTGGTATTCATTCTTCTTTAAATGTTTGGTAAAATTCACCAGCTAAAGATTCTGGTCCTGTGTTTAACTTTGTTGAGAAATTTTTGATTAATGATTTAATCTCCTTACTAGTAATTAGTTTGTTCAGATTTTCTATTTCTTTCTCATTCAGGCTTGGTGGGTTTTATATTGATGTTTCTAGATATTTTTCTATTCCTTCTAGGTTGTCCAGTTCGTTGGTGTAGAGTTATTTATAGTAGTCTGTTATGATCCTTTGTATTTCTGTGATATCACTTGTAATGTCTGCTGTTTCATTTATGATTTTATTGATTTGGGTCCTCTCTCTTTTTTCCTTGGTTAGTGTAGCTAAAAGTTTGTCAATTTTATTTATCTTTTCAAAGACCAACTCTTATGTTTGTTTTCTATTATTTTCCTCTTCTCAGTTTCATTTATTTCTGCTCTAGTCTTTATTATTTCTTTACCTCTTCTAACTTTGGGCTCAGTTTGTTTTTGTTTTTCCAGTTTCTTAAGGCACAGATTTGTTTATTTAAATCTTTCTTGTTTCTGCTTATTGCAATAAACTTTCCTCTTAGAACTGCTTTTCCTGCATCTCATAAGATGTGGTATGCTGTGTTTCCATTTGTTTGACTCAAGATACTTTTAAATTTCCTCTTTAAATTCTTCTTTGATCTAATGGTTGTTCAGGAGAGTGTTGCTTAATTTTCATGTATTCACGAGTTTTCTGGTTTTACTTCTGTATTGATTTCTAACTTCATACCATTGTGGTTAGAGAAGTTAGTTATATGATTTCATTTTATTGAATTTACTAAAAATTGTTTTGTGGACTAACATATGTTTTATCCTAGAAAATGTTCTGTGTATGCTTGAGAGAAATGTGTACGCTGATGTTGTCAGATAGAATGTTCTGTTTATGTTTGTTAGCTTTGTTTGGTCGATAGTGTTGTTCAAATCTGCTGCTTTGTTATTGATTCTCTGCCTGGATGATCTATCCATTGTTGAAACTGACATATTAAAGTGTCCAACTGTTACTGAGTTCATGTTTATTTCTCCTTTTAGCTCTGTTAGGTTTTGCTTATATATTAGTGCTATGATATTGGATAGGGGAATATTTAGAATTATTATCTTGATGAATTGATCCCCTCTTTACTATAGGATATCCTTTTTTTATCCCTTTTTACTATCTTTAGTTTAAAGTCTAGTCATTCAACTATGTCTATAGCTACCCCTATTTGATCTTGGTTACCATTTGCTTGAAACATCTTTTTTGTACTCCTTCATTCTCAATCTATATGTATCTTTAAGGTGAATGTTTCATAGTTAACATATTATAAAATCTTGCTTTTGATTCATTCAGTCATTCCATGCTTTTAATTATTGATACATAGCTTAATCCTTTTATGTTTAAAGTAATTATTGATAGGTAAGGACTCACTATTGGTGTTTTATTGTTTTCTGGCTGTTTTGTAGATTCATTATTCTTGTTTCTTAGCCTGCTGTCTTTTAGGGGGATGTTGGGATGCCTTTTGGTATTAATATGTTTGATTCCTTTATCGTGTTCTTTTATGTAATTATTGCAGGTTTTTCCCTTGTAGTTACTGTGAGGCTTATATAAAATATATGAAAATTACAACACTTTATTTTGAACTGGTAGCACCTTATATTTGATAATTATTCCTAAACTTTACACTTTTACTTCTCCTCTCCTTCAAATTTTAGGTTATTAATATTATAGTTTACATATTTTTATATTGTATATCCAATAACAGATTATTGTAGTTATGGTTATTTTTACTACATTTGCTTTTCAACTTTTAAAATGGATTTGTAAATGGATTGTATCCTACTATTATCATATTACAGAATCTAATTTTGACTATTTATTTACCAAAACCAGTGAGTTTTGTGCTACCTTCTTATGTTTTTATGATGTTAATTTCCATCCTTTTACTTCCACTCAAAGAATTCCCTGTAGCATTTCTTATATGTCAGATCTACTTGTGATGAACTCCCTCAGCTTTTGTTTGTTTGTTTGCTAGAGGTTTTATCTACCTTCATTTCTGAAGAATAATTTTGCTAGATGTAGAATTATTTTTTGACAATTTTTTCTTTCAATATTTTGAATATGTCTTCCCATTATATCCCAGCTTGAAAAGTTTCTGTCAATAATCTTATGTTTTGTTTTTTTTTTGTATATAACATCTCTCTTTTCACTTGCAGTCTTCAAAATGCTTTGACTTTAGACAATTTAATTATAATATGACTTTATGTAGCCCTGTTTAAATTCATCCTGTTTGCACCTTATTGATTTGGATGTCCATTTTTCCTATAATGTGTGTGTGTGCGCATGCATGTGTGTGTATAAATATGTATTTTGTTCATTTACTTTTTTTAGTTTTTCCTCCTCTGATTGGATAATTTCAAATATCCTATCATCTGGGTCATTCATCTTTTTTCTGCATGGCTGTTTTTTGAAGTTCTCTATTGAATTCTTCAGTCCAGTCATTGTTCTTTTTAGCTCTAGGTTTCTGTTTGACCTTTTTTTTTTTTTTTTCAAATGATCTCTGTTTCTTTGTTGAACTTCTTGTTTTGTTGATTTATTGTGCTCCTAATTTTGTTGAGTTGTTTGTGTTCCTGTAGCTCACTAAACTTCTTTAGGAGGATTATTCTGAATTCTATGGCAGTTCATAGTTTTCCATCTCTTTATCCCCTGGAGGAGAGCATGGCAAACCACCCCAGCGTTCTTGCCTGGATAATCCCCATGGACAGAGGAGTCCAAGGGGTCACAAAGAGCTGGACACAACCGAGTGACTAAGCACACCTCAAATAGCACGTTGGATCTTTGTGCGTTCTCTTTGATACATGTTTACCTGATTTGTTGTGAACCTTGATTCCTTACACAGGTATCTGCACATTTGAATAAGTGGTTTCCTCTTCCAGACTTTACAAGCTTGATTTGGCAGAGACAGTTCTTCTCCAACCAGTTCAGGTTTAATTTCTAGATTTATCTGCTGGCATTGTCCTTTGGCAGGTGGGGCGTGTTATCAAGGTCTGTCTTGAGGCAAGGTCACTGTCTGAGCCCTCGGGTGGTAGGGCCTGGCTGAGAACACTTGCATAGACTACTGGCTTGCTTCCCTGCCTAGGTCAGGCTGTAGGACAGACTCTGAAGTTACCTAGGCTCTCTGGTCCTGAGTTCTATACAGAAGTAGGCAAGGCTATGAAATAGCTTCCCTGCCGTTGTCCTTGACAGAACAGGCCCCGTGACCTGCGGGGCTCACTGTTTGGAGACCCACATCAGGCAAACCTTTGCAGTGACTCGGCAGAGCCCCTGGTGATGCTCTGCAGATGGAGAAAGTCACAGACTATGCTGTCTGTTCAAGTGTCACTGTAAGTAGGCTGGTTGGGTGGGTTATGCGGCTTCCTGTGTGGTTTGGTTAGGTTCACTGATCTGACAGGCTGAAGGCGATGTTCAGCAGTGGGTGGGGTAACAAATTAGTTTCCAGAGAAGAGCAGGAAAACCACTTCCAAGACCAGGAAGGATTTGTTTGTGGCCCTGTGTCAAGTCAGCCTGTAACCCTAGTTCTCTGGCCAAACACTGCCACTGGCTTTGCTATACAGATCATCAGTTCTGCCTGCCTGGACTCTGTGCTCAAACATTGGCTACGCAGCTTCTAGGCTTTATGGCCACATTTTCTGGTTGGATGAAGTTTATAACTACAGTCAATAGTGGGTGGGGCTATGCATTAGCCCTCCTGCCTGAGGCGGAGCATGGGAATTCTCAGACCCAAGCAAATGAAAATGAAAGTCGCTCCTTCCTGTCTGACTCTTTGCAACCCCATGGACTATACAGTCCGTGGAATTCTCCAGGCCAGAATACTGGAGTGGGTAGCCTTTACTTTCTCCAGGAATCTTCCCAACCCAGGGCTCAAACCCAGATCTCATGCATTGCTGGTGAATTCTTTACCAGTTGAACCACAAAGGAAGCCCCAAACACAGGAAGGTTCTTTATCTATTGTGTCTGCTGGTTTTCACTCATGATGTTGTTGCCTTTCCTTGTGAACCTGATTTTATTTGACTTTGAGTAATATTATGTTATAATATTATATTGAATATTGAATATATTGAATAATATTATGTTATAAATCATTTGAAAAATTTTTTGACAACTTTCATATGATATCATCCTTCATAGAAGATTTTTATTTGCTTTTTCAGGCTGCATCAGGTTCTACAAGTTTAGAAATACTTAAAGTCAAGAGTTAAGCTTCCCTGTCCCAAAAGATGATAGGTTGCATGTTCAGGAGAGGGTTTTACTTATTCTAACTTACTTTATGAGTATCACTGTTTGGAGTGGGTGCATTATCAATGTTCCTAATTTTGACATTTGTTTCTGCAGTCCCACGAGGCCACTAAAAGCACTGCTCAGTTTTTCAGCTATTCCCACAGGAGTGGTCAATATTCTTAGGGCATGTGTGCTTTGAGTGCCTGAGCTTATATTACTGTCTGATTTGTTGTCTTCTTCCAGATCTTGGTCTAGCAAATCCTAGGGGTATCTTTAAGCTCAGCGATGTCTCTGAGAAGAATTTAGCCTATAGTCTTATATTTATTATTTGATCCTCATGTTTAAATGTGGCATCATGTTGCTACTTTTTTCCTTCATCTTCAAGTTAAGAATTATGTTTATTGCTCTAAACATATGACAAAATTCAGATTGTTAAGGAAATATGTCCATGGCGACATCAGCACCCAAGTTCACAAGATTAATTAGGGAGCTTCACAAACATCTTAAGCATGCATATCTTTTTTTCCCATATGAATTATAAGATTTCCTCCAGGAATTATTTAAAATGTCAAACGTCATCTAGAATTTATACAAAAAACTTGAGATACTGAGATATGCAGCTTCTTTAGGAAACCAATGAGTAAACATGTGTGGTAAACTATCATATAATGAAATGAATATCTAAATTTAAAATTTGAGGCATTCTTATTAGCTCTTCATAAAAGTTTCTAGATCATTGCATGGTATTCTTTTAGATATTTGAATTAAATTTCTTTCCCTTTTTGAATTAAACCTATCTCATTCGAAAAGAGCTTAAATATAAGGTTTCATCCTATTTTTTAAAATCTTTCATTTCAATTCTATTACAGTAGCTACAGATCAAGCAAATGGAATTTTGAGAGGAATGTTCACTATCTATTTCTAATGGGCAAAATAGTGCAGTGGTTGCTGGGCAAGGCCTAAAACCAGGAAGCTACTTACCCTAATAGCAAGTGAGGATTAAGATAGGAGATTGGACTTGCCATTTCTTCTGAATAGCATATGTAGTCAACTCCAAAGTTTCTATCTCTTTTAGCAATGCTTTAGCACAAGATTGTCTTGCATGGTAGTGTATTGTAAATGTTCCATGATTCCCAATATAGCATCAAGTTGCAGTCTTGGAAAAGCTTCTATTTATATATCTTAGAAACAGCTTTTATCAGGAAATGGTATGCTCTCCTGACCAGCCTTCTCATAACCTTCTCAGCCTTAGCACAGGGGGTACCTAGGGCTTACTTGTTAAAATGTGTAATAGAATGATTCTAAAATATAATTAGGATATAAAAAGGAGAAGGTAGAATTACTACCATCTGATGTGGAAGCCCATACTCAGAGATTTGAACCACATTCATTTAAAACAAATCTTTTAAAATAAGATTTAAGAGAAGATCTCTGCAGTAGGATCTTGAGAGCAATCAGCCTCATGTTTTTCTTGCTTGGTCTGGGTCAGTTCCTTTATTAATAAATTTTGCCCGACTGTTGATTCTCTTAAATAAAGCTGAAGTCAGCTGCTGAGGTATAAGGATAGATTTGTTCCAAATAAGTCATGTCTTGACTTAGCCACAGTAAGAAAAAAAGTACTCTATTGTGACACTTTGTTGGCTGTATTAGATTTAAATAGAGTAGAAGCTATCAGTCAAAATCTGTTGCTTCCTATAACTATCATTTTAGAAGAAACACAATCAGAACTTCTTTAAGATGAACATTTGCACCCATGTTTGCTTCCAACTCTTTTTCCCAACACTGATCTGTTTTTCTTTCTTTTGAAATGAATGATTTAAGAGTCACAAGTCTCTGTGATTTGAAGTTATTTGAATGTGTGAACAAATAACTAAAAACTTAGAATTTTTATTTCATCAAAAATATTTGAAATGAAATCTTTAAAATATGTCAAAATGTAAGAATGAAGAACAATGGAAATATCCTGGTAGGTTTTTACATGTAAGTCATCGTGGTTAAAAACTAAGCAAGAGAAAATGTGTAGATGATAGAAATTTCCAGGGGAGAATGTGTACCTTATATGAACAACAGTGGGAAAGAGAGGGTAAACAAAAGAAATCACTTGGGTGAATGTAAATTGGTACAGCCACTATGGACAACAGCATGGAGGTTCCTTAAAAAACTTAAAATAGAGTTTCTATATGATCCAGCAGTCCCACCCCTGGGCAAATATCCAGACAAAACTATAATTCAAAAAAGATATGCACACTCTTATGTGCATAGCAGCGCTATTTACAATAGCCAAGAAATGGATAAAACCTAAATGTGTACTAACAGATGAATGAGTAAAGATGTGGTGAAAAATTACTCAACCATTAAAAAGAATGAAAAACTGCCATTTTCAGCAACATGGATAGAACTAGACATTCTCATGCTAAGTGAAAAAAGAAAGAAAAAGACTAATTTTATATATCAGTTACATGTGGAATCGAAAATATGACTCAAATGGACATATCTATGAAACAAACAAACTCACAGACATAGACTTGTGGTTGACAAGTTGGGAGTGGTGCAAGTGGAGGAGAAATGAATTTGAAGTTTGGGATTAGCAGAATCAAGCTACTATATATAGAACAGATAAACAACAAGGTCCTACTGTGAAGCACAGGGAACTATATTCAATATTCTGTAATAAGCCATAAGGGAAAAGAATATGTATATGAAAAAGAATATACATATATGTTAATCACTTTGCTCTACAGCAAAAATTAACATTACATTGTAAATCAATTGTACCTGAATAAAATAAATTTCTAAAATGTGAAACCACTTGGGAGGAAAGGTTATGTGATATATTCACCAGTGAAATTTCAGCATGTGGAAAGCATGTAGTCATTCTTAATAATCACATAAAATAAAAGATTGGTGCTCAGGTCTGGGTAAATAAACTGTCAGATCTACAGAGTTGATCAGTGAGACATCTTTATCTTTCTGCTCCCCTGTTTATCCTCTGCCTTATGCTTTATGTATCAACTCTAAGCCTTCTTAACAAACCTGTTAAGCAGAAACTATTTCAGAGATGAGGAAACTAGAGTCCAGAAGAGATGAAGATCTTTGCCCAACAAAGAGTCACAAATGGTGGCCTAACTTCAGAGCCAGTTTCTTCAGCTCTTACAGCTGATTCTGGCTACATACCAGGTTTAGCCTCACTGACTGCAGGGCCATGCAAGGGGCTCTTGCTGTGTCTTTTGTAATTGCTTTGTATTGCTTAAGATTCAGGGAATCTTTTGGTCTTACTGAGAGAAAATCATTTGCCTTTGTGTTTTCTGACTTTTGCACAAAATGATTCACGACTTCCCTCATATTATTTTAAGGAAAAGACATCCCATGGACAACTGTAAAACAGATATATTGCTATGTTTGATACATTCTGTCATTTAATCCTTGAAGGAACTTGAAGTTAGTGTTAAGTTTTCCATGATAATAATTTTCAGCACAAACTGGGGATTTAAACCCAGTTCTTTCAGATTTCAAAGCAAGTATTCTCTTGTGATGGTGGTGGGTGCATGCTCAGCCGCATCCGACTCTTTGTGATCCCTAGATGGTAGCCCACCAGACTTCTCTGTCCATGGACTTTTCCAGGCAAGACTGGTGTGGATGTCCATTTCCTTCTCCAGGGGATCTTCCTGACTCAGGGATCAAGCTTTCATCTCCTGCATTGGTAGGTGGATTCTTTACCACTGTGCGACCTTGAGGTTGGGGGATAGATTCTCCTTATTACAAAGAAAAATTAAGCATATATTGTTTATAAAAGATGAGAGGATTGTAATATTGAATACCTCCAGGGGAAGCTACCGAGGTAAGACTATATGTAGGGGTGGAGTCTGATTCTGAGCAATTTGAATAAATCTCCTCCGCTAGCAGGTGGTGGGGGGCAGAGGGGTGGTGGTGCGGGGGGGCTTCCCTGGTGTCTCAGATGGTAAAGAATCCACCTGTAATATGGGAGACCTGGGTTCAATTCTTTGGTTGGAAAGATCCCCTGGAGAAGGGAATGGCAGCTCACTCCAGTATTCTTGCCTGGAGAATCCCCATGGACAGAGGAGCCTGGTGGGCTATAGACCACGGGGTCACAAAGAGTTGGACGTGACTGCATGACTAAGCACAGCACACAGCAGGTGGAGAAACCATTTGTTTAGAGATGTTGGAAGAAGTAGCATGCAATTCCTGTAGAAATACATGCTTATGCTTTCTTTTCTCCTAAGAAGAGAGCAAAACAGCAGACCCGCCTGTGGTTAAACTCAGTTGATGGATATCTTCTATACTCTGGTTTTGATATCACAGTTCTCTCAGTGAGACATACTCAAGGAGACACTAGCATAGCAGTGGTCTTGACTATGCTCAGAAATGCACAGACCCCCCCCACACACATACACACACAGGGAAGCAGTAAGGTAGGAAGAAATGAAAAAGATAACTTTCAGAAGGGGTTTTAAAACAATGGAGAGTCACTGTACTTAGCTTCCAAAGAATATAGTTTCTTAGAAAGCTGTTGGATGAAAATGGGGAATGACTGACTGATGGGAAAAGTGGTATGAATTGCATCAGGTTGATTTGGTGGCAGCAGCTCAATTTTTACGCAGATGAAACAAAAATGGGAGATAAAATAGAGTTCTAGAGCCTTAAAAGCAAAACTGATTATGAGGCAAAACCGTTAGCTTTCTCATACAATATGTTGGCAAGATCATAGTTAGAGACTTTCTGGATCGGCAACTGTTCAACTCTATCAACAAATTCCTAGCATTGCATTGCATCACAGGCTGAGTTGTGATAAAGGGACTGTGCTCTTGCCTGTTAGCAGATGATGAGGTGCAAATCCTATCAGGAGACTTTATGATTAACTACATTCTGTCATTTCACAATATATGCTGTCCTCAGAAGAAAAGGACAGTAGCGGTTACTAAGCAAGGCTATTTACCTTGGAAGTTTCCCCTAGGCTCCTAAGTCTGGCGCGTGGTAGATATTTTAATGTATGTGAAAATGATGGTTGTTGACATGTTTCATAATGGTATTGCTAGTTATAAACTAAATTTTCCCTTTATGTTCTGTTAACCATAATCCATGGACTCAAAACCAGCAAGAAGTTCTAATTGTAACCTATTCCATATAAGTTTTATTGTATATATACATATATATACACACACACATATATATGCCAAGGCAATGGTAAGCCACTCTAGTACTCTTGCCTAGGAACTTCCATGGACAGAGGAGCCTGGTAGGCTACAGTCCATGGGGTTGCTAAGAGTTGGACACCACTGAACAGCTTCACTTTCACTTTTCATTTTCATGCATTGGAGCAGGAAATGGCAACCCACTCCAGTATTCTTGCCTGGAGAATTTCAGGGACAGCGGAGCCTGGTGGGCTGCCGTCTGTGGGGTCGCACAGAGTCGGACACGACTGATGTGACTTAGCAGCAGTAGTGTGTACACACACACACACACACACACACACACATATATAAAATAAAAATATGTATAGTTGTTTTTTAGCCACTAGTCATGTCTGACTCTTTGTGACCCCATGGACTATAGCCCACCAGACTTCTCTGTTCATGGGATTTCCCAGGCAAAATGCTGTAGTGGGTTGCCATTTCTTTCTCTGGGGGATCTTTCTGATTGAAGCCATGTCTCCCACTTGACAGGCAGATTCTTTACCGCTGAGCTACCAGGTAAGCCCCATTCTCTACATTAAAAGTAATTGTTGATCATCTGTACTTATTTCCATTTTGTTAATTCTTTTCTGGCTATTTTTATAGTTCTTTTCTGTTCTTTTGTTCTTCTCTTGCTCTCTTCCATTGTGGTTTGATGTCTTTTTTTCAGTGGTAGAATTGTAATTCTTTCCCTTTGCTTTTGTGTATTTACTATAGTTCTTTTTTGGTTCCCATGAGCCTTAGATATAAAATTTTTACCTATTACAGTCTAAGCTGATAATAGCTTAAGTTTAATGCCATTTTGTAGCTTAACATTTTTACTTTCCCATACCACATTTTATGTTTTATGTTTAGTTCAGTCACTCAGTTGTCTCCAACTCTTTGCGATGCCATGAATCACAGCACACCAGGCCTCCCTGTCCATCACCAACTCCTGGAGTTTACCCAAACTCATGTCCATTGAGTCAGTGATGCCATCCAACCATCTCATCTTCTGTTGTCCCCTTTTCCTTCAATCCTCAATCTTTCCCAGCATCAGGGTCTTTTCAAATGAGTCAGCTCTTCATGTCAGGTGGCCAAAGTATTGGAGTTTCAGCTTCAACATCAGTCCTTCCAATGAACACCCAGGATTGATCTCCTTTAGGATGGACTGGTTGGATCTCCTTGCAGTCCAAGGGGCTCTCAAGAGTCTTCTCCAGCACCACAGTTCAAAAGCATCAATTCTTCAACACTCAGCTTTCTTTATAGTCCAACTCTTACGTCCATACAGAGCACTGGAAAAGTCATAGCCATGACTAGACAGACCTTTGTTGACAAGGTAATGTCTCTGCCTTTTAATTTGCTGTCTAGTATGGTCATAACTTTTCTTCCAAGGGGTAAGAATCTTTTAATTTCATGGCTGCAATCACCATCTACAGTGATTTTGGAGCCCAGAAAAATAAAGTCAGCCACTATTTCCAGTGTTTCCCCATCTATTTGTCATGAAGTGTTGGGACCAGATGCCATGATCCTAGGTTTCTGAATGTTAAGCTTGAAGCCAACTTTTTTACTCTCCTCTTTCACCTTCATCGAGAGGCTCCTTAGTTCCTCTTCACTTTCTGCCATAAGGGTGGTGTCATCTGCATATCTGAGGTTATTGATATTTCTCTTGAAAGACTTGATTCCAGCTTGAGCTTCCTCCAGCCCAGCGTTTCTCATGATGTGCTCTGCGTATAAGTTAAATAAGCAGGAAGGCAATATATAGCCTTGACATGCTCCTTTTCCTATTTGGAACCAGTCTGTTTCACGTTCAGTTCTAACTGTTGCTTCCTGACCTGCATACAGATTTCTCAAGAGGCAGTTCAGGTGGTCTGGTATTCCCATCTCTTTCAGAATGTTAGCTATTATCAAAAAGACGAGAAATAACAAGTGTTGGTGAGCATGTGTAAAAAAGGAAATACTTATTGCTGTTGCTGGGCGTGAAAGTTAGTGGAGCCACAATTGGAAACAATAGAGAGGTTCCTCAATAATTTAAAAACAGAACCACCACATGATACAGAAATTCAGCTTCTGGGTATTTATCTGAAGGAAACAAAACAACTAACTAATATATATATATATATATATATATATATATATTATATAATCCCCATATTCATTGCAGCATTATTTACAATAGCCAGGATATGGAAACAATCTAAATTGTTCATTAATAAATTCATGGATAAAGAAGATAAATTGCATATATATCAGTTCAGTTGCTCAGTTGTGCCTGACTCTATGACCCCATGGACTGCAGCATGCCAGGCTTCCCTATCCTTCACCAACTCCTAGAGCTTGCTCAAACTCATGTCTTTTGAATCGGTGATGCCATCCAACCATCTCATCCTCTGTCATCCTCTTCTCCTCCCACCTTCAGTCTTGCCCCAAATCAGGGTCTTTTTCAATGAGTCAGTTCTTTGCATCAGGTGGCCAAAGTATTGGAGTTTCAGCTTCAACATCAGTCCTATCCATGAATATTCAGGACTTATTTCCTTTAGGATGGACTGGTTGGATCTCCTTGCAGTCCAAGGGACTCTCAAGAGTCTTTTCCAACACCACAGTTCAAAAGCATCAATTCTTGCTTTTATTTCCATTACACTGGGAGGTGGGTCATAGAGGATCTTGCTGTGATTTATGTCAGAGAGTGTTTTGCCTCTTTTTTCCTCTAGGAGTTTTATAGTTTCTGGTCTTACATTTAATCTTTAGTTGATTTTGAGTTTATTTTTGCATATAGCGTTAGAAAGTGTTCTAGTTTCATACTTTGACAGGCGTTGACCAGTTTTCCCAGTACCACTTGTTAAAGAGATTGTCTTTTCTCCATTGTATATTTTTCCCTCCTTTGTCAAAGATAAGGTGTCCAAAGGTGCAAATGGGACCTGATTAAACTTAAAAGCTTTTGTACAATGAAGGAAACTATAAACAAGATGAGAAGACAACCTTCAGGATGGGAGAAAATAATAGCAAACAAAGCAACTGACAAATAATAAATCTCAAAAATATACAAGCAGCTCATGTAGCTCAATACCAGAAAAGTAGACAACCTGATAAAAAAATGGGCCAAAGAACCAAACAGACATTTCTCCAAAGAAGACATACAGATGGCTTACAAACACGTGAAAAGATGCTCAACATCACTCATTATCAGAGAAATGCAAATCAAAACCATAATGAGGTACCATCTCATGCTGGTCAGAATGACCATCATCAAAAAGTCTACAAACAATAAATGCTGAGAGGGTGCAAAGAAAAGGGAACCCTCTTACACTGTTGGTAGAAATGCAAACCAGTATAGCCCCTGTGGAGAACAGTGTGGAGATTCCTTAAAAAACTGGAAATAGAACTGCCATATGACCTAGCAATCCCACTGCTGGGCATACACACTGAGGAAACCAGAATTGAAAGAGATACATGTACTCAGTGTTCATCACAGCACTGTTTACAATAGCTAGGACGTGGAAGCAACCTAGATGTCCATTGGCAGATGAATGGATAAGAATGTTGTGGTATATATACACAATGGAATATTACTCAGATATTAAAAAGAATGCATTTGAATCAGTTCTAATGAGGTGGATGAAACTGGAGCCTATTACACAGAGTGAAGTAAGTCAGAAAGATAAACATTAATACAGTATATTAACACGTATATATGGAATTTAGAAAGATGGTAACGATGTGCGAGACAGCAAAAGAGACTCAGATATAAAGAGCAGTCTTTTGGACTCTGTGGGAGAAGAAAGAGTGAGATGATTTGAGAGAATAGCAGGGAACATGTATATTATTATATGTGACATAGATCGCCAACCCAGGTTTGATACATGAGACTGGGTGCTCAGGGCTGGTGCACTGGGATGACCCTGAGGGATGGGATGGGGAGGGAAGTGGGAGGGGGTTCTGGATGGGGGAATTCATGTACACCCATGGCTGATTCATGTCAATGCATGGCAAAACCCACCACAATATTGTAAAGTAATTAGCTTCAATTAAAATAAATAAACAAATTAAAAAAAAATCGATTCTTTGGAATCAGCTTTCTTTATAGTCCAAATCTCACATCCATACATGACTACTGGAAATATCATAGCTTTGACTAGATGGCAAAGTAATGTCTCTGCTTTTTAATATGCTATCTAGGTTGGTCATAGCTTTTATTCCAAGGAGCAAGTGTCTTTTAATTTCATGGCTGCAGTCACCATCTGCAGTGATTTTGGAGCCCCTCAAAATAAAGTCAGCTACTATTTGCATAGTTTCCCCATCTATTTGGTTTGAAGTGATGGGATTGGATGCCAATATCTTCATTTTCTCAATGTTGAGTTTTAAGCCAGGTTTTTCACTCTTCTCTTTCACTTTCTTCAAGAGGCTCTTTGGTTCTTCTTCACTTTCTGCCACAAGGGTGGTGTCATCTGCATATCTGAGGTTATTGATATTTCTTCTGGCATTCTTAATTCCAGCTTGGGCTTTATCCAACCCAGCATTTCTCATGATGTACTCTACATAGAAGTTAAATAAGCAGGGTGACAATATACAGCCCTGACATACTCCTTTCCCTATTTGGAACCAGTTGGTTGCCCCATGTCCAGGTATAACTGTTGCTTCTTGGCTTGCATACAGATTTTTTAGGGGGCAGCTCAGGTGGCCTGGTATTCCCATCTGTTTAAGAATTTTCCACAGTTTGTTGTGATCCACATAGTCAAAGACTTTGGTGTAATCAATAAAGCAGAAGTAGATGTTTTCCTGGAACTCTCTTGCTTTTCCTATGATCCAGTGGATTTTGGCAATTTGATCTCTGGTTCCTCTGCCTTTTCTAAATCCAACTTGAGCATCTGGAAGTTCACAGTTCACGTGCTGTTCAAGCCTGGCTTGGAGAATTTTGAGCATCACTTTGTTGGCTTGTGAGAAGAGCACAATTGTGCAATCATTTGAACATTCTTTGGCATTGCCCTTCTTTCGGATTGAAATGAAAACTCACCTTTTCCAGCCCTTGTGGCCACTGCTGTTTTCCAGATTTGCTGGCATATTGAGTGCAGCTCTTTCACAGCATTATGTTTTAGGATCTGAAAAAGTTCAACTCGACTCCATCACCTCTACTAGTTTTGTTTGTAGTGATGCTTCCTAAGGCCCCCTTGACTTCACATTCCAGGTTGTCTGGCTCTAGGTGGGTATAATGGAGTATTATTCAGTCATAAAAATAATGACATCTTACCATCTGTGGCACCATGGATGGACATTGAGGGCATTATACTAGGTGAAATATGTCAGACAGAGGCAAATACCCTGTGACTTTTTCACGTGTGAAATCTAAAAGAGAAAAACCAACAAGCTCATAGTTACAGAGAACAGATTGGTTGTCATCAGTGACAGAAGATGGAAGGTGGGTAAAATAGGTGAGTTGTGGTTTCTTTTTTAATTGTTAAAAAAAGCATAGTCAAAGTTACAGAGGAAAAAAATACAATGGTGGTTGGAGATGGGCAGAGAGGAAATAAGGAGTTGTTACTCCATGAGTATAAAGTTACAAATTACACAAGATGAATCTGGTTGAGAGAGCTGCTATTTGACATAGTACTTGTAGTTAACAACATAATACTGTTCAGTCAAAAAGTGTGTTTAGAGTGCCCTCATGTTCAGATTTCACCTTGTTTTCTTACCTTATGGAAAGAAAGACATAAGGAACTTTGGAAGGTGATAGACATGTTTATTAATTTGATTGTGGTGATGATACCATGATTGTATACTTATTTATAAAATCATCAAACTGTATATGTTAAGTGTGTCATTTTTAATATATCAACTATACTTCAATAAAGCTATCAAGAACACATCAAAACAAACATGACACAATCTGACTTAGTAATATAATTTCATGAAAGCAGAAAGTAGTATAATGACATGGATGGAGATCTTTTTAAGGACAGAGCCATCTGAAAAATGATAAATTTACTATAAACAATCCCAAGAATCTGAAAACACTGGATAAAGTCACTAAAAGGAAATGCTAACTATGATAAGAGCACGGTGAAATTGCATTATGCTGAAAAATGTTGATTAAATCACAACTTTGTATAAATTATCATGTAAGTACTGCTATTCAAATACCAATTTACTATGTGGACATTTAAGTGCCTACTTTGACAGTTGAACTATGATTGAGTCTTCTACATAACAGTTTACTATATGTCAAAGACAAATATGATTCTAATTACTAAATTACAGTGCCTATTATAGAAATAATGTGGTCATACCTACCATGTAAGAGTTATATATATTACGACTACAACAATGAATGTCAGAGATTTATTGCCATTGAAGAAATTAAAGCCTTGTAAAAGATGCTAGTCTTGTAAAATAACAGGGAAACTAACTTTGGCTAGAGTTGTGAAATACATTATCCTGAAGCCATATAAAATAAAGCAATGAGATTATGCTAATTTAAGCCAATAAATTTTGCATGAGATTAATATTCGGCAGTCAGTGCGTGTTCCCAAAGGGGAGACTCACAGAAGGCCTCACAGAAGAAGGACTGTTTGACCTGAAGAGGTTGGGGGAAGCAAAGCATATTCAGGTAATTGGAGCTGCTGAACACAGTTGCAGAAACATAAAAACCTTTGACATATTCAGGGGAAAATGCGTGATTTAATACGATTGAGGAATAAAATAAAAAGTGTGATATGTCAACAAAACCCAGAGGGAGTTAGGCAGTGATTGGGTCATAGAGAACACTATATGACATACCAAGGAAATTAAATTTTATCTTGAATTTTATGGTGGTGATGGTGTGTGTGTGTGTGTGTGTGTGTGTGTGTGTGTGTGTTCATGCAAATGTGTAGATAGATAATTTGTTGATAAGTGGATTCAGTAGAGGGGAGTAGGTGAGAGAAAGAGGAGAATGTTAATTTAAATAAGGAATTTATCTAAGGCAGGAGAAGTAGAAAAAAAGCGTCAAACTACCAGGAATATTAACGAGGTCAACTCTCCTGATCTTTGGGACTAATTTAAATGGTCTCTGAGGAAGACGGAACAGCCGCAGAGGGCTTCGATTTATAACATGGGTGACTTGATAGATGCTGCTGCTGTTCGCTTATGTTAAAAATACAGAAAAACCGGTCATAGGTGGAGGTGGGAGAACAAAATGTAATTCTGCCCAATGTGAAAAGCGTAAGCTTTCTAGACATACAAACTCAAGTCCACTTCTAGGTTATCCTTGGCTGTGTGACTTTGGAAAAGTTGTTGTAGAAATCAAGTCAGCTGAGAGAGAGATCAAATAGCCTCTTCAGGACTAGATACAGTAATCAAGTTACTTAATGAAACATTGAATAACTGGATTAGCATTAACATTAACAAGATTCTTCTGTTGAGTCTTTGACACTAGTTAGTATATATTCAGAATATTATATATATATATAAATGTATATATATATATACATAAATATACATATATACACATATTCACCAACAAACTCTGTAGACTCAAATTTAGAGAATTCCAATTCTGATTGTCAGTCTTTGGAGGCCTTAATTAAATAACTATTTGGCACATGACAAAATCACTAATGTCCATGTTAATATCAGCAGATAGGTGTGACATAAACATATTTAAATAAATCTATATAATCTCCAGAGGAGTAGTAAACAAAATGAGTTATGGTTTTAAAAGATATTTTAGTTACAGGGCTATATAGGACTATAAATTTGATTCTTGCCCTCAAGTGAGGACAAGGCAGATGAACAAAACACAGATACCCACACAGATACCCACAGAGAACAATACAAGGAAATCAGGAAGTTACATTCCTAAAATAATTTTTCTTTTTTCCAGTAACTATAGTAGAACAGGTAAAAGAAACAAGACTATTGTTTAAAAATAGTTGTACAAAAAGTCATTACAAAATCAACATTTAAAGCAGTTAACATGGAAGGATTTGTCCTGAATGCCTGTTTGATGAGGCTGGAGCAGGTAGTGGAGTTCTCATAAAGTTGGTGGTACCTGGATAAAGAGAACTTTACAGGAGAGTAGATTCATTTTAATTGCAACAGACTCCTGTGGAAAAAGACATAGGTCACTGAAGTCCTCTAGGTTATCCATGGCTTTGAGGCTAGGCTCCTAGGTGAAGCAATCATTTTATTTCATTGATTCTCCTTAAAAATAAACTTAGCCTGTATTCTCTGGAAACAAAAGCTCAAATTGTGTTTTCCAGAGGAAGTGAATGTGTACGCTATGAATTCATCTGTCTGGAAGTCTGGAAAATGTTACTGAATGTGGTAAACATTTATCAATTTCAAAAACAACAGAAAAGAACACAATGTCAGCAGTGAGTGAAATAAAATCTCTTAGGAAAGATATTACTTTTTAGTACCTATTGATGACCCTGAATTTGCTACAAACAGAATGATTCCAGCATGTAATAGGGCTTCCCAGGTGGCACAGTGGTAAAGAATCCTCCTGCCAATACAGGAAGTGCAAGAGATGTGGGTTCAATCCATGGGTTAAGAAGATTCCCTGGAGTAGGAAATGACAACCAGCTCCAGTATTCTTGCTTGGAAAATCCCACAGACAGAGGAGCCTGGCAGGCTATAGTCCAGGGAGTAGCAAAGAGTCAGACATAACTGAGCGCATGTGTGCATGTGCACACACACACACCCACACAAATAGGATCTTCATATATTCATTGAATTAATGCAGTATTTTGGAAAATAAGTAAAGTAAAATATTAACTTAAGTGTGTGATGTTTAACTGTTATTTATCCATAGGAGTCTGTTCTTTGGCTTTCATCCTGTGTATTCAGTCATGATTTTTATCCAGACCTTAGTTATTGCTTGATCTTATGTTTCAGAATTTATGGCTTATTTGGTATGATGCATTAGATAGATACCTTGCATTTATAATCATGCATTTATGTCAGAAGTCTATGGTTAGTTTATCAAATACCAAAAATGACTTGTCATTTTCTTTTTGTTTCCATATGTAAAGGGTTTTCCTTCTTTATCCTTGCTCCAAATAGTAAAGGCTATAAATCTGGTATGACATGGGTATATATATTTAATTGAAGTGTGTATTTGTGTGTGTATACATGTTTTCTAGGTTGAATAAGTCCATGTAACTCTTTATACTTATAGATGTTTTTGGATACTTAAGGAATGTTCTAAGCAATCATTTTCTAGTGAGGTGACTCAATTTCTAGAAGAGGAAAAGAGATTTTGGTTTGTCCCATACAGAGTTGATAAATTATGTTTTGTTGAATAGTTTATTTAAACTACACCAACACTACCTCTGGATTTAGGGATTTAAAATATTATATCATCCTCATACTGAATGTTCTCAATATTGAAAATGAAATTTCAGAAAATAATCTGAAAGTTTCTAGTTTGCGAGCTATATAGCAGTAATTTTTACTGTTTCCGAAAGAGCAGTTTTATTTCCCATGTGACTCTTATAGTCACACGTCACCCGTTCATTTAAGTGTATATTCCTTTTAGGGTATATTATTCTTTCCTGTAAAACAAGCTAGGCAAAATGAGAACAGTGTTTAATTTCATTTTAGTATGATTCTAATATCAGGAAGCATGAGAGACACTGAAATGAGGAGGAAAAAAAATAACCTTGTTTGACAGTTGTTTGACAAAGTAGGAAAGTGTGTTTGAAATCACAGGGGGCTGTGAAATCAGTAGTCACATATTTTTGTTCCCAGTTTCTTCTTAAAATCTTACTTCTCAGAACCAGGAATTGAAGATAAATTTACCAAAGCAAGTGGCCCTTGCTCTATAGCCTATTGGTCTCATAAAATTATGGATAGAGCTTAAATTGCAGAGTGTTCTAAATAATTGGGTTTTGTAACAAATTTTCCTACCCTGAAATTCTGCGATTCCACAAAAGAACCCCTTGAAATTGTTTTGAAAAGGGCATATTCATATTCATGTTTACATATGATGTCTTAAGTTAATAGTAAGCAGTTGACAAAAGGAAGTGTTTGACCATAACTATGTCTAGAGCTGTCTTTGTACAACCAAGGTTATGCTGGGATTTCAATATAAATGTCACTATAGATATATAAATTTGCAGTAATTATAGATTTAAATCATAGATCCTCTTCCTAATGTACAACCTGGGGAGGAAAATAACTAAACAACCATACCCTGTGATACTGTGAGATAATATGAACCTATTCGGTTTTTCCCCCTGGTTCCTGGTGCAGAGCTCTTTTGTTGTTCAGTCACTCAGTCATGTCTGACTCTTAAAACTCTTGAAGTTTACTGAGGGGGTGAGCTCATAATAAGCTCCTTTTATCCATATCTGAGTTTAAGCTAGTTCAGTAACTCTTGGTGGACCACTGGATAGCATCAGAAGCAGAGCTGGTTGCTGGGGGAACCAACCACATGACCGGAGGACTGGAACTTTCAGCATTCATATTTCTTCTCCAATCTTTGGGAAGGGAGAAGATTTAGAAATCAAATTAATTACCTACCACAAATGATTTAATCAGTTTTGCCTGCATGATAGAACTTCCATAAAAGCCCTAAATAACTAGATTCAGAGTGTCTTCAGTTTGGTGAACATATCTTGGTGCTGACAACGTGGAGTGTACCCAGAGAACCTGAAAGCTCTGTGAACTTGCCCCTATGCCTTGCCTGATCCTAAATTGTATCCATTATAATCAGCATGTAATAGTAAGTAAACTACTCCAGAATTCTGTGAGCAAATCATCAAATGTTGGGAGGGTATTGTGGGAACCCTTGATTGATAATTTGTTGGTTAGAAGGAGGGGAAGATTTGTAACCGGTGTCTAAAGTGGGGTGACAGCCTTGTGGTAACCTGCTTTCATTTCAGTTCTTTTCAGTCACTCTGTCGTGTCTAACTCTCTGCAACCCCATGAATCGCCCCACGCCAGGCCTCCCTGTCCATCACCAACTCCCAGAGGTTACTCAAACTCATGCCCATCGAGTCGGTGATGCCATCCAACCATCTCATCCTCTGTCGTCCCCTTCTCCTCCTGCCCCCAATCCCTCCCAACATCAGGCTCTTTTCCAATGAATCAACTCTTCCCATGAGGTGGCCAACGTATTGGAGTTTCAGCTTCAGCATCAGTCTTTCCAATGAACACCCAGGACTGATCTCCTTTAGGATGGACTGATTGGATCTCCTTGCAGTCCAAGGGACTCTCAAGAGTCTTCTCCAACACCACAGTTCAAAAGCATCAATTTTTCAGCACTCAGCTTTCCTCACAGCCCAACTCTCACATTCATACACGACCACTGGAAAAACCATAGCTTTGACCAGGTGGACCTTTGTTGGCAAAGTAATGTTTCTGCTTTTTAATATGCTATCTATGTTGGTCATAGCTTTCCTTCCAAGGAGTAAGCGTCTTTTAATTTCATGGCTGCAGTCACCATCTGCAGTGATTTTGGAGCCCCCCAAAAATAAAGTCTGCAACTGTTTTCACTGTCCCCCCATCTGTTTCCCATGAAGTAATGGGACCAGATGCCATGATCTTAGTTTTCTGAATGTTGAGCTTTAAGCCAACGTTTTCACTCTCCTCTTTCACTTTCATCAAGAGTCTTTTTAGTTCCTCTACACTTTCTGCCATAAGGGTGATGTCATCTGCATATCTGAGGTTATTGATATTTCTCCTGTCAACCTTGCTTCCAGCTTGGGCTTCTTCCACCCCAATGTTTCTCATGATGTACTCTGCATATAAGTTAAATAAGCAGGGTGCCAATATGCAGCCTTGATGTACTCCTTTTCCTATTTGGAACCAGTCTGTTGTCCCATGTCCAGTTCTAACTGTTGCTTCCTGACCCACGTACAGGTTTCTCAAGAGGCAGGTCAGATAGTCTGGTATTCCCATCTCTTTCAGAATTAACCTGTGTGGTCTATACCAACTCCAGGTTAAGTTATAGGACACCCCATTGGTATTCAGAGAGTGTACTGAACTTAGTCTGGTGTTCAGACTAAGTGACTGAACAGCAACAACCTCAACAGTAACTTGTTGGAGATCACTTGCCCGTTTAAAACATTGGGCCTCCCTGGTGGCCCTTGGTTAAGAATCCACCTTGGAATGCAAGGGACCAAGGGAAACCGGTTTGATCCCTGGTCTGGGAAGATCCCACATACAGTGGAGCAGCCAAGCCTGTGCACCACAGCTAGTGAAGCCCATGAGTCTCAGAGTCCATGCTCACAACAAGAGAAGCCACTGTAATGAGAAGCCTGTGTACTGCAGCTAGTGAGTAGCCCCAGTTCACCACAACTAGAGAAAGCCTGCGTGCAGCGACAAATACCCAGTGCAGCCATAAATAAACAAATAACAAATAAAATATATTATTAAAAAAAAAAAAAAAAACAAGTGTTCAGCACCCTTACCATCTCAGCTTCCTTTTATTTCCTCAGAGGAAGCACATGAGGGTGGAAGGATTGATAGCTGTTTCTTTAGGTGGAAGGTCACATACTGGCAGACATATGGGTCTTACCTGGGCTTTGTGATCTGGTATAAGTATGACCCAGTGTTAGCTAGGGTAAGGTGCATCTTTATCTCTCCAGAGCTGGGATCATTAAGTGAGCCAAGAGGAGTCATTGCTCTAAAAATAATACTTAACAAGCTGTCATTTGCATCTGAAAAGGGAGGCTAAAGCCCTATGCTCTCTAGGAAGCTTGAAGACAGTATTAGCAATCCTTACAAGACTTGTCTTGCTCAAACACTAAATATTCTTGCATGCATGCTAAATCACTTAAGTTGTGTCCAACTCTGTGTGACCCTATGGACTATAGCCTGCCAGGCTCCTTTGTCCATGGGATTCTCCAGACTAGAAAACTGAAATGGGTCGCCATGCCCTCTTTCAGGGGATCTTCCCAACCCAGGGATCAAACCCGTGTTTCCTGAGTCTCCTGCATTAGCAGTCAGAATCTTTACTGCTGAGCCACCAGGGAAGGCAGGCGGGTTCTTTACTACTAGGGTCATTCTAGTGTCATATTAAAAGTGCCCCATGGGCAAAATAAACATTTTACTGTGATATAATGTAATCCTTTAAAACCTTGATTTCACAACCTAAATCTAAAATACATTTTAAGATGTATGTGCCTCTGCCTTTAAATATGAGCATTAATATTTAGAACAACAGGGTAGAGATTAATGCTCTGTGTATAAGAGAAGACACATGGAAGCCAAAAGTCAGCTGCTTGAAGTGTGCTGACTGCTGATTAACTGTGTTAACTGACAAGGTTAATATTTTTCATTATTTCATGGTTCAATTAATTGAAAATGAACTAATTCATTTTTTGAAGCTTAAATGTGTGATTCAAGATTGAAATTTTCTAAATTGAACTTGTACATCTTTGGTAATCCTGAACAGAATCAGAAAATATTGGTACAAATGAGTCTTCTATCAATCCTTTAGGGCCATGTGAGGCTAAATCAGTGTGGCTGCTGTTTTTAACTGGATGTTACTTCTCCATAAATGGTGGTAAAACTCATAGTAATACAGAACTTGAGCTGCGCTATGTTCAGTGGTTCAGTCATGTCCGACTCTGTGACCTCATGGACTGTAGCACCGCAGGCTCCTCTCTCCATGGGATCTTCCAGGCAAGGATACTGGAGTCTATTTCCTCCTCCAGGGAATCTTCATGACCTAGGGATGAAAGCTGCATCTTCTGCATCTCTCGCATTGACAGGAGTGAAGTTAAAATTTTAAAATAAAAATATGCAGCCTACATGGAGACACCCTTCCACTGTATTAGGAGGAAACTGACAAGTTAAAGGAGATTACTCATGGGCACATCCCAGGGAGCCTCTCTAATTGTTAAATAGCTTCTCCTTATAGATTTTTCATTGTGACTGTAGGAGGAGTAGATGTAGCTAAACTCTAAAGCTCAGTGGGCAGCTGAGACCGACAAATCTAATAAGGGACTGATTCACCATGTCTGTATCTGTCAAGGTCTGCTTGGCTTTGTATCCAGATAATACCATTTCCTCTCCATTGTTTGACTGGTATCCTTTCTGAAGCACAGCCATGTTACCTCCTGTCCTTCGAGCTCAATCACTCTGCTCTTCCTTTTTCACTGTAATGATGGAGATAATATTTTGGAAAATTCAAATATGCATTCTTTTCTAGCTTTCCAAGTCTATGACATTTATTCTAGTTGGCCCAAGAATTCATCCCACCTGGAGAAGATTAAGACAAGTTGCAAGTAGGATGATGTCATAACTTTTGACATGGAAAATAGGATTTTTCCAATTCCTTAAGTTTCCATTCAGTGTATCAAGAACACTGGTTGATAAACGGAAGGAAGATGTTAGCAATTCATCCAGAAATGTGTGTCTGTAATTTTTTTCCTTGCACTGCTACTCAAAGATATAAAAGAAAGTAAGCAAGTGAGGGTTAATGAGGTCAGAATTGACTTTTTGTGTCCGCTTCTCATTTGAGACTCTGAGCCTTACATGCTCCTCCTTACATGACTTTATAAAAGAAATATTATTATTTTTCTCATTTTAAAAATTGAGGCAAGTGGAAGTGAGCAATTTGCTTGAAATTATACAGATGGCAAAGTCCTGGGCTTGAACCCAGGACAGTCTGACTAGTCACTCTTCACAATACCATGCTATCAGTAAGCATTTCTGTGCTGTCTCTGTAAACATTGTGCACATAAAAAAAATTAAAGTAGTAAAAACTAAAAGTCAATAAAATTCTGATACTTTGCACTTATGGAATAAATGAGTTTCTGTTTGCATTGTTAATGTTGTATCAGAGTATGACGCTTGCTATGCTGGCTTAGCAGTCTATTCTATTTAGTCCAGCTCAGTCCAGTTCAGTCGCTCAGTCATGTCCGACACTTTGTGACCCCATGAATCGCAGCATGCCAGGCCTCCCTGTCCATCACCAACTCCCGGAGTTTACTCAAGCTCACGTCCATCCAGTCGGTGATGCCATCCAGCCATCTCATCCTCTGTCGTCCCCTTCTCCTCCTGCCCCCAATCCCTCCTACCATCAGGGTCTTTTCTAATGAGTCAGTCTATTAAAACCTCCTAAACTTTTGAGTGGAAATAAAGATTTAATATGTAACTTGAACTTCTATGTTATCTTGCTAAAAAACAAGTTTGAGTTGTACTTTTGTTCAGTTGCATCCAAACTAAAAAAAGCATTTTGTTTTTCTCATGTGTGAATCTCTTGAACTGTTTTGTTATTATTGATAATCACAAATGTTAATATAATTTCTCGTCTAAACTTATCAAGTACCATAAACATCTACAGATCTTTAATTTCTTTCAGCCTGTCAGGAAGTAAATTAATTGCAACAATAGGTATGCTCTTTGAAACTCTTTTAAACAGGGTACTTTGTCCATATTCCAGCCATTCCCTTAGAGATGGTATAAATATTTAAAAATTGTTTTGGGAACCAAACTCTTTATATGTAGGTGTATTTTGAGTCTTCGTGTTATTTAATCCCACCGTCCAACAGAATATAAACTCTCTCTCTCTCAACTAGATGTTATCTTCACTTTTAGGTGCTTAGCTCTTCATTTACATGTTTTAAAGGATTATTTCATAGTAGTTTATTTGAATTAAATAAGACACTTTTCACATCAGCTTTTAAAATTTGATGGTTTCACTCTCTTTTATTTATTTCTTGCCGACTTGATGTCTCTGGTGTAAGGCTTGCTTTTGCTTGTAAACCTACAGTGTTACCAGTTAAATAATGTTACTGTTCAACTCATGTTAACCACTCTGGATTAAAAATGCTCTTGAGCAATTTAGCAGTGGTTGTGAATCATTGAAATTTGGAAAAATATTCAGCACCATGTGACAGTTGCATGACATATGATGGATCTGGTATTTAATGTACAGGATCCTGGTTAGAAAATGAAGGTGGTTTGGCGGAGAATGGACATGTGTCTGTGTGGGTGAGTCCTTTCACTGTTCACCTGGAAAGATCACAATATTGTTAATCAGCTATATCTCAATACAAAATAAGGCATCTTTTAAAAAAGAAAAAAAAATGAAAGTGAACCCCTTGTACAATTTCATGCATAAGATAGCATCAAGCAGAGGGAGGAAAAAGGGAAGAGTGGGGAATATGCAAATCTTAATTTCCCAGAAAAATGGGGGGAGGCAAAATTTAACTCTGAGGAAAGTGATAAAATAGAAACAATTACATTAAATCAGTTATATAAAACAAGTCACACTTTTTACTGTAATTTTATAGAGTGGATTTTTTTCAATATCCTATTTGATAAAAAAAAGTAAATTTTATGGTCAACTTAATGCATCTTTCTTAATCAAACACTCAAGTAGTGCCTTTTTTTCTGCCTGGTTGGTGTTAGCTGCCTGAGCTAACATATTTGTCTGTTGTCTCACTTTCAAAATATTATTATTCCCTTTGGTAGGAATCTACTTGTAATTATTAGTTGAAATATTTCTTGTCTTTCATTCTAATGTAATTAGTCAATTATTTAATAACTCAACATTCATGTACTTTTATTATCACCAGTCACTTGCTATTTTGGACATGGTTCATTTGTTTTTTCCCTAGGTATCTGTGATTATGTGAAAATGATGTCAGAAAAAGATTGTGTTTTCATTTTTCAGAAAAAAATCTCCAAGCATTGGACTGGAGAATCATGCTGTTCTCAGTAACAGTCATAGTTGAAAGTTTCATCATTTCCGATAAATAATCTGGGTGACCATAATTATATAGGATCTAGAAAAGATTGTTAAATTTATGAAAATAAGTTATGGACTATGGATCACATAGGATTAGATTTGTCTGCAACTGATAGAAATCTACAAATGGCAAAGTTGTAAGCATCATGGGGGTTTTCCGTCTCAGGCAAACAGAATCTTAGTGTTACCTGTCCAGGGTTGGCATGATGCCTGCATAGTCATTGGGGATCGAAATGCCCTCTCTCTTGCTGCTGGGCCATAGTCACTATGTGGCTTCCATGCTGCGGTCACTTGTGACCCATCGAACTCCAGTCTCTTATTTATTGAAGATGGAAATGGCAACCCATTCCAGTATTCTTGCCTGGGAGATCCTATGTCCATGGGGGTCTCAAGAGTGGGACGTGACTTAGTAACTAAACCTCCACCACCACCTCTTATTTATGGCCCAGTCAGTGAAAAAGAGGAACCCCAAAAGGACAAACCTCAACTATAAAAGAGGGGAAGGAATATATGTCAGGGACAATTTCCAATCTCAGTCACAAAATTATTGACCCAAATGATCTCAAACCTAAAGGTACAATACTGAGTTTTTAAAAACACTGATATTCATATTTTTGATGGTAAAACTATGGCACATTTAGCTATTTAAACCAATTATTTTACCAAATAATTTAGATATAAGAAAAGACATTTATAAGACAAGGTGTTGTAGAGAAAAAGTTAGAAAGAGAGCCCTAGAAACATGAAGTACAAGAAAGATATGAAATATAATTTAAATGATTGATTTTTAAAGTATATTTTGTAGGAAAACTGTGCTCTTAAAGGACCAAAACTTTATTCAGGAGAGGTTGAATAAAATAGAGTAACTAAATTTTGTCTTAAAGAATATGAAAGTGTTAGTTGCTCAGTCATGTCCAGCTGTTTGCTACCACATGGACTATAGCCTGCCAGCTCCTCTCTCCGTGGAATTCTCCAGGCAAGCATACTGGAGTGAGTAGCTATTCCATTTTCCAGGGGATCTCCCCAACTGAGGGATTGAACCTGAGTCTCCCACATTGCAGGCAGATTCTTTACCATCTGAGCCACCAGGGAAGTGGAATACATTTCTTTTTAAAAAGTTGTTTAATATTACAAGGCTGTGATATCTCTATGAGGGCAGGAATTTATATTTTGTTCACAGTTATATTCTTGGCACCTACAAAACTGTCTCCTACAAAGTAGTGTTAAATACATGTTTGTTGAGTTATCAGAGGATTGATTATTTACATTAGCCTGAAAAACAAGAAATATAAATTGCAAGTAGATTCCTAGAAAAGGGAATACATTTGATACTAACAAAAATAAAACAAAAATGACCCAGTACATAAGATCACTTCCTCAACTTATTTAATAATATATTATGAGAAACTTCTAAGAAAAGAGCTATTTAAGTATATATGAGACTCACTGGAAATGTCAATATATCCTAATTTCAAAGCTCCCAAATTTCATCAAACTAGAAAAAATGGTGGACATCAACGTCCATAGAATGTAAAAACTTTTCAGCAGCAAATCACAAGAAAAGATATGAGCTGGTCAGCAACAGAGTCATGAAATGGTGGGAAATGTAATGAAGTAGGTGCTGAATTTAAGGAAGAAAAGCAAAGAAGTGTATGCCTTTATTGTGTTGCATGTTGTTTGAATTTACAAGTTGTAATGTTTTCTGAATAAGTGAAAATGTGAAAAGCCCTCAATTCTGCCATGTCTTTATATGACACTACTCATAAATATGCGAAAGGATGAATAATTCTTAAAATATGTAAGCAGAACAAAAGCATTAGGAGTGGACTAAGAAAGATATAAAACATGGGTTGATGTGTTCTTATTCTTCATGCAACTGAGACACATCTAGAGATTACTGAATTTTCTAATATGCAGGTGACTGGTAAATCAAGTATGTGGCTGACAGATTCCAAATTTAAAATTATAATTTTTAAAAACTGTGTTTTTAAAAAAATTCTGTTATTAGAATTCTTTCTCATGAGCAATAAGCAAATTTTATTACAGAATCCTTTTTCATTGCCTTCAAAAAAGAAACATTGTTTTACATTTTGTCAGAGAAAGATGATAAATATTTTAAATGGATTTGGGAGAAGTGACAAAATATATCACAGACTCATCTTCAAAGCTTTCAAAGAACACATACCTCTTCAAAACGTCTTGTGTCATGAATTTTTCTTATTTCAGAAATGAATACTTAGAGAAAGCAACTCTGTGATGATCATTGAGAATATAGTTATTTCTTTTTGTTCCTGCTACTCCCTCTGCCTGGAAGAGGACCTGGTACATAGTAGATGCTCAATAAATAGATAATGTATGATTGATTGAATAACTGACTAAAAAGTTAATTAGATGCTTATGTAATCCTGGAACTTCAATTTACTGGAATTCTGCAAAGTTTAACTTCATCTATGAATGTATCCACATAATCAGCTTTGGCAGTTGATATATTTAATGTGATCTTCATAATTACCCTCAGAACTGGCACTTAAATATTTTGAATTGGCCAATTGTTCCAGCAAGAGCAGATGACTCATTTCCATTCCACTTTATCCTTAGGATTACTTTTAAAATACCACAGAGAAATATATTAGTGACTGGCATTGATGGATATTGGGAAATAATTGGTAACCAAATTGATGGAAGCAGAAGGGCTCAGTGGCACTGGGAAGAAATTTCCTAATCTGTGGAGAGAAAGTGATATTTCACTAATCATACCCTCTAAAAATTCTTTGCTGCAATTTCATACATTCCTATAAGTCACATTTTAGATGGAAGCCTCTCACTTTTAACATGTAGTGCTTTGGTTATAAGTTGATGTGATGTTACCATCACTGCTGGGAATAATGTTCAGGAAATTAATATTATTTTATTAAAAGCTTCCAATTTTATTCAAATTAATGATTGACTTGCAAGATTACTCTGAAATTTCCCATAAAACTTTCATTTTGTTTTTTTTTTAAAGTCCTTATGTAGAATAACTACTGCTCTGTGATTCCAGAGAATCACAACCTGATTTCTAAGCTTTCACATTCAGCCTACCTAGGTATCTTGTGAATGGGAGTGTAATAAGTGTTTTAATTGATTGGGGAATTAAAATTTCATAATAGGCCTGAATCATCAGTTTCTAAGAAATGGTTTGCCAATTGACCTTAAAGGAAACCCAGTAGAATTGTGGTACAATTCTATTGAAATTTTTCTCCCTAAGGTTACAGTGAAGGCTTTGCCAATTTTCCTCAGTTCTTATAATTTATAACACCTCTGTTAATTTTTTATTATTTCATCTCCACTCTCCTCTGAGTTTTGTATCTTTCCTTTGTACCCTTCTCTCTGGCTGCTGTTATTTTTTCCTTCACTTTTGGACCTTCTGTTTTCTCCTGAGTCAGTATTTGTTAGTATTCACTTCCTGGCTCTCTGTACATAATTTTAGGTTTTCAGTGTTCATTTCCTTGCTTAACTTCATCTTGCATCTATGTCTGTGGCTTTACTAAGATTTATGAGTCCCTCTGCTCCTAGCATGGCATGGATCTCACCCAAGAGAGGGTAGCCTTCTACACCTCCCATCCTGCCACATTTCTAAAATGTCACACCTCTACTTTCATCCCTTCTCAGGATGAAGTCGAAATTCCTTAACATTTCCTATGAGGTTTTCCAGGATAGGGTCCAGGCTTACCTCTCCATAACCAAATTTTAGTGTTTACTCTCTAACAATATTGTTTTGGGGGCTTCCCAGGTGGCTCAGTGGTAAGCAATCTGCCTGCCGATACAGGAGATGCAAGTTCGATCCCTGGGTCAGGAAGATCACCTCGAGATGGAAATGGTAACCCACTTTATTATTCATGCCTGGGAAATCCCATGGACAGAAGAACCCAGCAGGCTTCACTTCCATGAAATTGCAAGAGGTTCAGACATGACTTAGCGATTGAACAACAGCAATATTGTCTTCAGTTCTTTAAATGCACTCTGTTCTTTCTCTGTCCATATGCTTCCCTGTGTGTGTACCACACCCTTCTCCCTAATGGATAATGCCTTTTACCCTGAAGTCTTACTTTGCATATCCTTCCTTCAAAAGACCTTCACTGTCATCTTATGGCTTATAGATGGTACAGCTACCTGCCTTTTGGCCTCTTGTACTTATTATCAGAGAATCCCTGATATCCCCTATTTGTTAATTATCTATTAACTTAATTTCCAACTGACTTCATTCCCTATTTCTGGAGGATAACACATGTGACTTGCTCTTTTTTTTTTTTTTTTTTTTTTCTTGTACAGAAAAATGCCAAGCATGAATTAAGCACCCAATTTTAAAAACTATTTTTATTTTTTAATTTCTTTTTGGCTGTGCTGGGTCTTGGTTGCTGTGGGGGCTTTTCTTTAGCTGCAGTGCATGGGCTTCTCCTTGCAGTGGCTTCTCTTGTTATGGAGCACAGGCCCTAGGCTTGTGGGCTTCAGTGGTTGCAGCACGTGGGCTCAGTAGTTGCGGCACATGGGCTCTTGAGCACAGATTCAATATTTGTGGCACTCAGGCTAAGTTGCCCTGCAGCATGTGGGATCTTTCCGGATCAGGGATCGAACCTGTGGCTACTGCATTGGCAGGTGGATTCTTTACCACTAAGCCATCAAAGAAGCCCCAATTTTTTTTAACAAATAAAAAGTAGGTATTTTTTCATTCAGCATCAAAGTCCAAAGATTCAAAGCTATTAATATTTTCTTTCTGACTTACCTCGATTTCTATGGATTTTCTCCAAATACTTGAATTTAGGATAACATAATAAAAGACAAATAATTCATTTTAAACTAATTAAAATTTTATTTTTAAAATATAAAATTTCCTTTGAGCATTGCTTTGACCATCCCCTACAAATTATACATATAACTCATTACCATTACTTCCTAAACAGTTTATAGTTATACATAATTTTTGGCCCAATGTATTATGAGATTGTTTTTGAATTATTAACTAATCAGATCCTTTTAAAAAATATTTCTTTTGGAAATACTGGTTTTATTCTTTTGCAGAGAAAGACTAGAGGTAGCATATTTTTGATACTTTGGAATTTAAATTTTTTGCAATGTATATATTGTTTTTAAAGAGTCATGTGCATTGGTTAATTTTCTATTGAAAGTTTCACAAAGTTTGATATATGTAAAATTCTGAATTCATTTATTCTAATTTTTATGTGCTGTGTACTGTGCTTAGTCGCTGAGCTGTGTCTGACTCTTTGCAACCCCATGGACTGTAGCCCACCAGGCTCCTCTGTCCATGGGATTCTCCAGGCAAGAATACTGGAGTGGGTTGCCATGTCTCCTCCAGGGGATCTTCCCAACCCAGGGAAGAGATTGAATCCAGGTCTCACACATTGCAGGTGGATCCTTTACCATCTGAGCCACCAGGGAAGCCTAAATATAATCAGATATTTTCTCTATAATTGATTAGGGGCTAAGAAATGTGTATAGAATTGGGCCTATGTCAAATTATCACTCTATTCCAAGAATTTGTCTTTCTATATTTTGAAACATCTTAGGATTTTCATCTCTTATTACTTTCATGATTCTCTTTTATCCACGTTAAAAACAATCTTTCAATTCTACTTTGTTCAAATTAAAATAGCTGTCTCATTTTTCTCAATGCTCCCAAATGCACTGTCACCCACTGTTTTGTTTCATCTTTCCATGCTATTTTGTTTTGGTTGTCTATCTTTTAAGTAGAGTTTATTTGATTTGGAGTGCTATGAAATGTCTTTTCAATTTCTCCTCAAGCCAAATGAGAGAGGATTCAAGGGGGCCTTTTAAAGAGATTGCCTTGTGTATTGCGGTCTGTGGCACAGATATTGCTGCTAGAAAAACCTGAAGTCTGGCTGCCTTAGGAACAGCTTGCTACTGCTGGAAGTCTTTGAAAGGAAGAATTCATTCAGGCTTCCTGGGGATGCCAGAGGGGCCACATGGAAGAGAAAGAATACCTGGAGCTACCTTGGAGGGGCTTAGGCTCTTGAGAGAGTGGAATGGGCCTCAGAAAGTCAGGGTGAGGTCATCAATGTCCAGGCAGAGGAGACCACACTCATTTAAAGAGAGCAGCAGTGGGGGATCCCATTGCCAGTGATGGGACTCCATAGAAAGTCCAAACACTGTCCAAGAGAAGAATCAATCTTAAATTCCTTCCAAGTCAGGGTAAACCAGTGCCAGATTCTACTGGTGACTATTAAAGGAGAACTTTCTTGGCCTTTGTTCTTTCTAATATGCTTTCCTGAAATCTAGATGCTCTAGAACCAGTCAACCGATGGGAAGAAGACCAGTGAGTGAGAAGAAGGGAGCTAGAAACCTCCCCACGCTAGCTTCCTCTCTAAGGAAGGGAGGGAGGGAGGAGCTTTGAATTAAGTTTGGAGTCTTGAGTATTTCTTGGGAGTGATCATTTAAGTACCCAAATTAAATATTTTGTGAGTAAAGATGACTAGAGGAACATTTTTCTGAGAGTGATCAAAAAAGTCATGGCATCTGCTTTGATTTCTGCTTTGAATTAACCTCAGAGAACAGATTTGAATGGGCAGAGGGAAAAGAATAGCTTTCTGTTACTCTTCTGGGGGCCTAGTCAATTGCTGCCAGTGACATTACGGTTTTCTGTGTGTATTTTCCCCACATTGCTGGTTTTCTCAAATGCTGGTGTATATCGGAACACCTGGAGAAGTCAGGACAAGCACAGTAGGGCAGGCTCACTGAAGAGGGTAGACCTGAGCCTTTGGGTTTATGCCCAGTTCTTAGGTGATTCTGATTCCAATCAGAGTTTCAGAACCACTGTCTTGGATATGCTATAGTGGAAAAGTAGATGAGGCTGTCATAAGCTGCTTGCTTAATGCAAATTAAATCAAAATTCCCTCTGTCATTCCTATGTTTCTCAAATTGCTGGTTCTTCCTATCTATATCTTAACAAACTTATTCCTGTGTCTCTTTCCTCTGCATCCTGAAGAGCTAGTGTTCTTATCACCATTCCATGATCATTCCATCATTTCATATCTAATTATAATTAGGAAGCCTCATATTTTGTTTTAATCCTATGGATCACTGGTGACTCAGACAGTAAAAAGTCTGCCTGCAACGCAGGAGACCCAGGGTTGATTCCTGGGTTGAGAAGATACCCTGGAGAAGAAAATGGCAACCTACTCAAATATTCTTGCCTGGAGAATTCTGTGGACAGAGAAGCCTGGTGGGTTATAGCCTATGGTGTTGGCAAAGAGTCACACAACTCGACTGAGTGCCTAAGCATGCACTGTGGATAGTCAGACAGTATAATCAATGTCCCAGAAAAGGACATTGGCCTTGATACAGTGATCTCTTAAGTAAGGAAGATTTCTCCCCTATTTTTTTAGATTTATTCTTTTCATTTTTGCCATATAGCTTTCCATGTTAATATAAATTTTTTAAAATCTACATAGTTTTCATTTAGGCTTTTTATTTTCATTTTCTGTTTCAGCTATTTTTTTTCATTCTTTTGTATTTATTGTTAACATCCTAATATTCATTAAAAATATGGAATGCTTCACGAATGTACACATCAACTTTTGTCAGGGTCATGCTAATCTTCTCTGTATTGTTCCAGTTTTAGCATATGCACTAAGCAGTCACCCAGCCAACATTTTAGAAAATGCACTTTCTGTATTTATGGATGTATCATTGGATTGTATGTTAGTTTTGTTGCTGTAACAAATTACCATAAATGTGGTATTTAAAAACAACGGAAATTTATCCTCTCATAGTTCAGGCGTCCAGAAGTCCAAAATTGGTTTCATTGGGACCTAAATCAAGATGCTACCAGGGCTGTTCACCTTTCAGGGGCTCAAGAGGAATACTCTGTTCCTTGCCTCTTTCGGCTTCTGTGACTGCTAGCATGCCCTCGCTTTTCACCACATTGTCAACATTTTCAAATCTCTAAGCAAAATTTGAATTTACTGCTCATTGGCAGCTATTTACTTAGCATTTATATTACGACTATATGCCTAGCTTTTATATTGTATTAGCTATTATAAGTAATCTCAAGATGATTTAAAGGATGTACATAGGTTATATGCAAATACTACACCATTTTATATAAGGGTCTGGAGCATCCTCGGATTTTGATGTCTTGTGGGTTTTGTTTCCTCTTTTCTGGATGTCTGTCTCAGAATTCCCTCTCCTCTCTCCTATAAGGATATATGTGATACCACTTAGGGCCCATAAGAAAAAAAAGAATAAATTCTTCCTCTCAGTAGCTTTAACTTGATTGTATCTTTTGCCATGTAAGGTAATACATTTGTCCCTTGGTGTCTATTGTTGTTCAGTCACCAAGTCATGTCCGACTCTTTGTGACCTCATAGAATGCAGCTTGCCAAGCTCCCCTTTGCCCTTCATCAGTGCCCAGAGTTTGTTCAGACTCATGTCCACTGAGTCAGTGATGTCTTCTGACCATCTCATCCTCTGTCGACCCCTTCCCCTCCTGCCTTCAACCTTTCCCAGCCTCAGGGTTTTTTCCAGTGAGTCAGTTCTAAACATCAGTTGGCCGAAGTATTGGAGCTTCAGCTTCAGCCCTTCCAGTGACTGTTCAGGACTTATTTCCTTTAGGATTGACTGGTTTGATCTCCTTGCAGTCCAAGGGACTCTCAAGAGTCCTCTCCAGCACCACAATTTGAAAGCATCACTTGTTTCGAGCTCAGCCTTCTTTATGGTCCAGCTCTCACATCTGTGCATGACTACTGGAAAAACCATAGCTTTGACTAGACAGAACTTTGTTTGCAAAGTGATGTCTCTGCTTTTCAGTAAGCTGTCTAGGTTTGTCACAGCTTTTCTTTCATGGCTGTAGTCACCATCTACAGTGATTTTGGAGCCCAAAAATATGAAGTCTGTCACTGTTTCCATTTTTTTCCCCACCTATTACCATAAAGTGATAGGACTGGATGTCATGATCTTAGTTTTCTGAATGTTGAGTTTTAAGCTAGCCTTTTATCCTTAGGGTCTGTGGGGTATTAATTTCAGGACCCATCCCCACCAGACATCCAAATCCGAGGATGCTCCAGACCCTTATATAAAATTGTGTGGTATTTGCATATAACCTATGTACATCCTTTAAATCATCTTGAGATTACTTATAGTAGCTAATACAATATAAATGCTAGGTATATAGTTGTAATATAAATGCTAAGTAAATAACTGCCAGTGAGCAGAAAATTCAAATTTTGCTTAGTGGAACATTCAGGATTTAAAAAACTATATTTTCAATCCATAAATGCACAACCCATGAATATGGAACCCATAGAAAGAGAGGATGTGAAGGACTTGCTATATTCATAGGTTCTAGGAATTGGGATTTGAGTGTTTGTCAGGGGCCATTTTTCAGTCTACCACAATTTGTATTGCTCTAATAGTAAAATGTTGTCTATGTGATATTCCATTGTGTTAATATATCAGCTTATTTATGTTGATGGGCATTTAGCTTTCTGCTGTTGAAAGTAGTGCTGTTATAAGGTTCCTATCCATGTCTCCTATTGTACATATCTATGAATTTTTCTAGCATATATGCCTGCAAATTAAGTTGCTGGTCATAAGGTTTATGAATGTTTGGATTTTGGAGGTAATATAAAATTGTTTTCCAGAGTGATTTCATTCAGATAACTTTACAACAGGAATGTATAACTTGGAATTCCATGTCCTTCCTGACACTTGACATTGCGAGATTTTTTAAGTTATGCAAATTTAATGGCCATAACATGGTATCTCATTTGGGTCTTAATTTACCTTTCACTGATTATTAACAACGTTGACTATCACGTATTTCATGTTTATATGCATTTTCAGTTCATTTCAATCGTTCAGTTATGTCCAACTCTTTGTGACCCATGAATTGCAGCACACCAGGCCTCCCTGTCCATCACCAACGCCCGGAGTCCACCCAAACCCATGTCCATCGAGTCAGTGATGCCATCCAACCATCTCATCCTCTGTTGTCCCCTTCTCCTCCTGCCCCCAGTCCCTCCCAGCATCAGGGTCTTTTCCAATGAGTCAACTCTTTGCATGAGGTGGCCAAAGTATTGGAGTTTCAGCTTCAGCATCATTCCTTCCAATGAACACCCAGGACTGATCTCCTTTAGGATGGACTGGTTGGATCTCCTTGTAGTTCAAGGGACCATATGCATTTTATCTTTAACTAAATGTTTGTGTCTTTTATTCACTACGGTTTCTATATTGATTATCTTATTGTTTTCTTAAGAGTTTTAAAATATATATTCTTTTTATTTATTTGCTTATTTTTAATTTTTGAATGTGATGGGATGTTTTTGCTGTGCTTGGGTTTCTTTAATTGTGGCAAGCAAGGGCTACTCTCTAGTTGTGGTGTGAAGGCTTCTCATTGCAGTGGCTTCTCTTGTTGTGAAGCACAGGTTCTAGGCAGGCAGGCTTCAATAGTTGCAGCACATGGGCTCAGAAGTTGCAGCTTTCAGACCCTAGAATTTGGGCTCAGGAATTGTGTTACATGGATTTAGTTGCTCTGCTGCATGGTTGGGAGATATTTCCTGACCAGGGATTGAACCTGTGACCCCTGCATTGCAGGAAAATTCTTACCCACTGTGCCACCAGGGAAGTCTAAGATATATTTTTTATAGCAATTTTTCTTGTTACAGATGTCCATATGTCTTTTCCTGCATTAAAGTCCTCCCCTATCCACACCCCCTTCCCTAAGGTGCTTTTGAACAAAATTTCCTAATTTAGATACAGTAAAGTTTATTTTTATTTATTCTGTGTTTTTTTTAAAGTAAGAAATCTTTCCCTACAGCAGGGTCTTAAATACTCATCTGTATTTTCTTCTAGAAATTTTATTTACTTTTTTGTATTTTCAATCCCTATTCTATTTAGAATTGATTTTTAAAAATTATGGCCTGTGGTAGGGATCAAATTTGATCTTTTTCATAATGGAAATTTTTTTCAGCCTCATTTATTAAATAGTTTCTCTCTTCCTCACCTCTTTGTATACACCAAATTTTTTCCACACTAGACTAGCTCTGCCTCTGGGCTTCTATACTCTCTCTACTCAATTGGTCAATTTCTCTATTACTATGTCAACCACTATCTTAATTATCAGAATTTCATCATTAAGTCCTGGTTGTTTAAATTCCTTAAAATAATTTTTTTAAGTTAAAAAAAAAGATTTTTCATTGTATGATTTATGAACTGAATGGGAAACTGTTAGTTGCTTAGTCATTTCTGACTCTTCTTGACCCCATGGACTGTAGTTCACAAGACTCCTCTCTCCATGGAATTCTCTAGGCAAGAATACTAGAGTGGGTTGCCATCCCCTTCTCCAGGGGATCTTCCTGACCTAGGGATTGAACCCAGGTCTCTCGCATTGCAGGCAGATTCTTTACCATCTGAGCCACCAGGGAAGCAGTATTTGTAGATAAAGTCTATTTTGTATGTGGCATTATCCATTTAAAGTAATTTCCTTCTAAAATACATATTTATAAAAGGAGCAAAATTAATTCTGAAGGCAGACATTTGTTAAATATTGTACTACAGAAATTAACATATCTTATTAGTATTGGTACCTTTGGAATTTTATTTCTAGAGTCAGTGCATTTTATTTTATTTTGACTTTTTTTAAAAAATTAGGGTATAGCCTACTGACAATGTTGTGATAGTTTCAGGTGAACCATGAAGGGACTCAGCCACGAGTCAATATATTTTAAATTAAAGAGCCACAATTTCAAATTCTAGGTTAATATTTGCTAAGAACACTGGCTGTTTCTGTTTCTCATGTTTAAAATGAGTCTGATGCAACTTATCCCTTAAAGTGAATTCTTGGTAATACACTTGACAAATTTAATATTTTCTAATTAAGTGGTAACTCATTTAGTATTTGCATATGCTTATGATTTTAATCTATTCTAGACAATTAAGCTTTAGCACATTAGGAACATTTACTTTTCCTTAGGGGATTGTGAAAGTAGTTTCTGGTGAGTTGGTTTGCCTGGAGAAGATTCTCATGGTGAGAGGGAAATTACTGATGCTGTGCCTTTGTGGGTCCAGGGTCACCTGAGGGGAGGCTAACCAGCGTGAGAATGGATAGTAGAGTATAGCTGCAAATCCTCGTGGAAGTGTGTCCTCTAGCCTCCCAAGTGTACTAACAGCTTAAAAACCCACAGATCTCTTAGGACCTAAACATACCAACTCTGAGCTAAAACTAATTGCTTGGGACTTACCACTGAGTCCATTTGTTTGAATGAGTGTTTCAGAAATGTCACATGATAAATGGGATTCTGATATGAAATATCATGCCCTAAATTCATCCTCTGGCTTCTCCCAGTTTCTCAGTATAAAATCAGGATAGATATCATTACCGTCCATCTGAATCCCCATTTCAGCCTCCTGACTAGTAACAGAAGCACTGCTTAGTAGGAACAGCTCAGTGGAAATGCCCAGAGCACCATCCCCACCATTGCCATTTCAACTGGCAAAATGAAGTGTACTCTATTTCATTCCAGAATTTCAATTGGAATAATCTGATATTTGGAGAAACCTAGGTTCTGTGCCGATACACTAGGTGCTAGGAGTGAAGACGACAGAGGAGTAGGTTTTTGGTCTTTTCAGGTTCTATAGTAGGAGAGAGGTCAACAGAATTGTATATGATGAGGAATTCTCTACGGATACAAAAGCAGTTCAGATTCTAGGCAGTCAAAGAAACACATATGTCATTTGTTGAAGATCATAACAAACTAAACAAACAAAACTAAATGAAAGAACTGAATTCATTATCCAACTCCAAATCTTTCTACTCTTCAACAAGGACTGTCACCCTGAATAACTAAAAGGCCCATGGTAAATACTATATATGATTAGGTAAATAATGATAATATTTTAAATTTATATTATTTCTCAACAAACAAGCAAATCTTGAGCTATTTTAATATGTTTGCTCTTTAAAACTTAGGAGTGTGAACAAATTTACTACCTTATTTGGCAGATAATTAAAGTGAAATAAGGAGCAATCAAATGACCTCCCCATAGTCAGTCAATAGCATAGTCACCATTATTTTTTTTTTTTGCTAACTCCGTTTCAACCCACTAGTGTCCATTATCTGCTTTCTAAAAAGAAAAATATATATATATATGGCTATGGGCTAAACACATTGGACGTGAATGATGTTTTCCTCCTTGAAACTTTTTGTATGAGGTGGGGGTTAGTAACAAGAAAACTGAAATTCAGGCGAGATAAAAAATAATGGATTTGGTCAGACTAGACTATAAGAGGATTAGAGCTGAGTTGAATTATCATAGCTTTAAATAATGTAAAGTCCAACTTAAATGGAAATATACTCTAAAAACTTTTTGACATATTTCCACTTTAATAATCCAACACCACCTGAGAAAACGAAACAAGTATTATAGGCCTCCACTAAATGGATTATGTTTCTTAGCAGACACCTGTTCAGAGCACTTAGGTATTAGGTGATTCACAGATCTCAAATGCATTCATATCTATTGATTGAGCCTAGATGTTGAATTTAAATGTCAGGAAATACAGTGGCAATTTTAGAGAGAAACTATAATAAAAAAATATTATATTTAATTTTAAGGTCCTTGACTTTGAGGTTATCAAAGGCAAAGTATTAATTCATCTGTATAGACCACTGGTTTAAAAGTGTTTTCACAAGTGAATTTTGTTAGGAAATATACTAGAGCACTCATTTCCTGCACACCCCCACCTGCTCTTTTAAAAAAATTTTAATTATTATTTTCAGTAGCTTTTTTGGAGCAGTTTTAGGTCCACAGCAAAATTGAAAGGAAAGAACAGAGGTTTCCTGCATTAACCCTTGCCCTTATGATTGCTAAGCTTCTCCTATTGTCACATCCTCCATCAAAGAGATACATTTTTTACGATTGCTGAACTTCTATTGACACATCATAATTATTCAAAGTCCATAGTTTACATTAGGTTTTACTCTTTGTGTTATACTGTTTATGAGTTTGGCCAAATATATAATGATATGCATCTGTCATTATAAGATGGTGCAGAGTATTTTCATTGCCTTAAAACTCCTCTGTGCTCAGCCTATTCTTGCCTCTCCCATTTCTTTGTCCTGGGCAATTACTGATCCTTTCAATGTTTCCATTGTTTTGCCCTTTCCAGATTAACACACTCTTGGATTCATATAGCATGTAGTCTTTTCACTGTAGTCGCTCAGTCATGTGTGACTCTTTGAGACCCCATGGACTGCAGCACGCCAGGCTTCCCTGTCCATCACCAACTCCCAGAGCTTGCTCAAACTCATGTCCATCGAGTTGATGATGCCATCCAACCATCTCATCCTCTGTCGTCTCCTTCTCCTCCTGCCTTCAATCTTCCCCAGCATCAGGGTCTTTTCCAATGAGTTAGTTCTTCGCATCAGGTGGTCAAAGTATTGGAGTTTCAGCTTCAGCATCATCTTTTACTTAGGAATATGTATTCAAGTTTATGCCTTTTCATTGCTTGATAGTTCACTTATTTTTAGGGCTGATAATGGGCTTTAGTGAATATGAATGGGCTTCCCTGGTGGCTCAGATGGTAAAGAATCCACCTGCAATGCAGGAGACCTGGGTTCAGTCCCGGGGTTGGGAAGATCCCCTGGAGGAGGGCATGGCAACCCGCTTCAGTATTCTTGCCTGAAGAATCCCCATGGACAGAGGAGCCTGGTGGGCTACAGTCCATGGGTTTTCAAGGAGTCCAACACAACTGAATGACTAAGCACAGCACATATTATATCAGTTCAGTTCAGTTCAGTCTCTCAAAACATATATATATATATATATATATATATATATATATACACATACATAATTTTCCTTGTCTGAATGTACCACAGTTTATCCTTCCACCTACTGAAGGATATCTTGGTTGTTTCCACGTTTTGGCAATTATGAACCCAGCTGTTATAAATATCCATGTGCAGGTCTTTGTGCAGACATGCTTTCAACTACTTTGGGTAAATGCTAAGGAGCACACTTGTTGGATCATATGTCACGAGTATGTTGGATCTTGTAAGAAACTGCCAAATTGTCTATCAGTGTGGCTGTATCATTTGTAGTCTACCAGCAGTGAATGACCATTCCCAGTACTTCAATTCCTACTGGCATTTGATATTGTCAGTGTTTGAATTTTGGCCATTCAAATAGATATGTAGTGATATCTCATAGTTGTTTTAATTTGCATTTCTCTGACGACATATGATGTAGAACATCTTTTCGTGTGCTTATTTGCCATCCATATATCTTCTTTGGTAAAATGTCTGTTAAGGTCTTTGGCCCATTTTTTAATTGGGTTGTCTGCTTTCTTTTGTTGAGTTTTAAGAGTTCTTTGCATAACTTGAATAACATTTCTTTACCAGAGGTTTCTTTTGCAAATGTTTTTTCCTAGTCTGGGTTTATCTTCTCATTCCCTTGACATTGTCTTTCACAGAGAAAAGATTTTTAAATTTGATGAAGCACAACTTATCAATTATTTCTTCCAAGGATTGTGTATTTACTGTGGTATCTTTAAAAGTTAGTACTGTATTCAAAGTCATCTAAGTTATTTGGTAGGAGTTTTATAGTTTTGTATTTTACATTTACTAGTAAAACTTTTAAAAGAATTAATTTTATCCCTTGCAGTGCCCAAATAATAACATATTGGTCTTCTTGTATATGATGAAATGGATGCTTGAGTAAAATTTATGCTCAATTCTCCTCTTTTTACAGTGTTTCTTGCTGTGACTCATGTCACTAGAGGATTTAAAGGTATTATAACTCATGAAAGAGAACAAGTTTAGGATGTGTCAAATATGTTGCATATTGGAAAACCAGCATAATGTTGCAGGTACAAAGATGCATAGTATAAACAGTTCACAAAGCGCAGTGTTCCTGGTTTGTTCAGCGGTAGCTAGACTCCCTTATTTTTCTTTCTTTTTAATTTTTCAATTATGAAAGTATGATAACACATTTACAGGAGACTTGGAAAATGCAAATCAAAGTTGCATATAGTTCCACTAAATATTTCAATTATCGTTAGGTAGATAAATTAAGGTTTTCAGTTGAAGTTTCAATATCAAACTCTCAAAAATTAATGGAATGAATAGACAGAAAAGTGGAATGATATGGGAGACCTGAAAAGCTCCATGAATCAATTCAACATAATTAAGATTTATACAATTTTCACACCACAATAATACAAATTCTATTCAGGTTCCCATAGACTATAAACTAGGAGACACTGAAACATACCCATGGACATAAAACAAGGTGCAAAACTTTCATAGTCTAGAGGTATTGAAATCATACAGAGTATGTTCTCATCACTATGGAATTATGTTAGAAATCAGTTTCAAAAGATATTTGAAAATAACCACCTATTTTCAAGTGTAACATGACTTTTACCAAGAGAGATTTTGACTTAGCCACTGAAAGCTTCAACAAAGTTACAAGACTGAGAAAACTTCTAATCCAATTCTAAGACTATCAAGAAATACTGTGTTGTAAAAAGTGTGTTCTCCATGGTGCCAGAAAAGTAAGAAGGAGATGAGAACTTGAAAGGAAGTACAAGCTACTGAATATGAATAAATGGCTACCTGCATTGTGAAGGTTGACAGAAATGACCCCTTTCAATTTTCCTCCACCTCAGATCTTGCATTAACACATGGGCAATTTGGGTTCATGCTTAACCATTGTCGTCTCAAGCAGAATTGTCTTCTAAAATGGCTGTGTCTATTTGGCATTTGAGAAAACATGGAGATTTCTGATTCAGGTCTGATCATGCTATCTGTACACGCATTGCAGACAAGAGATCATGGTATTTGGTCTCTGCTTAAGGTCGAGGGAAATTGGGTGTCTGAAGTAACAGAGGCAAAGGAGAAGGCATGGACACAGTATCTTTGATATATACATCCAAGGTTTTGGAATTCTGGGCAGACCATTAAAATGTAATGTAATCCTGAGGGTGCTGGAAAAGACTCTTGAGAGTCCCTTGGACAGCAAGGAGATCAAACCAGTCAATTCTAAAGGAAATCAACCCTAAATATTCATTGGAAGGACTGATGCTGAAGCTCTAATATTTTGGCTACCTGATGCGAAGAGCTGGATCATTGGAAAAGACCCTGGTGCTAGGAAAGATTGAGGGCAAAAGGAGAAGGAGGCAGCAGAAGATAAGATGGTTAGATAGTATCACTGGCTCAATGGACATGAAGTTGCGCAAAAGCCAGGAGCTAGTGGAGGACAGAGGAGCCTGTGTGCTGCAGTCCGTGGGGTTGCAAAGAGTTGGACATGACTTAGCAACTGAAAAACAACAATGTGATCCTGGAGATAGTATAAACTGAATATTTTTCTTTTTTTCCCATGTGTATGTGTTTCCACCCAGATTATAAATCCTAAGAACATTTTCCTGGTTTCAAAGTTTATAAAATTAAGTGTCCTAAATGCTTCAAGTGTAAGTTATCCTCTAATGGAATCCTAGAAGCTCAATTTAAATGCTCAGAATTCTGTTCTGGGTTCTAATAATATAACATATAGAGTTTCCAATAAATTTCAAAGATTGATATTTGTGTACAGGAGGTGTAAGAGCCATTGTTTTTATGCACAAGTTTCACTTTTATTAGTTCTATCTCATCTCTAGAACTTTGGAAAGAATGACTGTTTTCACAGAGATGCTGCTTAACTTGTAAAGTTTGACCAATTGAGGAAAACAACCTTATGTAAGATAAATGGGGCAGGTGGTACTGCATGGAAACCAGAGAAATGAGAACAGAAGGTGGAGGAACTTTCCTGTATGGTTAGAAATTACTGCTCTAATTGTTCTACTTACAGGTATAGAGACTTTATATATAGGAGCATACATATGAGAAAGTGTCACTCAAAGTGACAGTTTAAGCCATATGTACCTACATTTTCAGCCAGATTGTGTACTCAAAATCAAGCCATGAGTGGTCAAATTAGCCAAAATTTCAAAAACAAAGTTTTGTCTTTAAAAAGTGTTCGACCAAAAAGAAAAAAAAAAAAAAAAAAGGTGTTCGACCATCTGCAGATGGCTTGGACCCAGGACAACATGAGCACCGTTTGAAGGATGACTACAGAGCATGTTTTGTGGTCAAGTTCATGATGACCTGATTCAGGTAGAAACAGAGTCTTCAACTTGGTTTTCCACTGCCTATTTACCATTTTCTGAACGAAATTCTTTAATGATGCTAAATTCCAATCCCGAAAACCATTTATTTTAGTGGTAGCCTGAGGGATAGAATTCACCATATAGGTTACACCAGTCTATTCCCCCACATTTCTTTTCTGTGCTTCAATATCTTTTTTTAAAGTCACTTTCCTTTTTTTCAATTAAAAAAAAAGTGCTTATTTTATTTTTGGCTGTGCTGGGTCTTCCTTGCTGCGTGGATTCCTCTTTAGTTGAGTCAGGTGGGGGCTACTCTCTAGATGCAGTGCTTGGGCTCCTCCGTGCAGTGGCTTCTCTTGTTGCTGAGGATGGGCTCTAGGGTGAGCAGGCTTTAGGAGTTGTGGCTCTTGGACTCCAGAGCACAGGCTTAGTAGTTGTCGTGCATGGATGGAGTTGCTCTGTGGCATGTGAGACCTTCCTGGATCAGGGACTGAACCCGTGTCTCCTGCATTGGCAGGTGGATATTTTACTACTGAGCCACCAGGAAAGCCCCTGCCTTGGTATCTTTAATGCTGGACCATTGATAATGTCCAAGTTGAGTCTCAGCTGTGAAGGTGGAAGAGTTAACAACAGGAACCAGAGAAGACATCATCAAAGTCTGGAGAAGTATCAGGAACCAATAATGAAAGGACAAGATTTTAAGGAGGGCAGATGGAACAAACAGTCAGCATTTGAATGATGTCTCCTCACTCAGGTGTGATAGAATGGTACAGAGTCTAGAGAGAGATGAACAAACAACCAAGGAATCAATAGACATGATCCTGCTGCTACTATAGCACATTTATTTTGTGCACTCAAATTCACTGGATACTTGCAGACTTCATCCATCTGGACCAGTTCTTACATTTGAATCTTTTTTCAGAACCACAAGCTTTCTGGATGATACTTTGCATACCTTAATTTTTTTTTTTAAAAATTCTGAAGAAGACCATGCTGGCTTTGGTTTTTATCGCCACTTTTTATGTCAAAGATACTGAGGCTCAGAGAAGTAAAACAACTCTGTGTATGTCATACACCCAGGTTTTATTGACTCTAGAATCCCAGATTTTAGCTCACGTATTTTGCTGTCTCTGTTATACTGGCCCGAGAAGGAAGTGAAGCGATGAAAGAGGTGCAAGTGCAATACGAGGGTAATGAGACTGAAATATATAGCATTAGGTTTAAAATAATAGTTGACCAGGAAAGCTAGAATTGGAAAATCTTGAGGTCAGATAGAAGTGTTGATAATGACTAAAGAAAAGAGACAGTGACTGATATGAAAGAGGGAATATTAAAGAACTGAAACAGCATCTTATTGGATACTTCTTTTAGATATATGTTGATGTTTCCAGGAAAGGTTGTTCTCAAAATGTGTGGTGTAAGAGGAGCCACTGAAATATGGAGAAAGTAAGAATTCTAATTGAATACTAATTATATTTATTATAAAAAGAATAGTCTTTTATTTAATATTAAGTACGTAGATTGGTCTTGGCTTCTTCACTTGGATGTGCAAGAGACAATCATATATGATGTACATTTCCCAACACATCCTGGGAGAACCACAGACATTTCACAACACAGAAGGAGTTGACAATATATCACAGTCTACCTGTGCCTGATGAAGTGGATTTATGGATTATAGTATCTTACCTGAATTATACTAACCCAAACTGACAAGTGTTTCTAAAAGATTCCTACAAAGAAACAATGGATTGAGAAAAATTAATGATGCAAAACAAGCAAAGAAGACAATGGGCAGAAATATCCTTTCTCTTTGGAGCTGTATAGGGCTTGGTCAGTCTCATTATCAAGGAAAATAAGATCATTAATCCTACTAACAGATTCATACCACATTCCTTTTACTGAGAGCATTAAAAATTTTGTACACTAAAAAACAAAATAATATAAATTTTTTCCATTTAATTTTCTCTTTGGGTTTGGAATGAAAATGTGGCCTTGGAAGAGGTCTGCCAGTTGTGGAGGGGAGGAAGCGTCTCACTCTGGGAGACCTGAGCTCAATCCCTGGGTCGGGAAGATCCCATGGAGGAGGGCATGGTAACCCACTCCAGTATTCTTGCCTGGAGAATCCCATGGACAGAGGAGACTGGTGGCCTACAGTCCATAGTGTTGCAAAGAGCGGGACATGACTGAAGCAACTTGGCACGCGTGGGCAGTGCAGACTTAGAGGCAGATTCCAGGAATCAGTTTCTTGGTCCAGCAGGAAACTCAGCATTTCTTATCTGGGGTGGGCTGAGGTGACCTTGTTTGGAAATAGAGTCTTTGTGGATTTAATCAGAGTAAGATGAGGTCATTCTGGATTAGGATGGGCCCTAATCAATGACTGACTTCCTTACAAGAGGAAAATTGGGGCTTTTGGGAGTTTTTTCAGCTTTGAAAAGTGAAGGTGTTAGTCGCTCAGTCATGTCCGACTTTGTGACTCCGTGTGTTGCAGCCCACCAGACTCCTCTGTCCGTGGGATTCTCCAGGCAAGAATACTAGACTGAGTTGCCATTCCTTCTCCAGGGGATCTTCCCAACCCAGGAATCAAACCCACGTTGATGGATTTGATGTCTCTTGCATTGGCAGGTGGGTTCTTTACCACTCGCTCCACCTGGGAAGCCCCACATACAATGATAGGCTGTCTGAAAAAGAGGTTAAGGGATGACATTATCTGATACATGTGTTTATAAGCAGCTATGTATATGTGGGAGTGTGTGTGTGTATGCAGAGAGAGAGAAGAAAGTGAGCAGACAATGAGAGAGAGGGAAATGTGGTCTAGAGTAAGGAAACTACCCACCACGTGTTTCTACTCAAGGACACTGCTTCTCTTTAGGCTCTGCCTAGAGAAGCCCTCCTCAAACCCTCAATCATAGCATTGAAATCACATTGATTCACTTTGTTTTCTATCGCTGCTTCTCTGTGTCTCCTTTTTACTCTAAAAGTCACTACCTTTAAACCCATCAAACTAAACCACATCCTAACTCACCTTGTTGGAGACAACTGTAGAACTCCTAAGTCCTTCTTCCTCATTTCCTGAAGTTCTAAATTTCACACTCAAAGGCGCTGTCCACAGCACTGTTCTTTTCATTCTTTGTAGCAATTTCAGCATCTACACAGGCAGTCCTTCAAATATGCTGCCCTCTCAATTCCTCAATCTCTCTTTCTCTAATGATCTGATCTGCACTCTACCTCAGCCATCTCCCCTCTTCATTCTTGAACGTAACTTAATCTTGTCATCACCAAAAACCCTAACTTCATAATTTCAATTTTAAACATTGTTTTCTGACTATAACCTCTCGTCTCTCTAATTTACTTCTGTGATTACTCCAATTCTAAAAGTTATCCTACTCTAGATGAATTGATCAGTGTTTCACTATCTTTCTTTTCCCTAAAGTTCTCATTTTTCTCCTTATTCAGTATAAATTCACTTGTCATCCACTAGGGCTTCCCTGGTGGCTGAAACAGTAAAGAATTTGCCTGCAATGCAAGAGAGCCAGATTCAATCCCTGGGTCAGGAAAATCCTGGAGAAGGGAATGGCAACCCATTCCAGTATTCTTGCTTGTATAATTCCATAGACAGAGGGGCCTGGTGGGCTACAGTTCATGGGGTTGCAAAGGCTCAGACACAACTGAGCAATTAACACTTTCACATTTCACTTTCTTTCATAATAAGTAATGTCCCTATTTTTATGTACTTTTGTGTGCCTACCAGGCAAAATCCTCAGTGCTCTGCTTGGTCAGCACATGTCCAGATGAATGTGGCTAGGAACAACACAATACCATTCTGATGCTCTCACTTTAAATCCATGACCACAGACCCTCATGTATGGCCTTAGAACTGCCCACAATCTTAGAACACTTATCTAAACCACTCATTCCCTTTTCTGCTAGATTTCTATTTCATATCTTCTCTGCTCACCTCCTTCCAATACCTCCTCGCTCACCTCCTTCGAGTTGATGACCTTGGTCCTCTTTCACTGAAAAAAATAGAACCCATTAGAAGAGAACCACTGCACACTCTTAGAGTCATATTTAACAATCTGTTTATATCTGTGCTCATCACTCCCCTTCTCCCGTTAGTGTGAAAGGATCATTCATACACCTATCAAAGGCCAATATTTCTACATGTGCACTTGATCTCAGCCCTCTTGCTCAAGAACTTCACTGCAGTAAGTTTACCCTCTTTATTTATAAGCGTTACAGTCACTTCTTTCAAACCAACATGAGCAACAGATTTCAACACCTCTTGTCTGATTCTTAAAAATATGTTATATCCCTTGGCCTTGCTATGAATTACTCATTTACTGTGTTTATGAAGAAATACTCAGACTTCAGCAAAATTTATAGTATTGCTTTACTTTTCACTTTTCAGAATAATTTAATGTTAGGCATGGTTTAGGCAATGAAATTCTCTTTCAGTGTTAACTTTAAAAAATAAAATTAATCATATTTATATAAGGATCACAAAGACTTTTAAGGAATAGCATTCTCATTTTTCCATTAAAACTGTACTCAGGATTCTCATCAAAACATTTCTGGTTATTAATCTAAAAGGACATTCTTAGGCTACTTGAAATCTCATCACTTTGAATTGCTTTCTCCTCTGGAATGCTTTTGTCTGAGTTTCCTCATCCTTCTTATTTCTCTTTACTGTGCAGTGCTGGATCTTCAGCCTTTCCAGGGCACTTAACTACTGGGGTTGTTTATTTCTATTCTAAGCAATCTCCTCTCCAGATTCTCCTCGTGTTAAGTTGTTGCACTCAAGTCTCCACGCAATATCCTTTTGCAGGGCTAAGTCTCAAATGGGTATCTCTGGCTCAGAGCAGGAAACTTATGTGTCTACCTGCATATTGAACACGTACAAAACAGAAGTCATCATAGTCTTCAACTAGCTTAGTGAATTCTATAACCATCTAGCTTGTGTGCTGGGTGTGTGCTTAGACGCTTAGATTCTCCAGGCAAGAATACTAGAGTGGGTTGCCAACTCACTTCCCAACCCAGGGATCGAACCCAGGTCTAATGCATTGCAGGTGGATTCTTTACAGTCTAAGCCACCAGGGAAGCCCTGTTAACATAAAACAGGGAAAGGATGCATGTTTCATGGGAGAAAACCAGAAGCTGAATTTCAGAAGGCAAACTAGCAAAGGAAGGGTTTCCAAAGAGAAGTTCCATGGTTTCCTTCTAATCTAACTTGAGCCCTAACTACAGCTAAAGCCAGAAAAAACCTAAGTGTCAACCTTGATACTATTTTCTGTCAGTTACCCTGGGCTATCAAATCTTTCTCTTGTCTCCAATACTAATGGAACTGCCTCATTTCTTGTCACCATCATCTTTCACCTGATATAAAGCTATATACTCCTACCCGTTCTTCATGGACAAAACAGCCCTTATAAAATTCAAAACTGTCCATGCAGCTTCCTTGCTAATGGTTTCCCACCAGCCTTTGGATAAAATCCAGACTCTATCCTGTGACTAATTTTCCTGTCTGACAACTCCTGTTCAGTCCTCCCTACTGCACCACCACCCCAATGCATTTTCTTTGCTTTAAATCATACTTGTTTCCTTTGTCTGAACTGTATCTCCTTTGGCTCTGTCTGCTTTGCCTCTCAATTCCTTTTTCTCCGTTCCTTATAATTCCTTGCATTCATGATTGTCTTTGGTATTTCCAAAACTCATTCTGTTTTAATAATAATTCTGCATAATTCATGTAAAATGCTATAATTAATTTGAATTAATACAGTTCTTTCCAGTCCTTACTCCAAAACTCAGCCCCTAGCTCATTTTACTAATTCCAGATGAGCAAAATGGCCAGCTGATGAAAAGGCTTTTCTTAGTGATCATAAGTCTCTTTGGAAAGCAGATGTGTGTTAGCATTTTTTCCCACTTAAATTATCAAGCAGAGTGCCTCAGACTTGGTGGGCAAGTGATAGTTCTCCCTTCCTCTTCTTTTTAAGAGCAGCTACTGTTCTTTTTACAGCATAACTTCAAGCTACAATATTATGCTGTTACCTTTTTCTGCATTTGCCCATTACTCATTGTGTTTTAAAACATTCCTTCTAGAATGAAGGGCTTCCCTGATAGCTCAGTTGGTAATGAATCTGCCTGCAATGCAGGAGACCCTGGTTCGATTCCTGGGTCAGAAAGATCCGCTGGAGAAGGGATAGGCTACCCACTCCAGCATTCTGGACTAGAGAATTCCATGGACTATACAGTCCATGGGGTCACAAAGAGTCAGACACGACTGAGTGACTTTCACTTTCACTTTCTAGAATGAAAGATAATCCAGATGTGGTATGACCAGTGAGAGTACTGTTACTGCCATATATTTGACTGCTTTATAAAAAGCTAGAAATTCAGCCTAAGGTGATCTCGTATTTCCAAGTGGCCTTACATCCAGAATGGCGGGGTTCACTCTGGTGACATCCACCTCTGTATGAGAATCTTCCTTTTCCTTTTCCCCTTTTGCTTAAGCAAAGAAAGCTGTTAGAGGAGAGTCTGAGCGCTTGATCCTACGTGCCTGCTCACTTATAAGTAAAATGAGGGCTTCTCTGGTGGCTCAGCTGGTAAAGAATCCACTTGCAATGCAGGAGACCTGGGTTCGATCCCTGGGTTGGGAAGATTCCATGGAGAAGGGAATGGCTACCCATTCCAGTATTTTGGCCTGGAAGTTCATGGGGTTGCAAAGAGTCGTACACGACTGAGCGACTTTCACCCTTTCACTAAGGTGATCTCATATTTTTAGTAATCACATTGTATTGTTTCCATATAGGAATTCATTTGTCCAGCTCTGTCACATGAAGTTCCATTGTAGTGACTTTACTGTGATGTTAAGTATTAACAAGAGTGAGTTGACCAATGCAGTATACTAACACATATATATGGAATTTAGAAAGATGGTAACGATGACCCTATATGCAAAACAGAAAAAGAGACACAGATGTACAGAACAGACTTTTAGACTTTGTGGGAGCAGGCGAGGGTGGGATGTTTCGAGAGAACAGCATTGAAACATGTATTTTATCTAGGGTGAAACAGATCACCAGCCCAGGTTGGATGCATGAGACAAGTGCTCGGGGCTGGTGCACTGGGAAGACCCAGAGGGATCGGGTGGAGAGGGAGGTGGGAGGGGGGATCGGGATGGGGGATACATGTAAATCCATGACTGATTCATGTCAATGTATGACAAAAACCACTACAATGTTGTAAAGTAATTAGCCTCCAACTAATAAAAATAAATGGAAAAGAAAAAAAGAGTGAGTTGACTGTGTTAAACATTTGTTTAACACATATCTTTATACTTGGAATGTAAGATCTTCTTTATTAGTTTGAAAATGTAAGTTAAGTAATTGGATTTTTAAAAACAACTTAGCATCAGTCTATTTAATTTCCTATGTATCATTTAACTTTATAGTCTGTATGAAAGGGGTCACTTCAAGACAAAACAAGAAAATATAAACTTTGGATTTTATATTTCTGTTTGGGGTCTTTGGGTCTTTCATGGGCCTTTGTTGCTGCACAGGCTTTGTCTAGATGTGGTAGTGGGGGTGGACTACCCCCTAGCTGCAGTGGGCGGGCTTCTCATTCCAGTGGCTCTGTTGCAGAGCACAGACTCTAGGATTGGAGGCAGGGGGCTCAGTAGCCGATGCTCCAGAGCTCTAGAGCACAGGCTCCATAGTCAGGGTGCAGGGGTTCAGTGGCTCCACCACAGGTGGGATCTTCCCGGACCAGAGCTTGAAGGTGTCCCCAGCATTTACAGGCAGATTTCCAACCTCTGGACTACCAGAGAAACCCCTGAGTTTTATGTTTTATTCTTAATATATTTGCATCCCAACCAAAGGCGGGAAAGTAAAGCTGGAGGATCCTACTTGATGGTTTTTTATATAATAGTGAGAAGGAGGTGCCCAGTATAAGACGAGTATGTCACTTTCTGAGAGCAGTGTCTTTACCACTGAGTCTACGTGTGGAAAAGAATGCACTTTTAAGCATTCTGCTAAGCAATATCTTTAGACTTGTTTCCAACATAATTTTTCTGCTTCTTCTAATAAACTATTTGCTTAAAATCACTCCTCTCTTTTGGCTCTCATCTGCTTTTCAGCGTCTCCTTGATTTCTTCAATAACTTAAAAAAGGATTAACATGATTTAAGTTTTATTCTTCGTGACTGTAATTAGAGGATTAGTTCATTCCCTGTTTCTTACAGATGGGATCATGCATATCATTGATGTTTTGGACTTCTCAGATATACTCCGCTGTCTGTGGAGTGGGAACCCTTCTGACAAATTATCTTTGGGAATAGAAGTCTGTTTTATTGAGTCAGTTATCTTGATAAATCATACCATATTTGAGTTTTGCAGTTTTATGGATAAATATTTTTACTTGGAATCACATTTTTGCTCAGAATGCTAATGATAACGCTCATGGTTCAAGCAGGACTTGATGTCCTCATTAGTTTTTTATGTAGAGAAGAACACACTAGAAATGTTTTAAATGACCTTTCAAAACATCTTCTTTGATACAGTATTTCATATCCTTCATACAATTCTAAATTTTAAAAAAAGATATAAAGCAAAAGTGCAAAAAAGAGGGATTCCATGTGAGAAATAGTGATAAGGATATTACTTAACTAGAATCTAGAGATGATCTTTATGTCTTGTTTTTTCAAGCTTAGCGGTAACATCGTCTATTACAAAAAATTACTTATTTGACAATGAGATGAGAAAATTCCAAATGTGGACTCAGGTGCCAAACAATGTTAGAGCATAAAGGAGAGTCATGAACTGACAAAATAATATTGCTAAAGAAAGAGGGAAATTAAATTAGATCACATTTGCAATGTAAAATAAAGTTATCTTGCTAATAGAGACAGTAGTGATCCATTTGTTGTTTTTACTGTTTAATTTTTGTTGCTGACTTTTTTCTTCCAATTTTATTGAGATATAAATGACATATAACCTTGTATAAGTCTGTGTACAGCATAATGGTTTGAATCACATATATCATGAAATGATTATAATAAATTTAGTGAATTCCCATCATCTCACATAGATACAAAATAAGAGGAAAACAAAAAAAAAATATTTTTTTTCTCGTGATGAGACCTCTTTAGGATTTACCCTCTTAATAGCTTTCATATATAACATACAACAGTGATTATTATCTTAATAATGTATGTTGCATTGTTAGTACTTATTTTTTCTTATAACTGAATGTCTGTACCTTTTGACCACTTTCATCCCATTTTCCCTTCCCTCACTTCCTGCCTCTAGTAACCACAAGGCTGACCTCTGTTTTTGTGAGTTTGTTTGTCAAAGTATAATTGACCTACAGCACTATGTTTTTCCCTGGTATGTTAAATAGTGATTTGATACTTCTATACATTACAGAATGATCACCATAAATATAGAAACCATCTGTCACCATACAAAGATGTTGTGTAATTATTGACTAAATTCTCCACTCTGTATATTTCATACCCATAACTCATTTTTTTTTTTGCAACAGGAAGTTTGTATCTCTCTGTATCTGTAATTCTGCTTCTATTTGGTTATGTTTGTTCACTTGTTTTGTTTTTCAGATTCTACATATAAGTGAAATCATATGGTATTTGTCTTTCTCTGTTTGTTACTATTTTTAAAACAGTCTCGATTGTGGTTCCTTAATATCTAGCTCTAGTGTAATGACATGTTGTATCCCCCTCACCCTTACCAGACCTAGGGGATGACTCTTGAAAAGAAGATAAACATTTCAAAGGATCAAGTCATTTATCAGGCAATACCAAAAGTGGATCCTGGGGTTTTTTCTTTAACTTTGGAATTTCACTAATATTTTGTCTTTAGGCAAATGTCTGTGTTTTTCAACTTTGTTGACCATTCAGCACCTATTGCAGACCATACAACTTTGAACCTTGAGAGAGACCTGAATGAAGAATGATTTGTTATTTTATAGCTAAGGAAAGAGAACTTCAGAGATTAATGACTTGCCCAACAGATGGTAAAGAATCTGTCTGTGATGCGGGAGACCTGGGTTTAATCCCTGTTTGGGAATATCCCTTGGAGAAGAGAATGGCAACCCGCTCCAGTATTCTTGCCTGGAGAATTTCATGGACAGAGGCGCCTGACAGGCTATAGTCCATGGGATTGCAAAGTGACTGCACACAACTGAGTGACTAACACACACACACGTGCATGCACACATATACACACGCATACACACACACATAACATCACACAGCACTTGTTTGCAGACAGATTTGTAACCCAGGTGTCTGAATACCCAGCCCAACACTCCTTGCCATGTTTCCCTGGTAGGCATCACACATTATCAGGTCTTGTTTTGTATTGTCTAGATTGTATTCAGCATAATTCTGGAACTTAGTAGAGACTCAATAAATACTTATTGGATATAGAAATGAAAAATGACCCTGAGGAAGCATATACCAGTATTCCATTTTGTTGTCATAGCTTTTATTAAACAAATCCTGTAATTATTTCTGGAATCTACTGCACACCACAAATCTAATGTGTATAGTAAATAGCATTTATTTTGCACCTCTCTCAGTCAAATTGATATTGAAATTTCCTGTGCTTGCTCAACCATGCTGGTGCAGAATTTTTAAAAATCATATAGCATATTTTGCCATTACAGTCTTCAACTCAGGATGGAGAAAGGAGAGAATAGTAATCTGTTTAGACTTCAGGGATGTGTAATTCTGGGAGCTCAGAAGTAAATCACAGCTCTTGTTCTCAGAAGATCTGCAAGCAAAGATGCCAAAGACATGGCAGATTGCTTTTGCACCCAGGAAGGAACACATAATGATGACCTGTTGATTGGTTGTCTGTGTGTTAGTCGCTCAGTCACATCCGACTCTGCGACCCCATGGACTGTAGCCCTCCAGGCTCTTCTCTCCATGAGATGCTCCAGGCAAGAATACTGGAGTGGGTTGCCATTTCCTTCTCAAGTTGATTGGTTACTTAATGAAATTATTTCCTTATTGGTAGAGTTAGAAGCCCAAGGTAGCTGTGATCTGCAGGTGAGATTAACCCGAGTGGAATGTTAGGTCACAATGGATAAGGGTTAGGGGAAAAAATAGAATAAAAGCAATACCCAGGAATGTTGATGGTACTGTGAATGAATATGAATTCTGAAACAATAAGGTCTAAACGTGACAGGCATCATTGCTGTCCAACTTGGATAATTCACCCTGCCCAGCCTCATGGGTAACCAGATGGGAAGGTAACTGGGTAACCGAAAGGGGTGGGACCTGCCCTGGAGGGTTGCCTTGAGGTTCTGGCAGGATATTGGGGAAGTACAAGGCTGTATAAGCATTATCTGTGTCCTCGCTGTGTGTCTCAGAAACAGGTTTTGTTTTATATGTGTGTGTGTCCATTACTATACTGAATAGTTTGACCTTAAGTGCGGACGGATGATATTTTTGAGGTACAGCAAAATTACTAGTGGAGTTTGATATTCTAGATGCTAGCATAAAACCTTTATAGTGGTTCTCTTCGCCTTAAGTGGAAACTGAAGGAGAAAAATCATCAGGAAATTAGAAATACATTACTTTGAAATGATGAAGGAAAGAAAGTAGCTTGAACAAGTCATATCATGAGGCAGGTCATCACTGAGAGAGAAAAAGAAAAAAACAAAACAAAACAAAACACCGCAGTTGGCATGGACCATCCTGGACAGAGTAGTGGAGAAGTAAGAAACAGAAAGACAAATATTGCATGATATTGCTTATATGTGGAATCTCAAAAAAAAAAAAAAAAAGAATACAAATGAACTTATAACAAAGCAGAAATAGACCCACCGACATAGAATATAAACTGTGGTGAAAATGGTGGGGATGGGGAGATCAGGAGTTTGGGATTAACAGATACAAACTAACCACTATATATAAACTAGGTAAACAAAAAAGATTGAAGGCAGGAGGAGAAGGGGATGACAGAGGATGAGATGGTTGGATGGCATCACTGATGCTATGGACATGAGTTTGAGTAGGCTCTGGGGGTTGGTGATGGCCAGAGAAGCCTGGCGTGCTGCAGTCCATGAGGTTGCAGAGTCGGACATGACCGAGTGACTGGACTGAACTGAAACAATAAATACCTACTGTATAGCACAGGGAACTAGACTCAATATCTTGTAATAACCTATAATGGAAAAGAATCTGAAAAAGAATATGTGTGTGTGTGTGTGTGTGTGTGTGTGTGTGTGTAAACTGAATTGTGCTTCCCAAGTAGCTCAGCTGTTAGAGAATCCTCCTGCAATGCAAGAGACCCTGGTTCTATTGCTGGGTTGGGAAGATCCCCTGGAGAAGGGATAGGCTCCCCACTCTAGTATTCTTGGGCTTCCCTGGTGGCTCAGATGGTAAATCATCCGCTTGCAATGCGGGAAACCTGGGTTCAATCCCTGGCTTGGGAAGATCCCCTGGAGGAGAGCATGGCAACCCCCCAGTATTCTTGCCTGGAGAAATCCCATCGACAGAGGAGCCTGGTGGGCTACAGTCCTTGGGGTTGCAAAGAGTCAGACATGACTGAGTGACTAAACACACCACAGAAGTGAATCACTTTGCTGTACAATTGAAATTAACACAACATTATATATCAAGTATGCTTCAATTAAAAATAGGAGGGCATATCAAACATCAAGTAAGTCATTCCCCTCTCTCCTGCCATTTTCTCTCTCCTCTCCCCCTTCCCCCTTCTCCTTTTCCTGCTTTTTCTCTACTTTCCTCCCTCCTCTGTCTTTCTTGCTCATCTTCTCTGTCCCCTTCTCATTCCCTCTCTCTTCTCTTCTTTCTCCCCAGCCATCTCCCCTCTTTATCGTGCACTGTCTTACTTACAGACTTGACAAAGGGCATAGCTATACAGCTGGCTTCCCAGGTGACTCGGTGGTAAAGAATCCACCTACCGAAACAGGAGACTCCAGAGATGTGGGTTCAGTCCCTAGATCAAGACAATCCCCTGAATGTGGAAATAGCGGCCCACTCCAGTATTCTTGTCTGGAGAATCCTATGGACAGAGGAGCCTGGTAGGCTACAGTCCATGGTGTAGCTAAGAGTCAGACACAACTGAGCGACTGAGCACACACACAACTATTCAGCTACAGCATTGACCCCAGAGAGCAGGCACAGGGCAGCCCGCCTTGATGGCACTCCTTGAGGTCCACAGGAATCTCTGATGTGGGGGAATGTCATGGCTGGGAAGCTTCGAGGTGTAAGGTTGGGTCTCACTAGCTCTGGGTGGGCTTAGTCACTCAGTCAATCCAACTCTTTGTGACCTCGTGGACTGTAGCCTGTCAGGCTCCTCTGTCCATGGAATTCCCCAGGTAAGAATACTGGAGTGGGTTGCCATGCCCTCCTCCAGGGCATCTTCCCAACCCAGGGGTCAAACCCAGGTGTCCTGAATTGCAGGTGGATTCTTTACTGTCTGAGCCAGGGAAACCCCTCATTGGGTCTGAAAAACTTAATTAACAGTATTAATTAACTTAATTAATATGGTTCTTTTTCTCTCAGGGCTTAATGGGTGCTTCAAGATGCTATGTAGATTTAATTTGTTTATGAAAGGTGGTATTTCCAGGCAATGGGAGCCTCTTGGTTCTCAAGTCACCCCCAACATGCATACCATGTTCTTACCCTGTGAAGAGCAAAGTTAATGACCAGGTGTCTCTGATTAGTGTCTCTTTTTATGTCCAGATGCATCCTGCATGGTCTGTTGCCCACACTGACTGTCTGGTGCTGGTATTGTAGAGTATCGTTTCATGGGATGGGTAAGTATGATGATGGACTAGGTCTCAGGACCTGAATCTTAAATCCATTCCTGGCTTTCATACAGGTGTTTTTAGAAGCTTTTCTGTCTTTGAAAATACAGTCACTTTTATGCTTACCAGTTTGTGGAAGAAGAAGACTGAAGAGTCAGCTACCATAATTTGCATTGGTCAAGATACAATGTATTAAAAAAAAGTGTATGTGTGTTTGTGTGCATATGTCTGTGCCTCTGTGTGTGTAGGGGTCAGAAGTAAATAATCCACTTTCAATGCAGGAGACATAGGAGATGCAGGTTTGGTTCTGGATTGGGAAGATCCTCTAGAGGAGGAAATAGCAACCACTCCAATATTTTTACCAAGAAAATCCCATGGACAGAGGAGCCTGCAGTGGGCTATAGTCCATAGGATCAGGAAGAGTCAGACTCGACTAAAGCAACTGAGTAGGATAATGAACACATGTGTGTGTCTGTATTACTCTTCTAGCAAATTTTCTGCTTCATTATTCTTTTTTAAAATTTATTTTATTGAAGTAGAGTTTATTTACAATGTTGCCTTAATTTCTGCTGTACAACAGAACAAATTAGTCATATATAATATTTCCATATTCTTCCCCATTATGGTTTATTACAAGATATTGAATATAGTCCCCAGTAGATTCTTGTTCTTTGCTCTCCTTTTCAATATCATCAACTTGTTCCCCTTTGTAATACCTAAATAACCACAAATTATTTACAATAGCTATCTTTTCACGTTTAATTTTTTTCCTTGTCCTTTTCTCTCCCCTGTCTCCTGACACCACACTTATGGCAGAAAGCGAAGAAGAACTGAGGAGCCTCTTGATGAAAGTGAAAGAGGAGAGTGAAAAAGCTGGCTTAAAACTCAACATTCAGAAAACCAAGAGCATGGCATCTGGTCCCATCACTTCATGGCAAATAGATGGGAAAATCATGGAAACAGCAACAGATTTTATTTTTTGGGGCTCTGCAAAATCACTGCAGATGGTGATTGCAGCCATGAAATTAAAATACACTTGCTCCTAGGAAGAAAAGTTATGACCAACCTAGACAGCATGTTAAAAAGCAGAGACATTACTTTGCCGAGAAAGGTCTGTCTAGTCAAAACTTTGGTGTTTCCAGTAGTCATGTATGGATGTGAGAGTTGGACTATAAAGAAAGCTGAGTGCCAAAGAATTGATGCTTTTGAACTGTGGTGTTGGAGAAGACTCTTCAGAGTCCCTTGGACAGCAAGGAGATCCAACCAGTCCATCCTAAAGGAGATCAGTCCTGAATATTCATTGGAAGGACTGATGCTGAAGCTGAAACCCCAATACTTTGGCCACCTGGTGTGAAGAGCTGACTCATTTGAAAAGACCCTGATGCTAGGAAAGATTGAAGGCGGGAGAAGAAGGGGATGACAGAGGATGAGATGGTTGGATGAATCAATGGTCATGAGTTTGAGCAAGCTCTGGGAGTTGGTGATGGACAGGGAAGCCTAGCGTGCTGCAGTCCATGGGGTCACAGAGTCGGACACGACTGAGAGAGTGAACTGAACTAAACTGAAGTCTCCTGAATCATCCTTCTTCCCTCCTTCCCTCCTCCTGTCTCTCTGCCTGCTCTTTTTTCTTGCTTATTTCACATGATTCAAATATCAAAACTACAAAAATGTATCCAATAAAAGTTGCCTTCACATAAGTCCTCTTATTGGCTCAGGAAATATCTTAACCCTCTCAGGTCCCAGGAAATCACTTTTACTTGCTTTCCTGTTTATTCTTACAAAGAATTTTTATATAAACACAAACCAATAAAACTGTAGATTTTCTCTCCTCTTTTAAAAAAACACATGGTAGCATAGTACACGTGTTTTCATTTAACCACATATTGTTTTCAATCTCTTGCTAGTAAAAAAAAAAAGTTACAATGAATAACCACATACATGCATCATTTTCCACACACACAATTATATCTTAGGATAAATTCCTAGAAATAATTCTGAGATTACCAAATTCTAAAGGGCTGTACCAGTTTATACTCCTATATATAAATGAAATTCTTTATTTCCCCATATTCTTATTGAATGCATTATGAATTTTTGGATTTTTGCTAAATGAGATGTGGGAAGACAATATATTCCCAGTTAAATATATTTAACTATTTAAGAACCATTTGTATTTGTTTTCCTGTGAATTATCTTTTCATATTTTTGCCAATTTTTTATTGAGTTATTGATGATTTTCTTACTAGTTGGTAGCTTTTTATGTGCCAAGGAGATTAACTCTGTGAAAAAATTGGGAATATACACTTTGTTTTCCATTTGATTTTTTGCCTATGCTTAGAATATTTGTTTTACTTTTTTCCAAGGAAAAGATTTAATTTTTATGTGGCTAAATGAATTCATTTTCTTTTAGCTGTTAAATATAATTAGGATAATTTTCTCCCAGGCTGAACTTATAAATTAATTCTTCCATGTTTTTTACATTTTTATATTTCTCACTCAAATATTTAATTCACTTAGAATATTTTATGATGTGCATTATAATTAGTGAACTTCCCAGGTGGTGCAGAATCCACCTGCCAATGAAAGAGACTTAGGTTCAAACCCTCAGTTGGGTTGGCAAGATCCCATGGAGAAGGAAATGGCACCCCACTCCTGTATTCTTCCTGGGAAAATCCATGGATTGTAGCGTACCAGGTTCCTCTGTCCATGGATTTGCAAAGAGTCAGCCACAACTAAGCACACATACACACACAAGTAGATATTTATCCAACTGTATTTTTCTACTTGACTACCGTGTACTACTCCTTGATATTAAAAAATCCATCTGTTGGAGACATCTACTCCTGGGAAGATGAAACAGATTTGCTTTTCCTTATTTCCCCTTCAAAGAACATCTAGAAATCTTGGGCATTTTATATAAGATAAACATGAGAAGACTGAAAAGTGAGGAGAAGACACCTGCAGAACTTGGGACCCAAAGAACAACTTAGTGATAAATTCCTTGGGTTTTATTTTTGGCTCATATAAATCAGGTGTGGAACTGGAAAAGCAGAAAACTCAAATGCCAATAGGCATAGACAAAAAGCAAGTCCCAGAAAAAGTCTACTCTCTCTAGCCAGATAACCAGGAAGGAGACAAAACAGAAAATGTTTAGACAATAACCCTTTTACACTAGCCAAATATCACAGAAAGAACTGTGACTGTACCTCTACCTATTCCTGCAAAAGCTAATGATCCTCAACCCACCACTTCTCCATGACCCGAGGTATCAGAGTAGGCCCACTGAAGAACAAGAAGTCTCACCCTCACCAAGCAGTAAATAGTCTACCCCTCCCATCTAGATGGTATCAGCAAAGGCTTAAAGTGGAAACAGAAATCCCACAAATACCTCCCTTGACAAAGAGCCTCTTTTCCCCTCAGGTGTCAACAGAGATTGAATGAGAACCTGGACTTTACCTCCACCAGTAGAGGTGTCTTTTCCCTTTCCCCTGCTTGAGTTCTATAAAAGAAAGCTAACTAAAATAGAAATTTTAAATGATATGTAGAGCCTCATAACATAATACCCAAATATCCAGGTTTCAGTAGAAAATCACATCATACCAGGAACCAGAAAATTCCCAACTTGACTGAAAAAGCTATCAGTAGATAACACTAAAACAACAGAAGTGTTAGAATTATCTGACAAATGTTTTAAAGTAGTCATTTAAAAATGTTGCAACAAGTAATTATGAACATGTTCAAATTTAAAAAAATAGAATGTCTTAGCAGACAAATAGAATATTTCAGCACAGAAATTGGAGTTAGAAAGAAGAGCCAAGTGAAAACTTTAGAGTTGAAAAAACAAAATTGTAATTGAAAACTCAGTTCAGTTCAGTTCAGTTCAATCACTCAATCCTGTCTGACTCTTTGTGACCCCCATGAACTGCAAGCATGCCAGGCTTCCTTGTCCTTCACCATCTCCTGGAGCTTTCTCAAACTCATGTCCATTCAGTCAGTGATGCCATCCAACCATCTCATCCTCTGTCATCCCCTTCTCTGCCCACCTTCAATCTTTCCCAGCAACAGGGTCTTTTCTAGTGAGTCAGTGCTTGGCATCAGGTGGCCAAAGTATTGGAATTTCAGCTTCAGAATCCGTACTTCCAATGAATATTCAGGACTGATTTCCTTTAGGATGGGCTGGTTGGATGTCCTTGTGGTCCAAGGAACTCTGAAGAGTCTTCAATACCACAGTTCAAAAGCATCAATTCTTTGGCACTCAGCTTTCTTTATAGTCCAACTCTCACATCCATACATGACTACTGGAAAAACCAAAGCTTTGACTAGACAGTCTTTTGTTGGAAAAGTAGTGTCTTTGCTTTTTAATATGCTGTCTAGGTTGGTCATAACTTTTCTTCCTAGGAGCAAGCGTCTTTTAATTTCATGGCTGCAATCACCATCTGCAGTGATTTTGGAGCCCCCCAAAAATAAAGTCTGTCACTGTTTGCCGTGTTTCCCCATCTCTTTTCCATGAAGTGATGGGAGCACATTCCATGATCTTAATTTTCTGAATGTTGAGTTTTAAGCCAACTTTATTACTCTCCTCTTTCACTTTCATCAAGAGACTCCTCAGTTCCTCTTTACTTTCTGCCAAAGGGTAGTTTCATCTGCATATCTGAGGTTATTGATATTTTTTCTGGCTTTCTTGATTCCAGTTTGTGCTTCATCCAACCTGTATTTCACATGATGTACTCTGTATATAAGCTAAATAAGCAGGGTGACAAATGAGCTCAATAGCAGAAAAAGGTGGGAGGAAAGAACATGTGAAACTGACTATAGAACAACAGAAATTACTAAGTCTCAAAAAACAAAGAGAAGACAGACTGAAAAGAATTTGAACAGAGTCTCAGGAACCTGTGAGACTATAGTAACATTTATGTCATTGGAGTCCTGCAATAAGAGGGGGAAGAAGACAGAGCTGAAAAGTACTTCATGATATAATAGCTGAAAACTTCCCAAATTTGACAAAAGACCTAACCTACAGAATCAGGAAGCTGCATAACTTCTAAATATGATAAGCTCAAGAAAGTCCACAACAAGACACATGATCAAACTTTTGGAAACTAAAGACAAAGAAAAAATTCTTGAAAACAGCAGAATAATACTTTGCCTATAGCGGAATAATGATTTCAGTGAGTATGAATTTCTTATTACAAAACATGAAAGTCATAAAAGGTAGTACAAATTTTCCTAGATTTCTATATCTGGCAGATGTATAATGCGAGGTTCCAAAAGTATTTAAGAAATATTTAATAATATTAAGGGGCTTCCCTGGTGGCTCCAATGATATAGAATCTGCCTGCAATGCATGATAAAGTGAGTCCATTTAATCCTACATTTTAAAGGATTATTTCCAAGATTGGCTTTTAAATTGTCAAGCTATATAACATACTTTAATTCTCTAACTTTTTTGTCTCAGAATTTATGATCTTAAGAAGTTCTGAGAACCCCAAAGAGTCCATGTTTATGTGAGCTATTCCTACCCCTATTTCTTGTATTAGATATTAGAGCTGAGATATTAAAAATATATTCATCTTATTTCAAAGTAACAGTAATAAACTCATTTTGTTAACATAAATGTCATAACATCAATACATAAATATTTATAAATGTAATTTTTCAAAACAAATTACTCATGAGAAGGTTGACATTTTACACATTTTGCAAATAATGTCAATGCCTGGCTTAATAAAACACAGCTGAAATTTCGTATATACTTCTGTATTCAACCTGTTATGGTGTATTGTTTTGGTTGAAGTGTGTGTAGAAAATCTGGTTTCATATAGATTTGCAGCTGGAAAATACCAAGCTTTATAGCATATTTTTCAGAATATTGTCAATATACTTCTTTGACATTTCACTAAAACTCAGCAACTAGTAGTTTTCAAGGTATTATACCACAAGGTAGAACATAAACCATATCAATAAAGTTTTGGTATTTGGTTGAATTAAAATTTATTTTGCATTTCAAATGGACCATTTGCCTATGCACGTTTCTACAAAATGATGCATTAGTCATTTGGAAAATGTCACTGACTTACGCAGATCTTCCAAATACTGACATTTTAACAACTATTATAAAAGATTTATTAGCATCATCACTGTTCTCATTAGCAAAAAAAAAAAAATCAAGTATTAGAAAACCGTCAAGCTTGAAATTGCAGAGACAATCTTTCCAAGATTCCGACTTTTGCTTTTCACTGATTTCTCATGAGCTGGTAAGCTTGCTTTGTTCATTTTCTAAGTCACATGTGCTAAATACTGAAATCAGGTTAACCACATGTTGTCAATTATTCTTCCAAGTAAAAATGGTGTTCCATGAAAAAACAACAACAACAACAACAAAACAGCTGGTTTCACTCACAGCTGAAACAACTGAAAAGTGAAAGTCGCTCAGTTGTCTCCGACTGTTTGTGACCCAGTGGACTATACAGTCATTGGAATTCTCCAGGCCAGAATGCTGGGTATTGGTTAGCACTTCCCTTCTCCGGGAGTTCCTCCTTACACAGGGATCAAACCCAGGGATCAAATCCCGCATTGCAGGTGGATTCTTTACCAGCTGAGCCATAAGGAAAGTCCAGGAACACTAGAGTGGGTAGCCTATCCCTTCTCTAGTCAAGCTTCCTGACCCAGGAATTGAACATGGGTCTCCTGCATTGCAGGTGGATTCTTTACCAACTGAGCTATCAGGGAAGAACTGCTTTTTCTTGAGACAATCATCAAAGTTAGGTGAGCAGCCGAAGTGGTCTGTGTAGTTTCTATTTTATTACTCAGGCTTTTTCAAAGATGTCTTCCAGGGTTGAGGTGTAATAAAATTAAGAATTTTTACCTCGTCAAAGAGGACTTACTTCTATAAAGCAAGAACTATTTTTTTAAGTGTTATGACAGTGAAGAAAGTAGTGACTACTATTACAAGTGTGTCATTGATTTGATTTCTTCTAAAATGAAAACAATTTTACTATTATTATTTGACAGCATTAGTACAATTCTCTGCACAGTGAAAAAGACAAATAACATCTTAGCATCACTATGCAAATATTTTTTATCTCATTGTTGTTCTGACCCTTTGTGACCCCATGGACTGCAGCATCCCAGGCTTCCCTGTCCTTCACTGTCTCCCGGAGTTTACACAAAGTCATGTCCATTGAGTCGGTGATGCCATCCAACCATCTCATCCTCTGTCGTCCCCTTCTCCTCTTGCCTTCAATCTTTCCCAGCATCAGGGTCTTTTCCAATGAGTCAGCTCTTCATATCAGATGGTCAAAGTATTGAAGCTTCAGCTTCAACATCAGTCTTTGCAATGAACACCCAGAACTGATCTCCTTTAAGATGGACTGGTTGGATGTCCTTGCAGTTCAAGGGACTCTCAAGAGTCTTCTCCAACACCACAGTTCAAAAGCATCAGTTCTTCAGTGCTCAGCTTTCTTCACAGTCCAACTCTCACATCCATACATGACTACTGGAAAAACCATAGCCTTGACTAGAAGGACCTTTGTTGACAAAGTAATGTCTTTGCTTTTTAATATGCTCTCTCGGTTGGTCATAACTTTCCTTCAAGGAGTAAGCGTCTTTCAATTTCATGGCTGAAATCACTGTCTGTAGTGATTTTGGAGCCCCCCAAAATAAAGTCTGACATTGTTTCCACTGTTTCCCCATCTATTTGCCATGAAGTGATGGGACTGGATGCCATGATCTTAGTTTTCTGAATCTTGCGCTTTAAGCCAAGTTTTTCACTCTCCTCTTTCACTTTCATCAAGAGGCTTTTTAGTTTCTCTTCACTTTCTGCCACAAGGGTGGTGTCATCTGCTATCTGAGGTTATTGATATTTCTCCTAGCAATCTTGATTCCAGCTTGTGCTTCTTCCAGCTCAGCGTTTCTCATGATGTACTCTGCATATAAGTTAAATAAGCAGGGTGACAATATGCAGCCTTGACGTACTCCTTTTCCTATTTAGAACCAGTCTGTTGTTCCATGTCCAGTTCTAACTGTTGCTTCCTGACCTGCATAGAGGTTTCTCAAGAGGCAGGTCAGGTGGTCTGGTATTCCCATCTCTTTCAGAATTTTCCAGTTTATTGTGATCCACACAGTCAAAGGCTTTGGCATAGTCAATAAAGCAGAAATAGATGTTTTTCTGGAACTCTCTTGCTTTTTTGATGATCCAACGGATGTTGGCAATGTGATCTCTGGTTCCTCTGCCTTTGCTAAAACCAGCTTGAACATCTGGAAGTTCACGGTTTACATTTGGCTATACATTAAAACATTTGTGTTCCCTCATGAGAAGTCTGTATGCAGGTCAAGAAGCAACAATTAGTACTGTACATGGAACAACAGACTGGCTGTAAATCAGGAAAGGAGTATATCAAGGTTGTATATTATAACCTGGCTTATTTAACTTATACACAGAGTACATCCTGAGAAATGCTGGGCTGGATGAAGCAAAAGCTGGACTATAAAGAAAGCTGAGCACCAAAGGATTGATGCTTTTGAACTGTGGTGTTGGAGAAGACTCTTGAGAGTCCCTGGGCTGCAAGGACATCCAACCAGTCCATTCTAAAGGAAATCAGTCCTGAATGTTCATTGGAAGCACTGATGTTGAAACTGAGATTCCAATATTTTGGCCACCTGATGTAAAGAACTGACATCTTGGAAAAGACTCTGATGCTGGGAAAGATTGAAGGCAGGAGGAGAAGGGGACAACAGGATGAGATGGTTGGATGGCATCACTGACTCAATGGACATGAGTTTGAGTAAACTCCAGGAGTTGATGATGGACAGGGAGGCCTGCTGTGCTGCAGTCCATGTGGTCACAAAGAGTCCAACATGCTGGGTGACTGAACTGAACTGAACTGAATCTTTCTTGAGTGTCTTGTACTCTTTTATACTTGAAATATTTTTATTTAAATATAAGCATTTACGAATTTATTCTCCAGTTCCCTGTGAAGAGTTGTCAGTGATCTCTGATAGATTATGCTAAAGGACTCTGTCTTTTACAGACAAAACTCTGATTTGTTTAAACTCTCAGTGAGAAATTTGAAAAATAAAATTCAGTAATGTATTTACTTTATATACAATCTTTTATAAGAATAAAGGGGAAGAAATACAGTGAAAAAGAGGAGAAATTCATTGTTGGGTGTAAGCTGCAAAGCCTCATAAGCACTGACATGTTTTTTTCAGATTTCCCGGCCTATCTAGGTTCTATTATGAACCCCCAGGGCAGGGGCTGTATCTGCCCACTTCAAGATAATTATTATTCTTTAGCCTTCTATTGTTGAATGTTGCAGTGGAGAAAAACAAAAGGCCAGTCTGCTTTCCCTTCCATGAATGATTTGGTATTTTTCTCTGGCTTCCTTAAGTTTTCTTTCTTCATTTTTGAAGTATCTTTGAAAGAATGTCATCTTCGTTTATGTAATGAATTTTTCATTATAAACATAATTCATTCTAGTCCATTCCCTTATGTATGTCTAGTCAATTCCTCTAGTATGTCTGCTTTAGGCCTCAATTGTGAATATATTAGAACTATTTTATTTTCTATCATTTGTCTATAAAACTTTTAAACTTTTATTTTTTAATTCAATTTTTTGAAAATTTTCATAATATACTTCATATAACATGATACACTCCATCACATAAACAATATAAAACATACTGAGATATTTAAGTTGTTTTCTTCTTACTAAGTGTACTTTATACTTACAGTACACCATATTTGGATGCTCAGTCTTTATGAGGAATAGATGAGGTGATTTTATATAATTCACAGTTGGAAAGATATATTCACATACTTTAGGTGTCCCAAAATTATTACTTGATACATAAATAATTATGTAAAAATTTAAATATTTCCCATAACTGAAAAATCATTCTCCTTTAATACTTGCATCCTCATTGACAAGACTGGTTTATCTATGGCACTGTGATTTACATTTTCACACTGCATATGAACGAGCTATTTGAAGTTCTAAGCAGGGGAGGGAAAGCTTGTCTGTGACCTAGTTAGAGAGGTACAAGATTTTAAATTGAAATTGAAACTTGTCATTATATGATAATGAATAATGATTTTACAGTTTTCTTACATGAACAAATATGAAGGCAATTTTAATTATAATTGATAGTATTTAGGAACTCACTGTAGAAGAAGAATGTGAAGAACTCAATACTGCTAAAGAGTTGTTTTCAATCTGTCAATAACGTTTTGAATTCATTGTTAATAATACTGAGCTAACACAAGAGTTAATGAATTAACTTAGACATGAATTTGAAATGGATATCTTTGGCTTTGAAGTCGAAAAAATTATGTTTTTAAAAAATCCAGTTTTGATTGTCTATATCCTGTACTGTATTCTTTTTTCATAAAAAACTTAAAAGAGAACTCTGTGAGCTATATTTTCAGGTAAAATATGTAGTGTCATAGGGATCATCCTTTTTCTTCAGTCAAGCTCAACAAAATCATAATACATATACTGTCTAGGAAAAATCCCTCCATGCTCAGTAGTGTCTGATATCCCAAAAAGCTTAGTTCCTTACTGATGTTATGGGAGGTCTCATTTTCTGAAACTTAGAACAGGTCTGGAAGCTTATCTTTGTTCCCCAAATTGATGGCAGTGGTGGGGGCATTCGATGTGTTTGAAGCAGCGGTTCTGGTAGTTTCCTCAGCTTTGCAGATCTGACTCTATTTGTCTATAAAATCCAAAGTTTCAACCTTATAGCCATGGAGATCTGTTTGTTTAGGTCTGTCAGGCTCTTGCATTTATATCTTGATTGTTCCTGAATTCAAGGCAAGAATCATGCCTCTAAACTTCAAAACTTTTGCCCAGTGTAGCTTCCTCTACCCAAGCCTCAGAACTGTCAGTTGCAAATGGGATTTAATATATTCAATGAGTTAATGTATCTGTACATATGCATCTCCCATCCTAGAATCTGATATCACCTAGCATGTGATATTTGCTTACCAGATATTCTCACCTCCCTCTTCCTTATCCCAAATATACACAATACTCCTTCTAAAAGAAAAAAGGCAGCTACTTCAGGGCCAGCTATGGTTTCAGGAATTAAGCTGTAGAACTTCTTAAACAGATGTTTGCTGAATATGACATTCAGACGCTGTGCTAGATTCTCAGAATTCAGAGAGAAAAATGCTGTCCTTTTCCTCAAAGGGCTCAAAATGAGTGTGCTGTGCTTAGTTGTATCTGACTCTTTGAGACCCTATGAAAGCCCGCCAGGGTCCTCTGTCCATGGGATTTCCCAGGCAAGAATACTGGAGTGGGTTACAATGCCCTTCTTCAGGGGATCTTCCCAACCCAGGGATCGAACCTAGGTCTCCTGCATTGTAGATGGGCTCTTTACCATCTGAGCCACCAGGGAAGTCCAAGAATACTGGAGTGGGTAGCCTAGCCCTTTTCGAGGGGAGCTTCCTGACCCAGGAATTTAAGTGGGGTTTCCTGAATTGCAGGTGGATTCTTTACCAGTTTAGCTAGCAGGGAAACCCCCAAGGTGACTCTATGTGAGTTCAACAAATGACACAAAATTACTGTGCAATACTGTTTTCACTGAAGTACACCCAGAAAACTAGGGGGAAAAAGAAGAATATCTAATAGCCTGGAAGAAGTGGAGAAGGCTTCCCAGGAAATAAAACATTTCACCTGCCGAAGGAAAACTTAGCAGAATGATATGAGAGTGTAAAACCATTTAAATAACTATAAGCCCTTCAATATGATGGAGAAGAGGATAGGCATGAGTCAATATAGAGATGATGCTGAAAAAGTTGGCAAAGGTTGCCACCAAAGGCCTGCTATGATGTGATTATGCTGTTAGAGTTCCATGATGGAGACACAGGGGTGTCAGCAAGAATTTTAAACACTCAAGAAAAATAATCATTTTGGTTTTACTGAAATTTCACTAGTTATAGCATGACACAATGAACTAAAGTGGGACAAAAAGGAAGAAACTTGGACATTAAATATAAATCTCTTGAGGTGCTTGGTGAAAAATACTGGACTAAGGCAGTGTAGAAAATTCTGAAAGAGATGGGAATACCAGACCACCTAACCTGACTCTTGAGAAACCTATATGCAGGTCAGGAAGCAACAGTTAGTACTGAACATAGAACAACAGACTGGTTAGAACAACATACTGTATAGTCCATGGGGTCGCGAAGAGTCAGACATGAAGGAGCAACTTTCCCATATGTTATCACTAAGTCCATACATCTTCAGGTTTCCTTAGTTTTTACTTAATGTCCTTTTTCTGTTTCGGAATTCTATCCAGGGTATCACATTACATTTAGTCATTATGTCTCTTTAGGCAATTCTTGACTGTGACAGTTTCTCAAGCTTTTATTGTTTTTGATGACCCTGAGAGTTTTGACCTTGAGAATTAGTCTAGTCAGGTACTTAGTAAAATTTCTCTTTACTGGTTTGTTTGTTTGCTTGTTTTTCCTTCTATGATTTGACTAAAGTGAAGAGTTTCAAGGAAGAGCACACAGATAAATGGCCATTTTCATCATATCACATCAAGAGGCATGCTTGACATGAGTTAGCACTGTTGATGTTAACTTTGACAAACCAGGAGAGGTAGTGTTTGTCCCGTTTCTTCTCTGTAAAGTTGCTGTCACACCACCTGGCCCTCTTTTACACTATACTCCTTGGGAAAGAAGTATGCATGTGCATGCTCAGTCATATCCAATTCTTTGTGACCGCATGGACTGTAGCCCACCAGGCTCCTCTGTTCATGGAATTCTCCAGGCAAGGATACTGGAGTGTGTTGCCTTTTCTTACTGCAGGGGTTCTTCCCAAGCTAGAGACTGAACCCATATCTCCTGCATTGGTAGGTAGATTCTTTACTCCTGAGCCACCTGGGAAGCCTTCACCATGCATATCCCACACTTAATGAACCAAGAAGTTGTGTTCCTTCTCTTAAGGATAAAGCATCTGTATAAAATTATGTGGAAAAAAAATTATGTGGAATTCTTCTGCAACACCTATTTTTTTCCTTTCCTCTACTTATTTAATAATTTGATCACTTATTTACATCAGTATGGCTTCCTGATATTTATTTTAAAAGTTGCTTTATAAGCCAGTGCTGCTTGATTTTTTTTTTTTTCCTCAAATTATTCTTTCTTTGGCCATTGGGAGCTCTTTCAGTTGTCCCCATATCCCATTGGTAAACCCACATCATTGCTTATTTAAAACATTTTAGTAATACTTTACTTTCTGGCACTATGACATGTTTGAGACTCATATTTATTCCCTAATCCAGTTCTAGAATCAGTCATTTCTCCAAGGAGCCTGGTTTCTTTTTATAAGCGAGAAAGGAAATATCTACATATACTAATCTTTGTCTACACATGTATCTATAAGTATTTTTACATATATCATATTCATTAGTATCATATTAAGCTAACATGAGTAATCATCTAATATCACATGGATCATTCTAACCTTCTCCCTCTTGCTTACCTGTAACCTCTCACTCCCACAGTGAGAAGCTTGGTTCCCATCCCCTGCCATCCACTTATGTAATTGTTTATTCCAGTATATATGTTTAGTGGTTTCAGAACTGTTAACCTGTACCCCTTTGAAAAATAATTTCATTAACTAGAAAGTGCTTATATGCAGTTCCTTCTGCCTTTAGCCTTAGAAAATCATCAATCATTTCGAAAGTTGGAAATGGCAACCCACTCCAGTATTCTTGCCTGGAGAATCCCCATGGACAGAGGAGCCTGGTGGGCTACAGTCCATGGGGTCACAAAGAGTCAGACACGATTAAGTGACTGAGCACATTTCTAAAGTTACCTAGCTCAGTATCTTTTAATTCCTATCTACTTCAATTAGATTACTTCCTACATTTGTAATATAGTTAGATTCTTTTGTCACAATCTACATGGTATCCAGAATCCTCAACCTCCTAAATGATTTTTTGAACTTTCATTAATTAATGTCACTTTTTCTGCTGTAAATTTTGATGCGTTCTAACAAATGTATAATGTCTGTATCCATCATTACAGTATCATTTACCATGCTAAAAAGTCTCCTATACTTCCCCTATTCATCTCTCCCCATAACCCTGAGCCCTTAGCAACCACTGATTTATTTACCATATCTACAGTTTCATCTTTCCCAGAATGTCACATGATTGGAGTCATGTAGTATGTAGCCTTTTCAGACTTCTTTTATTCGGTTTAGTCTCTTTAACTCACAAATATGTATTTAAGGTTCTTCCATGTCTTTTCATGAATTGATAGTTCATTTCTTTTTATCACTGAATAATATTCCATTGCATGGATGTACCACAGTTTTTCTGTCCACCTATTACAAGACATCTTGGTTACTTCTAGTTTTGATGATTATGAATTAAAGTCCTATAAAAAATTACATGCAGAATTTTGTGCGGAATAAAGTTTTCAAACCACCTGGATGGGTTATAGAAGATTATGTTTAGCTTTGAAAGAATTTTCCACATTATTTTCTAAAGTGTCTGTACCATTTTGCATTTCCACTGGGAATGAGTAAGAGTTTCTGTGGGTCCTCACCACCAGTTGATATTGTCAGGTTTTAAAAAATTTAATCCATTCAAACAAGTCTAAAATAGCCATATCTCATTGCTGTTTTCATTAGCATTTTTCTAATAACAAATGTCAGAAATCTTTTCATATGCTTATTTACTACCTGCATATCCTGGTGAGGTGTCTGAGCTGAGATTTCCCATTTTAATAGGATGTTTGGTTTTCTGTTATTGAATTTTACAAATGCATTGCATAGTTTGACTAGATGTGTTACACAAATATTTTCTCCTGGTTTACAGCTTGTCTTTTCATTCTTTAACAGTGTCTTTAGCAGAAAAGAAGTTTTTAAATTCAATAAAGTCCAACTTAGAAATTTTTACTCCGTGAGTCATACTTTTAGTGTTTTATCTAAAAAAATCATCACCAAACCCAAGATCAAATGGAGATTTTTCTCTTGTTTTCTTCTAGAAGTTTTATAGTTTTGCATTTTATAGTTATGTAATATTGAGAGTTCATTTGATAAGAGTCATACAGTCTATGTCTAAGGTCATTATTTTGCTTATATCCAATTGTTCCAGCAATATCTGTTGGAAAGACTATCTTATTTCCAATGAATTATCTTTGTACCCTTATCAAAGATCAGTTCAGTTCAGTCACTCAGTCGTGTCCAACTCTGCGACCCCATGAATCGCAGCATGCGAGGCCTCCCTGTCTATCACCAATTCCCGGAGTTTACTCAAACTCATGTCCATCGAGTTGGTGATGCCATCCAGCCATCTCATCCTCTGTCATCCCCTTCTCCTCCTGCCCCCAATCCTTCCCAGCATCAGGGTCTTTTCCAGTAAGTCAACCCTTCGTATGAGGTGACCAAAGTATTGGAATTTCAGCTTCAGCATCAGTCCTTCCAATGAACCCCCAGGACTGATCTCTTTTAGGATGAACTGGTTGGATCTCCTTGCAGTCCAAGGGACTCTCAAGAGTCTTCTCCAACACCATAGTTCAAAAGCATCAATTATTTGGTGCTCAGCTTTCTTCACAGTCCAACTCTCACATCCATACATGACTACTGGAAAAACCATAGTTTGGACTAGACGGACCTTTGTTGGCAAAGTAATGTCTCTGCTTTTTAATATGCTGTCTAGGTTGGTCATAACTTTCCTTCCAAGGAGTAGGCGTCTTTCAATTTCATGCCTGCAATCAACATCTACAGTGATTTTGGAGCCCCCAAATTAAAGTCTGACACTGCTTACACTGTTTTCCCAACTATTTGCCATGAAATGGTGGGACCAGATGCCATGATCTTGATTTTCTGAATGTTGAGCTTTAAGCCAACTTTTTCACTCTCCTCTTTCATTTTCATCAAGAGGCTTTTTAGTTCCTCTTCACTTTCTGCCATAAGGGTAGTGTCATCTGCATATCTGAGGTTATTGATATTTCTCCTGGCAAACTTGATTCCAGCTTGTGCTTCTTCCAGCCCAGCGATTCTCATGATGTACTCTGCATATAAATTAAACAAACAGGGTGACAATATACACCCTTGACATACTTCTTTTCCTATTTGGAACCAGTCTGGTTTTCCATGTCCAGTTCTAACTATTGCTTCCTGACCTGCATATAGGTTTCTCAAGAGGTGGGGCAAGTTGTCTGGAATTCCTTCCCGTCTCTTTCAGAATTTTCCACAGTTTATTGTGATCCACACAGTCAAAGGCTTTGGCATAGTCAATAAAGCAGAAATAGATATTTTTCTGGAACTCTCTTGCTTTGTCGATGATCCAGGGGATGTTGGCAATATGATCTCTGGTTCCTCTGCCTTTTCTAAAACCAGCTTGGACATCTGGAAGTTCAAGGTTTACGTATTGCTGAAGCCTGGCTTAGAGAATTTTGAGCATTACTTTACTAGTGTGTGAGATGAGTGCGATTGTGTGGTAGTTTGAGCATTCTTTGGGATTGGAATGAAAACTGATCTTTTCCAGTCCATTGGCCACTGCTGAGTTTTCCATATTTGCTGGCATATTGAGTGCAGCACTTTCACAGCATCATCTTTCAGGATTTGAAATAGCTCAACTGGAATTTCATCACCTCCACTAGCTTTGTTCATAGTAATGCTTTCTAAGGCCCACTTGACTTCACATTCCAGGATGTCTGGCTCTAGGTGAGTGATCGCACCATCGTGATTATCTGGGTTGTGAAGATCTTTTTTGTACAGTTCTCCTGTGTATTCTTGCCACCTCTTCTTAATATCTTCTGCTTCTGTTAGGTCCATAGCATTTCTGTCCTTTATTGAGCCCATCTTTGCATTCCCTTGTGTTCCCTTGGTATCTCTAATTTTCTTGAAGCGATCTCTAGCCTTCCCCATTCTATTGTATTCCTCTATTTCTTTGCATTGATCACTTAGGAAGGCTTTCTTATCTCTTCTTGCTATTCTTTGGAACTCTGCATTCAAATGGGGATATCTTTCCTTTTCTCCTTTGCTTTTTGCTTCTCTTCTTTTCACAGCTATTTATAAGGTCTCCTCAGACTGCCATTTTGCTTTTTTGCATTTCTTTTCCATGGGGATGGTCTTTATCCCTGTCTCCTGTACAGTGTCATGAACCTCCATCCGTAGTTCATCAGGCACTCTGTCTATCTGATCTAGTCCCTTAAATCTATTTCTCACTTCCACTGTATAATCATAAAAGGGATTTGATTTAGGTCATACCTGAATGGTCTAGTGTTTTTCCCTACTTTCTTCAATTTCAGTCTGAATTTGGCAATAAGGAGTTCATGATCTGAGCCACAGTCAGCTCCTGGTCTTGTTTTTGCTGACTGTATGGAGCTTCTCCATCTTTGGCTGCAAACAATATAATCAATCTGATTTTGGTGTTGATCATCTGGTGATGTCCATGTGTAGAGTCTTCTGTTGTGTTTTTGGAAGAGGGTGTTTGCTATGACCAGTGCATCAAAGATCAGTTGACTATATTTTTGTGAATCTATGTCTAGGCTCTGTGTTCTCTTCTTTGATGTATTTTTCTTTTCTTTTGTCCATACTCTGCAATCTTGATTATTGTGTCAACATGACTATCTTGATCAGATAGTATGAGCTCTCTTTCTTCTTTAGTGAAAAAAAAGAAAAGAGAAAGTATGAAGTTACTCAGTAGTGTCTGACTCTTTGCAGTCCCATGGACTGCAGCCTACCAGGCTCCTCTGTCCATGGAATTTTCCAGGCAAGAGTACTGGAGTGGGTTGCCATTTCCTTCTCCAGGGGATCTTCCCAACCCAAGGATTGAATTAGGGTCTCCTGCATTGCAGGCAGATTCTTTACTCTCTGAGCCACCAGGGAAGCTCATCTTTTTCAGTGTTAAATGTCTATTCTAGGTGTTTTGCTTTTCTGTATAAATTTTAGAGTCAGCTTGTTGATATCTCCTAGTTTTCTAGGATTACTATTAGCAACAATATCAGTGCCAATTATATTCATTAGTCTCTCTCCTAGCTTGGGATCCTTAACTTTCCAATTCAACTCTTTTCTTACTTCTACTCCTGCTATTTTGATCACATCTGTTGCCCTCTGAGTCATCACCCTAGGAAATATCAAACCATCTCCTTTCTATTTCCAAGACACTGATGGTTGGTGGCAAATATTATCTAAGCAGGAACTTTGTTCTCATCTCATATCCACTAGGGCTGCACAACGCAATTCTTTTCCTCATTTTTGTTTACTTTTTTGTTGGTTGGTTGGGGTTGTTTTGGGCTGCACTGGGTCTTCCTTTCAGTGTATGGGCTTTTCTCTAGTTGTGACACATAGAGGTTTCTCTCTTGCAGCTCACAGTCTTCTCTTCTTGTGGAGCATGGGGTCAAGGTGTGCAGTCCTGTTAGTTTCAGCAAGTGCACGTAGTTGCTCCATAGCATATATATGCTATGGATGCGTGTGCTCCATAGCATATATCTCCACAGCAGGTTCAATCCTTGACCAGGGATCAACCTTACATCCCCTGCATTGGAAGGCAGATTTTCAATAACTGGACCACCAGGTAAGTCCCAATCCTTTTCCTTTTTTTCCATCCAGTTCTTTCCACCTCTGTCCCCTTTTCCATGCAGACATTACATATTCTAGTCTATTCTACTTTATTCAGGTCCCTGAGCATGGCATTTTTATTCACAGCTGATGTCTTCTTGATTTCTTGGAGATAATGACTACAATGCCTTAAGTGGCTCTGCATTTACTCACATCTTCTACTTCTTCCATCTTTTTTTCAGAATGAATCACTTCTACTTCCTCTGATTTCCATCCCTTCAAACATTACCTTAGTTATTTTAATTAAATAACAATAATGAAAATTATTATTGCTAGCTTTTTTTTTTTAATTTTGTAAAAAAAATTTTGGCCAAGCTGTGTGGCATGTTTTCCAACCAGGGATCAAACTCATGCCCCCTGTAGTGAAAGCAGAGTCTTAACCACTGGACCACAGGATGTTGTTGTTTTGTTGCTGAGTCACGTCCAACTCTCTTGTGACCCCATGGACTGTAGCCTACCAGGCTCCTCTGTTAATGGAATTCTCCAAGAGGAATACTGGAGTGGGTTGCCAATTCCTTTTCCATGGCATCTTCCTGACCCAGGGATCAAACCTGAGTCTCCTTCATTGCAGGTATATCCTCTACCATTGAGCCATCAGGGAAGCCATATATATATATGAGGCCTGGCATGCTGCGATTCATGGGGTTGCAAAGAGTCAGACATGACTGAGTGACTGAACTAAACTGAACTTATATAGCCCCTATATCCCTACACACACACACACACACACACACACACACACACACACACACATACACACACGTGTGTATGTGTGTGTGTGTGCATATATGATTTACTTTGAGAAATAGGATCATATGATGATAGAGGCTGAGAAGTTCCACAATCTGCCTTCTACAAACTCATGAGAGGCTCATGGTGTAAGTTCCAGTCCAAGTGCAAAAGACCAATATCCCAGCTGAAAAACGGAACAAATTTTTCCTTAGTCCATCTTCTGTTCTGTTCAGGCCTCAAACAGATTGGATGAGACCCGCCCACACTGGGGAGGGCAATCTGTTTTGTTCATCCCCTTGGATAAAATATTATTCTGTACAACATTTGCAGACCCACCCAGAATAATGTTTAATTAAACGATGTGGCCATCCTATGCCCTAGTTATATTGACACATAAAATTAACCATCAGGGTATAAGACAGACCTGGGTCAAGTCCCCAGTTCTGTCACTCACAACTTTTGATTTCAGCAAGATGCTCTTAGCTTCAGTTTTCTTATCTGCAAAATGTTCATAGCATCCTTTCCTAGAGTGGCTATGAATATTAAAGAAGTGTGTTAAAATGATTTTTTCCCTCCACAGAGTGGGCTCTGAGAAGCAGTTGTTTCATTTTTAATCTTTTAAATCTCTTACCTCTCTCTTTAAACTGAATTTGCTTCCCATGATATATCTTATCATATTTTGTCCACTCTAATTTTTAAGTAAACAGTGAGTGGCCAGTGAAAGTGACTCTACCATTTTCTCTGAGATAATGTTTCACAGATTAAGAGATCTCATTGCCATGGAATGTTTCCTGATCTTCAGCTGAAAGTAAATAGTCTTGCTAGTACCATATATAGAAAATTATGATGAGCATGGTTTGTGACTTGATACTATATCAACCATGGAAAAAGAAAAATTAGGTTTTGTCTTAAATCACTTTCTCAAATCATAGTAGTCCAATTTTTTTGGTATTTACATTATTTTCTTTTTTCCTATCATGAGAATTATCTTTTGTTTCCCTTGGTAAATTTTATTTTTTTAAACTTTTTATTGGAGTATAACTGATTTACAGTATTATGTTGCTTTCTGCTGTATTGCAAATTAAATCAGTTATACATATACATATATCCAATTCTTTTTTAGATTCTTTTCCCATGTAGGTTATTAAATAATACTGAGTAGAGTTCCCTGTGCTATACAATAGGTCCTTATTTGTTATCTACTTTGTATATAGTAGATATATTTAGGGCTTCCCTGGTGGCTCAGCTGGTAAAGAATCTGCCTGCAATGTTGGAGACCCGGGTTTGATCCCTGAGTTAGGAAGATCCCCTGGAGAAAGGAATGGCTATCCACTCCAATATTCTTGCCTGGAGAATTCCATGGATGGTATAGTCCTTGGGGTTGCAGAGTTGGACACGACTGAGTGACTTTCACTTTATATGTATAGTAGTATGTTTATGTCATGCCCAGTCTCCCAATTTATCACTCATCCTCCTTTCCTCCTGGTAACCATAAGTTTGTTTTCTACATTTGTGACTCCATTTCTGTTTTATAAATAGGTTCATTTGTGCCATTTTTTTTAAGATCCCACATATAAGTGATATCATACGTGATATCAAATACATATCATATTTGTCTTTCTCTATTTGACTTACTTCACTATGACAATCTCTAGGTCTATCCATGTTGCTGCAAAGGACATTATTTCATTCCTTTTATGGCTGAGTAATATTTCACTATATGTATATGATATATGTAGCACATCTTCTCTACCCATTCCTCCTTAAGTCACATAGTGGCTTCCATGTCTTGGCTATTGTAAACAGTGCAGTGAACATTGAAGTGCATATACCTGTTAGTATTATAGGTTTCTCAGGTTATATGCCCAGGAGTAGGATTGCTGGATCATATGGCGGTTCTGTTTTTAGCTTTTTAAGGAACCTTTATGTTGTTCTTCATAATAGCTGTACCAGTGTACATTCCCACCAATGGTGTAGAAGGTTCCTTTTTTTCCTCACCTTCTCCAGCTTTCATTGCTTGTGGACTTTCTGATGATTACTGTTCTGACCTGTATGAGGTAGAACCTCATTGTTGTTTTTATTTCCATTTTTATGATAATTAGTGATGGAGAGCATCTTTCATGTGCTTTTTGGCCATCTGTATGTCTTTTTTTGGAGAAATGTCTATATAGATCTTCTGCCCATTTTTTTTTTTTTTTGCCCATTTTTTAATTGGGTTGTTTGTTTTTTGACATAGAGTTGCATGAGCTGTTTGTGTATTTTGGAGATTAATCCCTTGTCAATCGCTTAGTTTGTAAATATTTTCTCCCATTCTGTGGGTTGTCTTTTTGCTTTGTTTACATTCAGTAGTTTCCTTTGCTGTGCAGAAGCTTTTAATTTTAATTAGGTTTCATTTGTTTATTTTTGTTTTTATTTTCACTACTCTAGGTGGTGGATCAACAAAAGATACTGCTGTGGTTAATGTCTAAGTGTTCTGCCTATGTTTTCCTCTAACATTGTTATAGTGTCCAGTCTTACATATAGGTCTTTGATCCATTTCAAGGTTATTTTTGTATATGGTTTGAGAGAGAGTTCTAATTTCATTTTTTTACATGTTGCTGCCCAGGTTTCCTAGTACCACTTATTGAAGAGACTGTATTTTCTCCATTATATATTCTTGCCTCCTTTGTCATAGATAGTTGTCATAGTTGACCATAAGTGCATGAGTTTATTTCTGGATCTTCTATCCTTTTCCATTGTGCTCTATTTTTGTTTTTGTGCCAGTGCCATACTGTTTTGATGAATGTAGCCTTGTAGTATAGTCTGAAGTCAGGGAAGCTGATTCCTAAAGCTGTGTTTTTCTTTCTTAGGATTGCCTTGACTATTAAGGGTCTTTTGTGTTCCCATTCCCTTGGTAAATTTCATTAATAAATTCATGGGTAAGTTTTCAGTCATTCTAAGCAATGTTTCAAAATGTCTCTTTCACTTGACCCTGGTAGAAAGGGTACTTCATATATTATTTACCTCTTGTTTTGTCATCTTCTATGAAACAACCTTGTGGCTGTGATTCTGACTAAGGACTAGCAAAAGCCATTTTATTATTTTATGGTACAAAGTTAGTATTATTTTAATGATCATTTCTTGGTCACTAATCACTGAATAAGTTTTTGTAGCCTCAGTAATCTAACTTACACTTTAAAAATTCTGAGTTTTTGGAAGTGTTTTTTCACTTTAAATAAGGGACCCTTAATGGATTCTTATTTAAAAACTAACATAGCAGATGTCAGTTTTTAAAGCATTTTACTATGTTTCCCTTTCTGTCTGTTCTGATATAAAAACTGTCAGGAAGTTATAGCTAATCTGGCAGGGTAAAATGAAATAATTATTTTATGACTTTGATCAATGGAAATAAACACCCTGGATAACTCAAGCTCATTTCCCACTTTTTCTTTAATAACATTGACAGAAAAGTTACAGTGGATTTTAGGTAATTGTCTCAATTTTGTTCCATTTGCCTGAGTAAACACAGCTAATGGGTCTGTTTTACGTAATGAAATGTTATGGGAAATTCAAAACACAACCTGGCAGGGATTTTCAGGGGTCATCTGGAGCATCTCACTTCCTCTAGGCAGACTTCTTGTAAATCTTCCTTTGGAAGAGAATGTCTTTGTTTAGGTTAAGATCTGCAGATGACACAAGTCTGAGTGATCTCATAAATATGAGTAAGTCTCAAAACAATATTCTGGAAATGAAGATGCTTTATCTGTAAGAGAAAGATGATGGTGACAGGAATAAATAAACTGTGTATTTTACTTCAAATCTCAATTGCACCTGTAGAAGCTGTGGAACAGGAGTGGAGAGAAATAGCAAGATATAATGAAGAAAGATGGTGGCTAGATCAAATCTCATATTGCAGCCCTCTTCAGAGTATTAACTGATGTGCTGGTTCCTACCTGGCTGGAAGCAGCCACTTGTGCTCTCAGTCTGGTAGGGAAATGGATGATGGTCCACAGCTTCAGAGACAGGCAACTCCCCTGGGAGAACAAAAGTGCCATAAATTTAGCTTATATGTTCAAATGACACTATCTAATGGAGCATGAACTGGAGAACTGGTCTTTTCTTTTATGTTTTCTCTCCCTGTGTAAAAGATTATCTCAGCTACAGAGAAGGAGAAGAGTTCAGAGAAAAAAAATAAGGGCCAGTAGCAATGTGCAGACATATGAATGAAAGATTCTCTATGAATCCAGAGCATGATTTTTTTAAATGGTACATTGTCTGTCCCTCTGGAAATTGAATATAATTGAGATTCGTTTTTCCTGGACTTCCCTGGTGGCTCAGATGGTAAAGAACCTGCCTGCAATGCAGAAGCCTCAGATTTGATCCCTGGGTCAGGAAGATCCACTGGAGAAGGAAATGGCTCCAGTATTTCTCTCCTGGAGAATTCCATGAACAGAGGAGCCTGGGAAGTCCATGGGGTCACAAAGAATCTCTCATGTGAATGAGAGAATCCCCATGAAATCCAATAAAGTGGAAGTCACTCAGTTGTGTCCGACTCTTTAACATCCAGAAGATGATTTTTTAAAAAGTGGTATCTTGTCTGTCCCTTTGGAAATTAAGCAGAGTTGAGATTGTTTATTCTGATATTCTTACTGCTTATTAATTAGAAACCAAGTGGTATCATACCTCCTTCATCTAACATTTAGGAAGAATTTGGGAGATTGTCTACATTCACCTTTGACTACAATTCCTCTAAATTACATGTTCTATCTACCCCACTCTCACTCTGCTCGGACCAGATAACTGTTGATTTTAGTTCTGATCTTGCCCTAAATTAATGAATTCCGGACCTCCTGGATTTCTATGCTGCTGTCTGCATGAGGGCATCTGTGGAACAGGAGTAATCATGTGGCATGAATTCTTTCTGTTCTTTTAACCTTCCCTTCTTTTACGCTTCCCTTCACTTCTTTCCCTGCCTTTTACATCTCTTTACAACAACTCTAGATGAAGTTGTATGGTTATATCAGACTTGGCTGATGGCTGGGTTAATGAAAATAGGATGTTTTACGTCTGGTTTTGCATCCCTCTAGATATGCTTTCACCCATTATCCTCTGAGTCCTAGTTGCCTGCTGGATAGAGAGCTCCAACTGCCTTCTGATTTGCCTCCTCCACTAATATTGCCACCTGTTTCAGCCTCTCCAAATGAGTTCTGGGCTTTGACACAGCCTCCATCAAGCCCACTAGAGTGCAAGTGATAGTGTTTTTGATACTTGAATATGACCTCACTGGACCCACCTGCCTCTGCTTCATCTGTCACTATGCTGTGCTTAGTCACTCAATCGTGTCCAACTCTTTGTGACCCTGCGGGCTGTAGCCCACTGGACTTCTCTGTCCATGGGGATTCTCCAGGCAAGAATACTGGTGTGGGTTGCCATGCCCTCCTCCAGGGTATCTTCCCAACCCAGGGAACCCAGGTCTCCTGCATTGCAGGCAGATTCTTTACCACCTGAGCCACCAGGGAAGCCCAAGAATACTGGAGTTGGTAGCCTCTCCCTTCTCCAGAGGATCTCCCTGACCCAGAAATCAACCCAGGGTCTCCTGCATTGCAGGCAGATTCTTTACTAGCTGAGCTATCAGGGAAGCCCCACTTTCCAAATCAAATGAAACACATCAATGCTGAAAGTGGGATCTGGCTTCCCAGAGTGGCCATATACACAAGTAAGAGATGCAAAGGAGTGATGCTCCATAGAATGAATAGAACTTGGACCAGCACTGGACACAAAATTTAAAGGGTTATATAGAAGCTTTACACTTCCTTCAAATACATGACCCTCTTGTCACCCCCATCCTGTTCTGCAGATAAATTTTTACTTTCCACTTCACAGAGAAAATATGTTCATTGTTTTTCAATTTTTCAGATGTTTGCGTACTCACCATTTGCACTTACAGTTTAGTATGTGAAGAATGGGAGCGCTATCATTTGAGAACTCCTTCAGTTTTCTGCTATAAAATCTATAAACCTGGTTACATCTGTTTCCCTCCTTCCCTATGTCCCTGGCGTCTCATTGATGGTAGCTGAGACTCACGGTCACCTCGGCTGCAAGGCAAGCTGGGAAACTGGGCATTTGGAAAAGTAAATGGGATTGTCCTGATTGCCTGAGACTTAATACATTGTTTCTCTGTGTCGAACCAGGGATTTGTTATCAAGGCAGTTTGTTTAGCTCTGTCTGTAGGTGATAACCAAGAGGGAACTTGTGAAGGAGGACTTGTATCCTTATTCCATTTTAGCAGCATGCTCTAATCATAGTTATTATTCTACCAACCCTGGCACAGTACCTCCAATATATTTCTCCAGTGTTAGAGAGACAGTATACTTAATGTTCCACAGCTTGCATAATTGTAAAGCCTACAGAAGCAATAAAAAAAGAAAACCCAGCATATTTTGACTTTCTGTTGAGAAAGATAAATTTCTCAGCACATCTGCCATCAACCTCTTCTCTCCTTATAGATGGAAAAACAGTTTCTTCGGAATTTTAGAGGTTGTTGCAGTTAGACTGTAAAGCAATTTTTAGATGATGATGTAATGAGGAAATTTTTAACACTTCCTCAATTTAGTCAATCCTTAAAATGCTGTCTGTCTAGTATTTCCTCTGTAACAACTGGTTCGGAACTAAGAATTATGAAATTGTAATTCAGATTGTGGTAGGATCTCCATAATGATTTTCTGTGTATTCCAGGAACCATGATGGCTTGGGTCTGTTGACCACAGTTATTTACACCATTTTTCTTCAGTTTGATAATCAGACTTAAAATTTACTCCTGGATCCAGTTTAACTTGTATATTTCAATCTGAGATATAACTGATTACTTAACTTCAGGTCTAAAATCTTGAATGAGAATTCCTCAGGAATAACCTGAATAAAGCTAGACTCTCATAATTCCAGTTTACAAAAGGTGTCACATTAAAAGGAAGCACAAATTATTTCCACAATCCTTAAAGAATAATGTCAGTCTTCAAAGCAGATTTCTTTGAGGGAGTAACATATTACATGAAGTCATTCTCTTTAGACACCAACACACCCCATCTTTCATTTTCACTCTTTTTAAGATTATTTTTTAAATTAATTAATTTATTTGAATTGGAAGATAATTACTTTACAATATTATGATGGGTTTTGCCATACATCAACATGAATGGCTACAGGTATAGGTATACTTGTGTCCCCCCCCCATTCTGAATCCCCCCAACTCTATCCCACTGTGTGTTGTCCTAGAACACCAGCTTTTGGTGCCCTGCTTCATGCATCAGACTTGCAGAGGTCATCTATTCTACATATGGTGATGTACATGTTTCAACGCTACTCTCTCAAATCACCCCACATTTGCCTTCTCCCACTGAGTCCAAAAGTCTGTTCTTTATATCTGTGTCTCCTTTGTTGCATGAACCAGGGAAAAAAATCTCTTTCTCCTTGCCTGTCAAGCAGATGTTCCTATTCATTTCTGCATTTTGCACATGAACTTAAGCACAGGATTACAGTTCAGCTTCTACTCTACTGGGCTTCCCTTGTGGCTGGTAAAGAATCACTCTGCAATGTGGGAGACCTGAGTTTGTTCCCTGGGTTGGGAAGGTCCCCTGGAGAAGGGAAAGGGTACCCACTCCAGTATTCTGACCTGGAGAATTCCATGGACTATATAGGCCAGGGGGTTGCAAAGAGTCAGACACGAGTAAGTGATTTTCACTTTCTACTGTTTTGAAGTTTTATTATCCTCCTGATAGTACCCTTGACCTTGCAAAGATGTAGTTTTTCTCTCATTCTGAGTGAAATTATGTGAATAGACAACTCTTTGGCATTACCATCAATGAAATTTTCTACCTCACTGTAGAAACCACCAAGATACTGTTACTTTTGCACAGACAAAGTGGCACTCAGAGGGAGTAGACAGCTTCCACGTGAACGTCCAAAGGGGGAACTGGTGATGTAGGTTTGGAGATGGACCAGACACTGAGGTGGAGTTTGAGGTGCTGCCAGTGAGGGAGCATTCATTCATTCATTCCCAGATTCACAGTCCCTTCCACTGTTACAGCCTTCCAATTTACAACTAGTGACACTTTTAACAATTGGGAGGCCACTTTGTGCCAGGAGCTGTGTGTTCCATCTGCCATCAGGACTTCTCATCATCAGCCAGATAAATGATCAGATCCCACATCCCATCTTATTGATCTTCAGTTCAGTTCAGTCACTCAGTCGTGTCCTACTCTTTGCGACCCCATGGACTGCAGCACACCAGGCTTCACCATTTCTTGGAGATTGCTCAAACTCATGTCCATCAAGTCGGTCATGCCATCCAACCATCTCATCCTCTGTCATCCCCTTCTCCTCTTGCCTTCAATCTTTCCCAACATCAGGGTCTTTTCTAAGGAGTCAGTTCTTTGCATCAGGTGGCCAAAGTATTAGAGTTTCAGCTTCAGCATCAGTTCTTCCAATGAATATTCAGTACTGATTTTCTTTAGAATTGACTGGTTGGATCTCCTTGCAGTCCAAGGGACTCTCAAGAGTCTTCTCCAATATCACATTTCAAAAGCACCAATTCTTTGGTGCTCAGCTTTCTTTGTAGACCAACTCTCACATCCATACATGACTACTGGGGAAACCATAGCTTTGACTGTATGGACCTTTCTTTGGTAAAGTAGTGTCTCTGCTTTTTAATATGCTGTCTAGGTTGGTCATAGCTTTTCTTCCAAGGAGGAAGTGTCTTTTAATTTCATGGCTGCAGTCACCATCTGCAGTGATTTTGGGGCCCCCCCCCCAAAAAAAAAGTCTGTCACTGTTTCCATGGTTTCCCCATCTATTTGCCATGAAGTGTAGGGACTGGATGCCATGATCTTAGTTTTTTGAATGTTGAGTTTATTATTAATCTTATTGATTGCTTGTTGGACCACTACTAATACCAACAATCACATGTTGAGGTCTCTGGAAGCACACATTGAGATGGAGGTGAAAAGGCAATTTTTTAAAATTAGGAATTAACCCCTGTGAAGGGGAAAAGGAAGAAGCTGAATTTGGCAGAGGAAGAAATTGCAAGGCAGAGCTGACACAATCTTATTAAATCTGCAGGGAGTGTTTGAGTGAGGCTAGCCCCTCAGAGTATCCTAGATCAGGATCAAATTAGCTGGCCTCTGTACTCCTACCTCATTTAGCAACCAGATGCAGCCTGTCCTCAAGAAATGATTTACTGTTTGTAGATTTTTTGATGATGTCATTCGGAGCAGTGTGCAGTCCAAGGGACTCTCAAGTTTTCTCTAGCAATAATCCCACTACTGGGTAAATACCCTGAGAAAACCATAATTAGAAAAGACTCATGTACCCCATGTTCTTTGCAGCAATGTTTATAATAGCTAGGACATGGAAGCAACCATGGCCATCCTACCCATCAACAGATGAATGGATAAAGAAGTTTTGGTACATATATACAACAGAATATTACTCAGCCATAAAAAAGAATACATGAGTCAATTCTAATAAGGTGGATGAACCTAGAGCCTATTATGCAGAGTGAAGTAAGTCAGAAAGAGAAAAAGCAAATATCATATATTAATGCATATATATAGAATCTAGAAATATGGTACTGATGAACCCATATGCAGGGCAGCAGTGGAGACTCAGACATAGTGAATAAACTTGTGGACACAGTAGGGGAAGGGGAGGGTGGGGTGAATGAAGGGAGTAGCATGGAAACATACATTACCATACGTAAAATAGATAGCCAGTGGGAATTTGCTCTATGATGCAGGAGGCTCAAACCCAGTGCTGTGATAACCTAGAGGGGTGGGATGGGGTGGGAGATGGAAGGGAGCTTGAGGGAGGGGGTGTATGGACATATGTATACTTATGGCTGATTCATGTTGATGTATGGCAGAAACCAACACAGTATTGTAAAGCAATTATCCTGCAATTAAAAACAAATAAATAGGCTCAAAAAAAAAAAAACAAATAAATTATATGAAAAAGGAAGGGGTGACTTTAGATGAGCAGACTCTCTTTAGCTATTGCCAATGAGGAGAGTACTGACAGCTTGTAGGGGGTATTTCACCATACTCCCAACAACTGGTCAGTAAGTTCTTCTTTGAAAGGTTCTGAAGGTGCATGCCTGCCTCTCCTGTGGCTGTGCTGGGCAGAGAGAGGTTTCCATTGAGGAAAGAAAGAAAATGGAAATTTGATGTAGCTTGTGAAGATAGAACTTTTTTTTTTTTCTTCACAAGTTCAAAGTTCCAGAGAATAAAACCAAGGGTCTAGGAGAAGGAACAGAGCAGAAATCTGAGTTGGCAAAAAGGAAGACCAACACATGAGGAGTGTTAAAACAGAAGAGAGGATAGCTAAACAGAGAGTTTACAGCTTGGAAGATGATGCAAAAAAGAGAAATAAGAAGCGTTGTCTGTCTCCACAGTCTTTAAGCCATCTGGCTTCACTGATTTTAACTATCTTAAAGGAGGGTGTGGCAGCTATTTGTGGAGTTGCACGTTTAATTTCCTTCTGATCTGAAAAAGTCAATGGCCCCATCCATTGAGCAATGACAAATGAACCATGATTCTTAGTCATGATATTAATTTTTTATTTTTATAATTTAAAAGTTTATTTATTGATTGATTTTTGGCTGCACCGAATCTTCGTTGCTGCACACGGGCTTTCTCTAATTGTGGCAAGCAGGGGCTCTTCTCTAGTTGCCGTCATGGGTTTCTATTGCAGTGGCTTCTCTTGTTGCAGAGCATGGGTGCTTCAGCAGTTGCAGTACACAGGCTTAGTTGCCCCATAGCATGTATCATCTTCCAGAATCAGGAATGGAACCCATATCCCCTGCATGGGCAGGTAGAGGCTTAACCACTGGACCACCAGGGAAGTCCTGGTCTTGATCTTTAAACTCAGTACTAGATGCTAATGTTTCTGTGTCCATTTTTAATGCTTTTAGCTGACTTGGAAAGACTTAAGTCTGAGACCTAACAGAACCTGTCAGAGCTGATGAGATAATGTAGAAAAGGTTTGCATTCTCACATCCAAGATATGCCAGTTCTCTAGAGTCTTCATTTTAACACAGGGCTTACCATCTTTCAGGTCAGCAAGTTATTCATCAGAATTAAGAGGAATGAACAGGTGCACTTTTCTTTGTAGTAAAAAAGTTAATAATAAACCTGTTAGTATGTACTGCAAGCAGACCCCGAGACAACTTGGATATTTGCTGCACATCTTATAGCCTGAAAAAGTATTTTCCTTGCTCTTAATTCTTAGGTTATCAAAGATTTAAGTACCTGTGCATGTACTTTAAAAGAGAGATGGTATACTACTCTTCAAATTTCAATTTTCAGTTAACAATATAGTGTTTAGTGAAATACTTTTATAAAGGAAATGCAAGCTGTGGATGGCTTTATTTTCTCTTATGTACATTGGCATTGAGTTTGCTGTTTGACAAGTGAATCTGCACAAATGGTTTAAATGTTTACATTACATGCTTACTATTAATCTCAAAGAATGTTTTTTGAACTGTGTGGACTTGGTTTGAAACCCAGTAACTTTATGAGAGTTGGCAGCCATGACCTGGCCACATGAATTAGGTACTAGATTCTACCCATGTTGGGGAAAACACACCACTTAGGAATATAGAGGGAGGGAATAGAGCAGTGGTCCTTTTAATATTTCATTTTATTAGTAATATTATATTATATGATATATTATATGACATAATATGACATAACATAATATGACATTATATTATATGACTATTATATGACATAAGAAAATTCAATTTTTAAAAAATTAACCCAAAGTGGGACTTCCTGGTGGTCCAGTGGCTATGATTCTAAGCTTCCAATGCAGGGGTCCAGTTCGATCTCTGATCAGGGAACTAGAACCTACAAGCCATAACTAAGAATTCACAGGTCACAACTAAAGATCCCACATGATGCAACTAAGAGCCAGTGCAGCCAAATAAATAAAATAAATATTAATAAATAAATTAATTAACCTAAAGAGTGAGCTTTAATCATGACTTCTATTTTTAATACCCATTCCATGGTTGTTTTACCCTCAGGAAGTACTTCCAGGTAGCTATCGTATCATTCATTCATAGTCCAGTTTACCTTTTTCTTTTTTCTTAAATGTACAAATTCACTTCCTAATATGTCTGCTTCTTTAAGTTCAGGACTTTATCTTTAAGGGCTCAGAAGCAAAATAATGTGTTTAAACATATGTTGGAACTCTGCGAATGTTTTTACAAATAAAAATAAGTTTTTGTAAGTTACTTGTTATTTTTTATAAATAACTTAAAAATAAAGATAGTTCAGAAATACTAGAATTTACAGTGGACTAGAAACTAAGTGACTAATTTTTATATGTTTAAATATTTTGCAGAATTATATTTTATATTGACTTTCCTTAGGCTTCTACATCTTTATTATAGTTCTACCATTTATTCACATGCTAGGTGCCTTATGGATATTATAACTCATACCCTCTTTTCCGATTAAAATGAGCCATTTTTTTTCTCCCTCAGGTAGTTTTATAGACTTGGAAAACTAAATATTATGTATTAATCAGTAAATGTTCTATATAGGATATTATTTTATCATGGAAGCAAAGTTCACTAAGACATAATATATGATATTGTCAACTTGACTCTAAATCAAACTAGTCAAGTTTAAGCATCTAAAATCTTTTGGAGATCTTATATGCTTTGTGAAAACACATGCCCTCAACATTAACAGTCAATAGATTTAGAATTTAGATCCAGCTCCTAGACTGAAAATAGATAATCAAAAATATTCTTTTATTGATTCATTTTAATAGTTTTACTGAAGTATAGTTGATATACAATAAACATAAACTGCATATACATACAATTTGGTGCATTTTGATGTGAATATATTGATTTGGCTAAAAAGTTCATTCAGGTTTTTCTGTACCATTTTGTGGAAAACTCCAAACAAAATTTTTGGCCAACCCAGTATATATGAAACCATTGGTCATACCCAGAGTTCTCTCCTGTCCCTTGGAAAGCCATCCTATCTGTCCCTCCCATACCTTCTTCCCAGACAGACACTTCTTTGCTTTCTGTCACTGTTGATTAGTTTTGATTTTCTACAGTTCTGTTTAATAGAATCTTGCAGTATGTACTTTCTTTTAGATCTGTCACTCAGAATGATTTTGAGATGCTTGCATGTTTCTTCGTGTTTAATTTGTACATTTCTTTTTACTGCTGAGTTTCATTCCTTTGTATAGATAGACTGCTATTTTATTTATTTATTTTTAAATCCATTTACCTCTTTATGGGCCATTTCCAGTCTGGGGATATTACAAATAATGTTGCTATGAACATTCACATGAAAGTCTGTATATGGAAGCTTACTTTTTTTTCTCTTGAGTAAATACCTGGGATTTGGATGACTGCATCATATGGTGTGTATTTATGAACTTTTAAAGAAACCACTAAACCATTTTTCAAAGTAGTTGTACCATTTTACATTTCCCCCCATCTGTGTGTGAGGTCTAGTCCCTTCATATTTTCATCAACACTTGATATGCTTGGTTTATTAATTATTTCCCTCATGATGATGAGCATCATTTCATGTGCTTTTGTACACTGTGTTACATTTCTATGGCTGCTATAATAAATTATCACAAGCTCATTGGCTTGAAATAACAGAAAGTTCTCTTGCAGTTCTGGAGGCTAGATATCTGAAATCAGTTTTACTAAATTAAAATCAAGGTTTTAGCAGAAATTCTAGGGGAGAATACAATTTCTTTCCCTTTCCAGCATTTAGAGATGAATACCATGAATTCGTTGGCTCATGGTCCCTTCCTGCATCTTCAAAGCCATGACACAACATCTTCTCTCTCTGACTCTGCTTCCCTCTGCTTCTGTCACATGGCCTTCTTCTTGTCTGTGGTCAAAGCCATCAGCTTTCCTCTGATATGGCACACCTGATTGAATTTAGGGCCCACCCAGAAAAACCAGGATAATCTCCACATCTCAAGAATCTTAATTTACTCACATTTACAAAATATTTTTTTCCTCCCCAACTAGTGGTAATGAATCCACTAGTGAATTGATTGGCTCAGTGGTAATGAATCCACCTGCCAATGCAGGAGATGGGGATCAACACCGGGTCTGGAAGATCTTTTGGAGAAGGAAATGGAAACCTGCTTCAGTAATCTTGCCTGGGAATCCCCATGGACAGAGAAGCCTGGTGGGCTATAGTCCATAGCATCGCAAAGGGTTGGACATGACTGAGTGACTGAGCGCACACAAGAAAACACCCACAGATTCCAGAGATTACGACAGGGATAAATTTGTGGAAGCCATTATTCAGCATACCATGCCATTCTTTAGTTCTTCTTTGGTGTCTTATATGTTCAGATTTTTAGCCTACTTTTTAAAATTTGAAAATCTTTTCTCCCAGTGTGGTTATGTGGCTTATGATTTTATTGATCTTAAAAGTGTCTTTTAAAGAACAGAGGTACCTAATTTTGAGTCTAGTTTATATACATATATGTTTTTTTGGTATCCTAAGAAACCTTTGAAAATCCAAGGACACATAGATTTTCTTCTATGCTTTCCTAAATTTTATAGGATTGGGTTTTGCATTGAAGTCTATGATCCAGTTGTGTTAATTTCTTTATATGGCACCCCATTCAGTTTAGTTCAGTTGCTCAGTCATGTCCGACTCTTTGTGATCCCATGGACTGCAGCATGCCAGGCCGCTCTATCCATCACCAACTCCCGGAGCTTACTCAAACTCATTTCCACTGAGTCGGTGATGCCATCCAACCATCTCATCCTCTGCCATCCCCTTCTCCTCCTGCCCTCAATCTTCCCAGCATCAGGGTCTTTTCAGATGAGTCAGCTCTTCACATCAGGTGGCCAAAGTACTGGAGTTTCAGCTTCAACATCAGTCCTTCCAATGAATATTCAGGACTGATCTCCTTTAGGATGGACTGGTTGAATCTCCTTGCAGTCCAAGGGACTTTCAAGAGTCTTCAATACCACAGTTCAAAAGCATCAATTCTTCAGCATTCAGCTTTCTTCATAGTCCAACTCTCACATCCATACATGACTACTGGAAAAACCATAGCCTTGACTAGATGAACCTTTGCTGGCAAAGTAATGTCTCTGCCTTTTAATATGCTGTATATGGCAGTAGACAGGATCTAAGTTCATCTTCTTGCATGTGGATTTCTAAATGTTTAATCACCATTTGTTGAAAAGCCTATCCTTTCTGCATTGAATTGCCTTTGCTTCTTTGTCAAAAAACATTTATGTAAGTGTGGGTCTATTTCTGGACCATCTGTCCTATTTCATTCAAATACTTGTCTTTCTTGATGCCAGTGCCACACTGTCTTAGATTACCATAACTTTATAAGTTTTGAAATCAAGTAGCTTAAGTCCTTCAGGTTTGTTCTTTTTGAAATAGTTTTGGCTATATAATGTCCTTTGTATTTCCATGTGAGTTTTATAGTGTCTAGCAAAAAATATAACATAAGGAAAATCCAGTTGAGATTTTGACATGATTGCATGGAATTACCCATGGGCAAAATATACTAGGGCTTCTTTACATTAACTCAGAAATATTTTTTTAGTTTTCAGAGTCCAGACATTTATTTATTCCTATGTATTCTTTATCTGTACCAAATACCATTAAGGAAAGTAGGTCATGGGAATGAATACCCATAGTATTCTTGCCTAGAGAATTCCATGGACGGAGTAGCCTGGCAAGCTATATAGTCCGTGGGGTCACAAAGAGTCAGACATGGTGAGTGAATAACATTTTCACCAGTATAAAAACCTTAAACACTTAAAAATATTTCTCTGAAAATATGTTGTATTTTGTTGAAAGACATTGGTTTTCTTTTTGGAGGTTATTTCTATGGTTTAAAAAATACATCTAGCAATATGGCCCTTTCCTAGAAGTAACCAGTTTCATATCCTTGATTTCTGCAGCATTTTACACAGTCCATTTCTTATGAGAATCTCAACACAAAAATACACATTTCTAATTTATCTTTCTGTCAAGTGTATGATAAAGTTAGAGAACCTGGCAGTTAAATAGTTTAACAACTGTTCCAGTTCATCAACAAAGTACAGAAGTATGATACTTATTTCTTTGAATTACAGGACCCCTGATTATATTCCAGCAAATTTGCTTTCATTCCCCCCCCCCATTTTTAAGAGCCATGAAATAGGGCTTTAATTGATATTCTATATACATATGGTCATTATATAAAATACAACAAGATTTCTAAATAATGTATCAATATTAAGTTTAAAGTATAATTGCCAAAAGCATGGGAGTTAGGGCTTCCCAGATGCTGCTAGTGGTAAAGAATCCACCTGCCGGGAATCCAAACTAGTACAGCCACTATGGAAAACAGTGTGGAGATTTCTTAAAAAACTGGAAATAGAACTGCCATATGACCCAGCAATACCACTTCTGGGCATACACACTGAGGAATCCAGATCTGAAAGAGACACGTGCACCCCAATGTTCATCGCAGCACTGTTTATAATAGCCAGGACATGGAAGCAACCTAGATGCCCATCAGCAGATGAATGGATAAGGAAGCTGTGGTACATATACACCATGGAATATTACTCAGCCGTTAAAAAGAATTCATTTGAATCAGTTCTAATGAGATGGATGAAACTGGAGCCCATTATACAGAGTGAAGTAAGCCAGAAAGATAAAGAACATTACAGCATACTAACACATACATATGGAATTTAGATAGATGGTAGTGATAACCCTATATGCAAAACAGAAAAAGAGACACAGAAATACAGAACAGACTTTTGAACTCTGGGGGAGAACGTGAGGGTGGGATGTTTTGAAAGAACAGCATGTATGTTATCTATGGTGAAACGGACCACCAGCCCAGGTGGGATACATGAGTCAGGTGCTCGGGCCTGGTGCACTGGGAGGACCCTGAGGAGTCGGGTGGGGAGGGAGGTGGGAGAGGGGATCGGGATGGGGAATACATGTAACTATATGGCTGATTCATGTCAATGTATGACAAAACCCACTGAAATGTTGTAAAGTGATTGGCCTCCAACTAATAAAATAATATTAAAAAAAAAAAAAAAAAAAGAATCCACCTGCCAATGTAGTAGACACAAGTTCCATCCCTGGGCCAAGAAGATCGCCTGCAGTAGCAAATGGCACCCCACTCCAGAATTCTTGCCTGGAAAATTCCAGGGGCAGAGAAGTCTGGCAGGCTGCTGTCCATGGGGCCACAAAGAGTCAGATAGACTGATTGAGCACACACATACAAACAGGAGCGAAACATGAATGTCTTTGTGGTCCAAAGTGTGTTCTATTTGCATTCCATCACTGTAATAAGTGAAAATCATTTCTGTATCTATTTTTCAGTTCAAGCAGCATAAAGTAAAATTTTTCTTCTCATTGATACTCAGAGGTTAATACACAAAAAGCTTATAAAAATCACTATGCTACTTATCAAAGAGCAAAGCTCAAGATTATAGCCCTGTGAACTAGTAGGTGGTTTTAAAGGGAATGATATAAGTTGTATAACCACCCTTCTAATTGTTTTATTACAATGTTAGTTTTTTTCCAGAGAAATAAGATAAGCGAAATGGATACTGTCTAGTGGCTAATTGTGTAAACTAGTTAAATGGGTTACATTTCAACAAATATTTGTATATTCAGCTACTTTAGAAATAGTTTTAGCAGTTAAACAGTATGTTTCAATATGCCTGTAGTTTCAAATATTTGGCCATAATGCATTTGGAAAGGATTAAATTCTTCTCACTAGAAATGCTATTTTATAGATTTCTATTTATAAAGTTCAAGGTAAATAGAATTTTAGGCTGTAGCACCTTCTGATGATTTTTAAGGTAATGTCAATTTCATCTTTAATGCAGAAAATGACTGTCACTGTGAGTTGACTAAGCTTTTTGTTGTCAAAAATTATTACTATTTTTATACCACCCTGGTATGCCAGTAAATATTTTTGACTTCATTATCATGCCCAGGGCTTTATAATATCGCTTAATACAGGATGAAAATATTTGTCCACTTTTGGTTTGGATGTTTGTGAACATGAATGATTGTGGGGAATCAAATGTAGTTGTTAAAAAGGGTTTTCACTGATGAATAATAAAATCCCTCAGAGGTATGGGTACATGTATTTTTAATAGGTACATTTATTTAATTACCATCAGCCATTTGTAGTATGTTCCAGTCGGTCCCTATTAACTGACTTAAAAAAATAGTTATTAAGCCAAGGCTTCTCAGACCTTCTGAGCAAGACTGACTTCTGTTTAAATAGAAATTCAAATTTATAAAGTATTTAAAAAATACTAAATTATGTTTTCAGCATGCAGCTTATTTTGGAGCTAAGGGCTGACTAACTTGGATGGTTTTTTAGGTTGCTTTTGACTAAGTTAGAAATAAGTATTTTAAATATATGGCATAAAACCTACCTCTAAAGGACCTAAATGACCTATTATAAAACAAGCTTATTTTTAATAATTAGACACTGCATTTGTTTACATGTATACTCCAGAGTGCCTCTGAAAAATTCAATCCCCACATTTTTACTTTCCTAGAAACAGTGATGGACTTGTTCTAACTAGCTTTACTTGAGTTTCTTTCTCAGTTGCTTTCAGGGCAAATGGTTTGAATCACCGTGTTGTTCAAGTTGATAGTATATGATGATTTAACCCTCAGAATGCTGGTGCTGTGTACTTTGGCATTAATCCAAGTCACCATGAGATACACATAGGGCAGACTTTGTCTTTGCTGAAATCATGAAAACACTGCAATTTCAGAGTATGTGCTACCTGCTCCAAAATAATAAACTCCTACTACCGCTTTCATTCATGAGTCCATAAAGAGCTCCCCGTGGCTCCCTTAAAACTAAATCAGGAATGTGTTTTTTCAGTGGATATTCATTTCAGTGGGTATCATATTAATGAGTGGATTTCAGGTGCTGTTGTTATTCATTTTAGAAGAAGATTTTCACAGGAAACTAGCTGCATTTCAAAATTTAGCTCTAGTTTCTCGTAGATAATTCTTCCTGACTCTATTTTCTTTGAGTAGGTAAAAACTGAACACACAATTGTTTGTACTCAAAGTTGCTAACTAGAGTTTCAAGCCAAGAGCTTCTAGAGTCAGCCTCTTTTGTTAGCATTTGCAGCCAAACTACATGAAAAGTTAATTTTAAGATCAGCTATGTTTAGAAGTACCTTGAAAAGAAATCCTACAGCTACATTTCCAACTATCAGGCTTAAATCAAAGGACTTGATCTGCTGGAGGAGTCCTGAGAGATAAGGATGCATGAAGTCTCAGTGGTAAATCAGTTTAACATAAATAAGTTTTCAAAATGTTTAAATTCAGTGTGGCTGACTTTTTCAGTCTACAGAAAACCAAATAGTCTGCTTAACAAGTGATTTCATGTTTTTTCTCCAGTGTTGCAGTATCAAGACAACCAGAGAATCAGAATCATTACTTCTGAAATTTAGAAAATTGAATTGAATAGATATTAGAAATGGGAACAAAAAGAGATAAGTATTTCTTATTTTCTTAAAGCTTTAAGAATTTATTTAAGCAAAAATTGATTCAAATCAGGCAGCACCAAACCAGAGTGATTAGAAGAGCTAGTGAGATAAGTATTTCCAATTCTATTTTGAATTATTTATACATACTCAAGAATATATTTAAGTCCCATAATATTTAATATACTTTGGATGTTACATTTTAGCATTAATCTATCCTAAGTTCATTTTGGCATATGTAGGTATTTGTGCATGTGTGGCATGTATATGTATATTGTGTGTGCCTATATATATGTGTATATATAAAATTTAACATTAACATAGCATGTCTCTTGGTTGATCATTCTGAAAATCAATTCAGAAAACTTAGCTTTCTAAAAATTTAATTAAATTTATTCTCTATTTTTATCGTGGTGTAGTTGACATATAATATTATGTATTTCAAACATAGTGATTTGACATTTATATACATTATTAATTAATCACTATGATCAGTCCATTATTCATCACCATAAAAAGTTATTACAATATTATTGACTATATTTCCTCTGCTGTACATTACATGCCTATGACTTGTTTATTTTTTAACAAAGTTTGTACTTCTCAATCCCCTTCACCCATTTTGCCCATACCCCTCCTTCTGTCAACTCCGTTTGTTCTCTGTATCTGTGAGTCTGTTTCTGTTTTGTTTCATTTGTTCATTAATTTTGTTTTTTAGAGTCCTTTTATAAGTGAAATTATATGTATTTGTCTTCATCTGTCTTACTTATTTTACTTAGCATAAAACTCTATAGATCCATCCATGTTGTCATTAATGACATAATTTTATTCCTTTTTATGGTAAGTAATATTTCATTATGCATCTTAATCTGTTCCTCTGTTGATAGACACTTAGGCTGCTTCCATGTTTTGGCTATTCTATATAATGCTGCATTATCACTGGGGTACATGTATCTTTTTGAATTAGTGTTTTCATTTTGTTTTGGGAGTTTTTCTGGAGTAAATATCCTGAAGTAAATTTACTGGATCATATTGGTAGCTCTATTTTTAATTTTTTGAGAAATCTGCATTCTGTTTTTTATTATGTCTCCACGAGTTTACATTCCGACTAACAGTGTACAAGGGATCCCTTTTCTCCATAGCCTCACCAACATTTCTTTGTCTTTTTGATAACAGCTGAAGGTGTGAGGTGATATCTCATTGGGTTTTGACTTGCATTTCCCTGGTGATTAGTGATGTTAAGCATCTTTTCACGGGCCCATTGGCCATCTGTATGGCTTCCCTGGATTCTTCTCTGATTCTTGGACCTGAATTTTGCTTTATTTCCTTCCCCAAGTTAGGGAAGTTTTCAGTTATTATCATTTTTTTTTTTTTCAAGTAAGTTCTCTGTTCCCTCCTCTCTCTCTTCTCCTTCTGAGACTCTATCATTTGAATATATCTTGATGTTATCTCTGAAATCCTTTAAACTATTCTTTTTTAAAAATTCTTTTTTTCTTTTTGTTATTTCTATTGGGTGATTTCTACTACCCTGTCCTCCAGATTGTTGATTCGTTCCCCTGCATCCTCTAGTCTGCTGTTGATCCCTCTAGTTTATTTTTCATTTCAGTTTTTGTGTTCTTCACTTCTGATTGCTTCATTTTAAAACTTTCTCTTTGTTGAAGTTCTCACAGAGTTAATCCATTCTTCTCCCAGTTTTGCTTAGTGTCCTAATTAATCTTTGAGCTCTTTATTTGATAAAAGCTTATCTTTCATTTTATTTCTGAGGTTTTGTCTTGTTCTTTTGTTGGAAAGGTTTTCTTTCATCTCCTTATTTGCCTAATTCTCTGCGTTTGTATCTGTGTGCTGGGTATATTGGGCTTCCCTGGTTACTCAGATGGTAAAGAATCCTTCTGCCAATGCAGGAGACCCAGGTTCAATCCCTGGATCAGGAAGATCCCCTGGAGAAGGGAATGGCAACCCACTCCAGTATTCTTGTCTGGAAAATCTCATGGACAGAGGAGCCTGATGGGCTACAGTCCATGGGGTCACAAAGCGTCGGACACTATTGAGTGACTAACAATTTCACTTTTCAGTAGATGTATCAGCTACATCTTCCAAATTTAAAAGAGTGTCCTTATGTAGAAGATGTCCTGTGAGTCCCAGGGCTAAAATCTGGCAATAGAACCAGGTGCTCTGGGCGTAGCCTCTGTGTGGTCTGATGTACCCTTCTGTTGTGGTTGGGCCATAATTGCTCCAGGCATGCTGGTGTGTGAGACCAGCCTCTTGGAGTGGAAGATGCTTTAAAAGGGTGCTCCTGCTGCTAGCTGGGACTGCCTACCATGTGGGGAGAGCAGGAACCACTTTGGGAGGGCTGACCAGGACAGGCTGGTTGAGTGGGCACATAGTGTTAGCTAGGTTGATGGAGAGCAACAGAAATGGTACCTGCCAACAATGGTCCAGCTCTGTGGAAGGAGAAAAAAAAGAAAAAAAGGTATTTTCTTACCCAGAGAAAGTTCCACCAGATCCCTGCCCTTCCAATACATACCCTAAAATTAGTCACTGAATTTCTTCCACATATGACTCAGGCACTTTTAAAGCTGCTGCCTCTGCATTGGTACTTGGAGTTAGTGAGTTCGTTCATGAGCCCTTCAAGAGCAGAATCTTGGTTGCCCACAGCCTTCTGGTTCTGTTAGGTGATTTACTTCTTTCTCATTAAGAATCAAGTCCTTTTTGTAGCTGAGTGATATGACATTGTATATATGTACCACATACAAAAGTAAGTCAGAAAGAGAAAAACAAATGATACAGACGAACCTAGTTCCAGGGAGAAATAGAGAAGCAGATGTAGAGAATGGATGTGTGGACATGGCGGCAGGGGTGGGGGGGGGGTGACAAAGGGAAGTGTGGGGTGAATTTGGAGACGGTTTCACATCAATACACTGCTATGTGTATAATCGCCAGTGGGAACCAGCTGTATAGTGCAGGGAGCTCAGCTCAGTGCTCTAGATCGGTGGATGGGTGGGATGAGTGGGGTGGGGGGAGCGGTGGAAGAGAGGTCCAAGAGGGAGGGGATATACATAACATAGAGCTGATTCACTCTGTTGTACAACAGAACTAACACAACGTTGTAAAGTAATTATACTCCAATGTGGGGGGGGGGGGGGGCGGGAGAATCGTATCAAATATTGGGGGAAGAAATACATATGTAACAAAAATAATTCATTTATTTAACTTCTTTTTTTGTCAGCAAGCAGAATAGGAATATAAACTTCTTGAATTTTATTCCCCAGAAATTATCACTGAGTTTTTGAACCAGCTAAAGAAAGACTATCCTTGGAAGAATTAAAATATTGCGAGCAAAAACTTAAGACCAAATAATTCATGGATATATATACTTGACTCTGTTGCAACAAATACTATTATTGGAAAATATTGATATAAACAAGACGCTTCTCTCCCTTACTTATTCATAGATTTTTCTCCCTGTGGTATGTATATCAGAGGCCTGAAACAAAAGTGAAAGCAGACTTACTTCTTTCCGTATTTCTGTCTCTTCTGTCTTCCTTCTTTTCAGCCCAAGCACCAAATATTTATGTTCTGAACACTTGGCTAGGTGCCAGGGAACAAGAGATGAGTAAGATACAGTCCCTGACATCAACGGCTTTCCCATCTAGTGGTAAAGATGGAATACATAAATGCAAGGATTAAAGTGTTGTAGGCTGTCTCATAAAAGTGTATACCTCTAGGGAAAAGGAAAGAAGCATCTATGTGGGAGGACCTGAGAAGTATACAGATAAAATGCTGCTTGTGATGATTGTGAGCTTGTGCTTGCCAAGTGGACAAAGTCAGAAGAGTGTTCCAGAAAAAAGCAGTAGCACAAAAAAAGTAAAGAGAATCGAAGTGCTTGGTGAAGGCAGGAAGGTTTAAATAGTTTTGGTATGGCTGGAGTATAAGAGGTTAATGCAGGAATAATAAAGAGAAAGGCATCAAAGAGATAGACTAAAACAGTTTCGAATAGCTTTGATACTTTAGAAGTCTGGAGTTTGTGCTAAAAAGAAAAGAAACCTATAGAAGGATTTCTTGTTTATTTTAGTAATATCCATCTTGCAGCCAAGTGGAAGACAGTTTGCAGAGAGGCTCATGCAGAAGGATGGGGGAGGAAGGAGACTCTTTCAATAATTCAAGCAAAGATGAAGATTTAGATTAAGGCAGTAGCTAAAGCAATGGAGATAGAGGAGTGAGTACAGAATGAAGGTTATTTAAGGAAACTCTATCAGGGACTTCCCCGTTGGTCCAGTGGTTAAGGAAGACTTTGCCTTCCAGAGCAGGGAGTATAGGTTCAATCCCTGGTCTGGGAGCTAGGATCCCACACATGTAGGCGCCAAAAAACCAAAACATAAAACAGAAGCAATATTGTAACAAATTCAGTAAAGGCTTTTAAAAAAATGGTCCACATTGAAAAAAGAAAAAAGAAAGAAAGCTTTATCAGTATCAACTAGAGTGGAAAGCAAAGAGGCTCTTGGAAATTATTTTTTCCTATGTCCACCACGGAACAATAAGGCAAGTAGCCTGAATTCTCTACTTTTAAATTAATAGTTAAATTAATAGATCAATGATCACTTATTTATATAAAAGATAAGAAATATTTTCTGTGTAATTTTTCTATATGGCTTTAGGTGGATTTTCTTTTCTTTTTTTTTCCCCTCTCTCACATTATGTTACTTTTTCTTATTGCTGCTTGTGTCTTACAGAATTCATGCTGGGAAAGGGACTTTGTACCAACTCGGGAAAAGAAGAATTGTTTTCTTTATACGTAAATTCATTCACTCAACAAACATTTACATAGCATCTGCACTGTGTCTCCAGGGATATGAAAATAAAGTGATCTGATCCATGACCTTAACTTAAAGACTTCATACATAATGGAGAGAACATGTAGAAATCACTACTTTATAATATAATAAATTCCAGAATGGAGGTATATATAATAGATGAACTGCAGAGGAACACAGGAGAAAGTAAAAGTTGGAGGCAAACTTGAAAAATGAATAGTTTGCCATGGGGAGGGGGAGTGAGACAGGATGAAGACATTTTATATTCAAAATTTCAGACAAATAAGTGAAGCAGAAACAAATGTTTCAGAATGACCTGGGAGAAAATGGTAAGAGATGAAACCACTTAAAATTGGTAGGCAAGGACCAGGTTATGGAAGGTCCTTCAAGACAAAATATTCAAGAGTTATGACATGATCAGAATTGTATATGCAGAGAAAAGTAAAAGAACTAGCATGAGTTAAGTATGTCCTAGCATTGTGATGAATGTCTTAGGTAAGTATCTCAGCCTGATTAGTGGGAAGAACACAGTTTTGAAACTAAACAAACCTGAGTTCAGATCCTAGATTTTCTCTATTAATTTTAAGAGTTGGGCCCATTACTCAAGTTCTTCAACTACCTATCACCTACAAAATGTTTAACATGGAATTTGTATAGTTATAAAGAACAGATGTTAGCTGTAAAGTGTATAACATATAGATGTAATTATATTGTTACTACTAATAAACACTCTTAGAGCTGAAATTCAAAGCCATGTTTAAATCCAAAGAATACATATGATACAAGCCTTAATCAATCAGAATGTTGCAGCCCTTTGGACTGTTTGATTTAGTAGTGGGTGTGTTACTCATTCAGAGTCCACCAGTTAACCTTGAGAATTATATGGGAGATAAGGTCTATTTTTCTGATAGATTTAAAGCAATGAGAATGTGAACCTAGAAATCCTTGTCATCTTTTGCCACTGTGAATCATGAACTGCCAAGAAGTCAAGCCAAAATCAAGGGAGACAAAGTCAAGAAAGTGACAGTCCTGGTTCAGTGTTGGACTTGAATGAAATTAGCTCTAACTATGATTTTTTTTTTTTTTTTTTTAGGTAAAGGAGCTAAGTGGGCTTCCCAGGAGGTTCAGTGGTAAAGAATCCACCTGCCAATGCAGGAGACATAAGTTAAATCCCTGGGTCAGGAAGATCCACTGGAGAAGGAAATGGCAACCCAGTCCAGTATTCTTGCCTGGGAAATTCCATGGACAGAGGAGCCTGGTAGGTTACAATCCATGAGGGTCACAAAAGAGTCAGACATAACTTAGTGAATAAAACTGCACCAACAGCAGAGCTAAGTAATAATAATAACCACAAAAATAAAACTAACTTTTCTCTTGGCATAACTCAACTTGAATTTTCAGTCACTTGCATCCAAGAATACTGAATAATAAAATTGAAAACAGCAACACAGAACTGCCTTTGGAATAGAAATAATGTAGGGATGGGAAGGATTATAATCAATAAAGTAAAGGACTAAATATTAGGAATTAGAGACAGTTCATGTAGATCACTTGTTCTAGAAGCTGAGCTATTAAAAAATAAATTTAAAGGAGAAGGTGCGGTAGCTTGATTGGAGGCAGAGTTGAGGAAGTATTTGTTCCTAAGATGGGAGAGACTTGAGCATGTTTATAGACTTAGGGAAAGAAGCCAGGGAAAGGAAAAGGTTGACAGTACTGAGAAGAGAAGGGATAATTAATGGAGGAAAGTCCAGGCAGAGACAGGATATGATGAATATTTCTGTTGCCATGAAATCTCTAGTAAGGTCTAGTGTCTGCTCAGATGGTAAATTCTATTAAATATGTTCACATTTTTTATTAAAAAATTGTTTTTACTTCTAACTATATATTTGTATGTCTTCTCTAATCTCTCCTACTTTCCTAAATCCTATGAAGCCTTACAATAGCCCCCACTCTCTCACCCCAAAACAAACATACAAATAAACAGAATTAAAGTCCCTATTTAAACTGATGGGGATTTTCATGCCCAGCGCATAGCCCAAGATAACTGAAGGAAACTCAGTAGACTCATTTTGTAGGTTTTGAGGTTCTGCTCTACTTTTTTTGCCTGCAATTTTGCACAAGTTGGTGCACAAACACAATGGGAAAGAGGATTACGTCAAATGTATGAAAGACATGGCAAGAATCCAATGGGAAAGACATGCCCTCCACATTTGGCAGGAGGAATGCGGGGAGGCAGTGGCTCTGTAAAGTGATGAGTCACACTTGAACAGACGCTCTGGAAGGAATTAGTTCAAGAGAAGGCTGGAGAGCTCCCGGACATGTATGAGTGCCTCGGGCCATTAGCAGTATGTGTGTGATCACAGAGAGATCAGGAAACCCTGAGAGCCTTAGCTCTTCTTTCTGGAAACAGCAGAGGAAAGAATTCCTGCTTCTCATGCCTCTGTGCTGGGTGGAAACCCACAACATTTCTGTTACAGTAAGAAAATATTTCATGAGCACTACTTTTTAGAAAACCTTATTTTGACCCAAAGTGTTAAGTCATTCAGCTGTGTCTGACTCTTTGTGACCCCATCACTGTAGCCATCCTGGCCCCTCTGTCCATGGAATTCTCCAGGCAAGAATACTGGACAGGGTAGCCATTCCCTTCTCCAGGGGATCTTCCCTACCCAGGGACTGAACCCAGATCTCCCACATTGCAGGCCAATTCTTTACCATCTGAGCCACCAGGGAAGCCCAAAGTACATTATTAAGGATGTTAAGTATGGGCACTAGATAAAGAAAACCGTGACTCTGAAGAAAAGATTAATCTAAGTTCACCTAGGCCAGAAAATTAACGAGCTTGAGAAAGACTGGGCAAGAGATGGATGAGAGAAAAAACTTGTTAACTTGGAATCAATCACCAAAAAACAAAAAATCATCTGATCAGCAGCAAATGACTAGCATGTAGACAAACCCTGAAATAATAACCAGGCAAAGAACAAAACCAAATTTAAATATCAATCTTACATATTGAACAATGTTATAAATATCAAATGCCATGGATCAGGAATCACAAGTTCCCATTTCTTATGGTAGTAAACTGTTCAATATTTAATGCCTTGAGCAGAAACGGGCTATCATTTTGCAATAATATTAAAAATAAACAAATGTACATACCTATATACATAAATAAAAGCTATTCTCCAGATTCTATTTATGGTACTCTTTCATGGTAATCATATACCTTTGAACAGCAGTTGTAAAATTCCAATCTTACAACATTCAGTTACATCCTGAGCTTATGATGTAGAAAAGTATAATTTGTTGTGATACTCTTGAATGTTCAGATTTGACCAGGGAATAAAAAAAAAAAAAAATGGTTGCACTCTCATAGGCTGAATTATTAAAGTGTGACCTAAATCCCCACAGACTAGTTTTTTAAGTGAAGTGCCATGAAATCAATATAATTTGGGTACTAGATAATGCAACTGAGTTTGCCCACTGGTTTATAAAGTATTTTGTTTCTAAAGCATGAAGTGATCGATCAGGAAACAGAAACCTTTGGTTTTAGGCCGTCTAAAATGGATGAAAAACTGCTAGGATGGAGGCAGTTGAGCAAAGGGCATCAGAAGAGAGTTTCAGAGTATGCCAAAGCAGCAGCTCACTTTGATCTTTTATAATATAAAGCTTCCTTTTTTTTTTTTTTTTAATTAATTTCAAAAGACCAAAAGTACCTGATTGGAAACTCCTAGTTCTGGGAAATTTTGGCGGAGACACAAAGCCTGTGCAACCCAACTATGTTCAGATGACTTGCCCATTCCCTTATTCCACTTTCATTTGTTTAGTAGAATAACCTTGACACTAGGTTATTGTGGAATTGAATTGAAGTTTCCAAGAACTGTAAACATCTCCACCATGTGACTGTGACTGCTTCCCTGGTAGCTCAGCTGGTAAAGAATCCACCTGCAATGCAGGAGACCCTGGTTCAATTCCTGGGTTGGTAAGATCCTCTGGAGAAGGGATAGGCTCCCCACTCCAGTATTCTTGGGTTTTGCTCATGACCCAGACGGTAAAGAATTTGCTTGTAATGCAGGCGACCTCGGTTCAATCCCTGGGTTGGGAAGATCCCCTGAAGGAGGGCATGACAACCCACTCCAATATTCTGGCCTGGAGAATCCCCATGGGCAGAGGAGCCACAGTCCACGGAGTCACAAAGAGTTGGACATGGCTGGGTGACTAAGCACAGCGCAACACTGCCATTTGACTAGAATGATGTCAGGAAAGTCAGTGGTCTGAGGCCGACCGTGAATGGCGAAGGGATGTCCTCTAACCTCAGTGGAAGTGAAGGGGCTTGTTTGCCTTTGCCTTTTCTAAATTGCCAGGGAAGAGTGTTCTTTGTCTCCTGCTGTTTGAAAGGAGCTGGAAGCTGTAGGTATGTGAGACCTGATTCTCTCCAGTCACCCTCTGCATGAAAATTCTTGGCTCTTTGCCTGGTTTACTTTACAATTTGTACAACTTCATTATTCTTCTTTTCCTCTGGTGTCCTTCCCTGAAGAGCTTTTCCTGAATGTGATTTTTTTCTGTCTAGGCCTTCAGAGTTGACTGTGCAGAAATCTAATAAAGAATGTCAAAGTGCCGCCCTTGAGGATATAACAATAATGACTTTTGCTTGGAGATCACCATCTGTTATTATCTATGATGGATTATTATCATCTCTTAAGGCTTCTCAAGAGGCCTTTGGAAAAACTCCATTATAATATATTTCCCCATTCAATAGATTTGAAAACTGAGGTATATTAACAAATGGAAGAAAATTGGCAATTCTAATGGTCATGTGCCAAAATATTACAGTAAAGAAAAAGCTGACAATGGCATCTACTCTGTCTGATCCCGTGTTAGGCGCTAGACTTCTTAAATATGTCACTTCTAATTTCCACAATGACTTTGCAAATTAATGGCATTGTTTCCACTTCCTGCCAAGTCCCAGAGCTAGGATTTGATTCCAAAACTTTGGTCTTCATCACATCATGCTTTGACTCCAATGGAGTTAAAAATTTTATTACATATTTAAGTGGAACATTAAGTTTTCAAAAGCGTTTTCTTGACTGCTACTTTGTCCTCACAAGAATCTCTTTCATTTAGTAGAGATTACTAACTCTTTCTCAAAGATGAAGAAACTAAAGAAAATAGAGACCCTCTGACCTGCTACAGAGATTAATCATAGGAATTTGACGCTGAAGTTCCAACATTTTGGCCACCTGATGTGAAGAGCCACCTCATTGGAAAAGACCCTGATGTTGGGAAAGATTGAAGTTAGGAAAGGTCATGCCAGAGGATGAGATGATTTGATAGGTTCACTGATTCAATGGACATGAATTTGAGCAAACTCTGGGAGGTAGTGAAGGACAGGGGAGCCTGGCATGCTGCAGTCCCTGGTGTCACAATGAGTCACAGAACTTAGCGACTGAACAATAATAACAAGGGATTAGAATTCAGATCTCTGTATTGAAAGGCTGTGTCATTTATGTTAGATCACACCAGGTATTTTTGAGTGTTTATTTTGGGTAGACTCAAAGCAGTTAAGGTCAATGAAGATTTCCACAAATAACCACCTAACCTTACATAATGTTACTGAAGCTATAGGTAAGGGGGGCTATTGGACATCATGGAGAAAAATGCACTTGTAAGTTTTCTAAGAGCAGAAACCCTATATCCCCAACAACTAGCACATGTCATGGCAAATAGGTACTCAATACATAATGCTGAATGAGTAAGGAATAACTTAATTACATTCAGAGATTGAGAGAGAAAATACATAAAAACTGAGCAGGCAACATTGGTTTCTAGTTAAAAACAAATTTTAAGCTTGTCTGTGAGGCTCACTGATAATAAAAGTGAAAGACTATATGAAAGTGAAAGTCAGGTACTCTTCGTGTCCGACTCTTTGTGACCCTATGGACTGTAGCCCATCAGGTTCCTCTGTCCGTGGGATTTCTCAGCAAGAATACTGGAGTGGGCTGTCATTTCCTTCTCTGGGGAATCTTCCCAACCCAGGGATCAAACCTGGGTCTCCTATATTGCAGGCAGACCTTTACTGTCTGAGCCACCAGGGAAGCCTATATATCTCTTCTTCAAAGTCTTCCCTGGGAATATATCATCTGAGAAATATTTTTTAACTTGACTATGTACATCATACTAAATTCACCTATACACTCAAAATTCCACCAGACTTATCAGTGGTGTGTCTCTCTTTGGCTATCCTCAAAATGGCCTTATATCCCTAAGAATTTGTTCATTCTTTTGATCGATAATTGAGTAATTTGAGTGCCTACAAGGTGTTAATCATGGATTTGACTACTGGAGGTATAGCAATAAAGAAAATAAGAGAAAATTCTTCCCTTGTATACTGTATATTCTAGCATAGAAAGGCAGAATTATCAAAGAGTTAAATACATGTTGTATCAAATGGGAGTGACAACAATGGAAAAAGATTAAGGCAGCTTATGGAGTTCATGTGTGTGTGTGTTTCTGTGTGTGCATGTGTGCACATGTTCAGTTTCCAGTACAGTGATGTGGGAAGTCTCATATATAAGATGGTGTCTGACCAAAGATGTGAGGAGGTGAGCCAGATGTAGACACTTAGTGGGGTGGGAAAAGCATTTTTGAAAGGAATATTATTATTTTTTTATTTTTTAATAGGAGTATAATTGCTATACAATATTATGTTAGTTTCTACTGTGCAACAGTGTTGTGAATCAGCTATATATATGTATATATCCCCTCCCACTTGGGAGGATAGACTATTATTCAGCAATGAGAAAGGAAGAAATCTTGCCACTTGCAACAACATGAATGAATCTTCAGAGCAGTGTACTGAGTAAAATGAGCCAGAGAAACACAAACACTGCATGGTGTCACTTGTATGTGACATCTTTTTTTTAAAGTCAGACTCATAGAAAGTAGAAAAAGGACTGCCAAGGTCTGAGGAAAATAGGGGCAGGCAAAAAAAAAAAAAAAAGAAAGGAAAGGAAAGGAAAAGCAAAACCAAAGACTGCGAAAGAGCACTCAGTTAAGTAGGAGGAGAAACAGGAGCATTTTCTATTTGAAAGCCAAGTGATAACCATATTTAAAGAAGATTGAGCAAGGGTGCCAAGTGTTTCTTTTCAACTGATACCAAATGTTGCTTAAGAATCATGGCAAGAGAACTGATTAAAAGTTTTAACAATGGGAGATTATTCCTACTTTGACAAAAGCGGCTTCCGTGGAGAGATGAGGCTAAAAAGAAGAGAAGAAATAAAGGCAAAAATAAATGTACGATGTTATATTTCAGAAAAGCAGAGAGATGGGTCTGTAACTGGAGAGGATGGAGGTGACTTGGAATAAGGAGGGGGTTGTGTTGAACTCACTGATGGCGTGACATTCTAATCTGGGTGGGTTTAGGGGAAGACAGAGGGAGAAGAGACAGGAAGTGCTAATATGAGGAACACCCACTAGCTTTCACAGCTAGGGATGGTAGGACAAGGACAGAGAAACTAGCCAGCATATCAGGGATCTGAGTGGAAATGGACGTTCTCTGTTGGCGTGAAAAAAAAAAAGTGAACTCTCACTGCCATATTTAGAAATAGTTTTTTAGAGTAATAGTTGTTTTATAACATTGTGTCAGTTCCTGCTCTACAGCAGGAAAAAAATAGTGAATCAATTGTACATGTTGTAGCCTTACATCTAAACAGGTATACGTTTTTAGATTCTTTTCCCATACAGGTCACTACAGAGAACTGAGTAGGGTTCCCTGTGCTATAGAGCAGGTTCTTACTTGTTATCTATTTTATATATACTCCTGTGTATATGTCAATCCCAATCTCCCAATTTATCCCCCATTGCCTTTTCCCCCTTGGTAACCATGTTTGCTTTCTACATCTGTGACTCTATTTCTGTTCTGAAAAAGTACATTTTTACCATTTTTTAAAGAATGGACTCTATTTTAAATTGAAGTGTAGTTAATTTACAATATTGTGTTGATTTCTGCTGTTATTCTCTTCCATTATGGTTTATCACAGGATATTGAATATAGTTCCCTGTGTGATACAGTAGGATCTTCTTGTTTATCCTTCCTATATACAATTTTTAGATTCCTCACTGCCTTATTTGAAGACATAGGCTAGGGAGGGGGGATTGGGATGGGGAATACATGTAAATCCATGGCTGATTCATGTCAATCTATGGCAAAACCCACTACAATATTGTAAAGTAATTAGCCTCCAACTAATAAAAATAAATGGAAAAAAATAACATCCTAAGGATATTACTAAATATCCTTTCAAAAAAATTAAAAAAAAATTATGTATTATGTGATTTTCACTTCAAGGTTAGTTAAGGTTGTAAGAGGAAACCCTGAGGCTGCCTTTTATTATCAGCTCTGTCATCTCTAGAGTCTTAGTGTCCATTCCTGTTAGGAAAAAGCCTAACATGAATCCTACTGTGGGCTTTTCTTCCCAGCTGTTAAGCCTTGTGTTCTGAAGGGATGGGAGTCACAACTGCCAGTTGTCATTCTGGCCAGAAATATTTTGGCACACAGACACTCATTGTATAAATCTGTAACTAATGTGTGCCGAAGAATTGATGCTTTTGAACTGTGGTGTTGGAGAAGACTCTTGAGAGATCCTTGGACTGCAAGGAGATCCAAGCAGGCCATCATAAAGGAAATCAGTGCTGAATATTCATTGGAAGGACTGATGCTGAAGCTGAAACTCCAATACGCTGGCCACCTGATGCGAAGAACTGACTCATTGGAAAAGACCCCGATGCTGGGAAAGATTGGAGGTGGGAGGAGAAGGGGATGACAGAGGATGAAATGGTTGGATGGCATCGCCGACTCAATGGACATGAGTTTGAGTAAACTCCAGGAGTTGTTGATGGACAGGGAGGCCTGGCATGCTGCGCTCCATGGGGTCACAAAGAATCAGACATGACTGAGCGACTGAAGTGAACTGAGTGTATAAACTCAGGACATTACAAAATTTAGTTTTGGTTTTCAGAACTTGATTTGGATTCTAAATTTTTACTGTCCTTTACTTCAAATACTGTTCATTAAAAAAATAAAGTTGACTTTTGTTGCCCACCCCCCCAAAAAAAAATGAAGACATAGGCTAAAGACATACTTTAGCTCAGAGGGTCTAATGGAATGATTCCAGGAATTGGAGAATGAATGACAAGAGGTAAGGATTGGGTAGGAGATCTACAAAGTGATGTTGGTTTGGGGTCCTGGAGATGGTAGAACTTGATGTGACTGAGATGAACAACAATAATAGAAACAAGAGGATTAAACTTGATGATCTTAAAACAAATTATAGAGACAAGTTTGTGAGTTCTGGAGATGAGGGAGGAGGAGATAGCAGTATTGTTTGGAGTGTGAAGAGCATGGGGGTGGGGGGTGTTACATGATATCTGTAAATGCTAAAGATTTCTTTTTTTCAAGGTAGTAGAATTTTAGGCTTTTTCCTGACTCTGTTCTTATACTGTTCTATAATTACTATTAAATAACTATTTGTCAACAAAAAGAAGAGAAAAATTATATTATTCCAGAAGATGCTAAAATGCTAAATGAGACGTCATTCTAAGAGAGATGGCGTAACTTGGAGAGACCAGGACTCCTATTAAGAACAACTAGAAAAGCTAAATAAAATGATGACCAGTTTGAATATGTCAGAGGATCCTAAAGAAAAAACACTGGAGAGCAAAGGTAGGGCACTTAGATATGAAGTGTACTCATCAGGTAATGGATAGTCTCCTTAGGACAACAGCTGAATTTTGGGGATGTGTAGGGCTGAGACAGTAAACTGGTGTTCAGAGTCCAGTAGTTCCTGAAATGTCTGGTGATTCTCCCTTTTTTGGCAGGGTGTAGAGTCACCAAAGTGAGTAACCATAAGTCCTCTTGTTGTTGTTCAGTTGCTCAGTAGTGTCTGACTTTTTGAGGCACAACTGAGCAAGTCCCTTTAGGAAAAGTCTAAGGGAACTGCCACAGTGTATAGCCTCATGGCCCCAGGGACCACAGGGACCCTAGGACTCAGGCAGTGGGTTCCAGATCTGAATATTGTCTCAGATCTGATAACCAAGCAAGGGATGGTGGTATTTTATTGGGGCAGCTTCCCTCATCTCCCCACCCTTCCATTCTTGCTCTTTTGTTGTTGTTGCCATTCTCATTGATTTTGAGCAGAGCTTCTGTGGACTGCCTATTTCCCTTGCTCTCAAGGACAGCAACACTCTGTTCATCATCTATGCCTTTCCCTGTGGGTCAAGTCTTCTTGGCTCCTCCTCAGCTCATGCGCTGACCTTTATGCTCTTTATGGTGATGACAGCCTTGCAGCTGATTGTAGATAACCCTTGCCACCTGGTCTTTACTATTGAGATGTGGGCCCAAACGTTATCCCTATGGCTGCTCATGCACCCTATGACTGCCTCTCCTCCTGTCATTCCCAACTTGCAGAAGAGACCCACCCCTGAACTTCACAGGAATGCTTGGGCCCTTGTACCAGTGCATGGCTGATGAACTTGGCTAGTGTGTGATTCTCCTGGTCTTCTCACAGGAACTGATCTTCTCTGGTCTTACCTACTATTAATATATCCATTCCAGCACATTTATTTCTGTCAGCTTCTCTTTTTCTTCCTATGCCAAGTAAGAAAAGTGTTAGTTGCTCAGTCATGTCTGATTCTTTTTTGACCACATGAACTGTAGCCCACCCAGTTTGTCTGTCCATGGACTTCTCCAGGCAAGAATACTGGAGTGGGTAGCCATTCCTTTCTCCAGGGGATCTTACCAATCCAGGGATTGAACCCAGGTCTCCTGCATCACAGGCAGGCTCTTTATCATCTCAACCACCAGGGAAGTCAAATGCCAGGGAAATTCAGGCATATCTACTTTGCTGAGAGTATGCCATTTTGCTTTTCTGACTTTAAAGAGCCCAACAATGAATTGGCCTCATCCTTGGGGATCCTAGCTTGGGCATTAAGTCTTGTGTCTCAAGAAAGTAGAGCTGAATAAATCAATCCTTTCTCATCTAGCTCTACATTCTACCTTCCTTGATCAAGCACCATCAGAATCCAATCCCAGGATAATTGCTTATCCTCCAATTAGAAATAAAAATTAAAATAAATTTTAAAAAGAAAGAAACATAACCTTAAAAAAAGAATCCAATCCTAGTAGTACTCACATTGCTCACTGTTCCATTCTGGCTAATTCTTGCTAATTTTTTAATTTACATTTATGAGATTTTCCTCCCTTCTGAGGCTTAGCACATCCCCTGCCAGGTGATACTGGAATTTAACCCTAGTTATCAGTTTAACAGCCATAAGTCAGGACCAGTCCTGAGGGACACACCTTATATTTCACAGGAGAGAAGCTTCATTAGCATCTTCTCACATAGCAGAAGTTCTACCTCTTGTAAGGAAAGAACGCGATACTTCTGCAAGCCCAAAGTGCTTGGAGGGAGTTACAGGGTTCACCCTCTGGCCGGGGTCGGGGCGGGGGAGTTGCGCAGGAAGCCATGCAGATATCTCCATCTCATGGTTCAGGATCTCACCTTTTATCCACCAGGCCATGAACTTCACATAACAGGACTGCTTTGCCTGAGCCTTCCTACTTCTTTGAAATGCTGCAACTCCAACAGATAAGTCTCAACCTGTCAATCAACTGTGTGGCCCTCCCAACACAGGTGATGGGGGCTCAGTGCAAGCTACCCGGCCTGAATGAGAAGGGCTTCTCTGACTCATAAATAGCTACTAACGGCTCGTTGGGAGCTTCCCTGGTGATATAGTCCAAAGAACCCACTTGCCATTGCAGGAGATGCAGGTTCAGTTCCTGAGTTGGGAAGATGTCTTGGAGGAGGAAATGGAAACCCACTCCAGTATTCTTGCCTGAGAAATCCCATGGACAGAGGAGCCTAATGGGCTAAAGCCCATGAGGTTGCAAAAGGTCAGACACAAGTTAGCAACTAAACAAGAGCAACAACTCCTTGTTAAAGAGTCTTCGATCTTTCCACCTGGTGTCAATACAACTCAGGAAAACCAGCTGACTCTGCTGTGGCTTTAGGCATTTTCTTCTCTGCCCCCTCCTTGATTTTTAAATACCCTGCCTCATCGCACCTGCTACAACATTCTTTTTCGACAGAACATTTTCCCAGGTCACTACCAGTGAAACCAGGCAACTGAGCTGCAGTATGTTGCCAGGAATTACCTAGGCTTACCATCAGCTAGGAAAGTGTGCTCTTTACTTCTGGGTGTGTAGCTGGTGAGCCGTCCTCCACGTCACCATCTTGGTGCCTGTTTTCTCAGGCTAACCCTGGTACCATTCGTGAAAGTGCAGATACTCCAAGTAGCGGACAGCAAAGCAGGAATAAATATGCAAGAATTTCACCAGGAGAATGCCTATGAGACAAAGGGTCTGGGGAGGCTAAGAGAACTGGCAGACTACAATGCAAGTTGAACCCAAGGAAAGGATAGAAGGAAGGAAGGTGAGGTAGAAGATCCTAGACCATCCTACAGTCTAAAGAAGGTTCAGCAAAGCTGTTGGTGAGTACAGTAGCCCCCCTTATCCATGAGAGATATGTTCCAAGACCCCCAGTGGATGCCTAAAACTATGGACATTATTGAGCCCTACACATACTGTTTTTACCCATACATACATATCTATGGTAAAGTTTAATTCATAAATTAGGCATAGTAAGAGGTTAACAACAAAACTAATAATAAAATAGAATGATCATAACAATATTAGTCTTCCCAGTTGGCTCAGTGGTAAAGAATCCATCTGCCAATGCAGAAGATTCCAGTTCGATCCCTGGGTTGGGAAGATCCCCTGGAAAAGGAAATGGCAACCTATCCCAGTATTCTTGCCTGGAAAACTGTGAATAGAGGAGCCATGCAGGCTATAGTCCATGGGGTCACAAAAAGAGTCGTAAACGGCTGAGCAACCATGCACATATAACAATAAACTATAATAAAAGTTGTGTGAATGTGGTCTCTCTCTCAAATTGTACAAATTTAATGCCTTTTCCACCTTATCTAAATTTGAACCACACATTGTGGCCATAACTTTCCCAGTTTGAGGTGCAACAGCCAAAAAGGAATTTTTTTCCTTCTTTATAATTTTTTGGGTAGATTTTCTTTAAAAAAAAAAAATTTTTAATTGGAAGGTAATTACAATAGTGTAGTGGTTTTTGCCATACATGGACATGAATCAGCCATGGGTGTACATGTGTTCTCCATCCTGAAACCATCCCATCCCTCAGGGTCATCCCAGTGCACCAGCCTTGTCTTACTAGAGACTTAGCAACCTCTGCTTCCTTTTTTTTTTTTTCTTTCGTTAGTTTGGGAACGTTCATCTTTTCACTTAAAGGAAGCACTTTAGAGCTTCTCTTTGGCCTCTCCAAATTGCCAGCATTCCTGCTCTTGTGTTTGGGGGCTATTCCTCAGTAAAATTAGGGCTACTTGGAGCACAGGCACTATGACACTGGGACAGTAACCTAATAACTGAGATGGCTCATAAGTGATTAACAGACAGGACAAGCCGAACAAAGTGATGATTCACATCCCGGGTGGGTCAGAGTAAGACTGTGCCGGATTTCATCCTGCTAACTCAAAAAGACATGCAATTTTAAACTTATGAATTATTTATTTCTGGAAATTTTCATGCAATATTTTAGGACTGAAGTTGACCACAGGTACTGAATCTGTGAGAAGTGGAACCGCAGATGAGGGACTGTATTTGAGCCAGGATCAGCTGTTAGAGGAGTTCCATATCTGCCAGGCATGAGCCTTCCTCAGAATCCCCACGGTGCTCATTATCAGCTGGGATGAGGGTAGTAGGGTTTGCCCTGGTGGCTCAGATAGTGAAGAATCTGCCTGCAATGCAGGAGATCTGGGTTCCATCCTGGGGCCGGGAAGATCCCCTGGAGAAGGGAAGTCTACACACTCTAGTATTCTCACCTGGGAAATCCCAAGGACAGGGGAACCTGGTGGGCCACAGTCCACACCCACATAAGGGTAGAAAGTGTGGCCATGCTGTTCTGTAGCATCTGGTCCCTTGGTCAACGAAACTCCCTTTAGATGGAGGTCTATGATGTGCAGTCCCATGAGCATGACATCTTGGTCTCAGTAGTTTTAACTATTGATTTATTTCTTAAATACTCTAAATTCACAAGGCAAAACTTTCTAGGAGTCTTGAAAAGAAACCTTAGCTTTAGGGTTTGTGTGTGTGTATTTAACCATTCCCTGTCTCTTTGATAGCCCCCATACTCTTAAGGTTCATCTCTCCAGGACTTTGAGACTTCTGATTTCTGCTTAACATTTTAACCTCTTACCAGTTGCTTTCTACTTGATGTGTTGGCCTTTGGACTAAAGCACAAGGAACTTAGAAGTCAATGAATACACTTGAGGGGAAATTGCTCTCATTGGGTTCTTTTCCCTGTAATTCACTTTCCTTCAAGATATTGGTCTCTGGTCCTCGCTGCTTTGGTAGCCCTGAGTACCAACTTTTATCTTCTCAAGTCAGTGACATTACTGCCAGCTCCACAACACATTTTCTGTTAGACCTCTCTTCCAATGTTAGTTTACCAGCAGACACCCTGATAGGCTTCCCTGGTAGCTTGGATGGTAAAGAATCCGCCTGCAATGTAGGAGCCCTGGCTTTGATCCCTGGGTTGAGAAGATCCCCTGGAGGAGGGCGTGGCAACCCACTCCGTATTCTTGCCTGGAGAATCCCCGTGGACAGAGGAGCCTGGCAGACTACAGTCCATGGGGTCTCAAACAGCTGGACACAACTGAGCAACTAAGCACAGTACCCTGATGGAAGAAGGTGGTAGGAAAAGCAGGCTCATCTTAATATCTTCCCAGTTACTTAGGAGACTGGCCCTTTAAATTTTGGCTGCATTGGCTGTTCCCCAATGCCACCATTTATTTTGAATTCTATCAAGCTTTTTTGTTTGTATTTTAATAAGCTTCTTGAGTTATTCTAGATGGAAAATTTAATCTGATAGTCATTCAGTCATAGATGAGTCATACAATATTTAGTTGAAAAAATCTGCATTATTACCCTTGGAGACCCACTTCCCCCTTCATTCTTAACATTCAAATCCACCCAGACAAAAGCAATTAACATTTTCTTCATCAAGAGAAAATATATTCCCTATAATATTTTTCTCACCATGTCCCTCTCACCATGTCTCACTATGCTTCTTCTATCTTAAGATAGACATAGGCAGTTTTAAAATGTGGTTGTTCAACCTTCTATGTATAAGGCAAAGCATTAAGTACGATATTTTAAGTCATATTAAAACTGTATGTTTGTGTGCTGGAAGGAAACTGAGGGGTAGTTTTGTGGGGTGGCTTGTTCCTTAGCTACTGTCTTCCTGGGAAAACCTGGTCGTAAATTAGCATTGTCGTTGAAACTGTAATTTTCATTACATCAAATCTACTATTTCTCTGATTTCTTTTTTAAATCAAAAAATGACAGTTTATATTAGTAGTGAATGTATTAGAAAAAAGTGTCAGAGATAGGGCATACTTGAAATCTTTCTGAATGTGTGATTTATAACGGAAACTATTACAAGTATACAGGTTAACATTACACTTCTGAAAATCTGGGCTCTCTAACAGTTTTCAGAGTTAACAATTATTTGCTGTGAATCTGTTTTATGTACTTAATACATAGTTGCTCAAGTTCTATATTTTTATAAGTATGCTTTTTTTAAAGCTTTTCTTTTATGGCAGTTATTGATTTTTATTTCTATGTATTCATTGATTAATGCTTTACTGCTGTATAATTTCTATTTTTTCCTGTCTTCAATAGGGAAAAATATCTAAACATTTTTCAGGATGACAATGAGAATTAGTTAACATACGTCAAAATTTCTTAAAACTATGGATAACAGTGATCTCATTTGTAAGAGGTTTTTAATCATCACAATTCTATAACACAGATCTTGTTCCCGTTTCACAGATGGGGAAATTGAAAGAGTTTTTCTAACCAGCTTAAGTTTACATGCATATAAATGGAAGAGCCAGGAGTTGAAGCCATATTATAGCATACACAGAGCTCCTCCCAGTTAATTCAATCAAACACTAAATCAAGATTCTTCTGTGAAGGCATTTTGCAGATACATTTAAAACACGGATCAGTTAAATTAACTGAGCAGGAGATTATCCCCGTGCAGGCTTGAATTAATCAAATTGGAAGTTCTTGCAGATTTGTTCAGGCATTCTCTGAGCGGGCTTTCCTGGTGGCTCAGAGGGTAAAGTGTCTGTCCGCAATGCGGATAACCGGGGTTCGATCGCTGGGTCAGTAAGAGTCCCGGGAGAAGGAAATGGCAACCCACTCCGGTATTCTTGCCTGGAAAATCCCATGGACGGAGAAGCCTGGTAGGATTCATGGGGTCGCAAAGAGTCGGACACGACTGCGCAACTTCACTTTCATTTTCTTTTCTCTGAGCAGAGGCTTTCCTCATATGGACCAGCTTTGGCTCCTTCCTCTGGGTTCCAACTGGCTGCTGACCCTTTCTGCATGCTCAACAGGCTTCCACAGTTGCTTGTAGATAAAATCTCCTTCTGCTTCTCTGGCTGAACTTTGACTAATACTTCTTCCTTCACTACAGATCTAATACTTGAGTCTCAACATTGGTCAAATTCAGACTGAAAATATAGGGAGGGGACAGTGAGTTTAAAACTAGGATGAAGGGAGAGATGAACCCAGGGGAGAGTCTTTTTTTATTGCATCTTCATGCCTAACTATTGATCACATTTTTTTTTTAAAGGATGATCTTCCTGTCATTTGAATTTCTCATTTTCAATGACTTTTGATGTCTTTTCTAAAATTATATGATATTAGAGAAATGTAACTAGGGCCACATCAGTATTTGTATGGTTAGGATTTTCTCTTGCTCTCTGTGCCTCCCCTACTTGACCAGGCCCTGCTCTGCACCCATGACTGTCCAATTCTCTTAATTGTAAGGCTTCATTAGCCTCTGGTAACTGGGGCTAATTTTTTTTTTTTTTTTCATTTCTGAGTTTGTTAGCTGTATTTTTGCTGTGTGTCTCTTAACAGCAGGTATACATGATATGATCTCACCAACAGAATGTAAAAATTGAAGAAAAATAGCTCAAACCATCCCTTTCTTTGTAGGGACCATAGAAAGTCTAATCAAATTCCCGCAGGATGGAGAATCTCAAAATTTTAACTCACTTTTTTTATAAAGAGGAAAGAAAAAAGAGGTGACTTCTAGGGCTGCGTAGAAAAACCCAAATCCAGGCTAATAATAACTTTGCAAAATAGCCTTCCTACTCCAACTTTTATCTTTTTTTTATTTGAAAAATATCTCCAACATCCCAAAGTGGTTACGATAGGTTTCATGTCACACAATTATTTAGAAATTTTTAAGATTTAATGCATGAACATGTATATTAGAGTATGAAGGGAAAATTGTAGTTGATTAAAGAGAATAAACCTGTGAGAATGATTTAAAACTTTTCAAAGTACTTGCTTATTTTTTTAAATTGATATATAGTTGATATACTATCTTAGTTTCTAGTGTGCAATACAGTGACTCAATTTTTTTAATAGACTATATTCAATTTAAAGTTATTAGTAAATGTTGATTATATTCCCTGTGCTGTATCCTTATAGTTTATTTATTTTATACTTTGTAGTCTGTACCTCTTAATCCCCTCTCTCTCTCTTACTCCTCCCCGCTTCTCTCTCCCCACTGGTTAGAATCTAGTTTGTTCTCTATATCTGAGTCTGTTTTGTTATGTTCATCTGTTTTGCTTTTTAGATTTCATGTATAAGCAATTGCATGTAGTATTTGTCTTTCTCTAACTTATTTCACTAAGTATAATGAAATGCTTAGTGAATCCATGTTGTGAATGGATTAGTGAATCTAGATCCATCCACGTTGTTACAAATGGCAAAATTTCATTCTTTTTTATGGCTGAATAGCATATGCTATTCAATTCAATTCAGTTCAAGTCAATACTCAATTCTGTGCATGTATAATGTATACCACATCTTTTTCATCTGTTCATCTGTTGATAGACCCTAGGTTGCTTCCATATCTTGGCTATTATAACTAATGTTGTTATGAACATTGGGGTGTCTGCATCTTTTCAAATTAGTGGTTTTTGTTTTCTTAGGCTATACACCCAGCAGTAGAATTGAAAGAGCATAGGTAGTTCTATTTTTAGCTTTTTGAGGAACCTTCATACTCTTTTCCTTTATGGTTGCACTAATTTATATTCCCACCAACAGGGAAAAAGGATTCCCTTTTCTCCATACCCTAACCTTGTTATTTGTGGCCTTTTAGATGATAGATATTCTAACAGGTGTGAGGTGATAGCTCATTGTTTTGATCAACATTTCTCTGATTATTGTTGTTGCGCTTTTCATGTGCCTGTTGGCCATCTATATGTCTTCCTTGGAAAAATGTTCAGATTTTCTGCCTAATTTTTTGCCTTTTTATATTGAGTTGTAGGAGCTGTTAGTATATTTTGAATTATAAACCCTCATTGGTTATATCATTTGCAAATATTTCCTCCATTCAGTTGGCTGTCTTCATTTTATGGATGGTTTCCTTTGCTGTGCAGAATCTTTTAATTAAGTACCGTTTGTTTATATTTGCTTGTTTCCTTTGACTTTGGGGATAGATCAATGAATACTGCTGTAATTTATATCAGAGTGTTCTGCCTATGTTTTCTACTAGGAGTTCTGGTCATGCATTTAGGTCTTTAACCCATGTTGAGTTTATTTTTGTATATGGTTTGAGAAAATGGTATAATTTCATTCTTTTACCTATAGCTGTCTAGGTTTCTTAGCACCACTAACTGAAGAGACTGTCTTTTCCTCATTGTATATTCTTGCCTCCTCTGTCATAGATGAGTTGACCATAAGTGTATGGGTTTGTGTCTAGGCTCTCTAATCTGTACCACTGATCTTTATGTCTGTTTTTGTGCTAGCACCACTATGTTTTGATTTTGATACTCTAGCTTTGTAGTGTAGTCTGAAGTCAGGGAGTGTGAGATATCCAGCTTTGGTCTTCTTTCTCAGTATTGCTTCAGAAAGTTTTACTTTTAAATGCCATGAAAAACTATTTTAAAATATATTTACTTTTTAAACAAAGTCTGAGCTGGAAAAATTCATCAAAATATGTATGATAAATTCACTTTTTGCTCATCAGCATTTATTATAAAATATGTGTGCACACACACTCAAACTTTTCCTTGACTTTGACTTTTCCTTTTTTTAGAAATAAGATTTTGTCAAGAGCCAATTATTTATTTTTAATTTAAATCGTCCTCTCTAGGAACTAGCCTGATTCATAGGACAGCCCTCCTAAACTGAGAGGGAAATTTCCATGCATCTTGACAGACTTCCCCAGGTCAGTGAATTTTTAATATCCAAACATTAAATTTAAATGTGGAATTTGAAGTTCTTGAAATTTGAATCACCTCTAAGCTCCCATTCTCAGTTAAAATTATATAGTGCTGTTTTGTTTCCTTTAAGAGGACTTGCTATCTTTACTGGTACATCTTTCAGAGGTCATATAAACTCAAAATATAATTTTAAAATAGCAAAAAATTTCTTCAAAGTAATTTATCAGCATAGCTATTAAGTTACAAAAATAATATTCTTACTAAGTAAGTTTAAGTGTGTGAAATTAGAATGTAATCAAATAACAGATCAACTTTTAAAATTTAAATTAGAAGTTAAGAAATAAGTATCCAAAGTGATCTTTATAAATTACACTTTAAAAAATAAAAATGGCTATTGGTAATAAAGATTATAATAGTAATATCTAGGTCTTGTATGCAATTAATTGCATAAAATAGATAACTACTAGTTATTTTAATGTTCTTTATTGCATTAAAAATATACAGTCTTTGAAAGTGCTTCAGGGGAGATTTTCATTTTTTTAGTGGACTGCATAGATTGAGTGAATTATATACCTGGGGAATCTGTGAGTCCCAACATTGCAAAATACATTGCAGTTTACAGCTGTAAAGTATAAAGAAAGGTGAATTACCGAATTAAGTTTCTAGAGATAAAATAGTTTGCTTTATTTGTAGCTTGTGAATAGGTTAAAAAGCCAACAAATCAGACTACTCTATAAGAATTCACATAAGCAGATATATATGTTATTTATTAAATAACATATATATCAAATGTGTGTATATATATATACACACACACAATGTATAAATGAGAATATCTCTATATATTACTCTTTCAATCCTCAATTTTTGTCAAAATACAGCTTTTAAAGGTTAAACACATGAATTTTGAAAATGAGCACACATCAAAGATTTATTTAACATGTTAATGAACAAAGAAGAAAGGCGAAACTATTTAAAAAAAACTTTAGAAGAAACAGAAGTATTTATGATGACAAATAAAAGAATGGTAAGGGAGTACCATGAAATCATATACAAAACCAAAGAATGTCTTATGTGACCTTAGAAAGTAGTAAAATACTCCAACCAATTTAGTTAAGGAAAAAATCCAAACAAAGGTCCAAAATAAGATAACCCTTGGAAGAGCCTATTAGACAATGCTTCATGATGACAGTCTCTACCTGTTATCCTAAAATAAGCTCCAGAGATTATTATTACACACTCAATTTTGGGTTGGGTTGAATTTTAAATAACTCTTATTTACTCTTCCATTCTGAGGGTAGGAAAAGAAAAAGGAGAATTTTATCTCCTTAGAGATATACTTGCAGTATTTATCTGTGTGTGGATTCTACTTTTTCAAGGTTCAGGAAATCTGTTAAAGGGATCTGACCAGCAAAGAATTAATTGATCTATTATACTGTCCATGAGGCTGTGTTCTTGTTACCTCAGAATGTGTAAGACCAGTTTCCTGGAGCACTTTGTGGACATAGATTCCAGACTTGAATTACACCATTGTTCTTTGGTGAGCTTATTGTGTTGCTCAGTCATGTCCGAATCTTTGCGAACCCATGGACTGCAGCACGCCAGACTTCCCTGTCCTTCCACATCTCTTGCAGTTTCCTCAAACTCATGTCCATTGAGTAGGTAAAGTCATCCAATCATCTCATCCTCTGTCATCCCCTTTTCCTCCTGCCTTTAATCTTTCCCAGCATCAGGGTCTTTTCCAATGAGTTGGCTCTTCACTTCAGGAGGCCAAAGTATTGGAACTTCACTTTCAGCATCTCTTCTTCCAATGAATATTCAGGGTTGATTTCCTTTAAGATTGACTGGCTTGATCTCCTTATAGTCCAAGGGATTCTCAAGAGTCTTCTCCAACACCACAGTTCAAAAGCATCAATTCTTTGGTGCTCAGCCTTCTTTATGGTCCAACTCTCACATCCATACATGACTACTGGAAAAACCATAGCTTTGACTAGGTGACCTTTTGTTGCAAAGTGATGTCTCTGCTTTTAAATATGCTGTCTAGGTTGGTCATGGTTTTTCTTCCAAGAAACAGGTGCATTTTTATTTCATGGCTGCAGTCACCGTCCACAATGATTTTGGAGCCCAAGAAAATAAAGTCTGCCACTGTTTCCATTGTTTCCCCATCTATTTGCCATGAAGATGGTGAACTTATTGCTCTGACTAAATTGAATGCTCAAATAGGAACCCCCATACCCCTAAATATGATTTTGTCTGCACAGTTGACTTGTGTATTGATATCTCAATTTTTGAAAGAGACAGATTCCTATTAACCTGTGAAGATAATTATGTTACCATTGAAATGAAAGGTTTAGTATAAAAAAAGAAGTGTGGGAATCAGCCTTAAAGATTTCTTACAGAAAAAAAGATAGCATTTAAAGAATGCTTTTTTTTTTTTTATTCTGCAAAACTAGTCTTAAGTTATTGAGGGTTAAAGAAAGAACAACATTTCATATGTCCATCAGAAATATCAACAATATTCTAAGTGAAACACTTAACCACTCAGACTCCCTCATTAGTTAAATCAGTACTATGTAATTATTGTTCCTCTTGGTCTAATACCTGTTTGCTTTCAAGAGGTTGTCTGGTTCTGTAATAAAAACTCTTGAGTCAGTCCTCTGATGCAATCTTTACAGTTATCCAAGAGATATCCCCTTAAATGCCAAAGTTGCTACTAATGAATCTATTTCTTCAAGTATAAGTAGTTAAAACACCTGTTATGCTTCGTTGTAGGAGGTATTGACAGTTTTTTATTTGAAAACTAAATTTCTGACCTGTAGCAGAGCCTTCAGATAAGCAAGAAACGAGGCAGAAATGCCTATTGATGTGGCGTGAAAGGCTGTGGTTAGTTTATTACCGTAATCAGCAGTATCAGAGTGGAGCAGGGTGATATACTCTATTGAGATAAATGCATTACCTTGGCATGAGGATTTCACCAGTGGTTCTTCTGAGGGGTGAGTAAGGGTGAGATGGTCAAGCTTCCTTTTTCCTGCCATATGACCCAGCAATCCCACTTCTGGGCATACACACCAAGGAAACCAGATCTGAAAGAGACATGTGCACCCCAATGTTCATCGCAGCACTGTTTATAATAGCCAGGACATGGAAGCAACCTAGATGCCCATCAGCAGACGAATGGATAAGGAAGCTGTGGTACATATACACCATGGAATATTACTCAGCCGTTAAAAAGAATTCATTTGAATCAGTTCTAATGAGATGGATGAAACTGGAGCCCATTATACAGAGTGAAGTAAGCCAGAAAGATAAAGAACATTACAGCATACTAACACATATATATGGGATTTAGAAAGATGGTAATGATAACCCAATATGCAAAACAGAAAAAGAGACACAGAAGTACAGAACAGACTTTTGAACTCTGTGGGAGAAGGTGAGGGTGGGATGTTTCAAAAGAACAGCATGTATATTATCTATGGTGAAACAGATCACTAGCCCGGGTGAGATGCATGAGACGAGTGCTCGGGCCTGGTGCACTGGGAGGACCCAGAGGAGTCGGGTGGGGGGGGGGTGGGAGGGGGGATCGGGATGGGGAATACGTATAACTCTATGGCTGATTCATGTTAATGTATGACAAAACCCACTGAAATGTTGTGAAGTAATTGGCCTCCAACTAATAAAATTAAAAAAAAAAATTTTTTGTTGAAGTATATAGACTTACAATATCATGTTAGTTACAATATGTGTGTGTATAGCACATCAATTCTGTTTATATATGTGTGGAGAATGCACATATGTATTCTTTTTCATATTCTTTTCCCTTATTGATTATTACATAATATCGAGTATAGTTCCCTGTGCATATGTCCTTTTGGTTATCTATTCTATATATATAGTGTGTATGATTAATCCCAGCCTCCTGCTTTATCCCTCCTCCAACCTCCCTTTGGCAATCTTAGGTTTGTTTTCTGTGTCTGAGTCTCCTTCTGTTTGGAAAATAAGTTCATTTGTTTCCTTTTTTTCTAGATTCCACAAATAAGCAATAGAATATATTTGTCTCTCTCTGACTTACTTCACTTAGTATGATAATCCCTAGGTCCACCCATACTGCTGCAAATGGCATTATTTCTTTTTATGGCTAAGTAATACTCCAAGGTATCTATTTTTTTAAATAAAGATGAGAGAGATACCTGCCTCCCCACCTCACGTCTTGAAGATGTCTCCTCAAAACATTGGCTTGATAAAAGGCCCAATCTTTTCGTTTGACAATGCAAGTCTTAGGGTTCCTGACCTTTGGAACTGAAAACACTTTTCACCCAGAATTAAGAGGTGGTCTCACTCAGCATATATAGGAGGTAATCACATGTACATTATTGCATCTCCTAAGAATATATGAGAAGTTTTCATTGTTCTCTCCTTACCTAACTATAACATATGAAAATGCATCCAGTTCTGTCCAGACTTTGAATACACTTTCAGGATACATTTACGTGCATACAAATCTGAAATGCTCATTTGCTAACACAGTTTGTTTTCTTTATATCTGTAATATCAGTATAGAGAGTGTTTTTGTTTTTTCCCTGATAGTTTTCCGTATTTGTGATGTTACCCTATGAGATATGAGATGTTAATCTACTTACTGGCTAAATAAGATAGCCTGCCACAGTTTCAAGAACTCGGCATAACAGAAAACACTCCTGAGTCAAAGAGCAGGGACTGTTCATTACTTGAATTATAACAAAGCAAGCATGATCATCATGTTCCCATCAGCTGCCTTTGCCAACTGCTTTGTGGAAGGACTGAGATAAAGGAGCCCAGATGGATGCTGCGCTTGCAGTGGGTTTGCATCATAGTTGAGAAACATGGAGTTTAGGGAACACAAATCTTTTCTTTTTTTTTTTTTTTTTTTAATTTATTTTTTTATTTTTCAGTGGGTTTTGTCATACATTGATATGAATCAGCCATAGAGCTACACGAATTCCCCATCCCGGTCTCCCATCCCACCTCCCTCTCCACCCGATTCCTCTGGATCCCCCCAGCCCAACAGGCCCGAGCACTTGACTCATGCCTCCCACCTGGGCTGGTGGTCTGTTTCACCACAGATAATATACATGCTGTTCTTTCGAAACATCCCACCCTCCCCTTCTCCCACAGAGTTCAAAAGTCTGTTCCGTACTTCTGCGTCTCTTCTTCTGCTCTGCATATAGGGCCATCGTTACCATCTTTCTAAATTCCGCATATATGCGTTAGTATACTGTAATGTTCTTTATCTTTCTGGCTCACCTCACTCTGTATAATGGGCTCCAGTTTCATCAATCTCATTAGAACTGATTCAAATGAATTCTTTTTAACGGCTGAGTAATATTCCATGGTGTATATGTACCACAGCTTCCTTATCCATTCATCTGCTGATGGGCATCTAGGTTGCTTCCATGTCCTGGCTATTATAAACAGTGCTGCGATGAACATTGGGGTGCACGTGTCTCTTTCAGATCTGGATTCCTCAGTGTGTATGCCCAGAAGTGGTATTGCTGGGTCATATGGTAGTTCTATTTCCAGTTTTTTAAGAAATCTCCACACTGTTTTCCATAGTGGCTGTACTAGCTTGCATTCAAATCTTTTCTAATAGGCTGCAAGGAAATAAAAAAGAAATTTACCAATACTGGTAAGCAAACCTTCCCCCTGCTCTGGATAGAAACTCTGTCTTCCAATCCTGCTTGCTATATAAATATCCTTGGACACATAACCCAGAACAAGGCAGCCAAAGCTTGTTCTTTGCATTTTATACAGACATGCAAGAGATCCATGGAGAATTGTCTTTCAATGACGGTGAGAAAATATTCTTCAGTGGAGGTCTTGTAAATTTCCAGGCCCTTCCTCCAGAGTGTACACTTTCTAACGTTTATATTAATAACAATTTATCCACACAAAATTAACTGTATGGTCATCAATGTTTCAGTGTTCTAACTCAGAAATGACCTAAAGCTGTAGATTATTCAAGTAGACCTCTGAGTAGATAACACAGGGGTCCCCAACTTCCAGAATCTCATGCTTGATGATCTGAGGTGGAGTTGATGTAATAATAAATAGATATAAACTGTAAAATAAATGTAGTGCACTTGAATCATCTTGAAACCATCCACCACTCCCTCCCTGTTCTGTGGAAAAACTCTCAGGAAACCGGTCTCTGGTGTTGAAGAGGTTGGGGACTGCTGCTTTAAAAAGATTTTGTGGGAATGCTGTTAGTTTTTCTTATTAATGAACCACTATAAGATAATGAAGAAGCTCAGATTAACTAGTCTCTGAGAAAACAAATCCAAATATTATGAAGATACCTTTTTACTTTTAAAAGTTTTACTGTATGCTGATATTCAGGGAAGTTAGATATTGCTGGGGATTTCTTAATCCAAAATTATCAAGCAGGTCTGATTTGTTCAAGATTCACTTATTCACACCAACTTAATTTCTAACAACAAAAATTGCCTCTGATATAGCAGTTTTGGTGAGAAAGATTTTTCATTTTCCTCTTAAAGAGATGGTCCATTAAAATATTAGAAATTTTATGTCTTTATTTCCTAGATATACTCAAATTATGTCTGTGACTTTTAGTTTCTATATCAGAACATACCTCACTTATTTTTAGAGACTTGTATCTAATTTATTCATGCAGTACCCTCTGGAGTTGGAAAACATTTCATACTCACAATGAGAATTAAAGACTTTTTTTCAATTAAAGACACAGACACATGTACAGACTCTGTAACTTCAATTCAATGACTTTGGCTGCAGGTCAAATTCAATGTGAAAACACACAAATCACTAGTCCAGGTTCCAGACTGCTGTTCTCCTTTCCAATGAGCATAACATGTCTTCTTAATTGGTTTGAACTCATAAATAGACTCACAAAAAGACCAATAACTCAGACAATCCATTAGAGAACAAATCTGTCGGTGCCGACTAAAGATCATTAAATGTTCAGACCATACACACGTATTTGCATTCTTTGCTGTCTTGTGCAAACCAGAAACAGAATCAAACTTAATCAAGAAATAGAAAATAAAACCATAGAATGAGAAATTAAGACAGAAACAAGAGTAATTTCTATTGCCACTTGGCATTCTCTCAAAGAGGCAAGAAGAGTGTGCTGTGCTTGAAATACGAGGTTCATTTTCTTGGGCAACTCAGTCTAATTGGTTTAGCAAGGTGGTTTTCACATGAATATCTCAGGGAAACTTCCCCAAACTCTCATGGTGTAATTTTTTGAAGTTCAAAATGTGACTTACACAAAGTGAGCACATCAAATGTTTGGTAATGAAATAGTGGTAAAACTTGAACTTGGGTTCAAAAATATGCAGAAAAGACAAAAGTATTTTGGTGACCCAGTGAAAGAATAATGGAATAAGATTGTGAAATTACCTGCAAGACTGGTGTGATGGTTAATTTTATTTGTTATGTTGATTAGGCAAAAGCTTGCCCAGATATTTGGTCAAACATTATTTCTACATTCATCTGAAAGGAGGTATTTGTATCTGCTGTCACTTCTGCAGAGAAAGATTTTGGTAATAAAATAGAATGATTCATTCTGTGGGTATCAAGTCATCTTTTCTCAGTTATCCTGTCATCCACAGTGGGCTCAAGAATACTGTACCTCCTCTTCTGGAGAAAGGGTTAATACATCACTGGTGTGTGTGTGCATGCTAAGTCACTTTGCAACCCTATGACTGTAGCCCGCTAGGTTCCTCTGTCCATGGGATTCTCCAGGCAAGAATACTGGAGTGGGTTGCCATGCCCTCCTCCAGGGGATCTCCCCAACCCAGGAATTGAACCCCCCATCTGTTATGTCTACCTGCCTTGGGAGATGGGTTCTTTACCACCAGTTCCACCTGGGAAGCCCTCACAGGTTATGTGTGACCATATTACTCCATCCAGTGGTTCTCCTTCCATGAAAAATGCAGATACATTCAACAGATAATGTCATACAAGTTAAAATAAATAAAAAGCTAAAACTTTGGACTTGTAATTTTGTCTACAAACAGAAATAATGCTTCTTGATAGGAGAAGTGCATTTCCATTGTTATTAACCAGGAATAATTTGTCTTGCTATTTGGTTTCTACAAGTTAGTTAACAATCTTTATAGAGCTGTAAAATAGCTCAATCAACAGTAAATAGAAAAATAAAATAGGTTAGATACTCCTAATCAGATAAACCTTTAATATGAAAATGAATTTCATACATAGTTCAGTCCAAGCTATACATGAAGGGAAAAATCTGCCTAAATTAATTCCTTTCTTAAAATTCAATTATATTACAAATGTTCACTTTATCTAAGATGGGTATTTCTGGAAGTTTCATGAGCTATGTTACTATGCATCTCAATAGAATACAAGTTCTGTATGTGATAGCTTAGACTCTGAAAAATGATCTTGAGTATCTCAAAAAGTGTACAATAAATTAGCATTTTCCTCTGTCACCTGTCTCCAATACCCTGTTTTACCAAAGGCTGGGTAACAAATTTTACAAATTAAAATTAATTTGTGGAAATGATGGGTGTTCCTTATTTCTAATTGAAAAATTTAGCATTTCAATCCACACTGAATTATCTCCAGTTCAACAAATACCCACTGATTATGTTCATAAAAATTCAAACAAAATTTTTGTTGTTCAGTTCTTTTGGTCAAGATGTTCAGATCAGGAGTGGGACATAATTTGGTTTTACTTTTAAATCAGTCTTTTACAATACAAAATTTTAGAAGTTTTCTTTCTCTGAAAATAAAGGAGAACAATTTTAGATATAGATTTCTAAAAATCATAGGAAAAGGTCTTAGTTTCTAGAAAAAACAGCACAAGTAAATGCTCAAATGCTGGGGGTTAAAAAGTGTGTATTCCTGATTAAATACAGATAATACTTTTTTGCTTTTAGTTTTTGACATCATGCTGTGGTCCTTTAGCTAACAGTCTGTAATCCCTTCCTCTCTTTCATTGGATTCATGTAGTGCAGAAATTCTCAATCTTGGCTACACATAGAACCATCTAGATAGGGTTTTTTTGTTTGTTTGTTTGTTTTTTAATTTTTTTACATTAATACTGATACTTGGAAAACGTCCCACACAAATAAAAGTTGCTGGGGGGTAAAGCCAAGAATCAGAATTTTTCAAAGCTTTACTCCACGTGATTCAAATGTACAGCTACTATTTGGAGACACTGCATGCGTGCATGCTTAGTTGCTCAGATGTGTCTGACTCTTTGTGACCACATAGACTGTAGACTGCCAGGCTCCTCTGTCCTTGGGATTCTCCAGGCAAGAATAGGGAGTGGTTTGCCATGCCCACCTCTAGGGAATCTCTCCAACCCAGGGATGGAACCCATGTCTCCTGCATCTCCTGAAACCCCTAACTTGATAAAATAACTATTCATTCTAGTGGTCAACAAGCATTCATTAATTATATTAATATCATATGTTTATATTATATAATCGTTAATTATATATATAAACTGGGCCAGCTATCAAAATTATTTTCTTTCAAGAAGCGTGGTATTAAAAATTACATAGCAGATTCTTTGCCAGGCACTATGCATGCAAAGCTGCAGTAGTCATTATCTGCAATGATAATTCTTAAATGGGGTAAATCTTTAAAAAATACAGGTTGCCATATCCATTTCTATGTTTCTATTTGCTAAAATTTTTGCTTAATTACTGCTTTTGTATATATTATTTCAATTTTATTTCTGGATGCAATTATGTAAAAGAGATTTGTTTAGGATTTGATCTGTGGTGAATCCCTTTTAGCAAGATGACAGCATAATGAGAGAAGGTTAAGTACTCAAGGTGGTGTGCAGCTGTGGATCAGTAAAGATTAGCACAGGAAGGAAACCCAGGATATAGAAGCCATCTGGCCAGAGGGAATTGAGCAAATCCTCCCTAGAAAATGGAGCTTTTGTTAACTTTAGTTACAATTCAGAACAGAAATGTTTGAAACTCTCTTAATAAAATGAGTGATTCAAGATTCCAGAGGAGAATATCCTGCAGTGATGTCTTCAGATGTAACGGGCATGGCCCTCTTCCCAGATATCTCTAGCAAGAATAAAAAGGAGCTCTAGTTACATAGCTCACTGCTCTGACACATTTCATCATCATACAGATGATGAGCACATTTTTGTCTAGATGAGGACATTTAGAAAAATGAAATTATAACCCAAGCATTTATGACACAGTTGACTTTTTCATCATAAACTTACAACGCTTTAGTGAATGCTTAGACATTCATTTATATTTCTTTTGTTGTTCTTCACTCTGACTTTTCATCCAAGGTCCCTCTTTGCTCGTACTTTCCCCAGGCTGGTCCAAGTTTGGAACTGACTTTCTCATTAATACTTGCTGTAAAAAATAGATTGCTATCAGATAAATGATAAAATTCATACTTTCCATTGTATAGATATGAGCTCAATCTTTTAATTACAGCTAAAAATGTAATCTTATTTGGTTTCCAATTTGAAGTCTTAAGGCTTCTTGACTTCCAAGAATACTATACTTTTTCATTCAACAGATAATTCACTGAGTGCCTCCATGAACCAGACTTTGTTCTAGATACTGGGAGATATAGTGGTGGACAAAAAAAAGAACAAAAACCACTGCTGCCATGGATCTTCCATAGTAAATATGTATATCTGTACCTTTATGTGAAAATATTTTTAATAAAAATCTGTTTTTCAATGGAACACACCAGAATGAAAACCCACAAACACACCTTATATATTAAAGGGAAACCAGTGGTCCCTGGATTGGGAGTTTAAAAAGGTACCAATTTTTTAAAAAGGATGATCAGGGCATGCATCCCTGAGAAATTGATATTTGAACAAAAACCCGAAGGAGGTGCTCCATGTCACAGAATGCTCTCATGTGACAGGGCCAGAGGGCTTGGACCAATAGCTCATTTTAATAGATGTATAGGCAGAATCCTGGGAGCAGTACACAGCTTTTTGATGTACTTGCATATGGTCCTTGTGAGAAGTGGAAGCCTTACCAGGAGTGGGAGGATCAAAAATCTGTTGTTTGATCGAAACCGTCTATGCTCTCACTTTAAAGTGCAAGTCACTCAGTCGTGTCCAACTCTTTGCAACTCCATGGACTATACAGTCCATGGAACTCTCCAGGTTAGAATACTGGAGTGGGTAGCCATTCCCTTCTCCAGGGGATCTTCCCAACCCAGGGGTTGAATCCAGGTCTCCCACAATGCAGGTAGATTCTTTACCAGTTGAGGCACCAGGGAAGCCCAAGAATACTGGAGTGGGTAGCCTATCCTTTCTCCAGAGAATCTTCCCCACTCAGGAATCGAACCTGGGTCTCCTGAATTGCAGGTGGAAGTATATAGACACAATTGTGGTTAAGTCATTGAGAATCCTGGAAAAAATGGCAAGTTTTTAAAAGTAGATGTTTAACCATTTTACTTTGGCTCACAATATAATCAGAGATCAATGTTAGAAATTTTAGAAAAGAAGTTAGGCTAAACCTCTCAGTGTGTATTAAGTGAAGATGTAAGAAACAATGGGGAGACTCCCCTGGTGATCCAGTGGTTAAGACTTCGCCTTCCAGGGCAGGGGCTGTGGGTCGGATCCCTGGTCAGGGAGCTGAGATCCCACATATCTTGCGGATAAAAACTGAAACCTAAAACAGAAGCAATATTGGAACAAATTCAGGGGAAGACTTTAAAAATGGCCCACATCAGGAAAAAAAAGAAAGAAGGAAACAATGGAAAGGAGATGGACCAAGCATGAGAGGGGAGGTACAGGAAAGAGATGATTTGGAAACAAGGAAAGGGAATTTATTGAAGATGGAAGTCTTCTGTGGTGGCTCAGCGGTAAAGAATCTGCCGGCAATGCAGGAGATGTGGATTTGATTCCTGGGTAGGAAAGACCCCTGGAGTAGCAAATGGCACTCCACTCCAGTATTCTTGCCTGGAAGAGTCCAAGGACAGAGGTGACTGGTGGGGTACAGTCCATGAGGTCATGAAGAGTCAGACACAACTTAGTGACTAATCAATGGCAACAACAAATTGAACATGGAAGAGGAAAATGGTGGATCCAAGTCAAAGCCCTAGTTTAACTACATATAATATTTAATAACAAATTAAATCAACATGTGAAAGTATTCTATGAGAGGTTATTTCACTGATGGCAGAAGAGTTTTATAAAAAAAAAAATTCTTGGTAGACAAAGAGTAATTTGGAATATGCTTCACATAACACTATAGCAGAAAAATCACCAAGAATGTCACGTAGAAAAGGAAATAAATACTCCAATGAAGTTTAGGGAGTGGAACATAGTAGTATTCTATCAACATAATCCACACCTTCATTAGACATCACCAATTAAATAAACTATGTTAATGGAATGAGAGTAATATAGTTGACTTCTCCAATACAGAATCTGAGCAAATCTATTCCAACATATCCAGACACATACAATTTTGAGTTGGTAACATATTCACATAGTTAGAACATTATAAAAATGTACCTGGAGTGAAGTTTCTATCCCACTCTTGTAGCATATATTATATGCTCTTTTACACCTTATAGTTCTTGTCATATTAACCCATTTATAAAGTACCTCCTCAATTCTTTTTCACTTTTTAGCAATTGAAAAGTATGCCATGTGAGGATATACCATGATTTTTGTAAACAGCCCTCTGCAAATGAAAATTTAGGGTGTTTTCTGTAGCTTTACTATTATAAATAATGCCATAATGAGTAATCATGTACATATGCACTTTCACATGTTTGAAGTTATACACATGATATCCTTTGTCTAGGATAAAGTCCTAGGAATAGAATTATCTTGCCAGGGTATATCAGTTCAGTTCAGTCACTCAGTCATGTCCGACTCTGAGACACCATGGACTGCAGCACGCCAGGCTTCCTTGTCTATCACCAACTCCTGGAGCTTGCTTATACATTTTAATTATGATAAATGCTGCCAAATAGCATCTTTAGAGGTTAAAATTTTTCAATATTTATGAGTTTATATTTCCCTATAGCCTTGCCAGCACAGAATACTTTGTTTTAGCCTATCACACAGATAGAAATTTTGTTTCACTGTTGTTTGAATGAGTTTCTCTTAATGCAACCCTATTTGGGTATCTTTTCATATTACTGAGAGATATTTGTATTTCATTTTGGGACAGCCCTCTTTTCATGTCATTTGCCCATTTTCCCATAGGGAGAATTGCCTATGGTCTGTGATATGTTATTAATATATTTTTCCCATGTGTGTAATTTGAGTACTTTTGCTTTTGCCACTTGTGAAAGCTTTTTAATTTTATTTTATTTTATGGCTTCTGAACTTTATGTCATAGAGAGAAAGGTCTTCCCACTCTGAGGCAAGTCAGTTCTCCATGCTTTCTTTTCTACTAGCCTTTTTTAAAATTACACACACACACACACACGCACAGAGTGTCTGTCTCTCTATATCCTCTATTTATTGATCTGCAATCTACCTAGGAATGAACCTTATTTTTTTCTTATTCCATGTGTCTCCCAGCTGTTAAAACAGATTTCAGAGAAAAGTTAATCTTTTCTGAGAAAAGATGCCCCCGTATTCTTAGGTTAAGCTTCTGGACATTTGGGGGTCTACTTGTGGCCTTTTGATTCTGAACTTTTGTTCTTTATGTAACTCATAGGTTAATACTGCTTTTTTTTTTTTTTTTAACTACTGAGTCACTGGAGTGTATTTTACCACCTAATTGCCCTCTCAGATGTTATAAAGTCTGCTGTCTATAAATTGCTTTATCCACTTTGAAAACAACTTTTAAAACACATAATTAATGATGTGTCTGTTCCATGAGACAGTAATACACCTCCTAGGTTTATATCTTAGAGCCGTGGTTTGTGAACGTTTATACAACAGAAACTGATAGAGTGCCTGAAGAACTATGGACAAGGGTTTGTAACATTGTGCAGGAGGTGGTGATCAAAACCATTCCCAAGAAACAGAAATCCAAAAAGGTAAAATGGTTGTCTGAGGAGGCCTTACATATAGCTGAGAAAATAAGACATGCAAAAAGCAAAGGAGAAAAGGAAAGATACACCCATCTGAATGTAGAGTTTCAAAGAATGCCAAGGAGAGAAAAGAAAGCCTTCCTAAGTGAACAATGCAAAGAAACAGAGGAAAACAATAGGGTGGGAAAGACCAGAGATCTCTTCAAGAAAATTAGAGATACCAAAGGAACATTGAATGTGAAGATGGGCACAGTAAAGGAGAGAAATGGTAAGAACCTAACAGAAGAAGAAGATATTAAGAAGAGGTGGCAAGAATACACAGAAGAACTATTTATTTAATGACCCAGGTAACCATGTAGGTGTGATCTCTCACCTAGAGCCAGACATCCTGGAATGTGAAGTCAAATGGGCCTTAGAAAGCATATCCCGGAACAAAGCTAGTAGAGGTGATAGAATTCCAGCTGAGGTATTTCGAGTCCTGAAAGATGATGCTGTGAAAGTGCTGCACTCAATATATCAGCAAATTTGTAAAACTCAGCAATGGCCACAGGACTGGAAAAGGTCAGTTTTCATTCCAATCCCAAAGAAAGACAATGCCAAAGAATGTTCAAACTACGGCACAGTTGCACACATCTCACATGCTAGCGAAGTAATGCTCAAAATTGTCCAAGTTAGAATTCAACAGTATTGTGAACTGAGAATTTCCAGAAGTTCAAGCTGGATTTAGAAAAGGCAGGGGAACAAGAGATCAAATTGCCATCATCTGTCTGATCATAGAAAAAGCAAGAGAATTCCAGAAAAACATCTACTTTTGATTTATTGATTACCCCAAAGCCATTGACTGTGTGGGTCACAACAAACCGTGTGAAATTCTTAAACAGATGGGAATATCAGGCCACCTGATGTGCCTCCTGAGAAATCTATATGCAGGTCAAGAAGCAAAAGTTAGAACTGAACATGGAACAACAGACTAATTCTAAATAGGGAAACAAGTATGTCAAGGCTGTATATTGTCACCCTGTTTATTTAACTTATATGCAGAGTACATCATGAGTAATGCTGGGCTGGATGAAGCACAAGCTGGAATCAAAATTTCCGGGAGAAATATCAATAAACCCATTTATGCAGATGACACCACCCTTATGGCAGAAAGCAAAGATGAACTAAAGAAACTCTTGATGAAAGTGAAAGAGGAGAGTAAAAAAGCTGGCTTAAAACTCAACACTTGAAGATCATGACATCCGGTCTCATCAGTTCAGGTCAGTCACTCAGTCGTGTCTGACTTTGCAACACCATGGACTGCAGCATGCCAGGCTTCCCTATCCTTCACCAACTCCCAGAGCTTACTCAAGCTCATGTCCATCCAGTCTGTGATGCCATCCAACCATCTCATCCTCTGTCATCCCCTTCTTCATTCCCTTCAATCTTTCCCAACACCAGGGTCTTTTCAAATGAGCCAGTTTTTCACATCAGGTGGCCAAAGTATGGGAATTTCAGCTTCAGCACCAGTCCTTCCAATGAATATTCAGGACTGATTTCCTTTAGGATGGACTGGTTGGATCTCCTTGCAGTCCAAGGGATTCTCAAGAGTCTTCTCCAACATGACAGTTCAAAAGAATCAATTGTTTGGCACTCAGCTTTCTTTATAGTCCAACTCTCACATCCATTCATGACTACTGGAGAAACCATAGCTTTGACTAGATGGACTTTTATTGGCACAAAGTGATGTCTCTGCTTTTTAATATGCTGTCTAGGTTGGTCATAGCTTTTCTTCCTAGGAGCAAGCATCTTTTGATTTCATGGCTGTAGTCACCATCTACAGTGATTTTGGAGCCCAAGAAAATAAAGTCTCTCACTGTTTCCATTATTTCCCCATCTATTTGCCATGAAGTGATGGGACAAGATGCCATGATCTTAGTTTTCTGAATGTGGAGTTTTAAGCCAACTTCTTCACTCTCCTTTTTCACTTTCATCAAGAGGCTCTTTAGTTCTTCTTCACTTTCTGCCATAAGGGTGGTGTCATCTGCATATCTGAGGTTATTGATATTTCTCCCAGCAACCTTGATTCCAGGTGTGCTTCATCCAGCCTGGCATTTCACATGATGTACTGCATAGAAGTTAAATAAGGAGGGTGACAATATACAGCTTTTCTCCTTTCCCGATTTGGAACCAGTCTGCTGTTCCATGTACAATTCTAACTGTTGCTTCTTTACTTGCTTACAGATTTCTCAGGAGGCAGGTCAGGTGGTCTGGTATTTCCAACTCTTTAAGAATTTTCCATAGTTTGTTGTGATCCACACAGTCAAAGACTTTGGTGTAGTCAATAAAGTTGATGACAAATAGATGGGGACATAATGAAAAGAGTGACAGATTTTATTGTCTTGGATTTTAAAATCACTGCAGATGCTGACTGCAGCCATGAAATTTAAGACACCTTCTCCTTGGAAGAAAAGCTGTGACAAACCTAGGCAGCATATTAAAAAGCAAAGACATTGCTTTATCAACAAAGGTCCATCTAGCCAAAGCTATGATTTTTCCAGTAGTCATGTATGGATGTGAGAGTTGGACCATAAAGAAAGCTGAGCAGTGAAGAATTAGTGCTTTTGAACTGTGGTAGTGGAGAGGACTCTTGAGAGTCCCTTGGACTGCAAGGAGATCAAACCAGTTAATTCTAAAGGAAATCAATCCTGAATACTCATTGGAAGGATGGATTCTGAAGCTAAAGCTCCAATACTTTGGCCACCTGATATGAAGATCTGACTCATTGGAATTTTACTTCATTAGAAAAGACCCTGATGCTGGAAAAGATTGAAAGCAGGAGTAGGGGATGAGTGAGAATGAGATGGTTGGATGGTATCACCAACTCAATGGACATGGGTTTGAGCAAGCTCTGAGTTGGTGATAGGTAGGGAAGCCTGGCATGTTGCAGTCCATGAGGTCACAAAGAGTCGGGTATGACTGAGCAACTGAACTGAACTGATACAACAGAATCACCTGCAGAGCTTCTTAAAATAGATGGCTACGCTCCACCCCCTAGAACATCTAATTCCCTTAAGATAGGACCTGGGAATTTGCATTCCTGACAACTTCTCATGGAATGCCAGTGTACTGGTCTAGGAGCATACCTTGAGTATCACTACCCTAAAAGCCCTGCTGATGTGCAGAAAACTTATAAAATAATGTTTCAGCACTGTTTGTAGTTAAAAATTGGAAAGACCTTAAAGGTACTTCACATAAGAATGACTAAATACATTGTTTTCTTCCTACAATGGGATTCTGTATAGCTGTTAAAAGGAACTAGCCATAAATATGTCAAATGGATAAACCTCACAAGACATAATGTTGAGGAACCAAAATAATAGGGCCCATCATTTGATCTTAGTGGTAAGATTAAATATAAAAATGGCACATACAACACAGACAGATGAGAGAAGACATAGGGTCCTCACGAAAAACAGTGGGTCTCAGAAGAAATTTTACTATATGACATATTAAATGTTGAAATATGAATAAATAATACTGTATTATTTATGCATGTGTGCATACGCAGTCTCTAAGTCATGTCTGACTCCTTGTGACCCCATAGACTGGAGCCCACCAGGTTCCTCTGTCCATGAAATTTCCCAGGCAAGAATCCTGGAGTTGATTGCCATTTTCTTCTCCAGGGGATCTTTGTGACCCAGTGATCAGACCCATGTCTCCTGCATTGGCAGGCAAATTCTTTACCACTGAGCCACCAGGGAAGTCCATGTTATTTATTTATGGATCCATATTAAAAGTATAAAAGTATCATCTTAGAATCATAAGCACTAAATTCAGGATAGTAATTACTGAGGGCAGAGGTAGTGTTTTGGGTAACTAAATGTTACTGAGAAGAGGAGCACAGAGAAATTGTGACAACACATAGAAAAGTTAATTTTCAGAATAGGGATTGTACCAATTCACTCACTTGTCAAATTTTATGTCTTAGACTGGGTAATGGGTGTGATCATTCATTATATTGTTTTCTCTGATTTAGTTGAATGCCTGAACTATTTCATAAATAGAAATTAATAAAAAATACATGACTGTAACAAACTACCTCTTTTGAGGTCTAACTGTCCTTAAAATGTCCAACTTTGAAAGCAGATAAAAAAGATGAAGGAAGATCAGATGACCTGAACCCGTATGTTGATAATTGATTCCTTGGTGGTGAAAGTTAGCTGCAGCCTGAGAAATTATGAAGCTCTTTAGAGAATTGTTATTTCTCCCTAAATTTAGATGCAGATAATAGGTTTATAACCCAAAATATACATGACCCCAATATGGGTTGTATACTATATGTGTGCCTGCAAAGTCTTCAGTCATGTCTGACTCTTTGCGACCCTATGGATTGTAGCCTACCAGGCTCCTCTGTCCATGGGGATTCTCCAGGCAGGAGTACTGGAGTGAGTTGCTATTCCCTTGTCCAGGGGATCTTCCCAATGCAAGGGTCAAACCTGAGTCTACTGTGTCTCCTGCACTGCAGGCAGATCCTTTACCACTGAGCCACTGGGGAAGCCCATGTTATTTATTTATGAATACTACACCCAGTATTATTTTAAATATTAAGTAAGGCAAAGTCATATGAAAATCAGGATTCCTAGTTTCTCTGAAAATATCAGAAGCTCTGGCATCACAGGCCTAGCATTCCCTCATGGGAACAATTGTCTGGAGCCCAGCACCAGCTACCCCTTTTCAATATAAAATGTGTTCTCTGAGTTTCCACAGATCTCACCTGATTCACTGACTCTTGACTATTTAAGGGACCCATCTAGCTCCTGTTAGCATTGGGATGTGCAGTCTTTGATTAGGACATAGTCTGTAGAAAGTAAAATTCACTTTCTGGAGCTGCTTTTAGAATTTATCTATGTGTGCGGTTGGGCTTCCCCAGTTGGGTTCAGTTGCTCAGTCGTGTCTGACTCTTTGTAACCCCATGGACTGCAGCACGCCAGTCCTCCCTGTCCATCACCAACTCCCTGAGTCCACCCAAGACCCATGTCCATCGAGTCAGTGGTGCCATCCAACCATCTCATCCTTTGTCGTCCCCTTCTCCTCCTGCCCTCAATCCTTCCCAGCATCAGGGTCTTTTCAAATGAGTCAACTCTTCGCATCAGGTGGCCAAAGTATTGGAGTTACAGCTTCAACATCAGTCCTTCCAATGGACACCCAGGGCTAATCTCCTTTAGGATGGCTCTGTGCAAATGCAGGAGACATAGAAGATGTGGGTTTGATCCCTTGATCAGGAAGATCCCCTGGAGATGGAAATGGCAACCCACTCCAGTATTCTTGTCTGGGAAATCCAATAGACAGAGGAGCCTGGCGGGCTACAGTCCATGGGGTTGCAAAGAATCAGACACGCTTGAGCATGCAGGCACAAGTTGTGACTTAATGGCAGGAGAATTTTGTTTTTAATTTTGTGATTCACACCATTAAGGTATAACTATAAGCAGACAAGATTTAGGGTGCCCATATCTTCAACTTGACTATGACTTGAAAAAAATCTCCCCCAGACTTTTTCTGCTGGAATTAAAATGGCATAGCCTACCACACACTATCCTACTAAGGCTTTTTATTTCCTTCTCTTTTCAACTTACCCCCAGCTTCACCTCCCACCAGTGCCCTCTTCATTATTCAAGCCCAGCAGTGTCCAGTAGAATTATACATATAGGATTAAGCAAGCCACATGTATATTTAATAACCACATTGAAAGAAGCAAGATAAACATGTGAAATTAATTTTAATAATAGTTTATTTAATCCAGTATATCCAAAATATTATTTCAAGAAGCTATCAATGTACAGCTTATTATTTTATATTTGTGTATGTGTGCTAAGTCTTGAAAATTTGGTAGTTATTTTTCACTCAAAGCACATCTTAATTCAGACTTTTCACATTTAAAATGCTCAGTAACCACACACAGGACTAATGGTAGTAGTGTAGCATGTAGACTTGTAACTGTCTAGGTTTACATGGAATTATTCAGACTTGGTGAAGTAGTCTGTCATTAAAGATTTGAATCAAGAGATTGTTTTACAAATAAGAAAATACCTAAGGAGGGGAAAGTAATGTCAGAAAGTAGGATGAATTCAACAAAAAATTTCCTTTGAAATGTGTAATATCTCAGAATCTTTTACCTTGAAATATTCATAAAGTATACATCTTTAGATTTATTTTTTTACATATTGTAATTATCTCACTCTTTTGTAAAATCCAATATATATGTATAACTTTATGCTATGATGTTGAAGGAAATTATGACCAATTGCTTCACTATACTTCTGCTGTGGTTTGTGGAAGGAGCAGCTTCCATATCAAGCCTAAGAGGTAAGGAAATACTATGTATAAACTTGATTTTTTCCCTCAGTCTTAGTACATTAAAGGACGATGCATGAGTGCATGCTCGGTTGCATCCAACTCTTTGCGACCCCATGGACTGTAGCCTGCTAGGTTCCTTTGCCCATGGGATTTCCTAGGCAAAATTCCTGGAGTGGGTCACTATTTCCTCCTCCTGGGGAGCTTCCAGACCCAGGGATCAAACCCATGTCTCCTCTGTCTCCTGCACTGGCAGGCAGATTCTTTACCACTGAACAACCTGGGAAGCCACCTAGAGGAAGCTGGATCTTACGAAAGAAATGGTAAATATATATATACGTATATATATATATACATATATAGTAATGGAGGAGTACTTTTATTTCGAGCTGAAAGAAGAAATTTAATTCCACCAAGTAAAATGACTGTGGGTAGCCAAGTTATTGGAGAAGGCAATGGCACCCCACTCCAGTACTCTTGCCTGGAAAATCCCATGGATGGAGGAGCCTGGTAGGCTGCGGTCCATGGGGTCGCTAAGAGTCGGACATGACTGAGCGACTTCACTTTCACTTTTCACTTTCATGCATTGGAGAAGGAAATGGCAACCCACTCCAGTGTTCTTGCCTGGAGAATCCCAGGGACGGGGGAGCCTGGTGGGCTGCCGTCTATGGGGTCGCACAGTGTCGGACACGACTGAAGTGACTTAGCAGCAGCCGCAGCAGCCAAGTTATTACTCTGACTCTGTTTATAGCCAAAAGGAGTGCTTTTCTGACTCAAAAGGTAACTTACCTAATTTGCAGTAGGAATTCTAAGAAGTTATTGATCAAAGTTAATAAGAAATATGACTTCAGTTGGTCTGTTCATATATCAGTTCAGTTCAATCACTCAGTCCTATCTGACTCTTTGCAACCCCATGGACTGCAGCATACCAGGTCTCCCTGTCCATCACCAACTCCCAGGGACCACCCAAAACCCATGTCCATTGAGTCAGAGATGCCATCCAACCATCTCATCCTCTGTCGATCCCTTCTCCCCCTGCCCTCAATCTTTCCCAGCTTCAGGGTCTTTTCAAGTGAGTCAGCTCTTCTCATCAGGTGGCCAGAGTATTGGAGTTTCAGCTTCAGCATCAGTCCTGTCAATGAACAACCAGGGTTGATCCCCTTTAGGATAGACTAGTTGGATCTCCTTGCAGTCCAAGGGACTCTCAAGAGTCTTCTCTAGAACCACAATTCAAAAATATCAATTCTTCAGTGCTCAGCTTTCTTTATAGTCCAACTCTCACATCCATACATGACCATTGGAAAAACCAAAACCTTGACTATACGGACCTTTGTTGACAAAGTTATGTCTCTGATTTTCAATATGCTGTCTAGGTTGGTATAACTTTCCTTCCAAGGAGTAAGTGTCTTAATTTCAACGCTGCTGTAACCATCTGCCGTGAATTTGGAGCCCAGAAAAATAAGGTCAGCCACTGTTTCCACTGTTTCCCCATCTATTTGCCATGAAGTGATGGGACTGGATGCCATGATCTTCATTTTCTGAATGTTGAGCTTTAAGCCAACTTTTTCACTCTTCTCTTTCACCTTCATCGAGAGGCTCTTTAGTTCCTCTTCACTTTCTGCCATAAGGGTGGTGTCATCTGCATTTGGGAGGTTATTGATATTTCTCCCAGCACTTGATTCCATCTTGTGCTTCATCCAGCCCAGCATTTCTCATGATGTACTCTCCAAATAAGTTAAATAAGCAGGGTGACAATATACATTCTTAATGTACCCCTCTTCCTGTTTGGAACCAGTCTGTTGTTCCATGTCCAGTTCTAATTGTTACTTCCTGACTTGCATACAGGTTTCTCAAGAGGCAGGTCAGGTGGTCTGGTATTCCCATCTCTTTCAGAATTTTCCACAGTTTATTGTGATCCACACAGTCAAAGTCTTTGGTATAGTAAATAAAGCAGATGTTTTTCTGGAACTCTCTTGCTTTTTTGATGACCCATCGGATATTGGCAATTTGATCTCTGGTTCCTCTGCCTTTTCTAAAAACAGCTTGAACATCTGGAAGTTCTGGAAGTTTCCAGGTTGGCCTGGAAAATTTTGAGAATTACTTTACTAGCATGTGAGATGAGTGCAATTGTGTGGTAGTTTGAACATTCTTTGGCATTGCCTTTCTTTGAGATTGGAATTAAAACTGACCTTTTCGAGTCCTTTGTCCACTGCTGAGTTTTCCAAATTTGCTGGCATGTTGAGTGCAGCACTTTCACAGCATCATCTTTCAGGATTTGAAATAGCTCAAAAGGAAATCCATCACCTCCACTAGCTTTGTTCGTAGATATGCTTCCTAAGGCCCATTTGACTTCATATTCCAGGATGCCTGGCTCTAGGTCAATGATCACACCATCGTGATTATCTGGGTCATGAAGATCTTTTTTTTTTTTTTTCCATGAAGATCTTTTTTGTATAGTTCTTCTGTGTATTCTTGCCACCTCTTCTTAATATCTTCTGCTTCTGTTAGGTACATACAATTTCTGTCCTTTATTGAGCCCATCTTTGCATGAAATTTTCCCTTGGCATCTCTAATTTTCTTGAAGAGATCTCTGGTCTTTCTCATTCTATTGTTTTCCTCTATTTTCTTTGCATTGACTGCTGAGGAAGGCTTTCTTATCTCTTCTTGCTATTCTTTGGAGCTCTGCATTCAAATGGGAAAATCTTCCCTTTTCTCCTTTGATTTTCACTTCTTTTCTATTCACAGTTATTTGTAAGGCCTTCTCAGACAGCCATCTTGCTTTTTTACATTTCTTTTTCTTGGGGATGGTCTTGATCTCTGTCTCATGTACAGTGTCACAACCCTCCGTCCATAGTTCATCAGGCACTCTGTCTATCAGATCTAGTCCCTTAAATCTATTTCTCACTTCCACTGTATAGTCATAAGGGATTTGATTTAGGTCATACCTGAATGGTCTAGTGGTTTCCTCCATTTTCTTCAATTTCAGTCTGAATTTGGCAATAAGAAGTTCATGATCTGAGCCACAGTCAGCTCCTGGTTTTCTTTTTGCTGACTGTATAGAGCTTCTCCATCTTTAACTGTAAAGAACATAATCAATCTGGTTTCTGTGTCGACCATCTGGTGATGTCCTTGTATAGAGTCTTCTCTTGTGTTGTTGGAAGAGGGTGTTTGCTATGACCACTGCATTCTCTTGGCAAAATTCTATTAGCCTTTGCCCTGTTTCATTCTGTACTTCAAGGCCAAATCTGCCTGTTACTCCAGGTGTTTCTTGACTTCCTACTTTTGCATTCCAGTCCCCTATAATGAAAAGGACATCTTTTTTGGGTGTTAGTTCTAGAAGTTCTTGCAGGTCTTCATAGAACGGTCCGACTTCAGCATCTTTAGCATTACTGATTGGAGCATAGACTTGGATTACTGTGATATTGATTGGTTTGCCTTGGAAACAAAGATGATTCTGTAGTTTTTGAGATTGCATCCAAGTACTACATTTTCGACTCTTTTGTTGACCATGATGGCTACTCCATTTCTTCTAAGGGATTTTGCCCACAGTAGTAGATATAATGGTCATCTTAGTTAAATTCACCCATTTCAGTCCATCTTAGTTGGCTGATTCCTAGAATGTCGATGTTCACTCTTGCCATCTCCTATTCGACTACTTCCAGTTTGCCTTGATTCATGGACCTAACATTCCAGGTTCCTATGCAATATTGCTCTTTTCAGCATCGAACCTTGCTTCTATCACCAGTCCCATCCAAAACTGGGTGTTGTTTTTGCTTTGGCTCCATCTCTTCATTCTTTCTTGTTATTTCTCCACTGATCTCCAGTAGTATATTGGGCACCTACCGACCTGGGGAGTTCATCTTTCAGTGTCCTATCTTTTTGCCTTTTCATTCTGTTCATGGGGTTCTCAAGGCAAGTATATGTATATATATAATTTCTTAGTACTTGAATAGACACGAAACCTCAGGATGTTCCTGAAGCAGAAGGTATGCAGAGCAAAATGATAAGGTGGAAGGAAGAAAACCATCCATACTAGAGCATACCCGGGATTCCCTGGTAGCTCAAACAGTGAAGAGTCTGCCTGCAGTGGGGGTGACCCGAGTTTGACACAAGGTCAGGAAGATCCCCTGGAGGAGGAAATGGCATCCCACTCCAGTATTCTTGCCTGGAAAACCCCATGGACAGAGGAACCTGGCAGACTACAGTCCAAGGGGTCACAAAGAGTCAGATATGACTAAGTGACTTCACTCACTCAGCTAGAGCATACCACAGTGATAAAGAAGGCAGTACAATAAAAGACTTTCTCAGGAAGTCAATAAGACACATGGGGAAGGCCTTTGTCTACCAGTAGTCTGGCCCTTAGGGTTTTGCTAAACGTCTAGCTGAGGGGGTAGGGAGTCCTCTACCAAAGTGACTTGAGTTTTATTCTGAACAGTTCTAAATTTTGCCTCACTTCTGCTTGTTCAGTTGACAGCATCCTACACTTCTTACCATGTTCATTCTGCCTGTTTCTTTGCCACCTTTGATTTTGATTCTTTTCAAAAATGTCACATATGTTAAGCTCAAACTCCTACTTTATCCCTCTCTCCCTTCCCCTTGGGTAACCATACATTTGTTTTCTGTATATAGAAACATACTCAGGTTCTTCGTTGTGTCATATGGGATTTGTTGACATTCACTGTGTAATATGCCATTTGTTGTAGTGAACATACTCAGCAGTTGTGGTGTATGTGGGCTTAGTTGCACCCTGGCATTTGGGACCTTAGTTCCCAGAACTGGGACCAACCCCACGTCCCCTGCATTGGAAGGCAGATTCTTTACCACTAGACCACCAGGGAAGTCATATACACGCTACTATATGAAAATATGACTTCCCTGGTGGCTCAGATGGTAAAGCGTCTGCCTACAATGCAGGAGACCCGGGTTCGATCCCTGGGTTGGGAAGATCCTCTGGAGAAGGAAATGGCAACCCACTCCAGTACTCTTGCCTGGAAAATCCCACAGATGGAGGGGCGTGGTAGTCTACAGGCCATGGGGTTGCAGAGTCGGACACAACTGAGCGACTTCACTTCACTTCATATATAAAATAGATAACCGACAAAGACATACTATATAGCACAGGGAAGTGTACTTAATATTTTATAATAATCTAAATGGAAAAAGAATCTGAAAAACAAGTATATATATATGTGTATATATATATATTCATGTGTATGTATAACTGAATCATTGTGCTATACACCTGAAATTAATACAACATCATAAATCAACTATACTTCAATTTAAAAAAACTCACAGCAAAAAAAAAAAAAAAATTGCAACTTGGTTCTCTCTCTCTCTTTTTGCAGCCTTCTGATAAATATCAGGAGGGAGAGGGTCATGTGGAACCAGTTTGGTGGCTGGCCACGACTGCCATCAATGAAAATCACACTTTCCAGGACACCGTAGCATCATACAGGCCAACGACAGTATTGTTCTCTTTCTAGCTTTGGCCAGTTGTCAGCTTCATGTCTTTGCTAGATGTTTTCCGCCTATGTAAAATGTCCTCCTTTCTCTTCTAACACAATCCAAATTCTACTTAACTTTCAAGGCCTAATTCAACTCTGAATTCACTTGAGATAGTCCATATGCATTGAGTATAAACACATTAATTACTACTCATTTCTCCCATAGTTATTTAAATGCCCTGTAAATTTGGAAGTATCCTGCGCTCTCTTATACTGTAAGTTGCTTGCCTTCTTTCTCCTTTGGTAACCATGGGTTTGTTATCTATGTCTGTGGGTATATTTCTGTTTTGTATGTAAGTTCTTGTGTGCATGTGTTTATATATATATATAAGATGCCACATATAATCAATATCATATGATATTTGTCTTTCTCTCTCTGGCTTTACTTAGTATAATAATTCCTAGGTCCATCTGTGTTGCTACAATATAACCCAGTCCTGTCTACTTTTCAGCTCTCTTAATCTTCAGCTTAGCATCTACTTTTAAACTCTAGCCTTGTTGAACTTCTCAGCCTGTATCTGATATACCATCGATTATTACTACTATGCCTGTGCATTTGCTATGTACCTGATCCCACGCTACCCACCCCCTCTTTCTACAGCAAATAAACCAGCTAGCTTCCTCTAGATGGTGGGATTCCCAGGAATCTGTCTTATTCATATTTGTATACTCACAGAGCAGCAGTCTGGGGATGAGAGGAAGATGTATCTGTCTAGGGATTATCACCAGAATAGTTAAGAGCAGTAGAATGAGCGACTGGTGATATCTCATGTATTTGAAATCTGGAGATAGAGAAGCTTTCAAGAAAAATGGGGTGGTCAATAGAGGTAAGAGCTCAAAAGCTGTCAAAAATAAGAAAAGAGAAAAGACCTTTGAGTGTGATGTGAAAGAGACCACTGAAATCTTTCTTGAGGTTGGTTCTTAAAGGAATAGAAACAGGTACATGGGAAATAATAAAGTATTGATGCTGAAGAATATAGGTCACATATTAGAAAAATCTGACAGAAGAAAGAGAAAAATATAATGGAAAGTAAAGATAGCCTTGTCAAAGGGAAAAATATTTACAAGGTGGAGATCAATTTGTTGATTTTAGCACCTCCACCAACTTTCATGAATATTCCTAGCATGATTATTTTTCCATATCTTTTAAAGAAGTAAGGAAAAAATATGATTACATTGAAATAAATTATATAAGAAAGAGAATTCTTAGAACAGATATTCCCTGCTCTGACCCCTTTTTCTCTCAATAGAGCACAACACAATACAGTCTGAATGACTGTCATTGTACACAGAGTTCTGCTTACAAATTGCTACCTGATAAAATACATCTTGTTTGCTTTAGTTGTTATTGAATTTAGCTCATTGTTCAATACTTACATCTCACTAAAAAGTCTTAATAAGCACCTCTAGTTTGAATACTTCTGGAATTCACCAGGAGTCTCATACCATTTATTCATATTTCTTACAGCACAAACAATACATTTACCTGTATTATTGTTTTGTTTGTTTAGGTCTTCTTTAATTTTTCAGTCATGTTTTATAGTTTTCAACATAGGTATTTTATATGCCTTTTTATTACATTTACCTCTGGGTATTTTATTTATTTTTGACACTATTATAAATGAATTAAAAATTTTCTCAATAATTTGCTGCTAGTAAATAGAAATGCAATTGATTTTATGTGGTGACTTTGTTATCTTCAGAACTTGCTCAACTGTTTTAGGTCTAGCAGTTTTTAAATTTTGAATCATTAGGACTTTCCACATAAACAGACCTGGTGTCTGCAAATAGAGAATGTTTTACCTCTTTTCCTATGTACCTGTCCCATTTTTATTTCTGTTTTATTTTCTATCTTTTTCAGTTCAGTTGCTCAGTCATGTCCAACTCTTTGCAACCCCATCGACAGTAGTACGCCAGGCTTCCTTGTCTACCACCAAGTCCTGGAGCTTGCTCAAAAAAATTCTTATTCATCGAGTTAGTGATGCCATCCAACCATCTCGTCCTCTGTTGTCCTCTTCTCCTCCTGCCTTCAATCTTTCTCAGCATCAGGGTCTTTTACAATGAGTCAGCTCTTCCCATCAGGTGGTCAAAGTATTGGAGCTTCATCTTCAACATCAGTCCTTCCAATGAATATTCAGGACTGATTTCCTTTAGGATAGACTGGTTTGATCTCCTTGCAGTCCAAGGGACTCTGAAGAGTCTTCTCCAACACCACAGTTCAAAAGTATCAATTCTGCAGCACTCAGGTTTCTTTATAGGCCAACTCTCACATCCATATGTGACTACTGGGTAAACCATAGCTTTTACTAGATGGACCTTTGTTGGCAAAGTGATGTCTCTGCTTTTTAATATGCTGTCTAGGTTGGTCTATTTTTTAAAATAGACTTTATTTTTAGAGCAGTTTTATATATAAAGAGAAGTTGAACAAAGAGTATTAGGGTTCCTAAATACTTCCCAGGTCTCACCCTCATTTCCCCTATTATTAACATCTTGTATTGATGTGATACATTTGTTACAACTGATGAACTAATATCAATATATCATTATTAGCTAAAGTCCATAGTTTACATTAGGATTCACTTACAGTTCTGAGTTTTGCCAAAGGAATAATGTCTTGTCATAATGTCATTACGGTATCATAAAGATAGTTTCACTGTCCGAAAAATCCCCTGTGCTCCACCTATTCATCCCTGCCTCTCACCTGCTGCTGCTGCCGCTACTAAGTCGCTTCAGTCGTGTCCGACACTGTGCGACCCCATAGACGGCAGCCCACCAGGCTCCTCCGTCCCTGGGATTCTCCAGGCAAGAACACTGGAGTGGGTTGCCATTTCCTTCTCCAATGCATGAAAGTGAAAAGTGAAAGTGAAGTCGCTCAGTCGTGTCCGACTCTTAGCGACCCCATGGACCGCAGCCTACCAGGCTCCTCCATCCATGGGATTCTCCAGGCGAGAGTGCTGGAGTGGGGTGCCATTGCCTTCTTCGCACTCTCACCTAGCCCCTGACAATCTTCCTCTCCACAACCCTACCTTTTCCAGAACATCATATTGTTGGAATCATAGTATATAGAATTTTCAGGTTGGCTTCCTTTACTTCACAGTGGATTTCAGACTCCTTTTCGTGGCTTAACAACTGATTTCTTTATATCATTGAATATTAGTCTACTGCGTGGTTATTCTAGTCTGTTTATCCATTCAACTACTGAAAGCCATCTTGAGGTTTGAGCAATTATTGAATAAAGCTGCTACAAATACCCGGGTACAGGTTTTCATTTGGACGTAAGCTTTTGGCTCACTTGAGTAAATCCTTAGGAGTTCAATCGCTGGATTGTATAATAAGAATATGTTTAGGTTTATAAGAAACTATCAAAATGTTTTTCAAAATGGCACTGCCATTTTGCATCCCTACCAACAATGAATGAGCTCCTCTTTAGTCCACATTCTCACACTCACATTTGTTGTTGTCAGTGTTTGGTGTGTAGTGGTATCCCATTGTTTAAATTTTAAATTTCCTAATGATGTATGATATTGAGCATTTTTTCATGGGCTTTTTGCCATCTGTATTTCTTCTTTGGTTTACTTTCTTTTGTTTATTCAGATCATTTACCCATTATTTAATTAGGTGGTCTTCTCATGGCTGAGTTTTAAGGGTTCTCTGTATATCTGGTTATAAGTCTTTATCAAATATGTGCTTTATGACTATTTTCTCCCAGTCTGTGGCTTATCTTTTCATTCTCTTAAATTTATATTATACCTAATTAAAATTGAGTGTAATGCACTACAAGTTAGAATTTTTTTCTTAAGAATCTTTTTGGTTAAATTTTATTAAGTTGGCAAATTCAGCAAAATGCACAACAGACTTCAGTTCCAGTCACTGTAACAATTTCGTCAACGAAGCATAGAAGAGTTGAGAGCCAACTTTTCAAAGTTTGCCAACAGCTCAAGTAGTAGAAACTGTATTTTAATGTAAGAAGATTATTTTCCCAAATGCGTGTAAGCAATCAAATGAAAGCTATCAAGCTAACTTCACAGGTGATTGATATTTAACCTGTATATAAAATTTTCTCATCATATAGTTCATGAGGTTAATATAATTTCTTCAGAGAAACCAAAAGAATTCTTAATGGCAATTTATCTTTTTTTGTGGTTTCATTGGTTTTTGATGAAATACCTGAAAATATCCTAACACTAATGTAACCTTTTTAAACAAACCGAAGTACTAGGTAATTTTTTGTGGTGCCCAGAAAGTAACAGTCATTAAGATAAAATTCCGACAAAGTAAAACATGATAAAGTCTCAACAGAAAGGACTGGAAAATGTTTTGCAAAATGTCAACCTTCTGAACTTTACAAATTGGGTGGGAGTCCAACCTAAGGTCTTAAAGTCACCATCTTGAACAACTTGGATCAAACTTACATGGAAAGTTATAAATTTAGTCATCAGTTTATTAATTACCTTCCAGTCTGTGAAATAAGCAAAATAAGTGAAATGGCAATTTATATGTTTATCTCCCTAGACAGTATACAATGTTTAATTGTGCAGAAATATTTTTTGCTATATTTGACTATATACTTTTTATTCTTTTTTTTTTTATAGCTTTTGTTATTAACATATAAAAAGCTACACATATTTAGTGTATACTACTTGATAAGTTTGGTCATTGGTATACCTGTGATACCACATTCAGTTGTTCTTTTTCTTTTAATCTTTAATATTTTTATTTTTAATTGAAGTATAGTTGGTTTATAATGTTTTGATAGTTTTAAGTGTCAGTTCGGTTCATTTTTTATTTCTGCTTTATTTTCTATCTTTTTCAGTTCAGTTCAGTCTCTCAGTTGTGTCTGATTCTTTGCGACCCCATGGATTGCAGCATGCCAGGCTTCCCTGTCCATCACCAGCTCCCAGAGCTTCCTCAAACTCATATCCATCAAGTCAGTGATACCATCCAACCATCTCATCCTCTGTCACCCCCTTCTCCCACCTTCAATCTTTCCCAGCATCAGGGTCTTTTCCAATGAGCCAGTTGTTCACATCAGGTGGCCAAACTATTGGAGTTTTAGCTTCAGCATCAGTCCTTCAAATAAATATTCAGGACTGATTTTCTTTAGGATTGACTGGTTGGATCTCCTTGCAGTCCAAAGGACTCTCAAGAGTCCTCTCCAACACCACAGTTCAAAAGCATCAATTCTTCAGTGCCCAGCTTTCTTTATAGTCCAACTCTCATCCGTACATGACTACTGGAAAAACCATAGTTTTGACTAGACGGACCTTTGTGGGCAAAGTAATGTCTCTGCTTTTTAATATGCTGTCTAGGTTGGTCATAGCTTTTCTTCCAAGGGGCAAGCATCTTTCAATTTCATGGATGCAGTCACCATCTGCAGTGATTTTAGTAATTCACTGTGTATTTAGTAATTGACAGTGTTTATATTTTAATCCCAAACTCCTAAATTATCCTCCCCCCTTCCCTTTTGATAAGCTTGTTTTCTAAATAGACTCTGTGAGTCTATTTCTGTTTTGTAAATAAGTTCATTTCTGTCTTTCTTTTTAGATTCTACATATAAGTGATATCATATGATATTTCTCTTTTCTGGTTTTTGTTGCTTAGTATGATAATCTCTAGGTTCATTCATCTTTCTGCAAATGACATTATTTCATTCTTTTCTATGACTGAGTAATATTCCATAGTGTAGATAGATAGATATAGAGTTATGGAATAGATAAGGTCATAATGACTTCTAATGATTTATTTCACTTGGTAATACCTTCACCAGAAGGTTCTGTGAATGTCCAATTCAGCATGATCATTTTCCCCTGTCCTCCAGATCTATCATAACTCTTGACCTGGTTAGTGACTTTAAAATGTACCCTGTTTCTCAGAGTAGAATGTAACCATCTTCTGGTCTCTCTTTCCTACTCCCATCCTCCTGCCAACTCCCCCTTTATCTTCTACATTACCTTGTAGACTGTAAATCTGATCGCAATCCCCAAGCTCCAAATTTTGGCTAACGTACAGTGACCTACATGATGAAATGTAAGCTTTTTAAATAATTTTATTTATTTATCTTTTTATTTTTGGTTGTGATGGGTCTTCATTCCTGCTGAGGCTTTTCTCTAGTTTCAGCAAGTGGGGGCTGCTCTCTAGATCCGGTGTGCAGGCTTCTCTTACTGTAGAGCCCAGGCTTTCAGGCACATGGACTGCAGAAATTGCAGTTCCGGGCTGTAGAGCGCAGGCTCAGTAGTTGTGGTGTATGGGCTTAGTTACTCCATGGTATGTGGGATCTTCCTGGATCAGGTATCAAACCCATGTCTCCTGCATCAGCAGGTGGATTTTTTTACCACTGAGTCACCAAGGAAGCCCTACAATTCTTTTAATACAAAATAAAGCCTTTTAGTAGTTGCCTCTGATATATTTTTCCAACTTCATTTTCATCTATACCACAAGATACACTCAACACTGATGACCCTGAACTCTAATAATTCCCAAACACTACCTTTTTGCTTTTATGCTTGCTGTTCTCCTGGTCCTTTCTTTCCAACTAAAATATTTCTTTTCCCATGGAGAGTTTTACAAATCTTTGTGACAGAATTCATCTTTTTCTCCTCTGTCACCCCACATCATCTTATTCTGTTGTTCTAGAATTACCTGTGTGTCTTTCCACCTAACCCATGAGTTCCTTGAGAATGAGAACCAGCCCTTCTAATTTTGTCTGTTCCATTACCTTAGAGAATACCTGGCACACAGTTCGAAGTTGACAAAGGTTGGACCAGTGAAGGATTGATTTGCTAAAACTTTGTTTCTAATCCCTGGAGAGGGGAATGGCTACGCTCTCCACTAATCTTGCCTGCAGGATTTCATGGACAGAGGAGCCTGGCAGGCTATAGTCCATGGGGTTGCAAAGAAACAAACACAACTAATGCCAAAAAACTTTTCTGCCTAAATAGAGAAGACATTAGGATGAGTTACATTTTCCCTGCATACTCCATATTTTTTTTAATAAAAAACACTCATATAATTGACTATAATGTACTTTATTGTTTTAAAATTAGCAGAGATGTTTGAGAGATAAACCACCCTCAGTGGGCGGATAGGGAGTCTGGTAGACAGATCTGGAAATAGTGACTCAGGCAGGAAGTAGTAGGGACTGTGGGAGAAGTTTATAGTTCTGGAAGTTGAAAGGAAGGCTAAATTACTTTCTGCTTCATAAAAACACATAGCTCATTTGCTTTAATTATTAAACTGTCAATGCAATTTAGACAAGCAGAGATGCAAAGAAAAGACATTTTTAAATAAGAAAAAAGAGAAAGCAGCAGAAATAAAGGCCCATGGAAGTTCTGATTGGCTGGAGATATAGATGGTAAGGTACATTTGGATATGATCAGATGGTAAATGTCTTCAAATGGCAGGATAAGGGGTATGAAATTTGTTTCATAAATCACAGGGAGCTTTTGAGGTTTCTGCATAGAAATGTGACATGAACAAGACTGTTCTGTAGAACAATTAATCTGGGAACAGTAGGTAGAATGGATGGGAGAAGGAAAAGACTAGAGGTGGTGGGAATACAGTGATAGCAAGGTATGAAACATTTTCTTTGCAACAGTTTGTTTCTTTGAAGTTATATATATATATATAGTTTTTGCCAGTTAGGTTTCTGTTGCTCCAAGAATGGAGGCTAATGTTACATCTTCCCTTTTAGCTCCAGGGATGGTGCATTGACCTAGGTTTAGCCAACAATTAGGACATTCTGTCCTTTCCCCTGGCTGCAGTTATTGGTTTTAGGAGGCACAGTGACCCAAGGCAAGGGAAACAGCCTATTAAACTCAATTCTGGACTTAGTTTTAAATCAGCCAGAAAGCAGATTATCTTCTGATGTACTGGGTACTGCAATGATGGGAGCCTGAAAAAGCTCACCCTCTCACTGCAGTCTGAAAATAGAGGCTGTCCAAGCACATAAAACAAAGTGATGGATCTCACTGATAACTTGTTTGTTCTGAATCGAGCTTTGCCTCTCCTACCTTGGATGCGTGTTGGTCGAAGTCACTTTGGGCTGGTTATTCTGCAAGTGGAAGAAGTTTTGCATGGCCATTTGTTTTACTACCTCTCCAGATTATTGGATGGTATCAGATTTTTATCGACAAAGCATTTTCAGAGGTTTCTTTCCATCCTTCCATTCCAAGAAAGAACTCAAAATAACCACAGATCAAGGTTCAGCCACAGGCGACGGTGAGATTGAGTTGAGTCTATTTCATGAGAAATAATGACTAGTAGATAATTAATGATCAATGGAAGCAAAGAGCTCATCTATAAACTATGAAGCATACTACAAAAGTTAACTGGTAATATTCTGTACCATTTTTATATTGGCCTTATGTTTACTGCCTCGTTCATTTCCTCCTGGATTTCAAAAAGTTTTTCTGTACTCTTCCTGAGCATGTTTGCCATTCTCCACGGTCACTACACTTTCCTTGTTTGTCTATCTGTTGCTTAGAAAAAATGAAAAGGATTAGGTAAGACTCATTTCTTGAAAGAATCAGGGTGAATTCATCTCTTCTTAGAGACCTTAAGACAACATCAATGTAACAATGGAGTCCTTTATGACTGGGGTGTTTTACTGATGATTTATCCTCTTAAGACTTTGGTTTTCTACTTGATTGGCACTTTTAACACAATCTCCACCTTTACTTACTAGTGCCCTGTATTTCAGAAGTGGTTTCACTAACAAATGAAACAACTTCTATGCCGATGAAGAAAATTAAATTTGAATTTGTACCTCACAAAAACATGGTAGTTGCGTGATACCAACAGTGAAAGTAGAAGGTACAGAACAGGGAGGAAATAGTCTCAAAATAAGGATACTGGCCATTTATAAAGCCTTATATAAATATTCCTTTTGGATTAGTCAAAGTTCGGAGTGTTCATTCTTTGAATTTTGAAATCAGCCAGATTTTTAAATATATTTTTCAACTTGGGAAATGTATTTTTATTACACAATTGAAATATTTTCTTTAAGCACAACTTGTCACATCTATTATTTAAGCTCTTTAAAATTAGCACTTCCTTTCTCTAATGGAATATTCCATTTCCTCATTTCTTGTCGTCTCATTTATTTAAATAAATTCCTTCCCTTGAGTCCCCTGTAACTCTTTATAATGTTTTTTTTTAAACCACTTGAAATAATCTGACTTTTGTAATATTTACATATGTTCCTGTTGTATCTCATTATTTCAGTTTCTAAGGTATTTGAGAGTAAGTAACTCATATATTCTTCATTGTACAGTGCTGTGTACTTTATTTCCTTCACTGCTTGGACATACCTATTCCATCCATGTGGAATAGAAAGGGAGTGAATTGCCAATTTAGTTTGATGGAATCCTCTAGCAAAATGGTCTACAGCTTTTTTATTTAAATATGATTTGTTTTTCATTTTATTTTTATTTTTTTATTTGAAGTATGGGATTTACAGTGTTGGTCAGTTTCAGGTGTACAACAAAGTGATTCAAATATATATACATATTTAAATATATATGTTGATTTATAGATTCTAATCCATTATAGGCTATTACAAGATATTGAAAATAGTTCCCTGTGCTATACAGTAGGTCTTTGTTGTTTGCCTGCTTTATGTATAAGTTTTTATCTGCTAGTCCCAAGCCCCTAATATGTCCCTCCCCCTGTCCTTTCCCCTTTGGTAACCATAGTTCATTTTCTTTGTCTTGAGTCTGTTTCTGTTTTATAAATAAGCTCATTTGTATAATATTTTTAGATTTCACATATAAGTTGTATCATGTGATGTTTGTCTTTCTCTGTCCAACTGACCTGACTTAGTATGATAGTCTAACAATCTTTACAATTATTTATTTATTTTGTTTATAAGTTATTTCTGTCTCCCTCTCCCCTCCCATTAGAACTCAAGCTCAAGGGCAGAGTTGGGGATGTGGGGCAGGGAATCGTCTTTGTTTCACTCACTGATGTCTTCTGAGCACCCGGAATAGTCCCTGGAATATAGTTTATTCAGCAGAGATTTACTGAATAAATGATTGTACGACCAAATGAATAAGCAGTGAATAATAACATTTGGCATTTTAAAAGCTAAAAGTCACTATATTCTTTTAATAAACAAAAGCAATAACGCAATCTTTATTTCTTAGATTTGTAACCACAAAGCTACCATCCAGAATAAAAGTTCTTTCATAAAACTTATAAGATGGTATACCAACATAAAAAAAGAGAAAGATGTATTTCTAAGCAACTTTGTGCATCTGAGGATGTTCACAATATGTAACTATTTTTACGTTTCCCATGTAATGCTTCTTGTCCCATTCTTGCTCTCTTTTATTTATTTTTTTTTTAAATTTTCATCACCATGTCTCTCCTCTGTGATTATTCTTAATGTTTTTCTTCAGCCTTTGAAATAGTAAAGTGCACATGGGCAAACCCTTTCTCACAGGATTTCCTGCTCTCAGGGCTGTTACCTGAAGAAGAGGGTACTGTCAACATTTGCAAAAGAAAGAAGAGGAAGAGTAATAGAAAAGTTAATGATTCAGGTTGTAACTCAGCCCAAATGAAAAAAAAATGCACAGTTGACAAAAAGAAAATCCTGTTTCATTCTGGCATACCAGAGCCATATCTGAGCAATGAAAATGGAGCTTTCCATTTTTGAGGGTGTTTTCTAAACATGGAGTTTACTTCTATAAACTCTTTTCATCAAATCAAAGGCTTAAGTTCTTTTTATTTGACAGAACAAAACTAGTTTCCATATCAGTTCAGTTCAGTTGCTCAGCCGTGTTCAACTCTTTGTGACCCCATGGACTGTGTTATGCCAGGATTCCCTGTCCACCACCAATGCCTAGAACTTGCTCAAACTCATGTCCATCGAGTTGGTGATGCCATCCAACCATCTCATCCTCTCTCATCCCTTTCTCCTCTTGCTTTCAGTCTTTCCCAACATTAGGGTCTTTTCCAAAGAGTCAATTCTTCCCGTCAGGTGGCCAAGGTATTGGAGTTTCAGCAGTCCTTCCCTTGAATATTCAGGACTAATTTCCTTTAGGATAGACTGGTTGGATCTCCTTGCAGTCCAAGGGACTCTCAAGAGTCTTCTCCAACATCACAGTTCAAAAGCATCAATTCTTCTGTGCTCAGCTTTCTTTATAGTCCAACTCTGACATCTACCCGTGACTACTGGAAAAACCATAGCTTTGACTAGATGGACTTTTGTTGGCAAAGTAATGTCTCTACTTTTTACTATGCTATCTAGGTTGGTCATAGCTTTTCTTCCAAGGAGAAAGCGTCTTTTAATTTCATGGCTACAGTCACCATCTGCAGTGATTTTGGAGCCCAAGAAAATAAATTCTGTCACTGTTTGCCTTGTTTTCCCATCTATTTGCCATGAAGTGATGGGATTGGATGCTATGATCTTAATTTTTTTTAATGTTGTTTTAAGCCAACTTTTTCATTCTCCTCTTTCATTTTAATCAAGAGGCTCTTTAGTTCTTCTTTGCTTTCTGCCACAAGGGTGGTATCATCTGTGTGTCTGAGATTATTGATATTTCTTTCAGTAATCTTGATTCCAGCTTGTGCTTCATCCAGCCCAGCATTTCACATGATATACTCTGCATAGACATTAAATAAGCAGGGTAACAATATATAGCCTTGCTATACTCCTTTCCCAATTTGGAAGCAGTCTGTTATTCCATGTCCACTTCTTGCTATTGCTTCTTGAGCTGCATACAGATGTCTTAGGAGGAACGTCAGGTGTCCTGATATTCCCATCTCTTTAAGAATTTTCCATAGTTTGTTGTGATCTACGCAGTCAAAGGTTTTGGAGTCAATAAAGCATAAGTAGATATTTTTGTGGAACTCTCTTGCTTTTTCTATGATTCAGCAGATGTTGTCAATTTGATCTCTGGTTCCTCGGCCTTTTCTAAATCCAGCTTGAACATTTGGAAGTTCACTGTTCATGTACTATTGAAGCATGGCTTAGAGAATTTTGAGCATTACTTTGCTAGCGTGTGAGATAAGTACAATTGTGTGGTAGTTTGAACAGTCTTTGGCATTGCCCTTCTTTGGGATTGGAATGAAAACTGACCTTTTCCAGTCTTGTGGCCACTGCTGAGTTTTCCAAATTTGCTGGCATATTGAGTGCAACACTTTCACAGCATCTTCTTTTAGGATTTGAAATAGCTCAACTGGAATTCCATCACTTCAACTAACTTGGCTTCCTAAGACCCACTTAACTTTATATTCTAGAATGTCTGCCTCTAGGTTGGTGATCACACCATCGTGATTATCTGGGTCATGAAGATCTTTTTTGTATAGTTCTTCTGTGTTTTCTTGCCATCTCTCCTTAATATCTTCTGCTTCTGTTATATCCATATCATTTCTGTTGTTTATTGTGCCCATATTTGCATGAAATGTTCACTTGATATCTTAATTTTCTTGAAATCTCTAGTCTTTCTCATTCTATTGTATTCCTCTATTTCTTTGCATTGACTGCTGAGGAAGGCTTTCTCATCTCTCCTTGCTATTCTTTGGAACTCTGCATTCAGATGGGTATATCTTTCCTTTTCTCCTTTGCTTTTGGCTTCTTTTCTTTTCTCAGCTATTTGTAAGGCATCCTCAGACAATCGTTTTGCCTTTTTGCATCTCTTTTTCTTGGGGATGATCTTGATTCCTGACTCCTGAGCAATGTCATGAACCTCAGTCCAAAGTTCTTCAGGCACTCTATCAGATCTAATCACTTGAATCTGTTTGTCACTTCCACTGTATAATCATAAGAGATTTGATTTAGTCATACCTAGGTCTAGTGTTTTCCCTACTTTCTTCAATTTAAGTCTGAAATTTGCAATAAGAGGTTCATCATCTGAGCCACAGTCAGCTCCTAGTCTTGTTTTTGCTGACTGTATGGAGCTTCTCCATCTTTGGCTGCAAAGAATATAATCAATCTTTTTTGGTATTGACCATATGGTGATGTCCATGTGTAGAGTCTTCTCTTGTGTAGCTGGAAGAGGGTGTTTGCTATGAGCAGTGCATTCTCTGGGCAACACTCTGTTAGCCTTTGCCCTGCTTCATTTTGTACTTTAAGGCCAAATTTGCCTGTTATTCCAGGTATCGCTTGACTTCCTACTTTTGCATTCCAGTCCCCTACAATGAAAAGGATATCTTTTTAGGGTGTTAGTACTAGAAGGTTTTGTAGGTCTTCATAGAACTGTTCAATTTTTTTCTTCTTCAACATTAATGGTTGGGGCATAGACTTAAATTACTGTGATATTGAATGGTTTGCCTTGGAAACAAATAGATCATTCTGTCGTTTTTGAGACTGCACCCAAGTACAGCATTTTGGACTCCTTTTAACTATGATGGCTACTCCATTTCTTCTTAGGGATTCTTGCCGATAGTAGTAGATATATTGTTTATCTTGAGTTAAATTCACCCATTCCAGTCCATTTTAGTTCACTGATTCCTAAAATGTCAATGTTCACTCTTGCCATCTCCTGTTTGACCACTTCCAATTTGCCTTGATTCACGGACCTAACATTCCAGGTTCCTATGCAATATGCTCTTTGCAGCATCGGACCTTGCTTCCATCACCAGTCACATCCACAACTGGGTGTTGTTTTCACTTGGCTCCATCTCTTCGTTCTTTCTGAGGTTATTTCTCCACTATTCTGCAATAACTTATTGGGCACCTACTGACCTGGGAAGTTCATCTTTCAGTGTCCTATCTTTTTGTGTTTTCATACTGTTCATGTATGTTCAGTGTCCATATATAAAGGTGTTAATATGTTGGAAATTTGAAAAAAAATATATACATACAAATGAGCTTACATTTGGTTTAACTATCTGGGGAGGGAAGTATTCTTACTTTGATAATGGTCTTGGGTTAAATTAATTTCCTATATTATGGGGTAGAAGCCATTCATTGGAGACCTAGGCATTCAACAGAGCTTTCTATAACTTCTCAAACTGCAACAGGCAGAGGAATTGTTAACAAGGGTCTATTGTAGAGCACAGGGTACTATATTCAATATTCTATGATAAACTGTAATGGAAAACAATGTGAAAAAGGATATAAATGTATGTGTGTATATATGTGTATATATATAAAACCAAATCACTTTGCTCCACAGAAGAAATTAACACAACATTGTAAATCATCTATACTTCAATAAAATTTTTTAAAAAGAGAATTTAGCAATCTTGTTAATGTAAATTTGAATTCATCATCTCAGTTGAGGCCTGAGATCCTTCATTTCTAATAAGCTTCCAAGTGATTCCAATGACACTGTTTAAAGACCATACTTTGAGTTTACAAGTTTGTAGACATTTCAGGGTTTTTTTTAAGTGATTTAATTTGCATCCCCTAATTGCTTTAATTTTTGTTCTTTCTACTGCTTTTTTAATTTTTAAAAAGAAATACCTTCATTTATTATGCTCCTTATATCAAATATGTTTCATCTAATTAAATGTTAGATGTTTATTCTTTTGGGGTTTTTTTGTTTTTGATTTTTGCCTGCTAAACTGAAAGGAAACAATAAAGGGCATAATATTCTAGAGTTAGATGAAAAGAAAGAAAAGCTTAACACCTTGTATTATAGGCACCCTAGGTAAAGGCAGGAAATTGAAGTGAAAATGTCATAGATTTTCCCTTGCCTGACTCTACCTTAGAGCATTTTTAGTGATATATGTGACATATATCAGGGGCTTCCCAGGTGATTCAGTGGTCAAGAATCTGCCTGCCAATAGAGAAGATGGAGGAGAAACAGGCTTGATCCCTGGGTCAAGAAGATCTCCTGGAGGAGACAATGGTAACCCACTCCAGTATTCTTGACTGGAAAATCCCATGGACAGAGGAGCCTGGTGGGCTACAGCCCATAGGGTGGCGAAGAGTTGGACAGGACTGAAGAAACTTAGCCGCAGGCAGGCAGGAACTGTCACGGCACTGGTAGGCGTGTCATTTAGGAGCGAATGTATTACAGTGAGGGTCAAGGTCTACCGGAAGTTGACTCTTCCACCATCTTGGTTTTACCCAGGTTTTGTCGTAGTCCTGCTGTTCCTTTAAATGTTGTACCCTGCCCCCTTCCCTCCTGTTTCAAACGCCCCCCAACTGCCACTGGACAGTACTTTTCAAAATACAGATTCACTGATTTCTTTAAGGCTGTTAATTCTGTAAAATCTATCTTGGAAATCAGAGCTTGTATATTTTATATCTCTCTTACTTCCCTCTTCCAAGGCCCATAACTTTTGCGATTCAGGGATCTCACTCCCTCATCTTAGAGCAGAAAGTGGAAGCAGCATGTGTGGCTCTGGGACACTTCTTTCGTCTCCTGGTCCCTGGCTCCAGCTCTTCCCCCAGTCTGCTGGGGAGGGAGGAGGGAAGCAAGTAGTGTCTCTTCCTTATCAGACACTTTGGTAGCTTGCTGTTGGTGGTGGCTGCTTCCCCGATTATCAGTGACAGGCCATCAGGGCCCCTCTGTTGTTGAAATCCAAATGCTTGAGCCCTTCAGCAGTTCTCCTGGGACTCCTCTAACTTGACAATTCCCAGCTGTGAGCCAGCTAGCTCCACCTGGGCCTCTTCTACCCTTGTCTGTCAGGACACCACTAGCCCCTTACTGTTCCACCCCACCCCTCCCAATCATTTTACTCTGTTGGTCTGGCACTGGACAGACGGCCCAAACTGTCTTTCAGTGTTTCATTTGTCCAAAAGCATCTCACGCATAGTTATGAGGCCCAGAGATTGGCTCAGAAGCTGCTCCATGCTGTCCACCTCCTCTCCCCTACTCCCTGGTGTCTTCCCCCCAAATCTCTCATTCTCGTCTTCCATGAGGCACAAGTGAGAAAATCAACAAGTCCATGGCTGACACTCAGGTCCAAGCAGGCAGTGAGACCATGGACTCTTTTTTCCCAGACTCCTGGGAGGCCCTGTTCAATGAAATTTTCTTCTGTTGGAGGATAAGAGCTAGCATTCTTTCCTTCTTCAAAAGGGAAGGAAAGGAAAATCTGTACCTAGGAACATGGCCTTCCCAACCTCTGTCTCACCTTCTGTTTTTCTTCTTCTTTTTAAGGCAATGCATCATTGTTCTCATGGGTCTTATTGGCTGATTCCAGAGTCTGGGAAAATCCCCACCCAACATCATATCACATGGTTAAGTGAGTCTGTGTGTCCTGGAAAGAGTTATCCTGATTTAGGTTTCACTTCTAATCACTCTGCCTCCATCTTCCCTTTTACAGTTAAGTCTTAAAAAATTTACCCTATGTATCACCTTCTTGGGGTCGCAAAGAGTCGAACACGACTGAGTGACTGAACTGAACTGAACTGAAATGATCACCTTCTCAATGAACATCTCTTGATTCTGGTACAATATATGGCTTCTTTTCTATGTACCAGTGACACAGTGAATATTTCTGTGAGCACTCATTAACTGTGGCAATCTTTGATTTACTTGGCTTTCTCCCAGAGAACTATAAGTTCCTTGAGAAAAGGGCTTATTTATTTTTCCCCCAGCATATTATGGAATTTAATTTTTTTAAATTTATGTTGGTATATAGTTGAATTACAATGTTGTATTCGTTTCAGGTGTACAACAAATTGAATCAGTTATACATATATACATATATGCACCCTCTTCTAGATTCTTCTCCCATATAGGGAGAAGAGTTTGTTTCTTAATGGACTTTATATCCCCAGCATTTAACACAGAAATAATTGCACAGATTGTGAGAAATGTGTGAGTGTTACATGAATAAATGGGTGAGATTGTAATATTACATTTAAGTGTATTATTTTGCTACACACTCAATAGCTTGGGCTGCAATTAGATAATGAGATACAAATAAAATAACTTTCATGATTTTTAAAAACATCACAGAAAAATGAATTAATAATGTGTTGATTATATACTGCTGAGCAATAAGAATACAAAAAACTACTAAGTATAAATTATCACATTTTGTGGCTATCTTTTTTAAAACTACTATTAGTAGATAATGAGAAAGTGTGTTCATAAAATCAGGAATGCAAAGTGATAAATCAAAACTAGCATTGTTTTGAAATCCAAAGTCCTAGAATCAAATAAGTTTTGTTAGTTATTATCTAGATAAACAGTCCCAATGCCTCTCTGAGTAGAGATTAATAAGAATTTTACCTGAATGAGATCATTTCAAGAGTAAAGTGAGATGATGTATGTGAAGTCTTTTAAAAGCTCTAATAGATTATAGAAATAAAACATTATTTACTTCTGTGTCTCTTTTTCTGTTTTGCATATAGGGCCATCGTTACCATCTTTCTAAATTCCGTATATATGTGTTAGTGAGAAGGGGAGGGTGGGATGTTTCGAAAGAACAGCATGTATATTATCTGTGGTGAAACAGACCACCAGCCCAGGTGGGAGGCATGAGTCAGTCAAGTGCTCGGGCCTGTTGGGCTGGGAAGATCCAGAGGAATCGGGTGGAGAGGGAGGGGGGATGGGAGACCGGGATGGGGAATTCGTGTAACTCTATGGCTGATTCACATCAATGTATGACAAAACCCACTGAAAAATTAAAAAAAAAAAAAAAAACATTATTCACTATTTTCAGCATTTCTGATATTTCAGAATTTCTGATATTTCACCATCTCAAAGCGTGGGAGTATTTTATCTTTATTTTGTGATATTGGATTTTTATTGAGCATAATTCTGAATATATATAACATGAACCTGGAGAAAAATTACTTAATGTTCTTGATTAATGTCAGTGGAAAGGAATATCTAAAGCTTATTCCTGAAATTATGCTCTTCTTTCTCTTGTCAAAATAATTAATGGTGTTTCTTATTTCCATCAGTCATATTCACAACGTTTACTATAGTTGGAGTTCTGCCCTTGTAGTTTACCTAATTTTAAGATGAATTAATGGATTACATTTTCTCCTTCTCACCTCGGGAGAACCAGACACTATCTCTCTGAATAATTTTTGAGTACTCACTACTGCTAAATCTTTGCTACTGATAATTTTAGGTAACCCTTAAAGGTGCTTTATTTGTTATAAAATATACTAAATTAATCTTAAAGGTAACTTCTAATTCAGTAAGAAACAGCAACTACAAGTGTTCTAGATGAAAATTCAGTAAAGGTCTGTTTATAGGTTTTCTCTATAAGGAAAAATGCAAAATTGGGTTGGAAATAATTAAATCTGAGAAATATTTATGTCTTTCCCTCCCTTCATATAGCCTTCTCTGATATTCCTTTCATCTAAAGAAGTGGAATGGGATATAAATCCTTTGAAAATTTTTATTTTTTATAATGATGAATCTTAAATTTGTCTTTCAATCAAAACTGTTTTAAGTGGAAATAAGATGAGTAGAATTATTAAAATTTACATGTGTTACTGCCCTGGAGAGAGCCATTTGGTTTTCTCCACACTATATTCTGTGCACTTAAAAATGTTCCTACAGTGATTTCTAAACCAGAAAGGAAGTAATATGAACAAGATGGTCATATCTCTTCATGTATGAAAGAAAAGCAAAAGATTATTTTCCACTTTAAGTGGATAGTCTTTTCTAAAGATAATCTATACTATTAAGCTTTTGGGCTCCCCAAGTAGCTCAGTCAATAAAGAATCTGCCTGCAATGCAGGAGACCCGGGTTCGATCCCTGGGTGGGGAAGGTCCTCTGGAGAAGGGAATGGCAACCCACTCCAGTATTCTTGCCTTGAGAATTCCATGGATAGAGGAGCCTGGCAGGCTACAGCCCATAGAGTCACACAGAGTTGGACACGACTAAAGCAATTTACTATACAGTATGCAGACGATTGTAAGTTTTCTTGACTAAGTGTGAAACTGAGATGAAAGAATACAAAGAAGAGAATTAGGGAAAACTGTAGTAAATTTCTAAAGCTAAAAGAAATATCTTAAGGCAGGCCTTCACAGTGCAGTAGAAGATTGACAACTGAGCTAAAATAAACCCAGTTGTAATGTCAAGAGTGATTCAAAACATTTTTAAGCATACCTAATGTTTTCCTGGAAGAGAATAGCTATCTAATATCCAATCTGTTTATTTACCTTTACTTTTATAAAAATTGAAATTGCAAACTAAGGGCAGGATATGTGTGTGCGTATCTGTGTGTCTGTATATATGTATCTGGAATTTACTAAACAAGTTAATTCAAAGTAGACATTTTTTGAAATATTATTTGCAAAGTATTGATTATATAGGGCTTCCTTGGTGGCTCAGCAGTAAGAATCCGCCTGCAGTGCAGGAGACCGCCCGCAATCCAGGAGATGTGGGCTCTATCCCTGGGTCAAGAAGATCCCCTGGAGAAGGAAATGGCAACCCACTCCAGAATTCTTGCCAGGGAAATCCCATGGACAGAGAAGCCTGATGGGCGACAATCCATGAAGCCACATAGAGTCATACACAACTTAGCGACTAAGCCATCACTTTGATTATATAAAATAACCCAGGATAAAACTGACTTTTCCAAACTACTAGGAACTGGTCAGTAAGAGGAAAGGGATATTTTAAGTGTGATCAGTTCAGTTCAGTTCAGTTGCTCAGTTGTGTCCAACTCTTTGCGATCCCATGCATGGCAGCATGCCAGGCTTCCCTCTCTATCACCAACTCCTGGAGCTTATTCAAACTTAGGTCCGTTGAGTTGGCAATGCCATCCAACTATCTCATTCTCTGTCATCCCCTTCTCCTGCCTTCAATCTTGCCCACCATCAGGGACTTTTCCAGTGAGTCAGTTCTTCACATCAGGCAGCCAAAGTATTGGAGTTTCAGCTGCAGCATCGGTCCTTCCAATGAATATTCAGGACTAATTTCCTTTAGAATTGACTGGTTGGATCTCTTTGTGGTCCAAGGGACTCTCAAGAGTCTTCTCCAACACCACAGTTCAAAAGCATCGATTCTTCAGCACTCAGCTTTCTTTATAGTCCAACTCTCACATCCATCCATGACTACTGGAAAAACCATAGCTTTGACTAGATAAATCTTTGTCAGTATGTAGAGTACATAACGTGAAATGCCGGGCTGAATGAAGCACAAGCTGGAATCAAGATTGCTGAGAGAAACATCAATAACATCAGATACACAGATGACACCACCCTTATGGCAGAAAGGGATGAGGAACTAAAGAGCCTCCTGATGAAAGTGAAAGAGGAACATGAAAAAGCTGGCTTAAAACTCAACATTCAAAATTCTAAGATCATAGCATCTGATCCCATCACTTCATGGCAAATAGATGGGAAAACAAGGCAAACAGTAACAGAGTTTATTTTCTTGGGCTCCAAAATCACTGCAGATGCTGACTGCAGCCATGAAATTAAAAGACACTTACTCCTTGGAAGAAAAGCTGTGACCAACCTAGACAGCATATTAAAAAGCAGAGACATTACTTTGCCAACAAAGGTCTGTCTAGTCAAGGATATGGTTTTTCCTGTAGTCACGTATGGATGTGAGAGTTGGAATATAAAGAAAGCTGAGCGCCAAAGAATTGATGCTTTTAAGTGAACACTTAGATGTTTTTACCTTTATCATTGACAATTTTGAGAAAAGAAAGAAAAGATTGTCATAGTTACTGTCTAGGTCACAGAAGGGAGAAACCTGTTTTTATAGTCACGATGGCCATGTAGTTACAAGGCAGCAGAAGTTAATAGAAGACAATGTGCTTATTTACCTTGCTCACTTCTCTATAAGTGTGGATGAAAATAAAACAGATTAAACTGTTCATAAAATTTGGAAACAGGAGTTCAATACAAGTTTTTAAAAATGTCTAATCCTCTAGGTCCATCCACATCTCATGGCACATTTCATGTACCATGAAATGGTACAATTTCATTCCTTTTTTCTGGCTGAGTAATATTCCATTGTACATATGTGCCACATCTTCTTTATCCATCCCTCTGTCAATGGACATTTAGGTTATAGGGAGTGATAGCTCAGAAAGAGAAAAATATTGTATATTGACACATATATGTGGAATATAGAAAAATGGTACAGATGAACCAATTTGCAAACAAGAAATAGAGACACAGCTGTAAAGAAGAAACATGGGCATCAAGGGGGGAAAGGGGAGTGGGATGAATTGAGATTGGAATTGACATGTACACAGAAATATGTCTAAAACACATAACTAATTAGATACTTCTGTATAGCACAGGGAATCGCTACTCAATGCTCTGAGATGACCTAAAGGGGAAGGGAATCCCCAAATGAGAGAATTTATGTGTGTGTTTGTGTGTGGATGAATCCCTTTGCCATACAGCAGAAAGTAATACAAATTGGTAAAGCAACTATACCCCGGTAAAATTATTTTAAAAATCGAATTCTCTTCTTTTGATCATCTGCACATAATTTCATTTATTTTCCTATTCCTTCCATTTTTTCTTTTTGAAGTTGGATGGTTAAAAAAACAAGATTATTTTGAACAATCCAAGCTACCTCCTCATCCCTTGATTAACATATGCTTCTTATCAGTCTACCCTCTTCATTTCTGGCATTGGTTGGGACTCCCGCTTCCAACCACTGGCCTTGATTCACTCTTTCCCCCCAGACACCCATTCCCTGCCCCAACTATCTTTTCTTTTGCTCAATGGCAACTCTCCCATATTGGCAAACACCTTGTCATCCTGTGTGTGCTCATGTGCTCAGTTTTGTTTGACTCTTTGCCACCCCTTGGACCATAGCCTTCCAGGCTCCTCTGCACATGGGATTTTCCCAGTAAGAATACTGGAGTGGGTTGCTAGTTCCTCCCCCAGGGGATCTTCCTGACCCAGGAATCCAACCCTCGTCCCTTGCACTTACTCATCTTTCATGTTTAACTTAACATGTTAACTTGTCCTCCCAAGCAGCCTCTGTTGTCTACTAACATCAGGCTTGGAGTAGATATTAGCACTTCTATCTGCTGTTTTCAAGATTTGGGAATAAAGCATCAGAACATCACAGAGAACTAAGACATAGTCCATAAAGCCTTCTTAAGGGGTGAGGGAAACGAGAGGGGAAAGTCATACCTTTCGCTGGAAAACAAAACTAATTAAAAACGTTTGTTATATGTCGTTCTCTCTCTCAAAATTAGGCATCACATGCTTTCACTTGTCCCCCTTGAGCCTCTGCCATCCCCATTGGGAAAAAATGCTCCGCAGCTGTTGCTACTTAGCTTGCGTGTGTGTGCTCAGTTGTGTCTGACTCTTTGCAGTGCCATGGACTGTAGCCTGCCAGGCTCCTCTCTCCATGGGATTCTCCAGGAAAGAATATTGGAGCGGGTTGCCATTCTCTTCTCCAGTGAATCTTCCTGACCCAGGGATCGAACCCAAGTTTCCTGCATTGGCAGGCAGATTCTTTACATCTGTGCTACCTGGTCCAGCTCTAAGTGAAATGCCAAGAGTGCCTGACCCAGCGGTAGCCTGAGTTAGTCAAGATCAGCCAATCTGCAGACACTTGACCCTGAAGTAAATGTTGCAGCTAACAGGACACTGAAATCCTGGGTTGTTTTTGGCAACATCTGGCTAAGACAATACCCTGTGGACTTGAAAACTGGTCTGGTTATAAACAAGCATCAGATTAAGTAAAACAAGTAAAATTAGAAAGAAAGGGAAAAGGAATACAAAACTTCCCAGCCGTCTAGGCATTTTACATAGCTATCTCCTTTTATTCTCAAACACTATGATATACACTTATTTTCATCTCCAGTTTATTGATGAAGAAATGAAAGGATATGCCCAGCTAAGCAATAGCCACCTCCTAGAAATATGTCAGATATGTGTATTTGTGGATGCTGTTGGACTTTATTTCTTATTTGATTCATTTAAATTTATTAAATTTAAATTTAATAAATTTTACTTTACTTTTTAAAAAAATTTTAATTTACTTTTTAAATTTATTAATTTAAATTGGAGTCATGTATGTGCTTTTAAAAAATAATTAGAATGTATTTATTTTAAAATCTTTATTTCTAAATTTATAAAATGAAGAGGGGGAGCCTCAGGCTGTGTGGTGTTGGGTGACTTTCCTAAGGTTGTGCTGTGTGTGTCAGTCACACAGTCATGTCCAACTCTTTGTGACTCCATGGACTGTAGCCTGCCAGGCTTCTCTGTCCATGGAAGTCTCCAGACAAGAGTACTGGCGTGAGTTGCTGTTCCCTTCTCCAGGTGATCTTCCCAACCCAGGGATCGAAGCCCAGTCTCCCACATTGCAGGCAGATTTTTTTTACCATCTGAGCCACCAGGGAAACCCTTCCTAATGTTACACAGACAGTAAATTGCAGAACTGGGACCTAATCCCACAGAGTCAATCTCATTTATTTGTCCATATGAAGTTCTATTCCTCCTTTAAGTCACATCTATCGACTGGACAGTGTGATGTGGAAGCAACTGTTGATCACTTTCCTGTCCCTGACACTGGCTGACCTCTTTCCACGTAGATCCTGTCTCCATCTCCTCTTCCTCTCATAGAAAATCTTATTTTGCAATCAAAGGTGTACTCCATCTTCTCCAGCTTGTGAAGGTGGAGAATAGTACCCGTTCTTCACATGTATGAGAGAGTTTGGTAGAATCCCAGGAATAGTTGTCCTCTGAGACGGTACGTGCGCCAGCATCTGGGGTGCAGATGACCATGTGAGAAGGTGTTTTCTGAACTGGAAGACTCCAAAGTTGAATAAACACGGCTTAGGGAGCTTTGTTCCAGTTTTTCTCTTGCTATTAAAGACCTTGACCCTGTTTTTGTTAGCAGTTCTGCCATGGCATTTATGTTCCACATCTTGCTTGTTAACAGCTAAGAATAGAATCAGAGTATTAGCAAAACTGAGAGTGTTTTCTCATTCCATTTCCCAGGAATATATAGGGTGTGAAGATGATGAGTCGAATGTTTTTTCCCATGATATTTTCCTCTGGTAAACAAACCTAGAGATTAAAACCATTCTTGCAGGCTTTCATCTCCTAACTTCAGAAAGAATTTCTGACATCCTTGCCATTAGAACAGCAAACATAGGCTTCATCTAATACATGAATTAAATCAGAAGCATCTGTAAAAGGAAAAAGCATCTGTTAGAATATGTCCCATGGTCCAATATGAGATATTTGACTCCTCCTTCCAGTGAACAAGAACTAGACCCTAAAATGTCACACATCTGGTAACAATCTCCCATTGGCTTTAAGTGACCAAAGGTACAGGGACACTCAAGCACAAAATATCTGCTCTTGCTATAGCACAGAATGCATGAAAACAAATTTACTGAAGTCTGATATTCCAAGCGGTATAAGTAGGATCTAGGACTTTTGCAACTTAAATAATAAGTGTATCTCAGAGAAAGACTTTAAGCTGTCCCGAAGGCTTTTAACAGCCTTATAAGCTTTGGTGATTAATTATTTTAATATGGTGGTGATTGCAGTATTAGCTTAAAAGGTGTGATAGGAAAGCATATCCAAATATTTATACACATTGAGCCAAAGTTTTAATTCAGAAAAATGTGTGACTTTCCCCTGGGGAGCATGACCACACAGTCAAATTTCTTTGCAGCATCTTTTTGTGCATATACTCATTCAACAACAATCTTAACAAATAATACCAAATAACTCCAGAATAGAATTCATATTTTGGAATCTGAGTCCAAAATATTTTGCCTCCTCACTTTTACAATATTTAATCTGTCTTTTAATGAAAAAATATTTTAAGAAGTAAAATAGTACAACTGCAACTTCTTTTAGAGCACAGTCCTCATTTTCTAATAGATTCATGTATGGAGCGTTTTTCTCCCTAAGTAGCTCTAGTGTGTTGCTAAGTTCTTCTAAGCTGCAGAAGGATTGAGACTGAAAAAGAATTGGCATAAACCCACTGAATGTGACTGGTGTTAACAACTGACTGTGCTGTGTTGATAATAAAATCTAATGACAATGCATACTTCCCTCCTATGGCAGCATCTTGTTCAGGGAGACCCCTCTTACACTCACAAAATGTTAAATGCATTAGGCTAACAAAAATAAAAGTAAGTAATTTGATGTAACTCATAAATATTGCTTTTGTTATAATTATTTAGAAGTATAATATGTGATATTTCTCTCAACAATATCGTAAGAAGCACAGATGTATAGAGTTTTAATGATAAAAGGGACAAAAATTTCCAGTGATGGAATTTGAGAAAGTTTCTTAAAATAGCTAAGAAAAACGAACTTCTGTCTCTCTGTTAGGAGTGTATGTTAATCACTAATTCACAGAGAAGTAAAGTTTCCAATACATGCTCTTGCCATTGACTGTCTATCTAAGCCATGCATTTTATAGGCAAGTAACATAAGAATTCTTGTAATCATTTTAGTCCTTTGATTATAGTGGGCCAATAAATTACACCAAAATATTCATGCCTGTACATAGAGCTGATGTACGGAACTGATTTGTAGTTTAAATTGCTATAACTTCAGGGCTTTAGATAAGAACTTGTTGATTTTTTTTTTTTTTTTTTTTTTTTTTTTTGCCTAACCATTTAAATGATTGAAATGCCTCATCTTAAAGACTTATGTATTTGTTTAATTCATAAGATTTAATGGAAATATTCTCTCAAGCCTGTATTTTTTAAATAACCTATTACTTTTAATATCTATTGAAAGAAGAGAAGTTTGGAGGAAAGACTAGGTGGATGGGTATATTCAAGTTTTTCAATACCAGAAGGCATTTCAAGTTGATTTACAATTAGATTTGTTGTGCATGTACCCCATGGAATAGGTCCAGAAGCAGTATTGTTGTTTAGTTGCTAAGTCTTATTAGTGGACAGATAATGGCATAGTTTGAGGGAAAGAAGACCCTAAGAGAACATTTAGAAGATGGAACTGTCTGCTTCTAAATGCAATATTTTCCATGAATGGAACAGTTACAGCAGCTCGGCAAACAGTCAGCAGAGATGACGCAGGAAGTTCTAATATTTCCCCCTTGTGGGGCTATTGACGTGGAGGGAGAGGAAGATTTGTCAAGGCATGGGAAGCTAGCAGCCTCAAGCAGACTCCAAAATTTAGGGACACTATATCCTTCTGAAGCTGAAGTCCGTATCAAACTTAGGCTATCTGAGAAGTGATCCACAGTATTAAATTATGTTAGAAACGTCTTATTGATTCTGGCCTCTCCTAAAGGGCTCAGTGAAGGGTATAAATCTCTTTAAAGCATCAGTGTAGAATGGGACTCAGCTAAAACAAGTTGTCATCTATCTGCAACCTATTAAAATTAATGAGCTTCTGGGATGACTGAAATGTTTTATAATTGATAAGGAGTACTGAATAAAAAGGAGCTGAATTAGAATAGGTCTATCAGGGTTTATTCAACACTGTATAAATAAGAGGAAGAGTATATCAAGCATTTCTACTTTTCATGCTCATTTAAGGGTTAGGTCACATATCTGATTTATATCTAAGCCCAAGCACAAGACTTCAGGACACAGACCTCTGAGCAGGAAGAATTTAAAAGGGCCTCCCCTCAGGGCGGATGAATTGGACAAATTTGTCCCCATCAGGGGTCACAATCCCACAGGGAACAGCTTGGTGAGCAAAGCACAGGCCAGATTTCATGCCCTCATTGTCCCTGTCCCAGTACCTTTGGGAATTATAAAAATGACATATCAATATATGGGGCTTGTATGGAATAAATGAATGAATAGAAGGAAAAAATAGAACATCCTAATTATTTTTTAATTTCTAGAAAAAAGCAATACTCTGATAAGTTTTAGTCAGGATAAATGGCCTCAGAAGACTCTAGAGATTCAAGAAACATCAGGAAACTTTCTCATCAATTGTTTGATTTTCAGCTGCCCTGATCATGGAAATCTTGTAAAGTATGTGAAAGTCATTCAGTCCTGTCCAACTCTTTGCGACCCTGTGGACTATACAGCCCATGGAATTCTCCAGGCCAGTAATACTGGAGTGGATAGCCATTCCCTTCTCCAGCAGATCTTCCCAACCCAGGAATCAACCCAGGGACTTCTGCATTGCGGGTGGATTCTTTACCAATTGAGCTATCAGGAAAGCATGAACATACTGATTGCTATAAGAGTTGTATTCCATAGATATATAAATGAATGTCTTTATCCTTTTCTTTACTGTGGATTTCAAGAGGCCATTGCATCCCCCATACCTATCATATTGTCTGTGTTTTGCAGTATTCTGTAAAGTGTCTTAAATAAATATAAGAAATAATGAAATCTGTTTGAGAATTCAGTTCACGCCGGTCAATCCCCCATAGACTAAATACTTGCTTTGCTACTTTGTGAGGCTTTACCTGAAAACATCAACCAAGCAATGCTACATAACTATGAGCAAAGCTCATCTTATCTGGAGCCTTGTCTATCAAAAACTGCAGAGAGAATTCTGGAAAAGATGGCCAAAGCCCCTGAGCGGACAACATAAATGATACCAAAAAACATGTTTTAAAGTTAAGGCCCATGGGGACTTCCCTGGTGGTCCAGTGGCTAAGACACCACACTTCTAAGGCAGGGGACCCAAGTTCAATTCCTAGTCAGGGAACTAGATCCCACATGCTGCAACTAAGAATTCACATTCTGCAGCTAAAGATCCCATGTGCTGTGATTAAGACCTGGTGCAGCCAAATAATTTTTTTTTAATTTGAAAAGGAAAAAAACAAAATAAGGCCCATGACTCAAAATTGTAACAGGTTAGGTTTGCTCTCCCAGTCCCCAGTTGAGGAAGGACTTAACAAAAACCAAAAAGCATCGTGGCTGAGAAGGCAACAGTCTGAAAATGTGTGAGATATTGAAAAATTAATTTTTTGAAACCAGGCATAACAACTCAGAAGGTATCAGGACCATTTAATATATAAGCAACAAGCCTAGAATCTCTCAATGGCCTCTGAGGGTATCCCTGTCTTATTGGAGATTTCTACTACATTCTGATCATAATGATGATGGATGAAAATATGATGATCTGCTTACTTTGTTCACAAAAGCAGTCACTAGGGAAGTCCATAAAAAGTGTATAATTTTTACCAAGTGGTTAAAACATGAAGTAATTTACTGTTTCTCATTGCTAGAGTAGTGTTTTCTGACCGTATGAAGAATATGTATGTATTTCTGCAGTCAATGGCAGAAATCATCTCCTGGTGCCTTGGCACCCCTGTCTTGCTTCAGTGAGGGAAGTAGTAAGTTTTTAATAATAAAGCTGCCATGTGATAAGTACTTGCTCCAAGGAGAATGTCACTCATAACCAGCCTTCCAGGGATCAGGGCTAGTATGATGTTGATGTGGACTTCTTTTCAGTTCCAATTGAACTTGACTGGGTCCATTCTAATACACTAAAGTCTGTTGCCTGCCAGTTGCTAGCTTGTTGAATCTCATCCCTTCCACGGAGCCCGATTCCTCCTCTTCAGCTGCCCTGACGCAGCAACCCCCACGTCTGTACCAAGAATGCTTCCGTCCTAGACTTTGCACAAACTTCACAACAACATTCCACACCTGGCCCAAAGTTAACAAGAGCACAAATAACACCTTGTATGGCAGGTTGTACTAAAGAGAGGCTTTCCATTCCGCTACTTTCCAGCTGTGGAAACTTGGGCAGCTCATTAGCCTCACTCTTCCTGAATTTCCTTATTTTTAAAACAGTTTTATTGAGATAGAGTCACACACCATAAGTATTAGGTTTCTCCAGAGAAAAGAAACAACAGGATGGTGATGGGGTTGGGGAGAGAGAAGGAGAAAAGGAGAGGGAGGGAGAGAGAGAGAGAAATAGAGACTGATTTTAAGGAATTGGTTCATGTGGAGTCATGCAGAGGCTTGGCAAGTTCAAAATATGCAAGGCCCAAGACCCAGGAAAGAGCTGCTGTTCCAGTCCAAAGATGCCAGACTTCCTTCTTGCTTTCCAAGGTCAGTCTTTTTCTATGAAGACCTTCAACTGATTGGATGAGGCCCACTCACATTATGAGGGGGTAAACTGCTTTACTTAAAATCTACTGATTTTGATGTTAATTTCTTTTACAAAATGCCTTTATTACAGAAACATCTAGAATGTCTGGGTACCATGGCCTAGCAAAGTTGATCTGTAAAATTCCATCACACAATGCAATTCATCCATTAAAAGTACATAATCCAGTGGGTTTTAGTATATTCACAGATCACAGCTATCATCATATACAATTTCAGAACATTTCCTGTCTCAAAAAAGAAAGCTTGTACCCTTTAGATATTATCCACCTATTTCCCCATTTACCTCAGTTCCCAGCAAACTCTGATCTACATTGTGTCTCTATAGATTTGCCCATTCTGAATGTGTCACATGAATGGAATCATATAATATGTGGCTTTTTATGACTGACTTCTTTCACTTAGCATAATATTTTTAAGATTCATCCGTGCTGTAACATGTCTCAGTATCCCATTCCTCTTTATGACTGAGTAATATTCTCAATGGAGATGAGTTTGAGTAAACTCCGGGAGTTGGTGATGGACAGGGAAGCCTGGCGTGCTGCGATTCATGGGGTCGCAAAGAGTTGGACATGACTGAGCGACTGAACTGAACTGAACTGAACTGAACTGTATATTCTCCCACATGGGTATAGCACTTTTCATTTATCCATCACTGGGAGAAATATCAATAACCTCAGATATGCAGATGGCACCATCCTTATGGCAGAAAGTGAAGAACTTCTTGATGAAAGTGAAAGAGGAGAGTGAAAAAGTTGGCTTAAAGCTCAACATTCAGAAAACTAAGATCATGGTATCCAGTCCCATCACTTCATGGCAAATAGATGGGGAAACAGTGGAAACAGTGTCAGACTTTATTTTGGGGGGCTCCAAAATCACTGCAAATGGTGACTGCAGCCATGAAATTAAAAGACGCTTACTCCTTGGAAGGAAAGTTATGATCAACCTAGACAGCATATTAAAAAGCAGAGACATTACTTTGTCAACAAAGGTCTGTCTAGTCAAGGCTATGGCTTTTCCAGTGGTCATGAATGGATGTAAGAGTTGGACTTATAGTCCAACTATAAGTTCATGGGGTTGCAAAGAGTCGGACATGACTGAGCAACTGAACTGAACTGTTGATGAATGTTTGGGTTATTTCTGTTTTATGGCTATCATGAATACTGCTGCTATAAACATTATTATCAGTAATGGTGCTATAAAAAGTTTTTTCGGGCGTATGTTTTTATTTCTCTTGCACATATAGTAGGAGTGGAATGCCTGGATCATATAATAAGTCTATGTTTACTCATTCAAGGGACTGCCAGACTATTTCCCAAAGTGGCTCTACCATTATATATTCCTATGAGCACTGTATCAAGGTTCTGATTCCCCTATGTTCTTACTAACTCTTGCTATTATGTGACTTTTTTTTATGCTACACATTCTAGTGGGTGTGAAGTCGTATCTTTCATCATGGTTTTGACTTGCATTCCCCCACTGAGTAATGAGGCTGAGCATATTTTCATGTGTTTATTGATCACTTGTATATTTGACTTGGAGATGTGTCTATTTAGATCCTTTGCCCAATTTTCAGTTGAGTATTTTGTCTTTTTATTATTGAGTTACAAGTGTTCTTTATATGTTCTGGATACAGATCTCATATCAAATGTATGATTTGCAAGCATTTTTCAATCTGCCATTTTGTGGTTGTCTTTCCACTTTCTTGACGATATCCTTTGAAGCACAAAAGTTTAAAATTTTGATGAAGTTCAAATTATCTATTTTTTCCCTTGGTCGATCAGACTTTTGGTATTAAAGCTATAAATTCTTGCCAAATCTGAGATCATGAAACTTTACCCCTGTGTTTTCTTCTTTCAACCTAAATTGAATAGCTTTAGGTCTTAGATCTAATACTATGATACATTTTGAGTTAGTTCTTGAAGATGGTGTAAGATAAGGATCCAGCTTCATTTGTTTGCATACAGCTATCCAGTTGTTCCCAGCACAGTTTGTTGGAAAAACTAATCTTTTTGTCTTGAATGGTCTCAGCATTCTTGTCAAAAGGCAATTGACCATCAGTGTATGTTTGTTTGTTTGTTTTTTTCTGGAATATCCTGTTCCATTGATCTATATGTCTGTCCTATGTCAGTATCACACTGTCTAGATTACTGTTGCTTTTTAGCAAGTTTTACGATAGGTAGGAGTAAGTCCCCCTACTTTATTCTTCTTTTTCAGGATTGTTTTGCTATTCTGCAGCCCTTGCAATTTCAGATAAATTTTACAGTCAGCTTGCCAGTTTCTCCAAAAAAAGTCATGTAGGTTTCTGCCAAAATTGCATTGAGTCTGTCGATTAATTTGAGAAATATTTCCGTCTTAGAAATATTGAACCTTCCAATCGATGAACATGAAATGTATTTACCATTTATTTAGATATTATTAATTTTCCAACAATTTTGGGTTTTCAGAGTATAAAATTTGCATTTCTCTTGTTAAGTATTGTATTCCTTATGATAGAAACATAAAATATAAAGGAATTTTTCTTAACTTTTATTTTCAGATTGTTGCAAATGAAGTCAGTTCCTTTGGGAAGAAATTAGGAGCTAGCTTTCTGTTTTATGCCCCAGTTCTCTCCCAGACAAAGTGCTTGAGCTGGGGCTCTGGGGGTGGGGCCAGTAGCACAATTCTCTTGGACTGACGTTCTGGCTGTGGCTCCTGAGTGCTAGGTGGAGGGGAAGCAGTGCTCGGGGTGTACTTAGCTTGTCTTTTCTGACATGCAACCCCCACTTCATGAAGCCACGGAAGGTGATCCGGCCTCAACATTCTCAGTAGCAGACTCTGCAATCTAGTAGGGGGGCTGGACAAAAGCCACCTCAGGACAACACTCACCTGGAACTTAGCCTCAGGGACAGGTAGCTGGGGGTAGGATGAGAAATACTGACATCCTGCTCCTTCCTGGAAGAAAGCCCTCCAGCCAGAAACAGTACTGAGCAGAAGTACTGTGTTGTTGGCTGCTCCGCTCTGAAGTGGTGTCTTTGCCTTGCTGAGATGGGAGCGAGGTGTGGGGGAGTGACTTTGGTTCAAACACCACAAACTCTAACTTATCTTACATAATTTTATAGATTTCTTTCAATAAGTGTTTATTCATTTGCTGTATTTTCATAGGGTCATTTCCAGAAGTTTTAATTGGCTGTGTTTAGTTTGAAGTATTTATCAGTTTCAAAAAATGTGTGAGGAAGAAAGGAAGCAATTGAAAACAGTTGCTATCAATGATTGGGCTTCCCTGGTGGCTCAGAAGGGAAACAATCTACCTGCAGTGTAGGAGACCCAAGTTCAATCCCTGGGTCAGGAAAATCCCCTGGAGAAGGAAATGGCAACCCATTCCAGTATTCTTGCCTGGGAAATCCCATGAACAGAGGAGCCTGGTGGGCTACAGTCCATGGGGTCTGTAGTCAGTCCATGACTGAGGGACTAATACTTCAGTACTTCCATACTTTAATCAACGATCATCTTTGAAATTTGTGACACTGGTTAATAGCTTGCAAATCTCTTAACTTATGCACATTTCCCATTGTTTACTTATCTTCACAGGATGACAAAAATATTTTAAAGATTTAATAATATATTAGTCTAGGAAAATTGTCGTAGACTATACCAGTGCTTCTAACATTTTAAGTACATGCATTTGGTGCAATATTCACTCCAGACAGGTGAATGTTCTTGTTGATTAGAATAGAGCAAACTTCCTTTGATGTCTTCTTTTCTAATCCAGTTTTATAGTCTCTATTTACTATGCCTAATTAAGGCTCACTTGAAAACAGTTGTTCTTTTTTTTTTTAATTTTGATTTGTATTGGAGTATGGTGGTGGTGCTGGTGTAGTTGCTCAGTCATGTCTGACTCTGCAATTCCGTGGACGGTAGCTCACCAGGCTTCTCTATCCATGGGATTTTCTAGGCAAGAATACTGGAGTGGGTTTCCATTTCCTTCTCCACATTAGAGTATAGTTAGTTGTTTTTCAATGTTGTGTTAGTTTCTGCTCTACAGCAAAATGAATCAGCCATATGAATAAATATATCCTCTATCTTTTAAATTTCCTTCCTATTTAGGTCACCACAGAGGACTGGCAGAGTTTCCTGTGCTATACAGTGGGTTCTCATTAGTTATCTATTTTATACATACTACTGTATATATGTTCATCTCAGTCTCCCATTGCATCCCACTCTCCCTAGCCCCCTTGGTATCATTGTTTGTTCTCTACATCTGTATCTCTATTTCTGTTTTGCAAATGGCTACATTTTCATATCATTTTCACTGGGGAGTGGTTCTGTGAAACTCTTCACTCTGTCATGTCAGTTTCCTCATTTCTGAAATGGGGATAATGGTTCCTATTTCATGGGATTATTGTGAGAATTAAATTAGCTAATATATGTCATGTGCTTGGAATAGTGCCTATTGCAGAGTAAGGTATCAAGTAGTATTAACTATTAATGATTGTTACTAGTAATTGTCTTATTATCATTATGATTGCCATCAATAGGTTAGTGGTAAGTTAAAAATGCAGGCGCTGAGGTCAGGATGTTCCTAATGTTCTTTCTAAGTTAATGTGTATATTTTTTAATGGAATGAGCATTCAAGGATATACCTTGCCTATCTCCCCCTGAAAAACAGCTAGCACCACTTGACTGTTATGTATCTAGATGACTCTTCCTACCAATACTTTGACTCAGGTAAATATTGAATCCTACTCATATTTGTTAATAAATCATTATTAATTACATTTATACATGTTTTAATGTTTATTTTGAAGAGTTGGTTCAGGGGTTTCAAGCTTATGACCCTTATATATGTCTGTATGTGATAATAGTAAATATTTTGGAGCATTTACTATGTTCCAGATACAATTCTTTGCTTTTTAATTCATTTATTTCTTATAATACCCTGTGAAGTGGGAATTCTGCAAAGTCCATACTTTTAACCCCTAGGCTAAATCCCATTTATGTAAAATTACATGCATATTTCTGTATTTACTTATATCCTTACAGGACATTTGGTCCAATCCAAAATGCCTTTAAAACATCTAGTCCATGTGTCAAAAGGTTTTTGTCCACAACCATCTGTGGTGGACCAAATCTGCTTATGGATCTTCTGAATAGAACCAAATATCTGCTAACCACATATATGCATGGAGAGAATTTTTCTAGTATCTGAGTACATGTTACCTCTACATACAGAGGGATTTTCATGAGCTTTTTTTTTTTTTTACTTTTTTATTCCCACTTTTGAACTGTTGGCTTTTTTTAAAAAGTAATGAAAATCTATGATAACTAAACAGAACAAAATAAAAATCCCAGTATAAATCTGCAGGCAACAGCAAAGAGTTAGGCTCTTTCTGGGGATACCTAGTAGCAAACTTAATTAACTCGAACTTTTGTATTATACTCTTTGAACCTTGCCCTGACTCCCATAGCATGTTTAGTTCTGTAGAAATTAGAAACCAATCAAAATAGATTCTATTAATGTAATAGCTATATTTTAGGCAAAATGTACTGGGGACAATTCTGTGCTGTGCACTTGTTTCTTTCATTTTTTTCAAACCTGATCAAAACTTTGGCTCCAAGTTCATGAGCACCTTCCCTGGTGTCTAGATGGTAAAGAATCTCCCTGCAATGCAGGAGACCTGGGCTAGATCCTTATGTTGGGAAGATTCCCTGGAGAAGGTAAGGGCTCCCCACTTCAGTATTTTTGCCTGGAGAATTCCACGGACAGAGGAGCCTGACAGGGCTACAGTCCGTGGGTTGCAAGAGTCAGACATGAATGAGCGACTAACACTCTCACTTTTCATGAGCACCTACCGCATTTACCTTGAGATGCCTAATATTCAAACAATTTCTGGAGGGAAGCACTCAGCCTCCAAGGAGTTTCCTTGTTCTCAATGTGACTCAAGCACCACTCTCTTCCTAAACAGGTGGGAAAGATGAGCCTTTTATTATTGTTTTTATTTCTTTCAAATAAGACTGTAAAGGTGAGTTCTACTAATCAAGAAAAATATATAAAGTGCATTTATATATGCAAATTCCAGTTTAATTCCTTGTTGTATAGACACCCACTCTTCTAAGTAGCATGGTGGTAGTAGGATAGTAGTATTTACATTAATTTTATTTGTACTGAGTAAATAACATAAGAACATTCAAGTTGCCCCATTTTACAGAAGTATAGGTTAAATTTTATCTTGCTAATTTTAAAGAAAAACCCTTATTTTATCATCTAAAAAGAAAATAATAGAAAAAAATTCATATCTTTTATATACATAACCAAATAAAATACTGATTTTTTTCCCTTAATTACTACAAGCATGGCTAAGGCAAAATTTTGCTCTAAGAGATTGAGTTTTGTTGTTGTTTAGTTGCTAACTTGTGTCTGACTCTTTTGCAATCCCATTGATTGTAGCCCACCAGACTCCTCTGTCCATAGGATTTCCCAGGAGGCAAGAATACTGGAATAGGTTGCCATTTTCTTCTCCAGGGGAACTTCCCAACCCAGAAATGGAACCCACATCTCCTGCTTTGGCAGGCAAATTCTTTACCACTGAGTCACTGATTTCAAGTAATCTCCAAATCTGAAATAAGATAAAATGAAAAAAAATTCAATTTTATAATAATAGCTAAAGTTACTTAAGAAAGTGAGGACAAGTTTGATATAAGCACATCACTGAATATTCAAATATTTATAATTTTTCATTTCTCATTCTGTCCTTTATTAGCCAGTTTCCCTTTTACTAATATGAAAATGAATTTGATCATATTTAATTTATGTTAGAGTATTATAGATGCCTATGATCCAAGTCTAAATTTCAAGGTTAAGTTGTATGACCGTTCAATTATTATTAGAACATTGGGTCTGAGGAAAACATTTAGATTAAGCCTCCAATGAAAAATGGAATTAATAATTTATCCATTGCCTGTTTTAAATTTTTGTGTGATGAATGCTCTGAAATACAAAGTAGGATATTAATCCTGAAATAATGTGCAAGCAATCAGGCTTTGGCAAAGAATATCATCTACATGACCCAGATGCATGATATGGTGCTAAAAATTTGAATCAGCCAAAAAAGAAAATATTTTGAAGAGGAAAATACTAAACTCAATTATGTAATTTGGTTCATATATTTCAGAATTGATGGTTCCACTTTTTAATGAAGTTATTTTTCCCCAAATTTATTGTTAATTAAATTATTTAAATCCACATAATCATAAAGTTGTAGCACTGGGTTTTCAACCAAGGACTATTTATACAAAAGTATTGAAAACAACCTAAATGTCCAATACCAAAGGCTTGACTAGATAATAATAATAAAAAAAAAGCATGCAATGAAATATTATCCAGCTATTAAAGGTATTGTACAGATAGAAATAGTGGGAATACATGTTATAAATTATATTGAGTAAAATCACATATTTTAAAAAACAGTCATATATACACCAGAGAGTATATAAAAGGATATGTTCAATGCTGTAACCACAACTTTGGGGGAATTATTATGTATTCTTTATTAACTTCATCAATTTCTTTAAGTTTCTGATTTTTTTCCTTACAGTTGACTTTGTTTGCTAGGGCTGCTATAACAAAATATGATTAATTGGGTGGCTTAAACGACAGAAATCTATTTGCTCTCAGTTCTGGAAGCCAGCTGCTTGATCAAGCTGTCAGCAGAGCTGGTTTTTCTGAGGTCTCACTCCTTGGCTCACTGTTATCCACTGTTCAGTCACTCAGTTGTGTCTGACTCTTTAAAACCCCATGGACCGCAGCATGCTAGGCTTCCCTGTCTTTCACTATCTCCCACAGTTTGCTCAAACTCACGTCCATTGAGTCCATGATAGCATCCAACCATCTCTTCCTCTGTCACCTCCTTCTCCTCCTGCCTTCAATCTTGCCCAGCATCCAGGTCTTTTCCAATGACTCAACTCTTCGCATCAGGTGGCCAAAGTATTGGAGCTTCAGCTTCAGCATCAGTCCTTCCAATGGATACTCAGGGTTGATTTCCTTTAGGATTGGCTGGTTGGATTTCCTTGCTGTCCAAGGGACTCTCAAGAGTTGTTTCCAGCACCACAATTTTAAAGTATCAATTTTTTGGTGCTCAGCTTCCTTTATGATCCAACTATTACATCTGTACATGATTACTGGAAAAACCATACTTTGACTGTATGGACCTTGACTCATAGATGGGTATTTTCTCCCTGTGTCTTCACGTGGTCTTCCCATGTGTGGGCCGGTGTCCAAATTTTCCCTTCTTATAAGGACACCAGTCATGTTGGATTAGGGTTCACTGGAATGACCTCATTTTAACTTAATTACCTCTTACAGACTCTATCTGTAAATACAGTCACATCCTGAGGTAGTGGGGTTGAGATTTGAACGTATGAATTTGGGGAAGGAACACAATTCAACCCACTAAAACAATGTTCATATATTACTTTTATAAAGAGAGATACAGGAACTTCATTTTGACAAGATAAGTGGGGTGGGGAGATACCCCTTTTTCTTGATAGATCTACTCTTAATTAACTAGTTACTTAACTGGTCTTTATGTTTCTAATTAGCCTCTTTGGGGTTTGGTTATTATGAGTCCATCCTTCCAAATTTTCATCAACTCTAACTATTAAAGCTTTGGCCCAGATCTTGTGTCGTAATAATCACTGAGATCTGTACAATTTTGAGGCATCTCCTGAGCTAGTGAGTCCATTTTGGGTTCATTTGTGAGCTGTGACAGCTTCCTGAGCCTCTTTTCAGCCTGTTTTCTCCCCTTTCTTGTTTAAGTTTTCAGCCTCTTGTTTCCTTAGCCTGACATGTAGAAAGATTCTTAATGTCAGGGAGAGCAACAATTGAAATCTGAAACTTACAGAGAAGCAAGAGTCCTGTTTTCCAGATCCCAGCCAGTTAAAGGAAAAATAAATCCAAGGAAATATTTTCTGAAGCTAGTCAAGAAATATTCTTTCTCTTTCCTGGTTTCTCTCAACACTGTGCTATGTGGACACAACCAGCCGTGGAACCCTGAGAGAAAGATGGGAAGATTCCCGTAATCAGAGAAATCTGGAAACTTCCTGATCATAAAACTCTCCTGGAAGATGTTGCTACTATTTGTTTAGTTAAAAAAAAAAAAATATTCTGGGAGGTGGGTCATAGAAGATCTTGCTGTGATTTATGTCGTAGAGTGTTTTGCCTATGTTCTTCTCTAGGAGTTTTATAGTTTCTGGTCTTACATTTAAATCTTTAATCCATTTCGAGTTTATTTTTGTGTATGGTGTTAGAAAGTGTTCAAGTTTCATTCTTTTACAAGTGGTTGACCAGTTTTCCCAGCACCACTTGTTAAAGAGATTGTCTTTTTTCCATTGTATATCCTTGCCTCCTTTGTCAAAGATAAGGTATCCATAGGTTCGTGGGTTTATCTCTGGGCTTTCTATTCTGTTCCATTGATCTATATTTCTGTCTTTGTGCCAGTACCATACTGTCTTGATGACTGTGGCTTTGTAGTAGAGTCTGAAGTCAGGCAGGTTGATTCCTCCAGTTCCATTCTTCTTTCTCAAGATTACTTTGGCTATTCGAGGTTTTTTGTATTTCCATACAAATTGTGAAATTATTTGTCCTAGTTCTGTGAAAAATACCGTTGGTAGCTTGATAAAAAAAGGCAGGAGAGAGGGAGGGCTTTTCACAGGAGACTTAAAGAGCAGCAATAAATACAGAAAAAACAAACAACAAGGCAACCCCAAATGGAGGAGAATTCAGATGTACTTTCTATAATCAAAGATTCATTTGGATATTCTCTAAACTATGAAAGGCCTGATAAAGATTGCCAAACCATATATGTTTATATAAATTCAGTTTATTATACATCTTTCAAAAGAATACAGTAGTTATAACAAAATAAATGAAAAAAAAATTATGACACTCCATTGAAACCTATTGTCTCTTCTTTTAACGCCACATACTAGATCGTATAATATTACCAAGGCCATTTTTTCTTCAGTGCAGTTAACTTGTCTAAATTCTAAATGATGAGGTTTTGGGGGTTAGGAAAAGTAAATATATCAAAGTTGACCATAATTTTTCATTAACTTCATCTGCTTATAAAATAAAGTTTACTTCTTCTCATGAAAAAATAGTTTATAAAAATATATCACATTACCAACTGGTTTTATATCCATCCAGAAACGTGTTTATAATGTGTAATATAAACTGAATTTAAATGGACTTTGGATACTTAAAATGTATTTGACAAAAAAATATTGAAGTATGATTTCAATAAAGTCCTCAATCTAGAAAGTGATTATCTTGAATATAGATCTGCTTTAATACGGAAATAGCCACATACAGCAAGATCATTGGATGTAAGCATGAAAAGAGAACAGTTGTCTTAAAATATAATTCTAATATCAACTTCTCTTTTGATATTTCTAGTGCTGCAGGTCTTTCCTTTGTAAATAGACCTTTAAAAGCTTAATCTCATCCTCTGTTTTTCTTCTTCGTGTATTCGCTGCAAGCATTTTGATCATTGTTCTATAGTGAGTACTCCTTAAAGTGTTTGGATTGATGTATACATACTACTATACATAAAAGAGATAACCAACAGGGATCTATGGTATAGCACAGGGAACTCTGCTCAATATTCTGTAATAACCTAAGTGGGAAAAGAATTTGAAAAAGAATAGATACATGTATATGTATAACTGAATCACTTTGCTTTACACCTGGAACTAACACAACATTCTAAATCAACTATTTGTTGTTGCTGTTATTTAGTCATTCAGTCCTGTCTGACTCTGCAACTCCATGGACTGTAGACCACCAGCTCCTGGGTCCATAGGATTTCCCAGGCAAGAATCCTGGAGTGGGTTGCCATTTCCTTCTCCAGGGGATCTTTTTGACCCAGGGATTGAACCTGCATCTCCTGTAATGGCAGATGGATTCTTTACCACTGGGCCGCTCTATTGTGGTTCTGTCAATAAGTCATGTCTGACTCTTTGCAGCCCCATGGACTGCAGCACACCAGGCTTCCCTGTCCTCCACTATCTCCCAGACTTTGCTCACATTTATGTCCATTGCGTTGGTGATGTTATATGACCATCTCATCCTCTGTTGCCCTCTTCTCCTTTTGCCTTCCCTATAGTCCAGTATAAAATTTTTAAAAAATGTTCTCTTCTCCATATTACTACATTCAGTTCTTTGAATGGTTGGAAACAAACAAAGAGACCCCAATGGTGGTCTCCATACTGACCTCCCCAGTGCCTAAGGAAGCATTTTTCATCCAAAATAGGACACTATCTTTGAAAAACTTGTAAGCTTCATCAAAGCCTTATTAACAAACTAGTGGGTGGGTGGCAGCACAAATTCTTTTCCAGTTTAAAAAGGAACTGGATAGCTTTGGTACTTCTGATGTCCCCAAAATATTACTTGGCAAGGATTATTAATAAAGAAACAAATCACTTAAGGGTAATTACAGCCTCATGAGGGCCCCAGTTAGCTGTGTAGGCTGGACCTTGTAGGATTTAGAAACCACCTTCCAGAAAAGACCTGGGAAATTTGCAAATGAATAAGAAAATAGGCCCCCCTGGCAGGATCAAAATGCTTTTCCTCATCTGGTGTGAAATTCTTTCTATGGTTGCAGTTAATTATTAAACCACAATAGAATCCTAATTTATGACAGATTTCTGGACTATTATAATGAGATAATTTCAGAATGTGCTGAGGTGGTTGAAACTGAGAACAGCTTAGTGAAGCAAAAGGGTAACCATAAGAATTAGTGAAGTAAAAAACAGGAGGGGGTCACTGGCTGGGGAAAACATGGATTGCCCAGAAGCTAAGTTATTGCATATGAAAATAGTGCTGGCAGAAGTCAGGAAACCCGAGAAGGTGCGAGGCTGCAAGAGAAAACAGGCTCTGAATTCTTCTGGAAAGAAAATTATTACATTAAGTTCTATGTTTTATTTCTTGAAAAGGTAGGCAATAGAAGCACTTTTAGCCAAGGATAAAAATGAGAACCTTCTTCATTTCCTTTTGGTGTCTGTTATTCAGTTCAGTTCAGTCCTGCAGTCATGTCCGACTCTGCGACGTCATAGACGCAGCGTACCAGGCCTCCCTGTCCATCACCAACTCCCAGAGTTTACCCAAACTCATCTCCATTGAGTCAGTGATGCCATCCAACCATCTCATCCTCTGTCGTCCCCTTCTCCTCGTGCCTTCCATCTTTCCCAGCGTTAGGGGCTTTTCAAATGAGTCAGCTCTTCACATCAAGTGACCAAAGTATTGGAGTTTTAGCTTCAATATCAGTCTTTTCAATGAACACCCTGGGTCGATCCCCTTTAGGATGGACTGGTTGGATCTCCTTGCAGTCCAAGGGACTCTCAAGAGTCTTCTCCACACCACAGTTCAAAAGCATCAATTCTTCAGCGCTCAGCTTTCTTTATAGTCCAACTCTCACATCCATACATGACCACTGGAAAAACCATAGCCTTGACTAGACGGACCTTTGTTGGCAAAGTAATGTCTCTGCTTTTTAATATACTATCTAGGTTGGTCATAACTTTCCTTCCAAGGAGTAAGCATCTTTTAATTTCATGGCTGCAGTCACCATCTGCAGTGATTTTGAAGCCCCCCAAAATAAAGTCAGCCACTGTTTCCCCATCTGTTTGCCATGATGTGTCTGTTATAGCAAGGCCTAGAACAATTTTGAACATTCAGTAGAGGCACAGAACTTTACTAAGTAAGAATATCATGGTTTTAAACATAAAGAAAGACAACTAAACCTGTTCCATTTATTCTGGCAAGCGTATCTCTGGTGTTTTGTGCATTTATGGCTTCCCACTGTTTGGCTGTACATTGTCTAATCAGAGTCCGATTCTTGTATTCATTCCTTTTGTGTATGAGTAGTGTACAAGTTCTATGAAAGTTAAATTTTGTCTAGATTATTCTCTGCTGTTTACCCAGCACTTAGAATAGTGCTGACGTGGAGTAACTTCGACATACCCATTTATAAAATGACAATACACAATAGGAGCAAAATATCTAGTTCAGTGTAAATGGAAAGTTTCTAAAGTTAGCCAACAAATGATTATTATTATGCCTTCACTTTACCAATTCCACAGATAATTTTTTTTTGTAGTATAACCAATTAACAATGTTGGGACAATTTTAGCTGGACAGTAGAGGGATTCAGTCATACATCTACATATATCCATTCTCCCCCAGACTGCGCTCCCATCCAGGCTGCCACATAACATTGAGCAGGGTTCTATGGGCTCTACAGTACGACCTTGTTGGTTATCCACTGTAAATATAGCAGTGTGTACATATTGATCCCAAACTCCCTAACTGTTTCTTCCTCCCTGGCAGCCATAAGTTCATTCTTTTAAGTCTGTGAGGCTGTTTCTGTTTTGTAAATAAGTTTATTTGTATCATTTCTTTTTAGATATTGCATGTAAGGAATGTCAGATCATTTTGACTGATTTGTATGTATAAATGGGTTACAGTCTACTAGAAGAGACAAACTACATATGTATAAAGTACATCAGTACAACTGATATGATCTGGTATCAGTTGAAGGAATCATCCATCTATAGTTTTGATATCATAGTGTTCTGAAAGACAAGGGAAATGAAATGTCAAGAAATTTTGGGGCTGTCAACAGAACAAATACTGCAGAAATGTCGAAGAAAATAAGGTGGAGAAGAGGCATTGGGTCTAGCTTTTAAGACATCCAATGGGAGGCTTTCTATTATACATAATAACTAAGACCATTTTCCCTGAAATCAAGTCCCAGCTCGGCCACTCAGTAACTCTGTGCCCTCCCTCGCCATTAGTTTCTTTACCGGAAAGATGTGGACTGGAACCTTTCAGGCTCCTCTGTCCTTGGGATTTCCCAGGCAAGAATCCTGGAGTGTGTTGCCATTTCCTTTTCTGACAATACTACTACATAAGATTAAATGAGCTAAAATACTCATGAGAGTTTTTTTAGCACTGCCTGCCATGTTGTAGATACTAGTACATGTTAGAAATGATCGCTGTCCAAGCTGTGAGGAAAGGACTCATTTTTCAAGACTTTTGAAAGGACAGAATAGTGAAGCTTCTCTATGTCAACCTTCTGCAAGAGAAAGAAACACTCCCATACCACTCCTTAAGTTTAGTTATGAAAAAGAAGTAAGGCAATATATATCAGCTGCTGAACACTTAGGTTGTTTCTACATTTTGTTTTTTGTGAGTGTGGAGATGTTATGAATATTAGAATAAAGGAATAAATAAAAGAAATAAGGCATGTATTAGCTTGGTGCAAAAGTAATTGAGGTTTTGCATTGTTGAACTTTGCTGTTTGATATTGTAAAACCAATATTAGTCTATTTTCCTTCCAACCCCAAAGAAAGGCAATGGCAAAAAGTGTTCAGACTACCACACAATTACACTCTTCATATGCTACAAGTGAATTAGCTAGCATGCTAATGCTCAACATCCTTCAGTCTGTTTCAAGAGTATGCAAACTGAGAATTTCCAGATGTACAAGCTGGAATTATATCAAATTGGCAACATCTGTTGGTTCATTGAAAAAGCAAGATTCCAGAAAAACCGCTACTTCTGTTTCACTGAATGTGCTAAAGGCTTTGACTCTGTGGATCACAACAAACTGTGGAAAATTCTTGAGGAGATAAGAATATCAAATCACCATACCTGCCTCTTGAGAAGCCTTTATGCTGGTCAAGAAGCAACAGTTAGAACCAAACATGGAACAATGGACTAGTTCAAAACTGGGAAAGGAATACATCAAGGCTATATGTTGTCACCTTGCTTATTTAACTTATACGCAGAATACATCATGTGAAATACTAAGCTGGATGAATCACAAGCTTGAGTCAAGATTGCTGGGAGAAATATCAATAACCTCAGGTATGCAATTGACACTACTCTCATGGTAGAAGGTGAAGAGGAACTAAAAGGCCTCTTGATGAAGGTGAAAGAGAAGAGTGTAAGAGCTGGCTTAAAACTCACCATTCAAAAAACCAAGATCATGGCATCCAGTCCCATCACTTTGTGGTAAATAGATAGGGAGAAAAAGGAAACAAGGGCAGATTTTATTTTCTTTGGCTCCACAATCACTAGTGACTACAACCATGAGATTAAGATGCTTACTCCTTGGAGGGAAGGCTATGACAAACCTAGACAGCATATTAAAATGCAAAGGTGTCACTTTGGCAATAAAGATCTGTCTAGTCAAAGCTATGGTTTTTCCAGTAGTCATGTATGGATGTGAGAGTTGGACAATAAAGACAGCTGAGAGATGAAGAATTGATGCTTTTGGACTGTGGCGTTGGAGAAGACTCTTGAGAGCCCCTTGGACTGCAAGGAGATCAAACCAGTCAATCCTAAAGGAAATCAGTTCTGAATATTCATTGAAAGGACTGATGCTGAAGCTGAAGCTCCAATATTTTGGCCACCAAGTGCAAAGTACAGCTGAGTCATTGAAAAAGACCCTGATGCTGGGAAAGATTGAGGGCAGGAGGAGGAGACGACAGAGGATGAGAGGGTTGGATGGCATCATGGACTCAATGGATATGAGTTTGAGAAAACTCCAGGAGACAGAGTGAACGACAGGAATGCCTGGCATGCTGCAGCCCATGGAGTTGCAAAGAGTGGAACACAACTATATGACTGATGAACAATAATTGGAATACATTCTTAAATAATTGTGGTTATATTATACATAATTTTAATGCACATCTCACTTTTTTTTTGCTAATGACTTATTACTTGCTGTGTATTTTATATTTATTTTAGACTATAGAAATGATGTTAGACAAAAAGCAAATTAGAGTGATTTTTTAATTTGAGTTCAAAATGGTTTGTAAATCAGCAGAGACAACTTGCAACAGCAACAATGCATTTGGCCCAGGAACTGCTAATGAACATATAGTGCCGTGGTTCTTTAAGAACTTTTCCGAAGGAGATGAGAGCCTTGAACATAAGGAGCACAGTTGCTGGCCGTTGCAAGGTGACAACAACCAATTGAGAGCCTTATCATAGTTGATCCTCTTACAACTACAAGAGACTTTCTAAAGAGCTCAATGTCAACCATTCTACAGTTGTTCAGTATTTGAAGCAAATTGGAAAGGTGAAAAAGCTTGATAAATGGGTGCCTCGTGAGCTGACTGCAAAGAAAAAAATTGTAATTTTGAGGTGTTGTCCTCTTAATCTACACAACAATCAACCATTTCTCGATTGGATTGTGACTTGCAGTGAAGAGTGGATTTTATAAGACAACCAGTGATGACCAGCTCAGTGGTTGGACTGAGAAGATGCTCCAAAGCACTTCCCAAAGCCAAACTTGCACCAAAAAAGGTCATAATCACTGCTTGGTGGTCTATTGCCCATCTAATCCACTACATCTTTATGAACCCAGCAAAACTATTACATCTGAGAAGTGTGCTCAGCAAATCAATGAGATGCACCAAAAACTGCAATTAGTCAACCAAATGGGCCCAATTCTTCTCCAGACAATTCTCAATCACACATCACACAACCAACAATTCAAAAGTTGAAAAAATTGGGCTACCAAGTTCTGCCTCATCAGCCGCATTCATCTGACCTCTCGCCAACTTCTTCAAGCATCTCAAACACTTTTCCAGGGAAAACATTTCCAAAACCAGGAGGAAGAAGAAAATGGTTTCCAAGAGTTCACTGAATTCTGAAGCACAGATTTTTACACTATAGGAATAAACAAACATTTCTCATTGGCAAAAAATATATTGATTGTAATGGTTCCTATTTTGATTAATAAAGATGTGTTAGAGTCTAATTATAATGATTTAAAATTCATGGTCCAAAACTGCCATTACTTCTGTACCAATCTAATAATTCTTACTGGATGAGGGCATGGCAACCCACTCAAATATTCTTGCCAGGAAAATCTCATAGATGGTGGAGCCTGGTGGGCTATGGTCCAGGGGGTCACAAAGAGTCAGACCTGACTGAAGGTACTGAACAATAATTCTTAATACCTACAGTTTGCTCATGTTGGGCAGCTTTTGGCATGACTTCCATTGATACCCACTTCCTGGAATTCATGCCTGTGAGGAATCTCTCCTCAGAGTGTGGGCTGAACCTAGTAACTGGCTTTTAGCACATACACGATGGCAGAAGTAGGAGGAGGTCACTTCTGTGATTAAGTGGCAGAAAACTATTCCTTCCATCTTCTTAACCTTCTTTTGGTGCAGACAGCCCCTGGGCCTAATGCTTTCTCACTTGCTCTGCGAAGCCAGATGCCATGTCATCACAAGATTATAGAAAGGTCACATGGGGAAAACCTGAAGGAAGCTGCCAGCCCATAGCATCTGAGGAAATGAGTCTTGGTCCAACAGCCTAGAGGAAATTGAATCCTGCCATCCACCAAGCAACTGAACTGGGAAGTGAATACCCTTAGTCAAATGTTGAGAAAACCATAGCTCTATGAAAGACCCAGAGGCAGGAAACCCAGCCAAGTCATGCCCAGATTCCTGAGTCACCAAAAACTATGAGGCAATATGCTGCTCTTTTAACCTACTAAGGTTTAGGGTTATTTGTTATCCAGCAGTTGATAACTAATACACATATAAGAAATACATTTTATATTGTGGCTTAATACACACATCTGTATATAAACTTCTGTAACTAGAGTTTATTAAAACAATATTCATCCTTACTCAGATATTTTCTATTCTAGTAATTTGCAAAAATGATATTAGAGACATTAATTGATTTCATGATTCAACAGTTGGTTGTAACAAAGATTTTGGAAAACACTGGTAAAGAATACAGTCCCTGTAGTGAAATTTCCTGGGTTTATAATTTAGCTCTGCATTTAGTAGTTAGGTAATCCTGGCAAAGTTGGTTTCCTTTTCTGTAAAATGGGAAAAACAATACTTACTGTGTGTTGATTTCCTATTTTGTAAGATGAAAAAACAGTTGACTATAGTAAGGTCTTGAGGATTAAATTAGATGATGGGTGCAAAGCATTTAGTATAGAATGTACCATGTAGAAAAATCTATTCTTAGCTAATATATATATTTTTTATTATAATGAATCTTTCCTAGATGTTCCCTTATTCCTGGGACAAAATTGGTAATTCCAGCCGTTCTTATGCCTTGATGAGTACTCTGTGTGTGTGAGTTAGCTGCTCAGTCGTGTCCGACTCTTTGCAACCCCATAGACTGTAGCCCACCAGGCCCCTCTGTCCATGGGATTCTCCAGGCAAGAACGCTGGAGTGGTTGCCATTTCCTTCTCCTGCTGAGTACTAGAGTTTGTGTGTTACTATAACACCTTTTATATTCTGATTACTTATTTTTCTATTTATCACATTTCTCCCACTCCGTTCCTTCTAAGTTATGATCTCCTTGTGAGCAGGTCCTGTTTCTAATTATACTTTGTCTCTTTAATACAAAGCATGATGCTTGACACAGGCTAGGTATTCAGTAGCTATCAAATGAGTAGATGAATTAAAAATGGATAAATTCATGCTCTCCATAACAAGATAGCCCATTTAGCTTTCAGCATCTATACTTAGGGAAAAGTGGCACCTTCCAGCAAGTTAAGACTATGCTTTATATACCCTCATTTTCCTGTCCAAATAAGTCTATTTCCTCCCTCATAACAGCTCTTCTATATTCTCTCCTCAGTTTTCATGGAGAAGAACTGTCAGATGGGAAAATAGGATTTATAATTCCAAGTAATTTGAGTCCAAATTTTCAACAATTCCTGACCACCCTGTAAGTCATCTTTCTCTAGATGTATCACACTTTGCTAGTATTTCAATTAAAATCTGATATCCACCTTAAAACAGGTGAAGGTAAGCAAATATGACATATAAATCTCATTGGCCTGCTCTTATATTACAATTCTGACAATGTTTTTCAAAGTATTTGAGACTTTTATAATAAAAATGAAATGTCCATTTTATACATACTCAATTACTTTTTTAAAATACAGGTTCACATTTTTACTTATATTTATTCTTATTCATTCATAGATATGAAAATGTTTATAATATAGGACAGTTGTTACATTACAAGGTATAGAGCTATAAAAAGACCCTGATGCTGGGAAATATTGAAGGCAGGAGGAGAAGGGAATGGCAGAGGATGAGATGACTGGATGGCATTACCGACTCAATGGACATGAGGTTGAGCAAGCTCTGGGAGTTGGTGATGGACAGGGAGGCCTGGCGTGCTACAGTCTATGGAGTCGCAGAGTCAGACAAGACTGAGTGACTGAACTGATTCTTATTCATTATTTGGTCCTTACAGTCTTTATTATTTTTTGATTTGGTTTTTGCATACTATTTATTTAGCTGTACTGGATCTTCTTTGCTATGCGGGCTTTTCTCCAGTTGTGGCAAGCGGGGGCTACTCTTTGTTGTGGTGCGCAGGCTTCTCATTGCGGTGGCTTCCCTTATGGAGTATAGGCTCTAGGGCATGCGGGCTTCAGTAGTTGTGGCTCCTGGACTCTAAAGGACACGCTCAATAATTGTGACACACACGCTTACTTTGCTCAGTGGCATGTGGGATCTTCCTGGATCAGGGGTCGAACCTGTGTCTCTTGCACTGGCAGATGAATTCTTTACCACTGAGCCATCAGGGAAGCCCTAGTGTATATTACTTAGAAGACTTTTAGAATCCTGCTTTTCTTAAACCAAATTAAGATTTCTCAGCTTTATATGCCTAAAAAATGTAATAGGCTTAACTTCTAAGCTGTTAAAATAACTGACAAACTTGTTGAACAGGGTAGATCAAAGTCATGTCTCTAAACACTACAGTGTAAATGAATATTCACCTCTATTAATCAATACTCTGGCTAGAATTCAATCAGGACAAATTATTTTATACTTAATTATGTCATGCATGTCCAAAAAGTCATTATAAGAGTCTACTCAAATTATTTTGATTGAATATAGATATTCTACACTATAGTATTAGCAGAGAGCTTCTATTTTCTACCTGTGTGGTCAGGCTATTAAAAAGCAAATAAGTTCTTTGGCATAGCCTACTCTAAGTGAACCCATGCTGGATTCAAGGCATTACCTTTATGAGAGCTGGAAAATAATTTATAATCCATAATAATATTTTAAAGAGGATCAAAATTAAAGCTTAATGGCCTGTATTGAGGGAAATTATTTTTATGTTCTTTTTGAACACTGGGAGAATACTTTCTTTTCTGTACTCTAATAATTGCTACTTCTTATGTATAATTCTGCAGAGATCTGGCAGTATTAGAAAATAATATAAGTATATTCTTTCCAGTAATTTCATATAAAAATGTCACTTGGGCCAAATTATTTTTGTTTACTCACTTCATTTATTGATATCAAATATCATTCTAATCTTTTAGCTATGGAAGAGTTATTTTGTGATAGAACCAAGTTCTTGCCAAGAATAACTCAAGACACAGATATATATGTAAATATATAAAAATAAATATAATGATACATTATACAATATGACGTATGTGATAATGTGCATATATATGTGTATGTGTTAATTGCTCAGTCGTGTCCGACTCTTTGCAACCCCGTGGACTGTAGCCTGTGAGGCTCTTCTGTCCATGAAAATCTTCAGGCAATAATACTGGAGTGGGTAACCATTCTCTTCTCCAGGGGATCTTTCCAACCCAGGAATCGAACCCAGGTCTCTTGCATTGCAGGCAGATTCTTTACTATCTGAGCCATTAGGAAAGCTCATGGATATATATATGTGTGTGTGTGTGTGTGTGTGTGTGTGTATGTATGTGTCCATGAACACATCTATTCCCAGAGAGAGGAGCACTTCCCTGGAGGTTCTGCAGTAAAGAATCTGCCCACTAATGCAGGAGACGTGTGTTCAGTCTCTGGGTGGCTAAGATCTCATGGAGAAGGAAATGGCAACCCACTCCAGTATTCTTGTCTGGGAAATCCCATGAACAGAGGAACCTGGTGGACTACAATTCATGGGGCTGCAAAAGAGTCAGACACAACTTAACGGCTAAACAATAAAAACAAGAGAGAGAGGAAACCACTATTTCTTTATTTACATTCAGTTTTAAATCTTGATGATGACCAAGATAGATTTGCTTTTTAAAAAAATATTGTTGTTCTTCATGGGCAGGGAATACAAGCTGAGTTATTCTGCTTTAACACTTTGTTATTTAGATGCCGTCTCTTCTGAGAAGTGTGTCAACTCTCTGTCTGCCCATTCTTCATATTCTTCACAGCAGATGTTCCAATATGCTTGCAACTCCTTGGAAGGGCCATCTCCTATCACAAGTCCATGACTTTACACATACCTTCTTCATGTCTAGAAATCTTATCCCTACTTACTCATTTGAATAATAGCTACTTATCCTCTATGAACTAGTTGAGGATTTATCCCATCTAAAAATGTTCCCAGGCCCTTCTCCACCCCTATCTAAACTGGGTACACAATCATATATGTAGTATGATACAATTCTAAGTTTTTTCCTACCACTGCATGAATCAAATTTTTTATCTTCTTCAATAGGTGAGTCTTTTAGAGGAACACCATGTTTCATTTGTGTTTGAAACTCTGATATCCAGATAATGAATGAATAAATGAATGAATGAATAGTGGTAAGTTAAATGGACTTAAAGTCTGTTTAAGATCTGGTTCTAGTTGCATCTGTGCAAGATTGGACTAAGCTGATTTACTACTCTGAGCCTCAGTTTCCTTCTCACACGAAGATAATAGCTGTTCTTCTTTCCTTATTTGTCATTCTGAGGATCAAATGAAATACCATAGTTAAAACTCCATGTCATCAGTAAGGTCTTACAGAAACTTACTGATAATTTACTGAGCTGAGTATAAAGAATACAAAGAATAGCATAGTATGATCTTACCATTAAGGAACTTAGATCTGTCATGAACGTCAAGGAAACAGGAGAAGGAATTGTTTCCTTCTGGTGTGAATAGGGAGAAAGCCAGAGAGATACAAGAGTAGCATTTGAGCTGGGCCATAAGGGAAGATTAAGCATTTGCTTGGTCTGGAATTTTGAAATGATGGAATCAATATCAATTAGAAGAAGCAAAAAGCTCTATGAGAGTACAGAGAGATAACTGTTAGATTTCATCCAGGGGAGTGACATAAAGAAAGCTTCACAGAAGAGATGACATTTAGGATATATCTAGAAGAATAGACAGTATCTTCTCACCCTACAGAACCCTAATAGGTAGATGGAAATACAGGCAGACACCAAAAGTACATGGCTAGGCTAGTTTGGTATAGCATATAGTATAGGGTAAGGACTGGCTGCAAGCTCCCAGAGGAGGGTGTTTCCAAGCCCTATCTGAGGGCATTGCTCACGCTAGGTTGCTTCAGTCATGTCAAACTCTTTGCAACCCTGCCAAGCTTGTAGCAACACTGCAACCCTCTTGTAGCCTGCCAGGCTCCTCTGTCCATGGGGTTCTCCACTCAAGAATATTGGAGTGGGTTGCCATGCCCTTCTCCAGGGCATGTTCCCCACCCAGGGATCAAACCCCGGTTTCCTGCATCTCTCACATTGCAGGTGGATTCTTTACCACTGAGCCCCACCAAAGGAACCTGGGTTAATAGCTGCTGAAGCCAAGAAGGACGGGAAGGATGACTGAATGACCGACGGGGCCAAGTTGCATGAAGAGCTGTCAGGATCGGCTGAAGCTTGAGGAACTATACAATTGCTGAAAGAAATCTGAGAGCAAAGACCAGGAGTCAGAAGTGGATAGATGCCATGGTGTCAACACAGGGCAGGGCAAGTTTCCAAAGGCAAGAGTCCAGTAGCCCAACTCAGTTGAACAGTGCTGGGTGAGCACCATCAGGAACAAGATTTAAAACAAAGACTTGATTTATCAGAAAAGGGACCTAATGAGGGTCAAATTGCTTTGACAGTGTAAGACAGGGAGTGCTGTTATCTCTAAGGGTCCAAAACGGATCTGTAGCCTAAAAGTCTTCCTTTTTATTTTCCTGGTAGTTGGAATTGGTCTCTACTCTGTGACAGAAGGCACCACCCATTTTGGTGGCAGTTCTGTGCAATTATGGTAGAAGCAAAAAATAAAGTTGAAAAAATTAGAGGAAGGTGTCATGGAGAAGAGCCTAGAATTCCAGAGTAAGGAGTTTGTCCATCGTTTGGAGGGTAATGGGGAGTCATTGAAAGATTATGAGTAGGGAGGGCACATGATTAAAATTCAGTGTTAAGAAAATCAGCAGAAAAGGTAACAGGCACAGCTATTGATATTTTAAACAAGAGGAATTTAAGTTATAGAAAGTCTAAATTGGAGGCAGTTTCATTATTCATTAATGAAGAATAGGTAATCAGTGGCAAGCATTCATTTATTAAATCTGTATTATCTGACTTGAAATAAGGCTCAATAGTACCATTTTTGTGGAACACTTTTTTAATTAGTGGAAAATTGCCTTACAAATTTGTGTTGATTTCTGCCATATAACAACACAAATCGGTCATAATTTCCCTTTCCACCTGAGCCACCCCCATCTTACCCCTATAGGTCATCACAGAGCACCAGGCTGGTGCATGTTATTTAGCAGCTTCCCACTGACTGTTTTACACATAGTAGTGTATATATGTCAGTGCCACTTACTCAACTTGTCCCAACCTCACCTTCTCCTGCTTTGTCCACAGTTCCATTCTCTGTTAGGTTCATCAATACCATTTTTCTAGATTCCAGATATCCATTGACAGATGCATGTATAAAGAAGTTGTTGTGGTTCACTTATATAATGGAATATTACTCAGCTGTAAAAAGGAACGAATCTAAGTCAGATGTAGTGAGGTGGATGAACTTAGAGTCAGTTATACAGAGTGAAGTAAGTCAAAAAGAGGAAAACAAGCATTATACATGGACCACCTTTTATAATCATCATACACACCATTTTATTGCTCTGTGTGTATGGCAGGTGCTGGTACCTATTGATAAAAAGAGGAATCAGAATTAGCATCAGTAAGTTTCTACAAGTACAATGTGGTGGAGGGAAATCTGCAGACAAAATGTGGACATGTATGCTGCTTATACTTGTTATAATGGTTTAGAATCAGTATAAACCCATTGGAAATTTTTTTAACCTGGATCAGTTCAGTTCAGTTGCTCAGTCGTGTCCAACTCTTTGTGACCCCATGGACAGCAACACACCAGGCCTCCATGTCCATTACCAACTCTCAGAGTTTACTCAGACTCATGTCCACTGAGTGGGTGATGCCATCCAACCATTTCATCCTCTGTCATCCCCTTCTCCTACTGCCTTCCATCTTTCCCAGCATCAGGGTTTTTTCAAATGAGTTAACTCTTCACATCAGGTGGCCAAAGTATTGGAGTTTCAGCATCAGTCCTTCCAATGAAGGTTCAGGACTGATCTCCTTTAGGATGGATTGGTTGGATCTCGTTGCAGTCCAAGGGACTCTCAAGAGTCTTCTCCAACACCACAGTTCAAAAGCATCATCTTTGGTGCTCAGCTTTCTTTATAGTCCAACTCTCACCTCCATACATGACCACTGGAAAAACCATAGCCTTGACTAGATGGACTTCTGTTGGCAAAGTAATGTCTCTCCTTTTTAAGATGCTGTCTAGGTTGGTCATTACTTTTCTTTCAAGGAGTAAGCGTCTTTTAATTTCATGACTGCAGTAACCATCTGCAGTGATTTTGGAGCCCAAAAAAGTAAAGACTGCCACTATTTCCATTGTATTCCAAATCTATTTGCCATGAAGTGATGGGACCAGATGCCATGATCTTAGTTTTCTGAATGTTGAGCTTTAAGTCAATTTTTCACTCTTCTCTTTCACTTTCATCAAGAGACTCTTTAATTCTTCACTTTCTGCCATAAAGGCGGTGTCATCTGCATCAGTTCAGTTCATTTCAGTTCAGTCGCTCAGTCATGTCTGACTCGTTGCGGCCCCATGAACTGCAGCACACCAGGCCTCCCTGTCCATCACAAACTCCCGGAGTCAAGTTGGTGATGCCATCCAACCATCTCATCCTCTGTCATCCCCTTCTCCTCTGTCTCTCAATCTTTCCCAGCATCAAGGTCTTTTCAAATGAGTCAGCTCTTTGACTCAAATGGCCAAAGTATTGGAGTTTCAGCTTCAACATCAGTCCTTCCAATGAACACCCAGGACTGATCTGCTTTAGAATGGACTGGTTGGATCTCCTTGCAGTCCAAGGGACTCTCAAGAATCTTTTCCAACACCACAGTTCAAAAGCATCAATTCTTCAGTGCTCAGCTTTCTTTATAGTCCAACTTTCACATCCATATATGATTACTAGAAAAAACCATAGCCTTGACTAGATGGACCTTTGTTGACAAAGTAATGTCTCTGCTTTTTAATATGCTATCTAGGCTGGTCATAACTTTCCTTCCAAGGAGTAAGCGTCTTTTAATTTCATGGCTGCAATCACAATCTGCAGTGATTTTGGAACCCAGAAAAATAAAGTCAGCCACTGTTTCCCCATCTATTTACCATGAAGTGATGAGTCCGGATGCCATGATCTTATTTTTCTGAATGTTGAGCTTTAAGCCAACTTTTTGATTCTCCTCTCTCACTTTCATCAAGAGGCTCTTTAGCTCTTCTTCACTTTCTGCCATAAGGGTCACGTCATCTGCATATGTCAGGTTATTGATATTTCTCCCGAAAATCTTGATTCCATCTTGTGCTTCATCCAGCCCAGTCTTTCTCATGATGTACTCTGCATAGAGGTTAAATATGCAGGATGACAATATACAGCCTTGAGGTACTCCTTTACCTATTTGGAACCACTCTGTTGTTCCATGTCCAGTTCAAACTGTTACTTCCTGATCTGCATACAGGTGGCAGGTAGGTGGTCTGGTATTCCCATATCTTTCAGAATTTTCCACAGTTATAGTGATCCACAGAGTCAAAGGATTTGGCATAGTCAATAAAGCAGAATTAGATATTTTTCTGGAACTCTCTTGCTTTTTCAATGATCCAGTGTATGTTGGCAATTTGATCTCTGGTTCCTCTGCCTTTTTAAACCAGCTTGAACATCTGGAAGTTCATGGTTCACGTACTGCTTGTTGAAGTCTGGCTTGGAATTTTGAGCATTACCTTACTAGCGTGTGAGATGAGTGAATTGTGCGGTAGTTTGAACAGTCTTTGGCATTACCTTTATTAGGGATTGGAGTGAAAACTGACCTTTTCCAGTCCTGTGGCCACTGCTGAGTTTTCCAAATTTTCTGGCATCTTGAGTGCAACACTTTCATAGCATCAACTTTTAGGATTTGAAATAGCTCAAAAGGAATTCCATCACCTCCGCTAGCTTTGTTCATAGTGATGCTTCGTAAGGCCCACCTAACTTCACATTCCAGAATATCTGGGTCTAGTTGAGTGATCACACCATCATGATTATCTGAGTTGTGAAGATCTTTTTTTGTACAGTTCTTCTTGTATTCTTGCCACCTCTTCTTAATATCTTGTGCTTCTGTTCGGTTTGTACCATTTCTGTCCTTTATTGTGCCCATCTTTGCATGAAATGTTCCTTTGGTGTCTCTAATTTCCTTGAAGAGATCTCTAGTCTTTCCCATTCTATTGTTTTCCTCTATTTCTTTTCACTGTTCACTGAGGAAGGCTCTTGTATCTCTCCTTGCTCTTCTTTGGAACTCTCTGCATTCGAGTGGGTATATCTTTCCTTTTCTCCTTTGCTTTTCATTTCCCTTCTTTTCACAGCTATTTGTAAGGCCTCCTCCAACAGCCATTTTGCTTCTATGCATTTATTTTTCTTGGGGATGGTCTTGCTCCCTGTCTCCTGTACAATGTCCCTAACCTCCATCCATAGTTCATCAGGCACTCTGCCTATCAGATCTAGTCCCTTAAATCTATTTCTCACTTCCACTGCATAATCATAAAGGATTTGATTTAGGTCATACCTGAATGGTCTAGTGGTTTTCCTTATTTTCTTCAACTTAAGTCTGAAATTGGCAATAAGGAGTTCATGATCTGAGCTGCAGTCAACTCCCAGTCTTGTTTTTGCAGACTGTATAGAGCTTTTCCATTTTTAGCTGCAAAGAGTATAATCAATCTGATTTTTGTGGTGACTATCTGGATGTCCATGTATAGAATCTTCTCTTGTGTTTTTGGAAGAAGGTGTTTGCTATGACCAGTGCATTCTCCTGGCAAAACTCTGTTAGCGTTTCCCCTGCTTCATTCTGCACTCCAAGGTCAAATTTGCCTATTACTCCAAGTGTTTCTGGACTTCCTGCTTTTTCATTCCAGTCCCCCATAATGAAAATGACATCTTTTTTGGGTGTTAGTTCTAAAAGGTCTTCTAGGTCTTCATAGAACCCTTTAACTTCAGCTTCTTCAGCATTAATGCACGGGGCATAGACTTGGATTAGTGTGATACTGAATGGTTTTCCTCGGAAATTCTTTGGAGTTCATTCTGTCGTTTTTGAGATTGCATCCAAGTACTGCATTTCAGACTCTTTTGTTGACTATAATGGCTACTCCATTTCTTCTAAGGGATTCTTGCCCACAGTAGTAGATATAATCGTCATCTGAGTTAAATTCACCCCTTCCTGTCCATTTTAGTTTGCTGATTCCTAAAATGTCAACGTTCACTCTTGCCATCTCCTATTTGACCACTTCCAGTTTGCCTTGATTCATGGACCTAACAATCCAGGTTCCTATGCAGTATTACTCTTTATAGCAACAGACCTTGCTTCTATCACCAGTCACACCCACAACTGGGTATTGGTTTTGCTTTGGCTCTTTCTCTTCACTCTTTCTGGAGTTATTTCTCCCTCTAGGCCCTCACGATGAGAATATCCCTGAGTTTTGTCAAGTTCTGTTCCCTGGGAGGACTCTATGGTCCATTTTTCTCTGATGGGCTTTATTTCTTCTCTCTGCAAGTTTGTTTTTGTTTCTTTTTCTCATTAAGTTCCTTGGCCCCATCTACAGTGAACATTGAAAAAATAGTCTCTTTTGGGAAGCTAGACACATTCTTACTTAGCCTACTAACTGACAATAGAAATGTAGAGACTGAACGATAATTTTCTGCTTTGAAAAAGGCTTTCTTAGTTCAGACTCTATGGCTATGCTGCTTCTGCTGCTCTCTTCTGTTGTGTCTGACTCTGTGCGACCCCATAGATGGCAGCCCACCAGGCTCCCCCATCCCTGGGATTCTCCAGGTAAGAACACTGGAGTGGGCTGCCATTTCCTTCTCCAGTGCATGAAAGTGGAAAGTGAAAGTGAAGTCGCTCAGTCGTGTCCAATTCTGCAACCCCATGGACTGCAGCCTACCAGGCTCCTCTGTCCATGGAATTTTCCAGGCAAGAGTAATGGAGTGGGGTGCCACTGCCTTCTCCGCTCTATGGCTATAAAGCCTCTTTAAATGATTGGTTTCTTATATATCAAATTCCAGTTACTTCCCTGTACTATTTGTCATGGTTCTTTGTTCTTTACTAGACATATTTCTCTCTCTCTACACACACACATATATGTATTATGTATATATGTGCACTTTTTGTTTGATTTCTTCTCCCTCGTCTCTCTCTTTTTTGACTTACTATGGATACCTTGGAAATATAAGACTTTGGTGGGAGAATTACAACTTTAGTCTCTATTCACTGAGTCATCTTGTCCAATTTTAAGAATTTTGGGACCACCACTTGAATCTATTCAGAAGTTTTAACAGTGGATATGTATACCTTTGTCTTGATTCTTACCACAAAGTCAAGCTTTTAATCAACCTTTAGAAAGAAAAGAAAGTGAAGTCGCTCAGTCATGTCCAACTATTTGTGACCCCATGGACTGTAGCCTACCAGGGTCATCCGTCCATGGGATTTTCCAGGCAAGAATACTGGAGTGAGGCTCCATTTCCTTCTCCAGCAGATCTTCCCAATTCAGGGACTGAACTCAGGTCTCCCGCATTGCAGGCAGATGCTTTACGATCTGAGCCATCCCTCAGAGTATTTCTTAATTTTATGTTTCTTCTGTTTAAGCTTGAGAAGTTAGTTGTCTCTTCATCCATATTTGATTCTAACATGGTAACCTCCCTTTATGTTCTTTCACTCCTATCTGCAAATCAGTCTGCTCTTTCCTAAGGCCGCATCTCCCTTATATTTTGCCATAGGCAGACAATGGCGACTAAGAATAGCACTGACATTCTGTTCTCCAGCTTCTCCTTTGCAAGCTCATCCTACCTTGTCAACCTTCTAAGCTGTTTCAGTTGAGCGTATTATGGACTATTGTTCTTCCATCCTTAAATGTTACTTTCTTTACTGTCAGCCTCCTAGTCAGTGCCACATATTGCAGCTTATTTGGTATTTATCATCCCATTTCTAGGTACTAAGTATAGTAGCGTTGTGGATAAGCTAGGTTATGCTTTAATAACTAATGTTGCAATTGCAGTGACCTATGATAACAAAAGCTTATTTTGCAAAATGAGTTAGAAAACTCATCATTATTGAATACATAATATGTCCTGGGTTCGCTGTCATGAACTTTGCATGTACTACCTCATCTTATTCTTCACAACATGTTCAGCATTGCCTCCATTTTCTCTACAAGAAAAATGAAATATAGAGAGACTAATCATTATTCAAGAATGCACAGCATACAGTGGTACTTGGATTCAAATCCGGGTCTATCAGACTCCAAAACTTTTGCTTTTTTTTTTTTTTTTTTTGACGACCTGAGGGAAATTAAAAGTATCTTCTGCCACAGAATAAAACTAGGCTGGTCTCATTTGTATTGGACACAGCTACTGCATGTAAGAGATATTCTAAAAATCTGATAAATGCTGATTAAATTTCTGCTTCTTTTGTTCTTTTATCTTGTGGTAACCAAAGGCATGACTCAACATCCACTTTTGAATATCATATTAAAACACTCTTTAAAGTCCTCTTTTAAAAAATTAAGGTACTCATGAAAGCTACTTTGTATCTTATTTTTTTCCCCCATCTAAGTGTATGCCTACAAAATGGAAGGAAAAGTATAGACTGGCTTTTCATAACATGAAAAGAATCTGAAAAGTGATAGTGAAATAATAAAATAACACTGCTATTTGGGAAGGGATGGTAGTTGCACAGAAAAAAAAAGATTTAAAAATTAAAATATGAAAATGATATATAAAAGTCTAAATGAGATTAGCAACTGAATTGCAGGAAAAAAATGAAAATGAAATAACCATATCAGTTCTAATTTAGATATTTCAGTCAAGAACTTTACAAAACAGAAAACTTAAATAGAACTTTCTGTGCAAGGGAACTGAACTGATTGGATGACAGGAAACTAAATGACCAATCAGATGCATTCCATGCACTCAAGATTGTGACTCAAAGTGGTTAATATCTGATGGCTGTTCTTGGGCTCAGATCCAATCAGCTGCTGGTCACACTCTGTCTCTCTGCTGATCACGTGTCAGCACCAAACTTCCTGCTGAATTTAGCAAAGATACGTTTGTGAAAGAAAATATATTTTAGATGAGGCTGAATTTCAAACCATGTTTTCCAATCTAGACATGGTTTCAGTTAACGCAAATGTAAAGAGGAAAAAAAACAACAACACTGCATTGTTAACTTGGTCATAAAGAGACTTTCTTTATTTAAAAGTATAATCAGGCAGTGTTTTTCCATAATTTGCCTAACTTAATTTTAAGTTTAAATGAACCTTTCAATATACTTCATTGAAAACATATCCTGCCACTACCAGCTGTTTGTTTCCTCTCTGAACTGCTGTATCATTTGCTGTGTAAACTGTGTTTGTGGTCTTAGCATACATTGTCTTTAAATAAAACTTGCTGTTTGCACACATTTGTGAATCACACAATTTAGAAAATGCTGTCACATCCAAAAACACATTTTTTTAGTCCATTCAAATCCTATAAATATATCAATAACCTGTTTTACAGTTGAGAAAGTACATACTGTGAGACTGAGCAAGCTATTTAAGTTCTTAAAATCAGAAGGGTGCAAAATTTGGTCTTTTATTGAAATGACTCTCTTACTTGTATTGATGATTAACTGAATATCAACAGGGTTAGTAGCTTCTTGGGCAAACTATATTTGGTATAGTTTTTTGTAAGCAACCCTTTTAAGGATTTTCTATGCTAGCTGGTCACTCAAAAAAGTCTTTGGTAAATGATGATGACCAATTCCAAGAGTCTTCTTCCAAATTAGGCTTAGAAAATCTTAGCTAGCTTTGAGATACATTTCAGTTGTTTTAAAATATGGTGAGCTTATTCTCCTGTATAATTTCTTGATATTAAGAGCCCAAATTGTTTGCTTGCTTAATCAATCTTCAAACTTCATAAGACAAAAAATAAACAACAGCAACAAAAAACATCCACTCACCTCAATAACTTTCAAGCAAAAAAAAAAAAAAAAACTTTAAAAAATATACTCCTTTTTTTAAATCTCACTGAGAAAAGTAACTATTTACTGAGTAGAAACAAAGAGAAGCTTTCAAAATCAAATTTAAATACTCCATTGGACAATTTGGTATAGAAAATGTTTTTTTGTTTCCATGTACTAAAGAATTATGAGGAACTCAGTAATTAACACCATTGACAACAAGCTTTTGTTGGAGGTAATTGATTTACAATTGAAGGGGGATACATCTCTGTAACAAAATAAATATAGTTTGAAATCTTTTAGCATAATTTAAAAAGCAATTTCTGCATTCAGAAGGCCTCAAAACTACTCAGCTCCTGAAAAAACTCCACAGCCTCTATAGCAATAAGACAAAATGTGTTTTCTCTGGGAATGTTCATTTATGTTCAAAGAATTACAACATGAGGCTCAAAGATACAGACTCCTTTGTCATCCACAAATCGACTACCTTTTGAAATAAAATTCACTAAAAGGCAATGAATCGATAGTGCACTATCAAAAGTTACCATTTGTAAACTCGTGAAGGGAAATGATGTTTTTCCTCAGAAAATATCATTTTAAAGGAATATATTTACTTTCCTTCTTAAGAATTCATTTGCATGGGAGACTCAAGTGTGTGCTGCCATTAGCATTGGAACAACTCCTGAGAAGAACCTTCTGGGCATGGGACAAAGGTAGACACAGAGAAGAGAATTTAGACTTGTGGCAAGAGTCTATAGCCTCTATTCCTTTTAGGACACAGATCCCTCTTTGTTTGTGCATTTAATACAATTTGAAAGATCACCCAACTTCCCTGGCAGTTCAGTGCTTAAGACTCCACACTTCCACTGCTGGAGGCAGGGATTCCATCCCTGGTCAGTGAAATAAGATCTTGTGTCCTGCACAGTGCTACAAAAATAATAATAATAATAAAACATAATAAAATACATACAGAGTACCTATTATGCATAGGGCACTGCAGTTATAATGATATTGAAACAAACATGGACTCCACACTCATGGAGCTGGCAATCTAGTAGGAAAGAGAAACAGCAAAGAAATGTTTTCACACATGCTTGATGACATTTGTTTTATATGTGTTGGTAAGGTTGGAGAGGAACAAGCCTAGTATTTTCATCACAGAGTGACTCAGTGTTAGCAAGCATGAGTCACAATGCACAGAAGAGTGGATTCAGAAATAAAATTCATTTTCCTCATTTCTGTGGGTCCATTTAGTCACTGAAAGCTGTGCACTTGATTTGTAATCTCTCTAGCCTTTGTTGATGCTCTTTTCCGAGACCAGGACTGTAGTGTTGTTACTGAGCAGCATTTTTGGCCTTCCTTAACCAATAGAAATGATAAGAAACTAGACAAGAAATGTGGTTCAGAGGGAAAGAATCCGCCTGCAATACAGGAGACCCAGGTTCCATCCCTGAGTCAGGAAGCTCCCTATGAGAAGGGAGTGGCTACCCACTCCAGTATTCTTGCCTGGAGAATTCCATGGACAAAGGCTACAGTCCAAAGTGTTGTGGACGTGTCTGACCGACTAACACTTTCACTTCACTTTCAGACAAGAAATCCAGGCAAGGTTTTGTTTTTTTTTTTTTTTTCATTTATTTTTATTAGTTGGAGGCTGGTTACTTTACAATATTGTAGTGGTTTTTGTCATACATTGACATGAATTTTATTGAGGCCCTATAGCATCAGTGGGGAGTGAAAACAAGTAACAGGTTCCCTCACTAGAGGAAGGAAACCTAGAGGTTCCTTCCTAGAGATGGAGCTCTAGGAGGTGAAGTGAACTGGTTTCCTTATATGGGGTGAGGTAGTGTGTATGTCCAGGATCAGGTCAGAAGAGGTGGCTTAGGTGATTTGCCCAACCTTTTGGCAGTGTTGAGTGCAGGGGGGCATGCGCAGTACTTGGCTTTTGCTCCTGCTCTTCAGAAGTGGCAGTTGGGTTTTGGTCTTTTTGTATCTTCTTGTCCATCATTTGCCCCAACTGTGCAGCATATGCAGGGCTATTTCAGTCCCTTATAGTTTCTTTGTATTTTGCTGCCTGAAGAAACTTTTGGTCAGGTGCAAGCCCTGCGGTAAAGGATCCAGGTATCATCCTGTCTCAGTGCGTCTTTCCTTTCCAGGGTTGTTCTATATGGATGTGCAAAGAATATATGCATGTGTATATATAGGGGTGTGTGTGTTCATTTATGTCACCAAAGGGACAATAATTTCAATTATTATTTTCAATTATTCAATTCTGGAGGAAACACTTCATTTCCCTAGAGAAATAGCAATTTGGAAGATTACCCAACTGATCATTATTGCCAATGCTCAGGGTGAGAGTTTTATCCTCCTGTGTGTTAGATCCTAAAGAAATAAGACCAGGAGGAACATCATTGAACTGGGAGGCTGTGAACATGGGAGAAAGTTCTGGTTCTTGTCACCTCGTAAACTACAGGGCCAAGGGGAAGTTACTACTCTTCACTGACCTGAGTTTCCCTCATCTGTGAAATGTGGTAGGACAAGATGTTTAAATGGGGGCTTCCTAGGTGGCTCGGTGGTAAAGAATCTGCCTGCCTATGCAGGAGATGCTAGAGACACCTGTTGGATCCCTGGATGGGGAAGATCTCCTGGAGAAGGAAATGGTAACCCACTCCAGTTTTCTTGCTTGAAAAATCTATGGACAGAGGAGCCTGGAAGACTGCAGTCCATGGGGTCGCAGAGTTAGTCAGACACTCCTGAGCATGCACACAGTGCAGATTTTTAAATACTCATGTCACTTACACTTAGTGAAACAAACTCACTAAGTGCTAACAAACCAGAATTTGTTTAAAGCTAAGAAAGTGACCCATGTAGTTAATGGACAGATTATGGGTTTCTGTAGTTATTTTGAATATGTCTTGTATAAATGAAATAGCCATTAGAGAGGAGAGATTTATTTTACATTTGAGTCACTTCATATACAACCGAAAGCAGCTAAGCATTTTTAGAACACTTACATATTTTAGGAACAAAATCATCTGATACCTTTTATCCCAGTCAACAAAAAGCCATAGTATAGTTGGCAATTGGATATTCAAAAGCAATGACGAGGTTTCTTTTCAAAGCTAAAGAGATCTGAAGGTCATCTAGTGAATGACCATGATGGGGAGACCATTTTCTGGCTATGTTTCCCAAGGTTTTCATGCAAAACTCTGAAAATTAGCTTGTACAGATATTTTGTGACATTTCTGTAGACTAATAGCAATTTGGGTTAAAGTATGTGGGGTAAGCTAGAAGAAGCATATTAGCATACAGTATTAATGTGAGCTCCCCTTTCCCTTTGGTGACATAAATGAACAATTTGCAAGCAGACTATTACCTATCCAGGTTAAGAATTTTCCATTCTTATTTTTCTTTAACTCCCTTTAAAAAAATTGATATCTAACTGGGAACAATTAAATGAAATTAGCACATATGGCATAGTGACATAAGTCAAGAAGTTTGAACAATTTTATTTAATTTAATAAGTGTATTTAATGCCTTATAGTTTTGAAAGTTGAGCCGGAGCTTAAATTAGGTCAGATTTTATTCTTTTCTTTTATGCTTTCCTTCTCTCTCTTTCTCTCTTAGTGTATGTGAGATTAAAAAAAAACAGAGGAACATTTATTTTTATAAAGCCCCATAAAAGTTTTTATGGAAATCCTTCTCATTAAAAACAATAAAAATGCACCATAATAAAAAGTAAATACCAGCAAATAAATTATATATGATAGGCACACAAGATCGAGAAACAGAAAAAAAAATTGATAGCCACATCATCTTAAATAGTGGTTGTAGCACTCACTGAAAATTTCTTAATCAAATGAACTTTGGTAATGACTTCACAATATATAACAAATTCTGAGAATCTTCTCATAACCAAATGTTCTATTTCATTTCAGCTTAAGATTAATATAGCGTTTGCTTTCCCAATTAAATTTTGTGTATATGAGCTATTGGATTTCTTATAAAATGTGAAAATAACTCAAATAAGCTAACTAAATTTAAAGATTTTTATTGGTTATAATGTTAGTATCTATTCTGATTAGAAAACTAGGCATTTTTTAATGTGGCTAAATTTTTCACTTATTTATTTTTCAATATATTACATTGAAACACATATTTCAATGTTATATTTCATTTCATATTATTTATTAAACACATATATAATAAATGTGTGTATTATATATGTGTATGGATGGCTGGATGGCATCACTGACTCGATGGACATGAGTTTGAGTAAACTCCGGGAGTTGGTGATGGACAGGGAGGCCTGGCGTGCTGCGATTCATGGGGTCGCAAAGAGTCGGACATGACTGAGTGACTGAACTGAACAGAACTGATGCTATTTTTAGAGCCAAAAGGATTTTTTAACCCTAATTTTATTTTGCACTTTCCCTCCTAAGTTCCTGCTTCATATTTTCATTAGATTTTATTTCAGGACTACAATATGAACTTGTTTAACTACGTGGACACCACCTGAATGTCCCATAGGTACTTAGATTCAGCCCGCCTAAACCAAACTCACTCCCTTTCCCATCAAGTTGCCTTTGAGAGCTCTTGCTTGCTATTAGTTATTGATGACACCACATCCGAAGCCTCCACTTACCCCTGGTTACTCCCTGTCTCAATCCCAGATCCAGTGACAACTGAATCCTGTCAATGTTTGCAGAGAAATCTCTTTGAAGTTTAAGCCTCTTGCTCTTCATTTCCATGGTCACCCCTGTAGTCCAAGGGAATCAGGAGTAGTTCTGATTTCACCATTTATGAGCCACGTGACAAGTTAACCCCAGTAAGCTTTAGTTTTCTCAAGTATTAAGTAGAGAGTGAACTTACTTCTGAGTGTGGGTGAGAGACCAACTGAGATAATGCATATACAGCATCAACAGGCATGCAGTCAGTTGAATCTTAGTTAGGTGAAGGATGAATAGCAGGTTTAGTCTCAACAGATGGTAAAAAAACAGCCTTGGAAACTTGAAGCAGTGGAGCCTATTTAGGAGCCCGTATCAAAGAGTTTTCTACATCCCTTGCTATTAGATAAAGAAGCAGGCTGAGGACTTAATAGTATAAGGTTCATAGCTAAATAAGATTTACTCAGGTTTTCTTTTTACATGCAAAGTAGAAGAGTTAAGCCCATCAGGACAAAGGACAGCTAAATACCACCCACAGATTACATGTGTTTGTGCAATAAGAGGACACAGGAAAAGCTGCCCAGCACGTGACTGACTGATCTGGCATCTTCAGGTCCTAGTAAAGAACGATGGGAAATAATTACAGTAACTACTTCTGCAACATCTTAAGTTTTGAAATTGTTAATCTACAGTATTACAAATTAAAGTTGCATGGTAGCCCTGTCCTCTCACTTTAAATACAAAGAGTTATAAACTTCAGTCTGAGAAAACCAAGCTTTACTTATTTGCCATGCTTTTCTTTCTTCTGACCCATTTCCATAAGTGGTTCCTTTTCTCTTCAATGGATTCGGTTTAATTGTATCTGCTCTTGTTCAGAGAGAAGGAACAGGGCTTAGAAGCCAGTGCTGTAGGGCAGCGATCAAGACTTATCTGAGATGGACCATGTCCAGTGGTTATAAGAAGATAGGATATTAGAAAGATCTTTCTGATATTTCTATCTACTGCTGGGACAGAGACAACAGTATATCAGTAATCCTGTTTCTTTGTCAGGTCAGCTTTCCTGTGATCAACATTAAGAAAGAAAAAAAATTTTTCCATTAACTGAACCTATATGTGTTTTCATGTAACACTGAGATGTCCCTTTCTTTGTCTAACTTAAATGAATTATTCCTAGACTTTCCTTTCACTGTTTAAAATAAGTCAGTTCCTAGCCAGAGTTGGGTATGCCTGTTTTCAAAACGCAACGTCAAGGAGACATAGCTGCTATAGTAATTGTGGATTACAATTTATTCAGGGTGTCAGAGCAAATCCATTAGGATAGAAATTTATAAGGGCTATTAAATTTGTCAACTCTGTTTAATAGTCTTTCACTTTTGCAGATGGTTATCTAAAATTGTTTATGATTTTTTAATTTCCCTATTTCTACCAGGGCCTATTTGAAATTCATACCAATTTTTAAATTTCTTTTAAGTCCTTGGAAGATAGTATATGTATCGTTTTTTCAAAATATGTAATAGTTATTTTTCTTTGGTATCTTTCTAAGCTTGGCAAACATCAGCAAATTTAAGTATGAAAAATTGTGTCAGGTTAGTTAGAACCCCGAGTGATATGGGAGTTGATATTTAAGAATAGGTTTCAAACAAAGCTTCAGGAAATTTGAGGGATTTGGTTTGGTTAAGTCTAAGATGCAAAAATGGGCTCAATAAAGGACAGAGATGGTATGGACATAACAGAAGCAGAAGATATTAAGAAGAGGTGGCAAGAATACACAGAAGAATTATACAAAAAAGATCTTCATGACCCAGATAATCTCAGTCGTGTGATCACTCACCTAGACCCAGACATCCTGGAATGTGAAGTCAAGTGGGCCTTAGAAAGCATCACTATGAACAAAGCTAGCAGAGGTGATGGAATTCCAGTTGAGCTATTTCAAATCCTGAAAGATGATGCTGTGAAAGTGCTGCACTCAATATGCCAGCAAATTTGGAAAACTCAGCAGTGGCCATAGGACTGGAAAAGGTCCATTTTCATTCCAATCCCTAAGAAAGGCAATGCCAAAGAATGCTCAAACTACCACACAATTGCACTCATCTCACACGCTAGTAAAGTAATGCTCAAAATTCTCCAAGCCAGTCTTCAGCAATACATGAACCGAGAACTTCCAGATGTTCAAGGTGGTTTTAAAAAAGACAGAGGAACCAGAGATCAAATTGCCAACATACGCCAGATCATTGAAAAAGCAAGAAAATTCCAGATAAACATCTATTTATGCTTTATTGACTACACCAAAGCCTTTGACTGTGTGGATCACAATAAACTGTGGAAAATTCTGAAGGAGATGGGAATACCAGACCACCTGACCTGCCTCCTGAGAAACCTGTATGCAGGTCAGGAAGCAACAGTAGGAACCAGACATGGAACAACAGACTGGTTCCAAATAAGAAAAGGAGTACGTCAAGGTTCTAAATTGTCACCCTGTTTATTTAACTTCTATGCAGAGTACATCATGAGAAATGCTGGACTGGAAGAAGCACAAGCTGGAATCAAGATTGCCGGGAGAAATATCAATAACCTCAGATATGCAGATGACACAACCCTTATGGCAGAAAGTGAAGAGGAACTGAAGAGCCTCTTGATGAAAGTGAAAGAGGAGAGTGAAAAAGTTGACTTAAAGCTCAACATTCAGAAAACTAAGATCATGGCATCTGGTCCCATCACCTCATGGAAAATAGATGGGGAAACAGTGGAAACAGTGGCTGACTTTATTTTTTGGGCTCCAAAATCACTGTAGATGGTGATTAAAGCCATGAAATTAAAAGACACTTACTCCTTAGAAGGAAAGTTATGACCAACCTATATAGCATATTAAAAAGCAGAGACATTACTTTGCCAACAAAGGTCTATCTAGTCAAGGCTATGGTTTTTCCAGTGGCCATGTATGGATGTGAGAGTTGGACTGTGAAGAAAGCTGAGCGCCAAAAAATTGATGCTTTTGAACTGTGGTGTTGGAGAAGAGTCTTGAGAGTCCCTTGGACTGCAAGGAGATCCAATTAGTCCATCCTGAAGGAGATAAGTCCTGGGTGTTCATTGGAAGGACTGATGCTGAAGCTGAAATTCCAGTACTTTGGCCACCTGATGTGAAGCGCTGACTCATTGGAAAAGACCCTGATGCTTGGAGGGATTGGGGGCAGGAGGAGAAGAGGACAACAGAGGATGAGATGGCTGGATGGCATCACCGACTCGATGGGCATGAGTTTGAGTAAACTCCAAGAGTTTGTGATGGACAGGGAGGCCTGACGTGCTGTGATGCAGGGGGTCACAAAGAGTTGGACACGACTGAGTGACTGAACTGAGCTGAACTGAACTGAAGATGCAGCAGAATCTAGGGACAGTCTCATAAGTGTTCTAGAACTTCAACCCCTAGCATGCAGTGGTGGAATATTTGCTGTGATTACCTCAGAGTAAAGCAGAAGGGCTACTACTCCTAAAGTAGTGATGAATTTTTTAGGATAAAGCTTGTTTGATTAGTGAAGAACAGCTGGGGAGGGTGACTATTTTTGAGAACATCATATAGATAAAATCAAGCTCAAATTCTTTTATTCTTTACTCAGACATAAAATTAGAGTACTTAAATGATCTTATTGTGGAAAATACATTAAAACAAACTACTTGACAGATATGTACAATTTTAAAAAGAACAATAAGGCAAATCAGTATATACAAGCCACCTACCTTAAAAACTGGAAAATTAGACACAGGTCAAGTCCATTTCCATTTCTCCCCATCTTTTTTGGGAGTCAATTCTAAAATTTTCATTAACATTTCCCTTGATGTTCTTTTTGGTTTTACCATATATGTATGTCCTAAAAATACTGGTTAGCTTTGTCTGCTCTTTACTTTTATATGCTGATAATAACTTACTCTTTAATATGTCCTTTAGTGACTTTTCCCTAAATGTTATATTTTGAATTTCATTCATGTTGATAGCCTGCTTCATTTATTTTCAATAATGTATGATTTACAACTATAACTGACCCTTGAACAACTCAGGTGTTAGGGGCTCTGACTCTCCCCTGCAGTTGAAAATTCATGTATAATTTTTGACTTCCCCCAAACTTAACTACTAATAGCCTGCTGTTGATCAGAAGCCTTACTAATAACATAAAGTCAATTAAGATGTAATTTGTAAGATATATATATATATAAAATATTATATTCTTACAATAAGGTAGGCTAGAGAAAATGCTATTAAGAAACTTGTAAGAAGGAGAAAATACATTTAAATAAATACAATATTCTACTATATTTATTGATACTGACATCATCTGTTTGCAAGATGAATCACTTGTCAGTAGCTACTTATACAGTACACTGTAGATGTTTTATGTATTACCAACACTAGACATAAAAAATGAAAAAAATTATGTGAAAAAGAAATCTGCATTTATTTACAGGTATAACAGTTCCTTCACTGATAACGAAGAATCAATGTGATAGTTTTGTGGTAGCCTAGAGTAATTGAGCGGTGAAGGCAATGGCACCCCACTCCAGTACTCTTGCCTGGAAAATCCCACGGACAGAGGAGCCTGGTGTGCTGCCATCTATGGGGTCCCACAGAGTCAGACACGACTGAAGCGACTTAGCAGCAGCAGCAGCAGAGCAATTGAGATGATTGCTTCATGGTACCATAGCCTATACACTAATGAGTGAATCAGTGTAAACTTTTTATGGCATATGGTATTACAGTAACATTCATAATACATTATTGGAAATATTGTTACATTAAAAAAACACTCACCTGTGCTGGTAGGCTGATAATAGCTTCTCCAGTTACAAGAGAGACAAACTGTACAGTCATGTCGTTTTTTTTTTTTTTTTTAAGTTATAAAACAGTAAGAAAGCTAAAACATTATTAATTTTATATTTAATATCACTCATCTTATATCTATGTAAGGACAGGGTATCTACTTCAATACAAGTCTTGCACACAATGAATACTTAGGCAATGATGACACAAAATTGTCATACAATTCTTGTTGCATAGTTGTTAGATTTCCACATAAAGACACAAACATACACACAACACACAAGTATATTAACTGTACAGCATAGTGATTATTTTCTGTTAATTAAGTGGAAGTGACTCATCATGAAGGTCTTCATCCTTGTCATCTTCACATTGAGTAGCCCGAGCAGAAGGAAGAGGAGGGGTTAGTTCTGCTGACTCAGTTGGCAGAGGTGGAGGAGCGGTAGGAGGGCAGGTGAGGTAGGCGCAGGCAGTGTGAATTTACAGAAATATATTGTAATTTTTCATTTCTCTAAAAATGTTTCTATATGGTACCAATCCTTCTTCCACCATTTGCTTTTGTTTCAGTGCCTATATCGTAGAAGAATCCGTTTCTGAAGAAAAGTCAAAAGCGGTCTTCAATAAATTCTTCTGCCAAAGTATGTAAGGTCAGTGTGTTTTCTAGTACTGATTCTTCTACATCTTCTTCCTCATTGTCTGACACTGGTTGGGAAGAACTTTTCTCTATGAAACCATCTTCTGTTCATTCTTCTAGTGTGGTGTCTATTGGCTCTTGAATTTCTTCAAGATCCATATCTTGAAACTCTTCACTTCCTCTCCACTTTCTTTTTGGCCACATCCACAGTCTCTTCATAATTTCCTTGATCGACTCTGCAGCAATCCTGTGAAGTCAGGCACAATATCTGGACACAATTTTCTCCAGCACGAATTTATTGCCTCTGGCTGCTGATTTGCTCAGATTTTTCTGTAACTCCATGATGGCATCATCAATGGTATAATCCTTCCAGACTTTCATGTTCTCTCTGTCAAGATTTTCTTCCATAGTATTGACAGTCTCTCCCACAGGATACTGTGAGTAATGAGCCTTAAAGGTCCTCCTGACCTCCGATCTAGAAGTTGAATTAGAGACATTGTGTTGGGAGGCAAGTAGAAAACTTCAGTATTGAACTCCCAGGGTTCAGTGTGTCCAGTATGAAAAGAACCTTTAAAGGCAGTCCTTTGCTATCAAGGTACTTTCTGACTTTAGGGACCAAGTATAGATGGAACCAGTGAAAGAATCTCATTGACTAGAACTTCTTCTTGTACCACAAACAAACTGGCAGCTAGTGTTTATCTTTTCCATTTAAGGCTTGGAGCTTAGCAACTTTACAGATAAGGGCAGTGCTGATCATAAACCCAACTGCATTTGCACGAAACAGTAGAGTTAGTCTATCCCTTCCTAATTAAATACTGGTGCTGACTTCTCTGCCTTACTAATAAATGTCTTCTGTGGTTTCCCCCCTCCCCCCTGCCCCACAGAATAGGGCATTTTTGTCTGCATGAAAAATCTAGTCAGGCAGATATAATTTCTCCTTAACAAGAATGAGGTTTCTTAATGGCATAAAAACTCTTTTGCTGCCTGTTGGTAGAAGAAGATGCTTCTCCTAATACCTTGACATAATTTTGAAAATTATCTTCAGGTTTAGATCCTTCACCTTCCTTTTGCTTTAAGTTGTTGTAGATAACTTTGCTTTTTCTCGAATCATATTGAGCCTATAGGTATGCCTTTTGTATAGCAATCATGCATCCACATAAAAGCTTCATTTTCAATATGAGGTTTTCACTTTCAAAATAAGATAAAAAGTTATTTCACAAGAAATGCAAAGTTCTCATGTCTGTTGGCATATTTGCAGTTATGGCTTCATGAATTTCTGTTTTTATTGACAATGGTCCTTATGCTGGATTCATTTACCTTGAAATGGTGGGCAACCACAGCTGCAGACCTCAATCTATGGTACACAGTAAACAGTTTAACTTTTTCTTGTAATGTCATGACTTTTCTCTGCTTCTTGGGAGTGCTTCCAGCATCACTAGTGGTACTTTGATGGGTCCCCTGGTGTTATTCAGGGTTTACGCTTTTGCACTAAGTGTGATGAAAAATACTCAGGAACCTCAAGAGATCACTTCTTTACTGCAGTTCACAGTCTACTGGAGAGACAAACTGCTCACGTGGACATGATTAGCCTCACACGGCCTTTTAAGCAGATACTCCCAACACTTGAGCTCAGTGCAAAAGCAACAGGAAATACTACAAAATTATTATAGTATTAGTGTTCATTACAGTCAATTTTATGCAGTCGTGATTTAATATTGCATCTTTATATTTGTTTCTGTTTCTCTGTACTTGGAATTGCATCATGTAAAGTCTATAAGCACATAGGTTATGATAAATTTTAACCTTTTACAATATATTTGTATATATTTTATGATAGTAAATAATAGAATAGACTAGTATCTATATATATTTTATTAATTCTTCACATACCTAACTTTTTCTTCTTTTTTGATATTTCTAGACTATTTGACTCATCTGTGAGTTTCTTTGAAATTGTCACAAAAGTCAAGAAAATACTCTAATATCTGTTCAGTTCAGTTGCTCAGTCGTATCCAACTCTTTGGTCATGGACTGCAGCATGCCAGGCTTCCCTGTCCATCACCAACTCCCAAAGCTTGCTCAAACTCATGTTCATCGAATTGGTGATGCCATCCAACCATCTCATCCTCTGTCGTCCCCTTCTCCTCCCACCTTCAATCTTTCCCAACATCAGGGTCTTTTCCAATCAGGTGGCCAAAGTATTGGAGTTTCAGCTTCAGCATCAGTCCTTCCAATGAATATTCAGGACTGATTTCCTGTAGGATGGACTGGTTGGATCTCCTTGCAGTCCAAGGGACTCTCAAGAGTCTTCTGCAACACCACAGTTCAAAAACATCAATTCTTCGGCACTCAGCTTTCTTTATAGTCCAACTCTTACATTCATACATGACTACTGGAAAAACCATAGCCTTGATTAGACGGACGTTTGTTGGTAAAGTAATGTCTCTGCTTTTTAATATGCTGTCTACGTAGTCATAGCTTTTCTTCCCAGGAGCAAGCATCTTTTAATTTCACGGCTGCAGTCCCCATCTGCAGTGATTTTGGAGCCCCCAGAATAAAGTCTCTCACTGTTTCCATTGTTTCCCCATCTATTTCATATGGGTATAAGTGGACCATGCAGCTCAAACTAGTGTTGTTTGGTGTCAACTGTATATGAATTTAAGATGATTTACTTATCTAGTCTCTCATTAATGTACATTTGCATTATTTCCTACCTGTTTCAAACTCTCCCTCTATTGACATTTTTGTATATATCACTTGATAAGCATATTGAAATAGTTTTCTATGTTATGTTTCTTGGAATAGAATTACTGGGTTTTGTGTAAACATAACCTCAACTTCACTAGATAATGCCTAACTGCTTTCTCTTGTTGAACTAATTTATACCTTCATCAGTACTTTATAAAGTTCCTGTTCCACTATATGATTTCCAATATTTGGAATTGTCAAGTCTTTTAAACTTTTATCTATATCATGGATATGCATTAACTTAATTTGTTTTATCTTATAATTCTTTACCTATTAATAAGGTAGGACTTCCCTGGTGGTTCAGACGTTAAATAATCTGCCTGCAATGAGGGAGACCTAGGTTTGATCCCTGGGTTGGGATGATCCCCTGGAGGAGGGCATGGCAACCCAGTCCAATATTCTTGCCTAGAGGATCCCCATGGACAGAGGAACCTTGGGGGGCTACAGTCCATGGGCTCACAAAGAGTCAGACATGACTGAACAACTAAACACCGCAAACACTTTAATAAGGTTGGATACCTATATTTCTTTTATCAAGTGCCTCTTTTATATTTCCCCACTTTTATATTATTTGCTTTTACATATTTTGAGGGGTAATTCTTACATATTCTGGATATAAGCTTTTCTTGATCATGTATTTTGACAAGAATAGTTTGTTTGCCTTTTCACAATGTCTTTTAATAAGAAATTCTTTAATTTAATGTATCTGAATATCTTAATCCTATCTTTTAGACTTGAACTTTGGATTCTTCCCTACTCTGATGTGTTCTATGCTTTCATGAAAGTTTTGTCTTTAACAAGTAAGTTTGTCTGCGCAGAAAGGATTTCTTTTGTATTTATGAAAAGCAGAATTCAAAATTTATTTTATATGTATAGAAAGTTGTCCTAGCAGTATTTGTGAATAGTTATTCTTTCCCAGCTAACTGGATATTTTATCTCCGCCATTAATCAGATAGCCATGTATATAATGACTGGGCCTGCCCTCCACTTGGTACCAATGGCTTGTTCTTCTATACCAGGACTACACAGTTAAATCCTCTTTCTATATTTATTATATGCAATAATCTCTTCAAAGAACTATCTTTTGATTCTCTGATTTCTGTTGCCTTGACTTTTGTTTTTATGTTAAAGATTATCATTATAGTTTCTATGGAAGTATTTTTTGTCAGATTTCGTATATTCTAAAAATACGAGGAGCCTGGTAGGCTGCAGTTCATGGGGTTGCGAAGAGTCGGACATGACTGAGCGACTTCACTTTTACTTTTCACTTTTATGCATTGGAGAAGGAAATGGCAACCCACTCCAGTGTTCTTGCCTGAAGAATCCCAGGGATGGGGTCGCACAGAGTCGGACATGACTGAAGTGACTTAGCAGTAGCAATATACATACTTAAGTATAAGCATTTTTCTTGCAATATTCAGTTCAGTTCACAGTCACTCAGTTGTGTCCGACTCTTTGTGACCCCATGGACTGCGGCACACCAGGCTTCCCTGTCCATCACCAACTCCCAGAGCTTGCTCAAACTCATGTGCATCAAGTCAATGATGCCATCCAACCATCTCATCCTCTGTCATCCCTGTCTCTTCCTGCCTTCAATCTTGTCCAGCATCAGGGTCTTTTCCAATGAGTCAGTTTTTCTCATCAGGTGGCCAAGGTATTGGAGTTTCAGCTTCAGCATCAGTCCTTTCAATGAATATTCAGGACTGATTTCCTTTAGGATGGACTGGTTGGATCTCCTTGAAGATCACCTTAGATCTGTACCTCAAACTATGATAGGAATATTTTTTATTTAAGACTTTAAAATTATAGAGCATTGTAAAATTCACAACAAAATGGAGGGGAAGATACAGACACTGCCTGTATTACCTCTTGACCCCACACATACATAATTTCCTCATCGTCAGTATCTTCCACTGAAGTGGCACATTTGTTACAACTGATGAAGCTACATTGACACATCATTTCACCCAAAGGCCACAGTTTACAGTAAGATTCACTGTTGGTATTGTATATTCTGTGGATTTGGATAAATATAAAATGATATGAATCTATCATAATAGTATCACACAGAGTATTTTCACAGCCTGAAAAGTCCTCTATGCTCCACTTACTCATTCCCTCATCAAAGCCCTGGCAACCACTGACATTTTTACTCTCTAAGTAGTTTTGCCTTTTGTGAAGTGACATACAGTTGGAACCACACATTATGTAGCATTTTCACATTGGCTTCTTTCACTTGGTAATACCCGTATCTTAAAACTTGATAGCTTGTTTTTTCATTTAATTTTTATTTTATACTGAGATACAGTTGATTTATAATATTGTGTTAGTTTCTGCTGTACAGAAAAGTGATTCAGTTATTCATATAGATATATCCATCCCTTTTCAGATTCTTTTCCTATACCGGTCATCAGAGAATATTGAGTAGAGCTCACTGTGCTCTACAACTGGTTCTTATAGATTATATAAGGTTATATTTAGTAGTGTGTATATGTTGACCCCAAACTCCTAATTTGTCCCTCCAAGCACCTTTCCCCTTTGGTAAACATAAGTTTGTTTGTTTCCAAAGTCAATTAAGTCTGTTTCTGTTTTCTAAATAAGTTCATTTGGATCATTTTTTAGGTTCCACGTATGTGAGTGAGTGAAGTCGCTGAGTTGTGTCCGACTCTTTGTGACCCTATGGACTATAGCCCACCAGGCTCCTCCATCCATGGGATTCCCCAGGCAAGAGTAGTGAAGTGGGTTGCCATTTCCTTCTCCAGCGTATAAGTGAAATCATATATTTGTCTTTTCCCAAATTACTTTATTTAGTATAATAATCAATAGGTCCATTCATGTTGCTGCAAAGAGCATTATTTCAATTGTTTTTAATGGCAGCATAATATTTCATTGAACAGTATATCATTTGTCTGGGTTTGGTATCAGGGTGATGATGGCCTCATAGATTCTGAGTTTGAGAATATTCCTTCCTCTGCAATTTTTGGAATAGTTTCAGAAGGATAGTTGTTAACTCTTCTCTAAATGTTTGATAGAATTCTCCTATGAAGTCACCTGGGCCTGGAGTTGTGTTGTGGAAAGTTTTTTCAATCACAGTTTCAAATTTCATTACTTGTGGTTGGTCTTGTGGTTTTATACTTCTTCCTAGTTCAGTGTTGGAAGAGTGTATCTTTCTAAGAACTTGTCCATTTCTTCTAGGTTGTTCATTCTATTGGCATATAGTTGCTTGTAATAGTCTCTTGTGATCCTATGTATTTCTCTAGTGTCAGTTGTAGCTTCTCCTTCTTCATTTCTAATTTTATGATTTGAGTCCTCTCCCTTTTTTCTTAATGAATCTGGCTAAAGCTTTATCAATTTCATTTTGAAGAACCAGATTTTAGTTTCATTTATTTTTGCTTGTTTGTTTTTTTTAATCTCTATTCTATTTATTTCAGCTCTGATCTTTATGGTTTCTTTTCTTCAATTAACTTTGGGTTTTGTTTGTCCTTCTTTGTCTCGTTGCTTTAGGTGTAAGGTCAGGTTGTTTATTTGAGATAGCTTACTTCTTTTTAGCAGTAAATGATTTTTCATTGTCTGGATGGACTACAGTTTATTTATTCATTCAGCTACTGAAAGGCATGTAGATGGTTTTCAAGTTTGGGCAATTATGAATAAAATTGCTACAAACATTTGTGTTCAGGTTTTTGTGTAAATACTAAGGAGCATGACTGCTGGATCACGTGGTGAGAGTATGTTTAGTTTTGTAAGAAACCACCAAACTGTCTTCCAAACTAAGTATACAATTTTATATTACCACCAGCAATGAATGAGATTTCTGTTACTCCACATCCTTGCCAGAATATGATTTTGCCAGTGTTTGAGATTTTGTCCATTCCAGTAGGTTTATAGTGGTATCCCATTGTTGTTGTTGTTGTTTTTCCTTAATCTTTATTTTTATTTATTTGGGTACACTGGGTCTTAGTTGCAACACATGGGATCTTCGATCTTCGTTGAAGGAATGTGGGATCTTTTAGTTTCAGCATGCGGGATCTTTATTTGTTAGTTGCACACGCGGGGTTTTTAGTTGTAGCATGCAAAGTCTCAGTTGCAGCATGTGGGATCTAATTTCCCCATCAGGGATTGAATCCAAACCTTCTGTACTGGGAGTGCAAAATCTTAGCCACTGGACCACCAGGGAAGTCCCATCTCATTGTTGCTTTAATTTGCATTTCCAAGACAACATATGCCATGGTGCATCTTTTCATACACTTGTTTTTCATCTGCATGCCTTCTATGGTGAAGCCTTTAAGATCTTTTGCCCATTTTTTAATTGGGTTGTTTTCTTATTGCTGAGTTTTAATAATTCTTATATAATTTGAATAACAGTCCTTTGTTGGATGTATATTTTGCAAATATTTTCTCACAGTCCATGACTTACTTTCTCATTCTCTTCACAGCATTTTTCACAGAGCACAAACTTTTAACTTTAAAATTACTAGTTATTTCTTACATTTTGTCTTTGGCATTATCTCTAAAAAGTCATTGACAAATCTAAAGTCATCTAGTATCTTTTCTATATTATCTTCCCTTTTAGGAGTTTTATCATTGTGTGTTTTCTATTTATATCTATGATCCATTTTGATTTAAAGGAAAGTAAAGGAGTAAGGTTTATGTCTAGATTCAATTTTTTGTATGTGAATGTCTGATTTCTCATGTAGCGTTTATTGAATACACTATCTTTGCTGCATGGTATTGCTTTTGCTTCTTTGTCAAAGATAAGTTGACTATATTTATGATTGTGTATTTTTCAGCTTTCTATTGTGTTCTATTGATTTGTTTGTCTCTTCTTTTGACAGTACCACTTTATCTTGATTACTATTGCTTTGTAGTAAGTCTTAAAGTCAGGCAGTAGCAGTCTCTCAACCTTGTTGTTCTTCTTTAATATTGTGTTAGCTATTCTGGGTCTTCTGCCTCTCTATAATAAATGTAGAATCAGTTTGTTGGACCCATAAATCACTTGCCAGGATGTTGATTGGGATCACACTGAATAGGCAGATCAAGTTTGGAAGAACTGGCATCTGCACAATATTGAGTCTTCCTATCCATGAACAAGGGGTGCCTTGTCTTTTATTTAGTTCTTCTTTAATTTTGTTTATCAGATTGTTATAGTTTTCTATATACATATCTTACACATATTCTGTTAGATTTATACCCAAATATTTCATTTGAGGGGGTGAAAATGTGAATGGCATTGTTTTTATTTTCAAATTCATTTTGTTTATTGTTGATACATAAGAAAGCAACTGACATCTGTATATTAACTTTGTATCCTGCAATCTGGCTATAACTGCTTGTTAGTTCAAGGATTTTGTCAATTCTTTCAGATTTTCTCCATAGATGATCATGTTGTCTGTGAACAAAAATAGTTTTACATTTTCTTCCTGATCTGTATACCTATTATTTCCTTTTCTTGCCCTCATTGCATTAGCAAAGATTTCCAGTAGGTTGTTGAAAAGGAGTGCTTAAAAGGGATATTCTTACTTTGTACCTGGTTTTAGTGGGATAGTGTTTCATTTCTCACCACTAACTTTGATGTCAACGGTTGTTTCTTAAATACACGCAAAAGGATTGTACATCACATTAATAAATATAACTGGTGGTGGAAACCATCCCAAATCCTTCAGAATAAATTAAAACTATTTCAAAGCAAAGAGACTGGTGTGACTAATTCATGAGTTATAGAAAACTTTCAACACAGAGGATTAACATTAAAACACAGTGTCATGGTTTAAAAGGTAGTGTTTGACTTTTCTTTCTTAGTAGGCTATGAAATAATAATGCCTCTCTAATCCAGTTTATTAGTTCAGTGAAATAAAATATCTGGATATTTAAATTCATCTTGCCCATCTTTTCCTTTTTTCTGGAAATTTTACTCTGTTTTCATTTGTTTAAAATAGATTGATTTGTAGTTGTTATTTGGCCCATTTATCCCATATTTTCAGCCCTCCAGTATTTTAGTTATATTTTCTTTGTTTAGCCCCCAAATTAGATATTATCATTCTCTCTAGTCAGTATTTGGTTTTGTTTAACTGCATGTTTCTATTGTCTTTGATCACCAGGCTTGCATCTTATATCTTCCTTTTAAAATCATTTTCCATAGTTCTAATGTACATTGTTTAGAAGTTCCCTTAGCAATGTATGTTTGTGTACAAATCCTCAACTTTCGTTTGTACAATATAAAATTTGTCTTCATATCACTCTCATTCTTGAAAAAGTGGGAAGATAATTCTAAGTGATAGTTACTTTCTCTTAACATACAGACATTATCTCACTATCTTTTGGCTTATTTGGAGAGCCTAGTTGTTGACTAATTCTTAATGTTCTTTAGGTTATCAGTAATTTATTTCCAAATTCCTTTAAGTTCTTTTTTTTCCCTTGGTATTCTGCAATTTTACAATATAATAACAAAATTTTTGTTTATACTTCTTGGGTTTCACTGGGTTTCCTAAGACTCAGTTCTGATGCCTCTCATGAATATTGGAAATTCTCAGCCTCTGTGTTCTTGACTATGCCACTTCTACCATTCTCTCCTTGGAAGAAAAGCTATGACAAACCTAGACAGCATATTAAGAAGCAGAGGTATCGCTTTTCTGACAAAGGTCCATATAGCCAAAGCTATGGTTTTTCTGGTAGTCATGTACGAATATGAGAGTTGGACCATAAAGAAGGTTGAGTACCAAAGAACGGATGCTTTTGAACTGTGATGATGGAGAAGATTCTTCAGAGTCCCTTCACAGCAAGGAGATCAAACCAGTCAGTCCTAAAGAAAATCAACCCTGAATATTCACTGGAAGGACTAATGCTGAAGCTGAAGCTCCAATACTTTGGGCACCTGATGAAAAGAACTGGCTCACTAGAAAAAGACCCTGATGCTGAGAAAGATTGAGGGCAGGAGGAAAAGGGAGCGACAGAGTATATCATGATTGGATGACATCACTGACTCAAAGAACATGAGTTTGAGCAAACTCCAGGAGATAGTGAAGAATATGAAAGCCTGGTGTACTGTAAAGAGTTGGACACAGCTTAGCGACAACAACCATTTTCTCCAGCTTCTCATCCTGAAATTCCAGTAAGATGTATACAAATGAACTTAATATATCCCTATCAAAGTTAACCTCACTTTCATATTGTCTATCTCTTTGATTCTCTGTAGTTTATTCTGTGTAATCTTTGGTTCTATCTCACTGATTACCAATTTCGGTTTTACTTGTGTCTAATCTGCCATTAAACATATTCATTTTATAATTTCATTGTGTTCAATTCATTCTGAATTCTTAATATGTTATAATGCTTTCTGTTTCTAGAAATATTATGCAGTTTTAAAAGAAATGTACCTTATCATTTTTTATGATCACTTGTTCTTTTGTCACAGTTTGATAACATTTTTGGAACATACTAAACACAGTTATCCTATATTTTCATATGATAATTTTACAAACTTCTTACATGTTTAATTCTGAAATTGTCCCTTCAGCTGACTTTTTCCTCAGCAGCTTGCTTTTTGGGTTATTTTGTGATTTTTTTTAATCATAGGTTTATGTTTCTTGGATGTTTATTGGAATTCTTTGAGGTCTGAGGTTGAAATTAATGCACTTGTTTCTTTTAATTTTTAGGCAGTTGAGGGTACCAGCACAATGGCTTTAAATATTCAGTTTAAGGCTTTTTGAAACCATCAGATATTCTGTTCTAAATTGTGTAAAGGCTCCCTTACCATTAGGAACCACCCTCTCCTCCCCATCTTCCTCCACCACCACCATCCAGAGTGAAAACTCAGGCAGGCAAAATAGTATTCTTCAGTAAGAAGATTTTTAGTTAACCTCTTGATGGGATTACTTTGGGGGCACTGATTTATACAATGGCATCTCTGTTTTAACCTCAGACATTGGGTATGCCCTGGTTTTTGTCTCTTGCCTATTATATAGGATGTTAAAATTCAAGCTATACCCTGTTAAGAATTTTCAGATACCCGAAACACCTGTGCAGTTTGCATCTAAGAATTCACCTTACTTTCCAGCTAGCTTATGTGTACCTATAGAAAGGTGATTGCGTGTGTGTGTGTTTAGTTGATTCAATCCTTTTTCCTATTCTGTACTTGGAGTGTTACTTTAGTCTGTTAAACCACCATGTCACTAGAAATGGAAGATAGATTTCTAGGAGAATTTCTACTCTTAGAGTGAAAGAATTTCTTAAGACTTATGACTAAAGACTTGTTGCTGCTGCTGCTAAGTCGCTTCAGTCGTGTCCGACTCTGTGCGACCCCATAGACGGCAGCCCACCAGGCTCCCCCATCCCTGGGATTCTCCAGGTGAGAACCCTGGAGTGGGTTGCCCTTTGGGGTAGGCCAAAAAACAAAGAAGCTCAAAACCAAGCTCAGAGTAAGATTACCTGGAGAGATTTCTTATGTAAAAGGGGATTGATCTGGAACAAATGAGGCCTTGAGAATTAAAATGGGGATTTAGAAGAAAATCAAAAGACTAGAGAACCCAAGTTCACCACTTTCTGAGTCTTCGGTACCCAAGAAAGCAGCCACGCCCCCTTCCCTCCCACTCCATTTATATCTCAACATGCCCTCAGGAGTCAAATCCAAACCTGGAGGGAAAATGTCCACATAAAGGAATTAAAGAGCTCTTCTAATACACATTAGAAACAAGCTCAGGAACATGTATGAAATGAAATTTTAGAGTGTTCAAAGTGTGAAAAAGGCATAACTTTAGATCAGTGTGCCAATAATGATATTCATACTAGAAAACCCAGATTCTGACAGTTTGCTGGGTAAACTAATACAGACTTCATCCAGTGTTGACCAACAGACAAAAATGAGCTCCAAGAAATGAATAAAAACATAAGATGGTAAAGATAATTGAAATAGGCCAATGGATACAAATATATAAATTAGTCTTTTAAAGGAGAAAAAAAAGATGCTTAAAATTACTAGGGAGTTAGCATTCTATCTATATGTTGTTTAGAGGAGATACGCTTAAAACACAAGGACAAAGGAAAACTGGAAAATGAAAACTTTATCAGCGAGGCCCTCTAGAATCTGGAGGCAGTTTCTGCCAAGTTTGGTGTCCTGAGCTGACCCTCTTACCAGGTGGCCAGAGAAGCTGCCAGCTTTCAGTGGTGCTCAGAACAAGAGAAGACTCTCCACTAGCCAGCCTGTGATACAAGTGTCTCTACAGCAGCTAGGTACCTCGGATCCAGCAGGTACGGAGCCTCCCTGATCAAGATGCTGTGTACATCATGCCAAGCCCCATTAGAGGTTAGTGCCTCACCATTTTCAAGCAAAGCCAGCTTCTTTATGGCAAGTAGCTGTGCCGCTTTTGAGAAATAATTTCTGGCTTGCTACTGGGTTTGGATCTTAACTGAATGATTGAACTCAGTGTATTAGGGATGTGGCACTCCAACTAAGCATAATGACTTAAACACTTGCTGACCTTGTATTTATTCAGTCACTCACTCAGACATGTTCAATGCCATTTAATTATTAAGAAGAGGACATTTCAAACTGTTTTGACAAAAATCCACAGTAAGAAATATTGTCATCTGTACCATTCCTCTGTTAACATTCATACAGTCCTCAATATCCTTGGGGTATTGGTTCCAGGAGCCACACTACTCCTGTGGATACCAAAATTCTCAGATGCTCAAATCCCTTATATAAAGTGGCATAGTACAATGAGGATAGTTGCCCTCCTCTGTATCTGTGGGTTTCGCAACTGCAGATAAAAAGGCCAACTGTATTTCGAAAAGAAAAAAAAAAAGCTCTGCAAAACTAAAGATACATATACATACCCATGCAGTATACTGTGATTTTTTTTTTTTAGTTCTCTTCTATTTAATTTTCAAATTCTGGTTTCAACCTACTAAATTCATTTCACAACCCACTAAAGGTGGCAACATGCCATTTGGAATGGTACCTCCAGGCAAGTTGTTTAGGAACCTCAGTGAGCCTACCTATTTGTCACTGCCAAGGTCTCATTCATTCTGTGCCTGAGGTTCCCAAGGAGTTCCCTGTTACCAGCTGATGAAGAAGAAGAAAGAAACTGAACTAGAGTAGTAATGCTATATATGATGTTAATAAGCAAGAATAGTGGGTGAGACTTTTGTAGTTATCATAATAGTTGTGATATTTACTATTTTAAGTGAGAAAGATCTATATCTTGATGAAAACTACCAGCATTTGCCATCATTTAAAAATGTTTGTATTGTAGAAAAAACACAACATGGTAACTACTCTCTTAACAGTTTGTAAGTGTACAATACAGTATTTACTATAGACACAATGTTGTACATCAGATTTTTAAAACTTATTTATCTCCCATGATGCCGTTTTTTGGATAGCTTTGTGCTTTTAAGTCAGATTTGCAAACAGGAACATGAACTTTTCTTAAAGGCGATTATCTCATTTATTAACAAAAATATATTTCACTTTTGAATCAACATATATTTCAAAACACATGAAGCACAGGGAAGAAATACAGTCCCTTTGGAAATCCTGAACAAGTGTAGGAAAGAGTCATGTTCAAAGCAACAGGGATGGGGTAAAAAGCACTGAGCCCAACTGATCCTGACCCAGATATTCCTCCTCTCACCAGGTGGAATGACATATCAATTGGAGACGAAAAAAAGACACACACACACACACACACACACACACACACACACACACGTCTTTGAAGTCTGAAAGGCACGTGTAGTGGACCATAGGGTGTATGGCACATTTTTTTTTCCAAGTAAATATCCTAGTTTTAAGGAGACCAGCTTACATTCTTTTACAATCATTGCTACATATTTGCTACATATTGAAAGTAACTGATGAAATATGTTGAAAATAATTGATGCTTGTGTATGTGTGCTGTGTTCAGTCGCTTTAGTTATGTCCGACTCTTTGCCACCCTGTGGACTGTGGCTTGCCAGGCTCCTCTGTCCATGGAATGTTTCAGGCAAGAATACTGGAGTGGATTGCCAAGCCCTCCTCCAGGGGATCTTCCCAACCCAGGGGTCAAACCCTCATCTCCTGCATCACAGGCAGATTCTTTACTGCTGAGCCACTGGGGAAGCCCCAGTTGATGCCTACTTAGAATCAACAATTTTAGCACTGGGAGGGTCTTTATAAATCACTTATTTTAAAACCCTCATTTAATTGATGAGGAAACTAAGGTCTGTAGAGATAAAGTGACTTACTAAGGTCACACAGTATTGACTACTAAAGCCAATGCTACAATTCAGAACTTTGATACATCAGCTAGTATTCTTGTATGCTATTTTTCTGTTTCATGTGTCTAATAAGGAGGTTTCTCATTTACAATCCATGTTCAGCCCTGGGTAAAAATAAGCACTTAGCTTCATCAAAATTTCTCTAAGGGTAAGTAAATTAGTCACAAAGTGATTCTAAGGATCTTTACACTCTGCTCAAGTACTATTCAAATCCAGAAAGAGGGAAATATACTTGAAATAATATGTTCTTTCATCATCGCATACAAGCTAGATAATTATATTGCTAAAACATTGAACTTCAATATGTTGCTGACTAAACTTGAAATATATCTTTTTCTAAATACAGCAGTGTGGGAAAATGAGTAAATTCTAAGACTTTCATTATTATGACTTTTGTTTTATAAAATTCCATTTGGAAGCCAAATGCATTATCTCTACCCAAAGACTTTCATTCTACATGGTTTAATACAACAAAAAAATTTTAATCAAGTTAAAAGTAATAAACTGAACAATAAACAAATAAGCACTCAAAACAAAATATTTTCCATTGGAAACATGTTAAGATGAATACGGGGTTTCATTACCATCTTACTGCAATGATTTAAAACACTTTTAAAGGTCTTTAAGCAAGGTGCTCTAATAATATCACTATTTAGCATAACCCCGGCATCTGATAAATTGCTCATCTCAAAAAAAGTATGGCTAGAGTAGAGAGAGAAAAACTGGGAGATTGGGATTAACCTACACACTACTATATATAAAATATATATCTAATGAGAACCTACTGTAAAGCACAGGGAACTCTACTGAACACTCTGTAATGACCTATATGGGAAAAGAATTTTTAAAAGACTGAATATATGTATACCTGGTTCACTTTGCTGTATAGAAAAAACTAATAGAACACTGTAAGTCAACTATACTTCAATAATTTTTTTAAAAGTAAGACTAAAACTGAAAAGTCATGTCCCCTGTATCAGAATGGAACTCATATTTATGCTTCATGACCTCAAATACTCAAGGTACTTCTCCATCTTCTCAATGTTTTTGTTCAATTCCACTGTTTTTCCCCCATTTCTCATCATACAATGCATTTGTGTCTAGAAAACCATTCAAAAATCTTAATATTATTAATTCTGATGTTTGTTATCATTTCATTGGAATGTCCTGGCCATTTACTGTATATCCATGAGGCTGGTTGGCAGTTTTGCCAGTTTCTCCATCACCTTTCTTCTCACAGAAGTAAAATGGAGAGTATTTTGGCTGTCTATATAGTTTGGTCTCAGTTATGCAAAATAGCAGTCACAGGAGATCAAATTGCCAACATCCGCTGGATCATCGAAAAAGCAAGAGAGTTCCAGAAAAACATCTATTTCTGCTTTATTGACTGTGCCGAAGCCTTTGACTGTGTGGATCACAATAAACTGTGGAAAATTCTGAAAGAGATGGGAGTACCAGACCACCTGACCTGCCTCTTGAGAAACCTGTATGCAGGTCAGGAAGCAACAGTTAGAACTGGACATGGAACAGACTGGTTCCAAATAGGAAAAGGAGTACGCCAAGGCTGTAGATTGTCACCCTGCTTATGTAACTTATATGCAGAGTACATCATGAGAAATGCTGGGCTGGAGGAAGCACAAGCTGGAATCAAGATTGCCAGGAGAAATATCAATAACCTGAGATATGCAGATGACACCACTCTTATGGCAGAAAGTGAAGAAGAACTAAAGAGCCTCTGGATGAAAGTGAAAGAGGAGAGTGAAAACGTTGGCTTAAAATTCAACATTCAAAAAACTAAGATCATGGCATCAGGTCCCATCACTTCATGGCAAATAGATGGGGAAACAGTGGCTGACTTATTTTCTTAGACTCCAAAATCACTGCAGATGGTGACTGCAGTCATGAAATTAAAAGATGTTTACTCTTTGGAAGGAAAGTTATGACCAACCTAGACAGAATATTAAAAAGCAGAGACATTACTTTGCCAAACAAAGGTCCATCTAGTCAAAACTATGTTTTTTCCAGTAGTCATATATGGATGTGAGAGTTGGACTGTAAAGAAAGCTGAGCACTAAAGAATTGATGCTTTTGAACAGTGATGTTGGAGAGATGCTTGAGAGTCCCTTGGACAGCAAGGAGATCCAACCAGTCCATCCTAAAGGAGATCAGTCCTGAGTGTTCATTGGAAGGTCTGATGTTGAAGCTGAAACGCCAATACTTTGGCCACCTGATGTGAAGCGCTGACTCATTGGAAAAGACCCTGATGCTGGGAAAGATTTAAGGTGGGAGGAGAAGGGGATGACAGAGGATGAGATGGTTGGATGGCATCACTCACTCAATGGACATGAGATTGAGTAAACTCCAGGCATTGGTGATGGATAGGGTGGCCTGGCATGCTGCAGTCCATGGGGTCACCAAGAGTTGGACATGACTGAGTAACTAAGCACACAGCACACATGCAATACCAGAGCTCCCTATTATTGGGATGATTCACTTAAGTGTTAAATTTGCTTGTAGCAAACCAAGAACCCTAGAAATTACCTTATACATAACTAATTCAAAAATATTTCATAATATTATATCACCAGAAAAATACCCATTTTCTAACATGTCCAAAGTCAAAAGAATAGAGTTTAAACAGCATGGTCTTTGTCAGAATCCTCAATTTCACAGTTACTATGAGGTACCCAACCTTCAGCTAGGAGCTCTATGGACATCAGCTCTATTAACCCTCCCCAAGTCATACCATTAACATTGCATCCTCTCTCCTGTGGGTAAGAAAGCTGAGATGTAGACAAATGGAGTTTGTCATTCAAGGCACAATTGCTAGTACAAGGAAGATCAGGGACACAAGTCCCAGTGTATTGGCAACTAGAGCCTGGCGCATACAACTTTACATGAATGGAAGATAAGCCAGGATATATAAAAGAAAATCAATAGAGTATTTTTATTCTTTTAAATAACTTTTCAAAAATAAAAATTCTTTAAAAAAAATAAAAACAACAGTAAAAGTTACTTTTTGGGGGGCTGTGCTGCGTAACTTGTGGGATCTTATTTCTCCAACCAGGGATTGAACTTGAGCCGTTGGCAGTGAAAGTATGGAGCCCTAATCACTGGACCAACCAGGGGATTCTCAACAAAGATCACTTTATGCCATATGCTCAAATAAGACCAAATGTTTAGTGGGTCCCCTTCATTGCGACAGAAGGGCTTTTCTCAAATGAGGAATACTGCCTGTTCATTAGAGAAATGACTGCAAGTAAGATTTGAACCGGGAAGCACAAATCTAGTGGCCAGCCAGATTACACTAGTAAGTGACTTAGAAAGGTTAAGAGTAATGATGACCACCATGAGAACATGGCCTAATCCAGTGGTTCTCAAAGTGTGGTTCCCTGAGCTGCACCATCACTTGGGAACTTGTTAGAGATATAAATTTGGTCCTCCGACCCCAGTCCTAGAGAATCAGAAACTCTGAAGCTAAGGTCCAGCACCTAGAATCTACTTAGAATTGGAATTCTGAGTGATTCTGGTGAATGCATAAGTTAAATATCACCACCCCAGCCAAACCAATGGGTTTGATTTTATGGGTTCCAGTCACTTGTTGCCAGAGGGGAGCCTGTAGACAATGTTAGCAAAGTTTTCTGAGTTTGTAAGATATGCCAGATTTATGGAATTTTATGTGATTGTTAAATGTTGGTGACATTTCAGTTAAAAAAAATAAGCAAAATCTATCATAAATAAATTAAACATTTTCACAGACCAAACTTTCCATGGGATGCATGATTTGATTTCTGGTTTAGAACATTTGTTGAAAGAAAGAATGCTGACAGCATACTTAGCTTTTAGCAATATTTCTTACACTAGAAAGTACACAAGAACCAATTGGTTCTTCTAGAGAAAATGAATTGCTGGTTAAACAATTCCGTCTGTTTTTCCTTGAGAATTATTACAAAAGGACTAGAAATTGGTAATTCAAATAGCACAACTTTTTAAATAGCTAAATATATTTTAAAATAGTGAATGCACATAATAACATTACAGAAAAATACTACTGAGGGTAATACCCTCATGCTACCCTACTTGCAGAATTATTTTACCAGAATTTAGAATTATCTTTATTTTTCTGGTCTAATTTTATAACTTTTCATCCCTTTTAGAAATTTTTTTAAAAAAATCAATTTTGATGTTTTTATTTGAAGTCGTCTTGCCAGCAAAAGATAAGGAAATTCTAGTTTCCCCCATTTGACATGTCTTTCACCTGCTGATTCTTGTTAGCTTACTATTATATGATAAAAATTTATATGCTTGCATTTAGTTTAGTAATTATAAATTGTTTTCCTAGATTTTCTAAGAAAATTTGATGATAAGTCAATAAGTACCATTTATAGTATCATGATTACAAGCATACTTTGTTTTATTGCTCTTTGCTTTAATGAGCTTTGCAGATACTGTGTTTTTACAAATTGAAGATTTGTGGCAACCCTGCATCTATCAGCACCATTTCTTTCCCAACAGGATTTGGTGATTCTTACAATGTTTCAACCTTTCTCATTATTATTATATTTGTTATGATGACATGTGATCAGTGATCCTTTGATATTACTTTCGCAAAAAGACTGCAATTCTGAAGGCTCAGATCATGGATAGCCTTTTTTTTTTTTTTTAGCAATAAAGTATTTTAAGATTATATATTCTTGTTCAGTCACTAAGTTGAATATGACTATTTGTGCTGCAGCATGTCAGGCTTTTCTTTCCTTCACCATTTCTCAGAGTTTGCTCAAACTCATGTCCATTAAGTCAATGATGCCATCAAACTATCTCATCCTCTGTCATCCCCTTCTCCTCCTGCCCTCAATCTTTCCCAGCATCAGGTTCTTTTCCAGTGAATCAGCTATTCCCATCAAGTAGCCAACATATTGGGGCTTCAGCTTCAGCATCAGTCCTTTCAGTGAATATTCAGGGTTGATTTCCTTTAGGATTGACTCTCCTTGCTGTCCAAGATTCCAAGATTATGTGTGTCTGTGTGTCTGTGTGTGTGTGTGTATGTATATATATATATATATATATTAGATTTGCTGCTTTGCAGATGTTAAGACTACAGTACAGTGTGAACAAAACTTTTTATGTGCATTGGTAAAGCAATAAATTCATGTGACTTGCTTTATTGTGATATTTGATTTATTTCCATGATCCAGGGCCACAATGTCTCTGAAGTATCCTTGTATGCAGATCCACAGCAAAATTTATTACTTCAATTGAACTCAGAGTAAAGGAAATAGAACCCCATATATTTAAATATGGGCCCCTTGAAAATGAATATTCATCAAAGACAGGGGATCTCCTTTTTTCTCCTACCATCTTATCTTTTTCTGGACTTGTCACTTGTCAATCATTTTGTAACCCACAGCATCTTCTATCCTAAGTTTCCTTATTATTCTGCTTGAATAGATATTTTCTTGCTTTTCTTTTTCCTATAGGGAAATAATTGAAGAGTTTTTTCAGTCCTTGAATGTAAACAAAAGAACTTTATTTTGCATTAGTCATTAATTGACAGTTTGGTTGGAAATGTAAAAATAGACTCTCAATAATTTTTCCATCACAGTTTTGAAGACACCATTTCATTATCTTCTAGCAGAAAGGATTGCTGATGAGAAGTCTGATGTTAATGTAATTCACATTCCTTATTGACTTCCATTCCCTGAAATATTTTAGCATTTCCACGTCTTTTAACCTCTGTCCATCATTCCTCAAAGTCATGGATAGGAGACTGACTAAGAGTTTTGTGTAAAGAGATGATACGTATCAAAAATCAAGACCTTTAAGGAGGGCAGGGAGGAGGTCAGTTGACTAGTTATCCCTACAACGTTCTGTATGAGGAGAGCTTTATGTGGGTGGTGGTGGGTTTAATGCCTGGGTTTCTTGGTGTATTTTTCTTCCCTTCTTCCTTGTATCTCTTGCGGCAACTCTAATATACCTTAAATGTCCCTTTGCTTCTCTCTTAGATCCAAAATCTAGGAGTTGTAATGCCACTTTATTTTGAGAGATGTTCTTGAAGTTTTAGTCTCAGCCAAAAGCAATCAGTGTCAGCTATGCTGAATACACAGGCGGTCAAAGAGGGTAAGCGATGCAATTCCCTCCAGTGATCTGAGAGCAGCTGCTAAATTAATTTCTATGGTCTACTTCTCTCTCCGTTTGTTGATTCTGAGATGGGAGCTCCTTCAGGGCTCCCAAGTGACTATTTGCTCTTGCTCCAAATGTTTGAACTGTTTTGTTTTTTTTTCTTTTCTGATATCTCTGTCCAGGAGGCCTCATCCTCTGTGAATTTTCATGTTTCTGTATCAACCAGCGGCCATTTGTGTTCTGCTTCCAGGAATCCATCATCATTTCTGGGTCACTGATGGGCTCCTTTCTTGTATGTCATACTCGCTTGTAAAATCTGAAGCTGGATTAATCCAGTTCTGCCTGTTATTGGACCAAGATAGACCAGTCCTATTTTTTTCCCCATTTATTTTTTTATTAGTTGGAGGCTAATTACTTTACAATATTGTAGTGGTTTTTGTCATACATTGACATGAATCAGCCATGGATTTACATGTATCCCCCATCCCAATCCCCCCCTCCCACCTCCCTCTCTACCCATCCCTCTGGGTCTTCCCCGTGTACCAGGCCCGAGCACTTGTCTCATGCATCCAACCTGGACTGGTGATCTGTTTCACCCTAGATAATATACATGTTTCAGTGCTGTTCTCCCGAAACATCCCACCCTCACCTGCCATATGACCCAGCAATCCCACTTCTGGGCATACACACCAAGGAAACCAGATCTGAAAGAGACATGTGCACCCCAATGTTCATCAAAGCACTGTTTATAATAGCCAGGACATGGAAGCAACCTAGATGCCCATCAGCAGATGAATGGATAAGGAAGCTATGGTACATATACACCATGGAATATTACTCAGCCGTTAAAAAGACCCAGAGGAATCAGGTGGAGAGGGAGGTGGGAGGGGGGATCGGGATGGGGAATACATGTAACTCCATGGCTGATTCATGTCAATGTATGACAAAACCCACTACAATATTGTAAAGTAATTAGCCTCCAACTAATAAAAATAAATGGAAAAAAAAAGAAAGAAAATCATCCAGTCTTTCAAACCATGAAAAAAAAATAAAAAGAATTCATTTGAATCAGTTCTAATGAGATGGATGAAAATGGAGCCCATTATACAGAGTGAAGTAAGCCAGAAAGATAAAGACCAATACAGGACCAGTCCTATTTTATAAGAAACTCCCTCGAGAAGCGGCTGCACCGCCGAGCGGAGGAGGCAGGAATCGGAAGGCAAGCAGGAGCTGGGTGGGAACCACGGCCAGGATCACCACCATCGAGGCGGTGAAGCGCAAGATCCAGGTTCTGCAGCAGCAGGCCGATGATGTAGAGGAGAGGGCCGAGCGCCTCCAGCGGGAAGTGGATGGGGAAAGGCGGGCCCGAGAACAGGCTGAGGCTGAGGTGGCCTCCTTGAACCGTAGGATCCAGCTGGTTGAAGAGGAGCTGGACCGAGCTCAAGAGCACCTGGTCACTACCCTGCAAAAGCTGGAGGAAGCTGAGAAAGCTGCTGATGAAAGCTAGAGAGGTATGAAGGTGATTGAAAACCGAGCCTTAAAAGATGAAGAAAAAATGGAACTCTAGGAAATCCAACTCAAAGAAGCTAAGCACATTGCAGAAGAGGCAGACAAGAAGTACGAAGAGGTGGCTCGTAAGTTGGTGATTATTGAGGGAGACTTGGAACGCACAGAGGAGCGAGCCGAGCTGGCAGAGTCCCGTTGCCGAGAGACGGATGAGCAAATCAGACTGATGGACCAGAACCTGAAGTGTCTGAGTGCTGCTGAAGAAAAGTCCCCTCAAAAAGAAGACACCTATGAGGAAGAGATAAAGATTCTTACTGATAAGCTCAAGGAGGCAGAGACACATGCTGAGTTTGCTGAGAGATCGGTAGCCAAGACAATTAAAGATTTGGAAGATAACCTGAAATGCACCAAAGAGGAGCACCTCTGTACACAAAGGATGCTGGACCAGACTCTGCATGACCTGGATGAGATGTAGAACACCCCAGTCCCGCCCTGCCGCTGCTCCTCTCTCTCACCCGAATCCGCTGAGGCCTGCCTGCCCGAAGCTGACCTTTAAACTGAGGGCTGATCTTTAACTGGAAGGCTGCTTTCTCCTTTCTCCACCTCTCCCACCCCCCTACTCCTGTGTCCTTTCGGCCAAACTGTCTCTGCCTCTCCCCAGAGATTCCAGTTGGGCTAGAGGCTGAGCACCTTTGGGAACAACGTTTAAGGGAAAGGGAACACAATGCAAAAGCATGTTGTGATGTACACATTTTGTAATTATCTTTTTTGTTGTTGATGTAACAACCATTTGTAAAAAACATTCCAGATAATTCCGCAGTTCTGAAGCAGCAGTCTAATCCCTTTCTCACTTCTGGAAGGTATCGTTTCAGGTTAATGCATATTGCCTTCTCCAGAGAGAAAGGGAAAAAATTTGGGCCTGCCTTGCTGAGAGCCTAGCAGCCCAGAGAAAGGCTCCATTTGGGGAAACCTCATTGCTCTGTAAAAAGGACTTGCCAAACCAGAAAGATAATTCCAGGAGGAGTTAGCAAAAAAAAAAAAAATGCTGTTCAGGTTTTCAGCTTTATGGTATCTTTGGACAACTTTTTTTTTTCTTTTTTCATCAGAAGTGACCAAACAATTAAGATGGAGAAACCTCTGAGACCAAATCCTTGTCCCAGCTCTACCCTGTTCCCAGCTGCTCACAGAATGGATCACATGCCCTTTATGTTGAAGTGACCACTTATGTGCTCTTCTGCCTCCTTGAAAGGAAAGAAAATTATGTTTTGCCACTGATTTAGCCATATGAAATTCATCTCATCACCCTTATCTGGGTCTGAGGCTGCTGTCTCCAAAAGTGCCATCTCACTGTGCTTTCTATCGGTTAGTGCTGGAGAAATCTTGAAAAGTTTATGTACAAAACTTTTAAAATTTTATATTATTTTGGAGCTCTGCTTCTTTGGGGTTGAGGCATACTGGTCTCCCCTCTGCCTGCGAGAGCTCTCTACAGTCTGTGGGCTCGCAGTGTGCTGATCTTTTAAAGTTTCTTTCCCTACCCAATCCCCCTTTTTTGATGAGGTTTCAGTGAGGTCTGCTAGGTGTGGATCCTGCAGCTTTAATTGGCTTAAAATGTTCTCTCCTTTGGTGTGGTCTCTTCGGGGACCAACTGGGAGAAATAAAAACCAATAGTGTAACTGTTTTGATACTAAAAATTGATAAATGTCTTTTTGAAATAAAGAACCAGTCCCTCAAAAAAAAAGAAAAAAAAGAAACTCCTAAAATTCTTACAATGGCCTCCGAGGCTCTCTCTAGTCTGGCTCCTGGAACTCCTAAAATTCTTACAATGGCCTCCGAGGCTCTCTCTAGTCTGGCTCCTGGACACCTCAGGGACTGTCTGCCTTGGTTTTCCTGCTGTCTTGCTTCTGTCACACTGGTCTTCCTGCTTGTTCCTATTTTCAACATACCCGGTGCACTTATCAAGATGTTCTCATATAGTAAGCCTTCTACATATGAATGAGTTCCGTTCTAAGAGTGTGTTCATAAAGTCCAATTTGTTTGCTAGTCCAACAGATTTAGTCTAGGTACCCAACTAACACAATTGTCTATGTAGTACTGTACCATAATAGGTTTATAATACTTTTCACATATATAATGCATTAAAAAAAAGAAAAAATAAAATATTTTCAATCTTACATTACATTCCCTTGAACAGTACAGTAGTAGAGCTGGCATACAGTGGCTGGAATTGAGTGAACAGGCAAGAAGATTTGCTGACTGGAGGAGGGAGAAGAGGTGGGAGGTGGTAGAACTGAAGGATCATCAGTAATACAAGACAGAGGGCAAGTTGCAATTTCACTCATGCCTGATATTGATGGAACATATGTTCGCATCTTTGAAAGTTCACAACTTGAAGGTTTGCATGTAGGGGGCTTACTGTAGCTCAGTCCTTTAATCCATCCAGCTCTGTTGCATGTTAGCTCACCAAAGGGTCCTGCTCAGACCATCCTATCAAAAGTAGTTTCCCTATTCCCACAATTCTGTTTTATCTTTCCTGATGATTCTTAGTTCCTGAGAGTAAGTGCTGTGTTATTTGTCTAGCTTGTTCAAACACTCTATGTCTGGAACAGTCATAGGTACATGGAACAGTCCTTGGCATTGGCAGGAAGGTGATAAACACACATTGCATGAATGCATGAAGCAGGAATGCCCATTACAAAAGCTGACATGTGGATATTAAATGTTTGTGTTAAGTCTACTTTCATCGTCTGTTTCAAGCTAAACAACAACAAGAAGAGTAAAAATTACAATCACTACTGCTGGTAAAGTTGACTTCTTCATTCAAATAAATGGTACAGGAGAAGCTATTACAATAAGTTCAATAATCTTAAGATCTGAAAACATCTATTGACAAATGATAGTACAATGGCTTTTGTCATAGTTTCTGTTTCCATGAAGATACACAGCTTAGTCATCAAACACCAGGAGGTGACAAGACCATTGCCTTCCTCCCTCCTGTCTGGTTCATTTTCTGTCCCACTTATTATTTACATAGTGTTAACACCATAACAATCTATGTTATGGTGGAAAGGGAGGAGTTGAAAAAGTATGTCCTCTGAACTACTCAATGGAAAGTCATCCTGCTCAAGGGAAGGAACTTCAGACTGGCATGAGAACTAACATTTTAAGTAACCACAGACTGTCACTTGACCTGTCTGAGCATCAGTTTCTCAGTTGTAAGATGACCAATTGGAAAATGAGTAACATTAAGGTCTTCCTTCATGATAACTCCCTGCAATTCAGTGACTTTAACCATGGCTACTTTTAAACACATAATCTGCAATATTTTTCCATATTCATTTTGTATTATGTCATAGCAGTCACAGGTAATGAAGAGATATTCTTTAATCAATGATTAACATAAATACAGCATGAATATAAAATATATATAAGGAAACAGTATGGCTCCCATACAATGCTCTCAGCCTTAGCTATCTAAGATGTAAGATAAAAAATGGAAAAGCTTATAAAGTAATAGTTAACAGTATGTTAATTAAAGCCACACTAGCTAGGTTAAAATCTGGTTCAGCCACTCTTAATGACTTTGGGCAAGTGATTTAATTTCTCTGTGTCTCCATTGCTTTATTTGTGAAATGCAGATACTTTATAGGTTCTATGAGAAAGAAATTATTTAAGTGAAGTCCTGAGAATATTTCTTAGCATCTGTTGTTGTTGTTGTTGTTCTGTCATTAAGTCATCAACTCTTTGTGCCCTGATGGACAATAACATGCCAGGCTCCTCCATCTTCCACTATCTCCCAGAGTTTGCTCAAGTTCATATCCACTGAGGCAGTGATGCTATCTAACCATCTCATCCTCTGCCAGCCCCTTCTCCTCCTGCCTGCAATCTTTCCTAGCATCAGGGTCTTTTCCAGTGAGTCACCTGCTCACATCAGGTGGCCAAAGTGTTGGGACTTCAACATCAGTCCTTCCAATGAATATTTAGGGTTGATTTTCTTTAGGATATACTGATTTGATCTCCTTGCAGTCCAAGGGACTCTCAAGCATCACAATTCAAAAGCATCAATAAAGCATCTAGGAAGCTTTAATTAAGTATATTGTACTACAACTATCTATTTTAAAGGATTAACATGTGAATTAAATAGAAAACACATTGATATAACGTAATATCTAGCAGAAAGAAATACATTAATCCAACAAATATTTATTGTGGGCTTCCTCTGTGCTGGTCAAGATACTGGGGATACAGTATTGAATAAAAGTCTGCTCTCACTTGGTGTTTGTACCCTATTGGAGACAGAAAATATACACATAATTAAATATAATGTTTAAGGTAGTGAAATTTGCTCCAATAAGAATAATTTTGGAGGAGAGAAATTGGGAGTCCTATTTTATCTAAGACTACCAAGAAAGTGTTACCTGACTAGATTCATTTTTTTCCCCAAGGTAATTTGTATGATAAGTAGAACTTCATAAGTAGAGTGTCAATGCCATTATTATCCTATTTCATTACAATTTATTATGATAGCAAGAGTTTATATTTGGCATGTGATAGCTATTATGCTAATAAAAATTAGAGTAGTGACATATGTACTTTTGACAGTTCATTACTGCAGTTAGAAAACATGCTCTCACTTTAATTATTTTTGCTAAAAAACATTGTTATCCAATGAAGCACAATTAAAAATTACTGATATATAGTTTGATATGTTGTTGCTGCTTAATTGCTCAGTCATGTCTGACTCTTTGTGACCCCATGAACTCTTTGTGACCCCACTAGGCTCCTCTACACATGGGATTTTCCAGGCAAGAATCCTGGAGTGGGTGGCTGTTTCCTTCACCAGGGGATCTTCCCCCACCCTGTGATTGAAGCCATGTCTCTTGCTTGGCAGGTAAATTCTTTACCACTGAGCCATCTGGGATATACATCGTACTAATTTTCATGATTCATAATAATAATGATAACTTTATTTATGTATTTATTTATTTATTTTTGACTGCACTGCAAAGCATGTGGGATCTTATTTCCCGGACCACAGATTAAACCCTACCCCCTGCGTTGGTAGCATGGCGTCTTAACCACTGGACCACCATGGAAGTCTCCATAATGATCACTTTAGAATGCATATTTAATGTGTGTAAAATATATAAATGCCATAGAATGTTGATTGGAAATTGAAGATTACAGAGATGCCCAAAGTCACACAAGCCACACAGCAACACTCAAACCTGGGTCCTTGATTCTAAACTGAGAATTCTTTCCACTCAATTGCTTAAATAATGATGTATTTCATTGACTCTTTACTGTAGTTTCTTAATTCTTAAATACATATTACTAGCCTTCCTTCTTGGTTCATTTTCATTCCCGAGGGCCTGACTACACAAGATCATTCTATTTGCTGCATTTGTGGACTTCCATTACCTTTGCCTTCAGATGAGAAAAATGTAGAACTCACTCTTTTTTGTATTCAGAGTCTCATTTATAATTCAACAGTATTTTCTACCCTAGAGCATCTTACTCCATGGTAAATAGTTTACCTATACCAGGTTAACTTCAATGAGTTTATCAGAATAACATGAAACCCTAGAATTTTAGAACAATATGTTCTTCTGAAGCACTGAAAGCTACTTATTTCATAGTACAGACTGAAAACCATAAAGAACTGCAGATTCACATACCAGTACCATTCTACAGCCCAGAGGTTGGGGACCCCTGCTATAGAGAAAGGTATTATTTTAGAATCATTTAAATATGCAGTCCCATTAAGTCATTTTTAAAAAGTAATAGATAACACTTTGTTGATTTATTATCTCTTCAAGTTTTTACAGTGTAATTTTCTTGGTTTAGGGAAAAGAAGAAAAATTTTTAAAAAATCCAAAAGCCTTACTCTCCTAACTGTAGTAAAAATAAAAAAGAAGGTATAAATGCTAATCCACACAATAATGTTGCACTTAATGCTTTCCCCAAACATGTTTATACACATCATCTCATTTGAAGTTCACGATCACATGTAAATCACTGAGAAGGGAGCCATAGAGCTGAAATTAATAATGCTGCTGTCATCTCAAGCTCAGAGTATCTGAGCAATATTCCTTACTCCCTACCCGCAACTCTAGTCTCTCTCTGTTTTCTCGCCTGACTTGGCAAATGGCATCACCTAGATGCTCTGGTCTGAAATCTGGGAGACATCAGTGACTCTATCTAAACTTTCACCTTAACCACCATCCTCACCTCTAAGTTTTCTGTGAAAGTACATTGACTTGAATGCTCATGATTTCTTCCACCAAACTACTGCAGTTACCTTTCTCTTAATCTAAAACAATCTCCATTCCCCAACCCTCTTATAATCCAGTTGCTATACAGCTGGGGGAAGTGACCCAGTCACATTGGCTGCCTGCCTGCTTGCATGCTAAGTCAAGCTGGACACTTTGCAACCCCATGGACTGTAGTCCACCAGGCTCACTGTCCATAGGATTCTCCAGGCAAGAATACTGAAGTGGGTTGCCATTGTTTTCTCCAGGGGATCTTCCTAACCCAGGGATTGAACCTGTACCTCCTGCATTGCAGGCGGGTTCTTTACCACTGGGTCACCAGGGAAGCCTGCCTGGTTAACCTTATATATTACCCCCAGTGATGGGAGTCGAAGACTCAAACTCTTTCAGCCTCAGCATCTTCTTTGTCACATCTCTCAGGTCAACCATATCCTCTACTATTTACTCCCTCCTCTTCAAATCATGTGTGGTTCTCAGAATACACTGGTCTCTCAAGCCTTCCCTCCCTTGCACAGCCAACTTCATCTGAAAAGAACACTTTTCCCTCTTTCTTACACTGGGAACCCCCTCCTTATCTTTCAAGACTTGGGCCAAGCATCAGTTCTCTGTGATGATTACCCTGTTGAGTACCACTATGTAGTTTTTCCTTTCAGCTTCTGTGCCCATCTTACCTGGCTTATTTCCCCCATGGCCTTTGTCTATTTGCACCATGATTCATTTGTTAAGTATTTATTAAATGCTGAATTTCAAAGATAAAAAACACAAGGCATGCTCTTAATGTGCCTACCATTCAATGTCGGAGGAAACTAAACAGCTACCATACTGTTAAATCAGATGTGGGCCTTTTTGATGGGGATTCCATGCTGTTCTCTCATCCTGTCCAACTTCCCCACAATGCCTTTTTTACCCCAATGCTGTATTTCAAAAATTTATTTTTCTCTTTTCCTTGGAGGCCAAAAAATGCTTCATGAAGTCATCCCCACTCTGAACAGAATGAGCCAAGCTCCATATAGGGAGTTAAATCAATGAATGCTTGCCTTCTCAACCTTGCCTGCTGTGTAGCTGGATTATGATTCTAAACTTGAGAGATACTCTGACTACTTATGTCTCATTTTTAGCTTTCACATATGCACCAAAGTATCACTATTTCTTATCTGGGCTCAACTAGTAAGTGAACCTTTTTTTTTTCTTCCTTCTTTCCACTCTTCTTTCTTCCTTTCCCTCCATCTATCAATAAATATTGAGTACATATGCACCATATATGCTATTAGTTGCCCTGATGCAGAATAAGACAGACATTGTTCTGGTTTTTGTGGAGCTTTAAGAATCTAGCAAGGGAAGAGACTGAATTTGTGTTTACCAGAGGCAGGGTGTAGGAGAAGGGAAATTAGGTAAAGGCAATCAACAGGTACAAACTTGCAGTTATAAGATGAGTAAGTACTAGTGATATATAATAAACATAATTAACATTGCCATATGTTATATATGAAAGTTGTTAAGAGAACAAATTCTAAGAGTTCTCATCACAACACAAAAATTATTTTCTATGTCTTTAATTTTGTATCTCTGTGAGCTGTTGGATGTTCAGTTAACTTATGATAGTCATTTCATGTTGTAAGCCAAATCATTATACCATATACCTTAAACATATACAGTGTTATTAATATATATACCAATTACATCTCAATAAAACTAGGGGAGAAAAAGTCCACCAATGGAAAAATATTTAAATTATTTAATTATAATGGCAAAATGAAAAAAGGAAGAAATGATTTTTGCTAATGAGGTTCTTAGGAATTTAAATATTTTAAGCAGTTTTGGATGAGAAGTGGCTTGTGGTCTTTTCTCTAAGAGTGCCACTTCCCTCAGGTGCATCCTGATAAAGCGAATTCTTATCTTTACTACCTCCAAAGTGCTCTACTCAACTTGTAGTGTTGGGGAGAAAGGCAATTTGACTAAACTAACTGATATTCAGGTATGGATATCCTACCAACACAACCATGTACACATACATGAATAAATGTAAAAGTGGCTTCGAGAGTCTTTGGTTTTCATAGATTAATGCTCTAAACTGAAGAGAATTGGTTCAATAACATTAACATCTGATATGCTGTCTCAGTTGCAAACAGACACCATCAGCCTTCTAAGGAGGGGCCTCACCTTAACTTCAGTAACTAGTTTGAATGTGCCCACATCCTAGTTGGCATAGTTAATGCATTATGCAGGAGACTTGGGTTCAATCTCTGGGTTGGGAAGATCCCTTGAAGGAGGGAATAGCAACCCACTTCAGTATTCTTGCCTGAAAAATCCCATGGACAGAGGAGCTTGGTGGATTACAGTCCAAAGTGTTGTAAAGAGTCAGATAGGCCTGAGCAAATGAGCACATACACACAATGCCTTGTATACATACTTTTAATTTGCACATGAGAATCCTCTTTGCTAATTTCTAAAGAGAGCTGGAGTAAAGTTGGGGTTAGGAGGAAAAACTCTGGAATCATACTGGCTCTGACATACCAAGTCATCACTTGCTACATTTAGAATCTCGAACAAGGAATTGAACAGTCTGTGTTACAATCTGGTTATGTGTACAGTGAGCTAAAATTAATAGTACAGGTTTGTTGTAAGGATTAAATATGTAGATGCAAGGCACTTGGCCTAGTACCTGGTAGATAGAATGTTTTCAGTAACTGCTAGATGGACATTCTTACAGACTAATTATAATTCCAAAGATGGAAATTAAAGCATTTTGTTTGTGCAGTGAGGAGGAGAAACAGAGTAACAAATTTGATATTAATACCCTAAAATGAGCTTCTAACACTGCGTTGTAGACAAAATAATAACCCCCTCGAAAGATGCCCAGGTCTTAATTCTCAGAACTGTTAATATTTAATATATTGCCTTATGTGGCAAAAAGAACTTTGCAGATGTGTTTAAGAACCTTGAAAAGGGAAGATTGTTCTGGATTATACAGGGGGGCCCATTGTAATCACAAGGGTCATTATAAGGATGGTCAGTGACGAGAAGGAGATGTGGTGATGGAAGAAGTTAAGGTTGGAAAGAAGTGCTTGTTAGGAGGAGGCCATTACCCAAGGGAAGCAGGCAGCCTTTAGCAGCTGGAGAAGAGTAGAAAGAGATTCTCTCCTAGAGACTTCAGAGGGAACCAGCCTACTGACATCTTGACTTTAACCCCCTGTAAATGGTTTTGGAGTTCTGACCTCCAGAACTGTAAGATAATACATTTGTATTGCTTTATGCCACTGAATTGGTGGTAATGTGTTAGAGCAGCAATTGTTGTTGTTATTGTTCAGCTGATAAATCGTGTCTGACTCTATGCCACCCCATGGACTGGAGCATACCAGGCTTCCCTGTACTTCACTATCTCCCAGAGTTTGCTCAAACTCTTGTCGATTGAATTGGCGATGCCATCCAACCATCTCACCCTTTGTTTCCCCCTTCTCCTCCTGCCCTCAATCTTTCCTAGCATCAGGGTCTTTTCCAATGAATTGGCTCTTCAGATCAGGTGGCCAAAGTATTGGAGCTACAACTTCAGGATCAGTCCTTCCAGTAAATATTCAGGGTTGACTTCCTTTAGGATTGACTCATTTTATCCTCTTGCTGTCCAAGGGACTCTCAGGACTCTTCTCTAGCATCACAATTCAAAAGCATCAAGTCTTTGGTGCTCAGCCTTCTTCATGGTCCAACTCACATCCATACATGACTACTGGAAAAACCATAGCTTTGACTATATAGACCTTTGTTGGCAAAGTGATGTCTCTACTTTTTAATATGTTGTCTAGGTTTGTCATAGCTTTTCTTCCAAGGAGTAAGTGTCTTTTAATTTCATGGCTGCAGTCACTGTCTGCAGTGATTTTGGAGCCCAAGAAAATAAAATCTGTCGTTGCTTCCACTCTTTCCCTATCTGTTTGCCATGAAGTGATGGGACCAGATGTCATGATCTTAGCTTTTTGAATGTTGAGTTTAAAGCTAACTTTTTCCATCTCTTCTTTCACCCATAACAAGAGGCTCTTTAGTTCCTCTTCACTTTCTGCCACTACAGTGGTATCATCTGCATATCTGAGGTAGCAATAGGTAACTAGTGTACACATCTGGGCTGAATATTTTTTATTTTTAGCAAAGCAAATTTCTAAAATGGAAAAATAATAGTTCAGTATACAAATATGTATTGCATATGCTTTTCAAAAAAACAGAATTAATTTTGGTTTTCATCACATAAGCAATGTAGAAAATTTTCTGCTTTACCTCTCTGGTTAGACCTGGATAAACACACTATACCCTCTTCCTTACTTATCTTTCAACTCAGCATAATTACAACTGGTGAGAACTTGAGTATTCTGCTAAGAATTCCAAATTTTAAGTTAGACATTATTCAATGGAAGGATAGATCAGTTGTTGTTATTCATTGCTGTTCAGTCACTCAGTCGTGTCTGACTGTTTGTGACCCCATGGTCACAGGCTTCCCTGTTCTTCACCATCTCCCAGAACTTGCTCAAACTCATGTCCATTGAGTTGGTGATGCCATCCAACCATCTCATCTTCTGTTGTCAGTTTAATATATACATATATATATACACATATACATATATGTATACATATATACATATATACATATATATATATATTATATATATATATAGAGAGAGAGAGAGACAAATATACACATATATATTTCCTTCAGTCAGTTAAGAAAAAAATATCTTTGAGAAAAGAGAAAAAATAATTACACTGCTAACATTTATTGAGTATATTTTTTTCTAAACACTACTTTAAAAAAAAAATAGCTGAAACTTCTTTCTGCTTTCAAAGTCCTAGTTCTTAAATTTGATTTTGCCTCTCTCTACTGATATAAGACTTATGACAGACACAGTACTTTCAAAAGGGATAATTTCTGGGCAAGATTATTTTTTGTTACAAAACGAATCAGTACAAGGGTTCTTGAAGTAGAAACTCCCAAGGAGTTTCTAAATAATTAATTTTAAAAAAGGTGTGATTTATATACATAGCTTTTCTTGAGCACAGTTGCTGCACGAAGTGAGGAGCATCTGTGTGTACAGTGTCTGTAACTGGGCATGTTTCCATATGTCAATCATACTGCTGCTGCTGCTGCTGCTAAGTCGCTTCAATCGTGTCCAACTCTGTGCGACCCCATAGATGGCAGCCCACCAGGCTCCTCTGTCCCTGGGATTCTCTAGGCAAAATAATGGAGTGGGTTGCCATTTCCTTCTCCAACCATAGTGCATGCATGGCATTTAAAAACATGCCATTTAAAAAGTAGAGCAATTTTCTAGATTAATTTTGTTTCAAAAGCCTAAAACTGCTGTGTTGAAGCACCAACTAATTACTGATAATTATTTCCATCTCATGCACCTTGCTTTATATTCATTGAGGAAGTTGAAGGTAATGTTTCCAGACCTTAATAAATAAGAAATATAAAAGACCTGAGAGAAACTTTAATCAGTTATTAAAATGAATTATGCCTTTATTTAAAATTCTGTTTGAAAGAAAAATAAACACGTAATACTCTTTCAAATATGCTGCAAGATGGCCTTGACATATTGCAATATGAAAACAGAGATTTGGTGGCACTTGTGATAAAGAATCCACCTGTTGATACAGGAGACTTCAGACAAGTGGGTTCGATCCCTGGATTGGGAAGATCACTGGAGAAAGAAATGACAACCCACTCCAGTAGTCTTGCCTGGAGAATTCCATGGACAGAGGAGCCTGGCAGGCTATAGTCCATGGGGTTGCAAAGAATCAGGTGCAGCTGAGCTCTCTTTCTCTCAAACACACACACAACAGACATTTAAAAATGAACTTAAATATCCATCTGATTTTTAAAAACGTATATTATGTGACAGCTTCAGGAGTCAAATCAGAATGAGACACCTTGATTTCTAAGAAGATGTGTATGTGTTTTTGTAAATTTTTCATCTTTTCTCTATTCTTTCATGTACACAGCACGATTATTTGGCCAGTAGTTACAAACTGCACAACTTCTACAGGTTTCCAACAGCAGGGACTTGTCAGTGCTGGATAAAATTGCACAGTACATGCCAGCTCAAACATGGACATTTCCTCTTCTGTTTTCCTGCTCCCAAAGGCCAGCCAATCCATGGTGAAAGGCCTGAAACCTGGCACAGATGATTCAGAATCTCAATACAAATGATTATGCTTTCGTTCCAATGCCTCTGCAGGTGATAGAAAGTAAGCTGCCTTCTCCCCAGGAGAGGACGGCAGTCAATATGTTCACAAGTGCTTTTCTTTTAGAAAGAAAGTATTTATTAATGCAATGCAGTGTTTAGAAAAACAGCTACTCTCAAAGACGGTGCTTATTAAATTTTAAATCATGGCCAGAGAGTAAAGAGGAATGTGGAATCTGGGTATGGCTTGCTTTGTGGATTCCATAAACAGTTTTTGTTTGTTGTTTAGTCGCTAAGTCTTGTCTGACTTTTTTGCGACCCCGTGGACTATAGCCTGCCAGGCTCCTTTGTCCATGAAATTTCCCAGGCAAGAATACTGGAGTGGGTTGCCGTTTCCTACTCCAGGGGATCTTCCTGACCCAGGGATCAAAAACCCCTGTCTGTTGCATTGGCAGGTGGATTCTTTACCACTGAGCCCCCTGGGAAGTCCTATGTATACAGTACATGTGATTAAATGAGAAACTTGTCCATTTTCAACTTATCTCTCAAGTATAACTTTATATCTCCAAATTTTTAAAGCTTTTGATAGAAAAATTTATTAATAATACAAACTTCAAGGGAAAAATTTGCAAGGCATGGATAGTTATTTTCTTTTTATAGACTTAAACAATACTTATTACTGCTGTGGTAAGTATCTGTGTAACAGACAAAGACAATTCGTGTATATTAGTTTTCTATGGCTACTTAATAAATTACCACAAACTTAACAGCTTAAGAGAACATTTATTTATCATCTCAATTCTGTAGATCTGAAGTCCAGCACAATGTGACTAGGTTCTCAGCTTAGGGTATCAAAGGTTAAAATAATTTGTCAAGTAGGATAAGTATTCATCTGAAAGCTCTGGAGAAATATTTTATTCCTAGCTTATTTGCGTTATTGATAGAATATAGTTTCTTACAGTTGCATGGTTCAGTTTCCTATTTTATTTCTGACTATTGACTGGAGATCATTTTCTGCAACTGGAGGTCACACTCAAATCATTTCCACATGGCCACAACCATCTTCAGGTCAGCAATGGCTTGTCAAATCCTCCTTATATGTCAAATCTCTGACCTCCCCTTTTGCTACCGGCTGGAGAAACACATCTGTTAAAGGGTTCATATAATTAGTTAGGCCCACCTAGATAATATTCCTATCCTAAAGTCAACTTATTAGTATCTTTAATTACATCTGCAAAAACTCTATTGCCAGGTAACATAGCACAATCATAGGAAAAACTCAGAGGCAGCAATTATGAGGGCCATATTAGAACTCTGCCTATAATAATGGGTATCTATTTAGCTTATGTTTCTTGGTTACCTCCATATTTTATTGTCTTTGAACTATTTCATAACTCTGTAAATTCTATAATACTGCTAATAGTGCAAGTGATTCTTATCCATAGAAATGCAAGTGAAATGTGTCTGGTGGAATGCAACTGATTGTTGCCCTATGGATAGGTTACTTTTGCATCTATTTGTAATTTCATTTTAGCATTCCTTTTTGCCTATATATAGGATGGTTCTTTAAATTCTCCTTTGACTTAGTTACTTCCTGATAGCTCAGTTAGTAAAGAATTCACCTGCAATGCAGGAGACGCCAGTTTGATTCCTGGGTTGGGAAGATCTGCTGTAGAAGGGATAGGCTACCCTCTCCAGCATTCTTGGGCTTCCCTTGTGGCTCAGTTGGTAAAGAATCTGCCCGCAATGCGGGAAACCTGGGTTCAATCCCTGGGTTGGAACGACCCCCTGGAGAAGGGAAAGTTACCCACTCCAGTATTCTGACCTGGAAAATTCCATGGACTATACAGTCCATGGGTTCACAAAGAGTCAGACATGACTGAGCAACTTTCACTTTGACTTAATTATAACATCTTACTGGTTCCCTCACTAAATATTAAGTTAAATAATATATTTGACTCGTGTTTATTTAACATTTCTATGAGTTATACTTGTACATTTGAAAAATAGTCTTAAATTGGTCCTTTGTTGTAATAGTACTCAAGTGGTTCCTTAATATACAGACTCAACCTTAGATAAGGTCATAAGAAGCTTGGTTAAGAAAATTTAAGTGTCCTAAAAATGAAGGGTATAGTAGTGGAAAAGGCATTACTATTTCAAGAGGAGTTTTTTTGCTCATACCTTAAAGATGTTATATTTGAACAATTGTCTCAATTTCAAGAACTTCATATTTACTTTTTTCATAAGGGGAGAATACTGAATTCATATGCTTAGTAACAGAAATACAACAATGACTTCTTTGAGTTTTTTCTAAATGAAGGAAAGCCTCAAACAAACAAACAAAAATGATCACAATAATTGGCTACATCGCAATGCAAAATAAAAAGCTTTTAAAAATGCAAAAACTAAAACAAACAACTGAACTCATAGATATGGAGAACAGACTGGTGGTTATCATAGATCGGGTGTGGCAGGGTAGGCAGAATGGGTCAAAGCAGTCAGAACATCAGAACATATAAATTTCCAGTTATAAAGTAAATAAGTTCTTGGGATATAATGTAGAACATGGTGACTACAGTTGATAATACTTCATTATATATTTGAAAGTTGCTGAGAGTAAATCTAAAAGTATTTATCACAAGAAAAAGACTGTGTGTGGTGATGGATGTTAACTAGACTTATGTGATCCTTACACAGTATATACAAACCTTAAAGCATTAAGTTGTATACCTGAAGCTTATACAATGTGTATGTCAGTTACATCTCAATTAAATAAAAGAAATTTTACAAATTATGGGTCATCAATTAACTTGACTGGTTTAGCTTTCTGTACCCCTAAAATATCTCTCCGGAGGAGGAAATGGCAACCCACTCCAGTATTCTTGTCTGGAGAATGCCATGGACAGAGGAGCCTGGAGGGTTACAGTCCAAGGGGTTGAAAAGAGTCAGAAATGACTGAAGTGACTTAGCACGCAAGATATCTTTATAAGGTCTATTGCACAATTGATTATACTTACCAAGAATGATAGGCCCAGCATTATAAACTTAATGTTTTACACAAATATTTTTCTCCATCTGTTTTCAAATGTCATATTATAATGACCTATGATGATAAAACATTGAAAGGTTTTTATGTTTGCATGCTAATTACACAAATATTTTGCTCCATCTGTTTTCAAATGTCATATTTTAATGACCTATGATGATAAAACATTGAAAAGTTTTTACGTTTGAATGCTAATCAGTACCCTAGAACACTACCTCAGTTTGCTAAAAATAATCTCTAATTATGCAGATAATATTCTTAGACATTCTCTGTGTACATAAGAGTGATGCTATAACCATGAAAGGACAAAAAAGAAAGTTAAATTTGTTTTACCTTGTTTCTAACTCTAGATTCCTGCCTGGAGAATCCCAGGGTTGGCGGAGCCTGGTGGGCTGCCGTCTATGGGGTCGCACAGACTCGGACACGACTGATGTGACTTAGCAGCAGCAGCAGCAGTAGATACAGGCTGTAATATACCAGATGTTTTCTGGAAAATATGTTTAAAAAAAAAACAAGTGTCTTAAATTAGAGTCAATGAAAAGGAACTTAATCAGCAAGAGGATCTTAGTTAAAAGCCTTGTGAACTTTAGGAGGAAAGCATAAGGCTTTCCTTGACCGTCCTTCTTACTGAGAAAAAAATAGTTCTCATAGGAAGCATCCTTTCCTGACTCATTTACATTACTGCATCCGTGAGAAAGAAGCAGGAGGCTGATGCTGAAATCAGCACTAAACCAGTAAAATAAACTTACACTATAGACTTGTGGGAGATTCCCTTTGGTACAGTGAATTAGTCATTTCTAGAATCAGTGAGTAGCAAGTTCACCTTTAACCCTTCTCGCCATGCTGTTTTTTCAAGACATTAGACCAAGTAAAATCAGGCTGTTGTGTTAAAATCTTAAAGTACTGCTTTTAGACTTTACAAGTAGAATACTTCTTTTTAAGTAAATTGTTTAAATCACGCCTGTTTCACTGCACTTCTCTATAAAACAAACTCTTGAGATAGTCTTACTTTTAAAAGCGACCTAGTACGATGCAGAAAATATTTATAAATACGTTCAAGGAACAAATAAAGTGCATGAACACATTCTGAAAAATCAACGACAAATGGCTTGGATGTTTTATTTCTAATATGATCTAAAGTAATCAAATGGGCTTGACATAGTAATATTACACCTTTCCCGAATCATTTTCAAATGCCTTTGAATAGTGGAGTTTTCTCATGGACACATTGAGTTCAACTTTGAATTTCTTGCTTTGAAGCATTCCTGATTTTATTGGTGCTTAAAGCCAAAATTTGGATTTTATTTATTTAAAATGCATTAGGGAATTATTTGCAGAATGTCTGGGTTTATAATAAAGGCATCTTACCAACAGATAGATAAACCCCCAAAACTGCACCCATATGGATTCACTTAGAAAACTGATAGAATTGCTTAAATGCTGATTTTGAAACTTTTAAAGAGCTTTAGTGATTTTTCACACAAGGACAATCAGGTTTAAAATCTGCTCTTTCAGATTTCAGCAAACATGACCTTAGAAACTTTTAAAAGTATTCACTGCCAAATGAAAGCCCAAAATATATAGGTTGGAATTTTACAGGGCCAAAATAAGCCATTTTCAAGGGAAAGAATTTGGTGTATACACATGTGGCCCACATCATGACAAGCCATTGTGAAGCCAGGTGTTTTAACTAGATTGTTTGTACTTCTCAACTTTTAGAGTCCAGCCTTTGGCCGGTCCAGGCTTCACATAACGATTTAAGCCCTCCTTGGCGCCCAAAGCGCAGCTCAAGTTTGGCTTTATCCATGAAGTCTTTCCAACTGATTAAAATTACCTTGATTTCTTCTCACCGACTGGCGATCACCTCCATAATCTTGTATGCTGTGCTGTATTCATTTCAAGATGTGTGCATGTACATATGCACTCATACACATGTGTGTTTCTGTGTACATAACAAACCTTGCCTCCCAGGCTGGAGTTTGCACGTCTCCACGCCGGGAGCAAGGCCGGCTGCCTTTGTTTTTCCCACGGTTCTGCCTAGTGCAGAACCTGCTATTAAGCATGAAATGGTCCCATGGTGAAACTCCAGGCTGCTGCAGCCAAAGGGGTTTTTAACGGGGTACACAGGAAGGATCCTAGAGCCCGTGTTTTTGCCGAGTGGGGGATTCATTTTCAGCTTGGACCTAAGCTGGAATTTATTCTTCCAGCCAAAAGCAGTAGCATAATATACTCGCGAAGGCTGCAGCGCTGGCAGAACATAGAGGCGGCAGAGAGCACTCAGAGAAGACAGAAAGCTGCCGGGCTGCTCAGATAGAGACAGAAGCCAGTCCCGGTATAATAAACACTTGCAGTAGCCAGTTAGCCGACCGGGAGGAGCGAAACTGCTTTCACCAACAAGTATATAAGGTTTAAGAAGACTCTGCATTAAAATCTGAAAAGCAATCAAAGATAGGAACAAAGAGTTTTCTCCTGCAAGCAATAAGGATTTGGATACAAAGAAGTGATTAGCTCAATACAGCAGTTGTTGTTTAGTCACTAAGTCTTGTCCGCCTCTGTGACCCCATGGACTGTAGCCTGCCAGGTTCATCTGTCCATGGGCTTTTCTGACAAGAATACTGGAGTGGCGTGCCATTTTCTTCTCCCGGAGATCTTCTCCATCCAAGGATCAAACTCGTGTCTCCTGTTTTGCAGGCCACTATTTTTTGTTTGTTTGTTTGTTTTGTTTTTTAACCACTGAACCACCTGGGAAGCCCCTAGTATCACAGAGCCAGGTTGTAAAAAGGATGTGAATGGCAAATTGACAACAGATGAAAATTCCTCTCTGCTGGACCTCAATAGAGACACTTTACTAGTTTCACCGAGCTAATAATACAGGATTAGAAAAGAATTTCCAGACTCAATATTATTGCTATTTTGTTACATATACTTATCCTTAAATGTTAGTAAAATCTAAATGTCACCCTTATATTTTTCTTCATAGAACCTTAAGATAAAGAAACCTAGATACCGTTCATGATAGAATCTGAACCCAGTAGCTTGCAGGCATGATTTTGGCCCCAATGTTGGACATACCAGGGTAGCATCCTTTATTAGAGAATTCTATAAGGAAAGTTATTCTTGTCAGGATACAATGCACTAATACCAAACTGGGCAAATGTAGCTGTTCATAATGTACCTGTTAGTTTAACCCCAAATATCATGAATATAAGGATTTCTTCTTTTGAGTTTATCTTTAAAATAAACCAGGATAAATCTCCCCAGTACTCTGTACACAGTGCAAAGACAAAAGCAAGATGAGATTGGATGCCTGATAACCTTGAATTAAAAGAGAAAAACAGTGGGCTGTTAGTAAGGCTCAGAGGTGACATTTACCTTGGTCAGTTTACCTAGGCTCAGAGTTTGACATCCCAGCCAAAACAAGCTTGTCAGTCACCCAGAGTCTCTGAATGTGAGAGAGGCTGACTTGCATTTTCCAAACTCATAAGAGGCTGAAAAATGCCCACTTTGTTAACATAGTGTGTTATAATTTCAAACTCTGGAGCTTGAGTGACAAAAATCCCAATGTCAAGCTGAGCACGAAAGGAATTTATCAGTTTAAATAACCACAAAATTTTGGAGATTTGAGGTTTGGGTGACTTGATGTTGAGGCTCAAGCAATCTCATAGTTAACCTGGTTCTCTGTCTTCAATTGATTTCCCTCCATGTGTTAGATTCATTTCAGACATATCACTATTCTTTTTTTTTTTAATTAGAGGATAATTGCTTTACAATATTGTATTGGTTTCTGCCATACAACAACATGAATCAGCCATAACTGTGTGTATGTGTGTGTATTTATGTATATGTATGGGCTTCCCTTGTAGCTCAGATGGTAAGGGATCTGCCTACAATGGTCTGATTGACCTGGGTTTGATCCCTGGGTCAGGAAGATCCCCTGGAGAAGGAATTGGCAACCCACTCCAGTATTCTTGCCTGGAGAATTTCATGGACAAGAGGAGCTTTGCACGTTACAGTCCATGGGGTTGCAAAGAGTTGGACACGGCTGATGACTAACACACACACACACACACACACACACACACACACACACACACACATCCCCTCCCTCTTGAGCCTCCTTCCCACCCCAGCCCACCCCATCTCACCCACGAGGTCGTCACAGTGCGCCAGGCTGGGCTCCCTGGGTTGCCCAGCAGCTTGCCACTAGCTGTCTGTTTCACATACGATAGTGTATGTAAGTCAGTCCTATTTCCTCAGTTTGTCCTACCCTCTCCTTCTCCTACTGTGTCCACAAGTCCCTTCTCTATGTCTGCCAGACATGCTCACTATTCTTGATTAAAAACTGAGCAGTGTAGCTCCAGACTTCACATCCCGTGTGGAAGCGGGGAGCGTCTCTCTTCCCCAGCTACCCTGGATCTTGTTATCACGGCCCCCACAGAGCCACGTACGCATCCATGAACCGGTCACCAGGCCAGGGAATCATCAGCTAACACGTGCTGATTCATGTTAGCTGGTCCTGAGACTGAAGATGAGCCTAAGGGGAAGGAGTCAGTATTTTTCAAAGGAAATGCTATGTATTACTATTATTAGAAAGTAAGAAAGAATCTAGGCAGAAAAAGGAGATTCCATTTTGCAATGAAAATCATAGCTGAGCTAAATATTAACTTCAAGGGGTGGGATGGGGTGGGAGGTGGGAGGGAGGTCAAAGAGGGAGGAGGCATAAGTGTATCTATGGCTGATTTTCATGTTGATGTAAGGCAGAAACCAATACGACATTGTAAAGCAATGATCCTCCAATTAAAAGTAAATTTAAATAAAAAATTTAAAAAATACTTAAATACTCACTTCAGCCTGACCAGCATACTTTTTCCCCCTGAGCAAGCTAAAAGTGGAGATAGATAGAAATATCAGACTTTTTTTTTTTTTTTTTTTGGTGGACAAAGAATTAGAGCAAAGAAAGTTTGCTATATAATTCAAATATTTTCTGACACAACCTGATGTATTCAGCTTCACATTGATTGTGCATCTATGAAGTGGTCTGGGCATTGGTTGCTTGGGACCTCACTGGAGACCTATGTGTTGTCTCCCACACTTGTCATATAATGAAAATTCCAGCTGGTTAAGCTAACTATATTTTAAATTTGAGGCAGTCAGTTTCTAAGAGAAATTGATTTTAGAACTCTATGTTAGAATATAGAACTCTAATATCTGTCTGTTGGACTTCACTGGACTGTACAAATGAGCACTTTGCTTCAAACATGGCCGTCACTTTTTGTTATTTCTCTTCCATTTTCTTGAAAGTAATAGTAGTCCATTTACTTATGCGTGTACCCTTAGGCAAATCATTTGACCTCTGTATATTTCAGGTTTATCAATTGTAAGTGAGACTATGTAAATTCCATCCACCCTTTCCATATTTTCCATGACCACTTTCTCAATAAAGGGGTCATTAAAGTTTCCCTCTTGTTTTACGTATTATATGTTTTCATGTTGTATTTTTGCTAAGTTACATGCTCTGTCAAAGTCCAAATCTCAGTCTTGGAAAAATAGAAGTTTATTTCTCACTTGTGATATCTGTCAGCTGGGACTCTGCTCTACATCATCTTCATTTAAAAACAGGCTGGAAGAGCCGCAGATCTTCCCTGGGTCGGGAAGATCCCCTGCAGGAGAGCAAGGCAATCCACTCCAGCGTTCTTGCCTGGAGGAGCCCATGGACAGAGGAGCGTGGTGGGTTACAGTCCATGGGGTCAGCAAGTCAGATGTGACTGAAGAGACGGTACACACCCATGCAAGTGCAATCCCTGCTCAGTAAATGTCAGCTTAATGATAGAGGGGAGAACACTGATAGAACCCATGGCCTTGTGCAGATCCCTCCAGCTTGTGTTCTGTTGGCGGAAGCAAGTCACATGACCAAGGCAAGTATCAGTCTGGTGGAAAGTGAGCTGGTCTCACCGAGGAGGGCAAACACAAGGCAAAGGGCTGGAATATGTAAGCCTCTCACAGGAAAGGGTAGGGAGGACTCGGGGAAAAAACAATCCAACCTGCCAGAGTACTCACTGCCCAAGTAAATCAAGAACTTATTTTTTCATATTTTATGTTGCCTTATTTCTTAGGTGAAATAATAAGACATTTAAAAAAAGATACATTCTAGCATTTCTTAGTCCTACTTTTATAGTAAATCCTGTGGACTAGCTAAGAAAATGGGATCACTCTGAGAAAAAAGAATGTCAGCTAGAACCAAATCTCATCAATGCAAGCTAGTGATTGGTTGTGGTTTTGTCCAATTCAGTAGATTTTGGGGTGGTAATAAAGCCCATGGGGAGAGAAAACAGTAAGTATGAGTTTTGGGTCTGTGATTTACTCTTTACTCTGACTTCTCCCAATTACCTTCTAAATTCTGAACTTGGGTGACACACATCATTACCCATGAACAAACTGAATATCAGCTATTCACCAAGGAAGGGACTGCTATAAGATTGGAGTAGATTTAGCACAAGTAACCAGGATGGAAAATTGCAGATTGATGGGATTAAGGTTCCTTTTCCTTTAAAGGGTTCCTGTGGTATCCCAGTCAGTCTAATGCAAGATTTCTCAAAGTGTGTTCCAGGAGCTGGCAGAATCAGTAGCACTTGGGAATTTGCTAGAAAAAGGAATTTGGGAACTCACCTTTTGACCTAATGAATCAGAATCTAGGACTAAGACCCAGCCAGGTCTTCCAGTTGATCCTGAAATGCACTAAAGTTTGGAAACCACTGGTTAGATGCTGTTCTTAAACCTTTAGGACTTCAAGCCTGACAAGGTGGGAGCTGGGTTTCTGAGTGACTCAGGGCATGTCAGCACCTTTTCCTTCCATCCAACAGAATCTAGTGCCATTTATAATCCCCACCTGAAACAACGTATCTTATACAGCCTAGCGTTTGAAACTTTCAAGTGATCGTTGACATGGATTAGTGTGAGAACTATTTCTATATCACCGCATATTTGCTTTAAAAATATGTTTTAACTGTTTGCCTCACTATGCCACTTTGACCAATGTTATGTGATCTCGAAATAAAAAACCTTGTCTTATTTTAGGGTCTGCTTTGCCAAAAATATTTATGGCTTTCCTAGCTCTGCCAGGATAGGAGAGCTGCAGGGGTTTGGTTTATAGCAAGCTGACTTGTGTAGGTCAAGAAGGCCTGTGGAAAAATCTGAACTGTGCCTCTTTCCCAAACCAAATTCAGGCCACAGTCCAGGAAGAGAGAAATAAACATTCAGGTGAAGAATTGTTCATTTCTTCTGGAATATTTAAAAGATCTTTCCTAAGAAGGCTTGATTTGGGATCAGAGAAATAGGATGCAAAAGAAAGCTTTAGTGGGAATTGGTGCTGAGGATTGAATCATCATAGAATGCCCCTTTTCCAACTGGTTTGCAATCTTCAGGTTATTTTGAGAGTAATCCCTCTTTCATAATCTATAGTTCTTTAGCACAGATATATAGGGTGGCTCAGATGGTAAAGAAATTGCCTGCAATGTGGGACACCTGGGCTGGATCCCTGGGTTGGGAAGATCCCCTGGAGGAGGGCATGGCAGTATTCTTGCCTAGAGAATCCAAGGACAGAGGAGCCTGGCGGGCTACAGGCCATGGGGTTTTAAAGAGTCAGACACGACTGAGCGACTGACTAAGCACAGCACACAGCATATTGACTGAATCTACCATCGTTGTTCTTTTGCTGAATGTCTCTTAATATAACTGAGGTATTTTTGTTGATTCTTATGGGAAATATTTATCTATTTTAAACCATGTCATTTTTCCAAGTAAATGGATGACTCCTAGAACTGAAATTGTATGCTAAATTTTAAGCTTTCTTCTTTGAAGTGTTTACAGTGTATGTGTTTAGATGTTTGCCTGTGGTTTTTGTTGAGCTACTGTAACATTTTACACAATTTCCTTCTTTAGAAGGAGGTACTAAGGTGGGGGGGCAGGATGTAAAGACATGATGATTCACTGATAGTTAACATGACAGTTAAAAATGGGCAAAGGATAACTTTTAAAATTTATATTTATAACCTGATTTTTCCAGGACATATCAGTCTGGGGGCATAGATAGGATGTTATAATTAAAGAATATGGGACAAAATAATGATGAAATTTTATTTTATAGAAACTATCATGTTAGAGTCACAACTCTTGGCACTTCTTCCCGTCTTCCTCCTTTATCCCCTGTGCTTGTCATGTGTCTCTTGGTTCACATCTAATGATGAATTTCCCCTTGTGACATCACTCATGTTACAACGTAGTCTTGCTTTTACTTCCTTTCCATGGTATTTGTGGTAAAGTAAAGAGAAATACCTTCCCACGATAAGATTAAGCCCTACAGACTTGGTCCTTTTCTTCCCATAGTAGCACATTTTTTTTCTTTTCTATTTGATTTATGGATTTAGTCTCTGACAGCCTCCTTTTCCCAAAGAATCTGGTATATGTTTCCTAAGGACTTTTCCAGAAGACAATTTGTGTGATGTGTTATTTTGCTGCTTTCTTTATTCTCTAATTCCCAATGTGTCCCAACCCAAGTTCAAAAACAATTCTATCAAGTATGAACTTCTTTAAAATCTTCCATAGTGCCTGAGAGGTAAAGAGGTCACCCTTTTTGCCTAAATGCTTTAAAAAAATTGATAACGCGATGTATTCTGCCATGGCCATTCTCATGAGCAAAATGATGAGTTTCAAAAGTATAATCCTAGCCAACTCTCTAAAATGTAGCTAGAAATGACCAAATCTGTAGTAAATGGAAGCCCTTCCTATGTGACTCTGAGAACTTATAGAAATAAAATCTTTTATTTAGAAAATATATTTTCAATAGTTACCTGAATCAGTCTTTCTGGGATCGGAAAAGCTGAATTGGCTTTGCGAGTAAAAGAGTCCTAAGGCCGCACCATGGTGACCTCTTGGTTGATTTTTGGTGTGTATTATGGACTAAATATTTGTGTCCCACCCCAAAATTCATAGAAGACCCCCATACTGGGAAAGACTGAGGGCAAGAGAGAAGGCGCAACAGAGGATGAGATGGTTGGATGGCGTCACTGACTCAGTGGACACGATTTGAGCAAACTCAGGGAGATAGTGACCAAGGGAAGGCTGGTGTGCTGCAGTCCATGGGGTAACAAAGAGGAGACATGACCTAGCGATTGAACAATAACAAAAATTCATAGGTTCAAATCTTAACTCCAAGGTGATAGTATCAAGAGGTGAGACCTAATGATTTATGTCATGAGGGTCGAACGTTCATTAATAGGACCACAGAGAGATTCCAGAGAGCTTTCTTCGGTCCTTTGTGAGGACACAGCAAAGAGTTGGCCATCTGCAACCAGAGAGTGGCCTCTCACCAGATACTGAATCAACTGGTACCTTGATCTTGGTCTTCCAGCCTCCAGAACTGTAAGAAATAAATGCTGTGTAAGTCATCCAGTCTATGATATTTTTGTAATAGCAGCTCAAAGTGACTAAGATGGTACCCAAAAATCCTGTGCCAGGGAGGAATAAAGCAAATAAAGTGCAGAAAATTAAATAAGAGGGTTAGTTTAAAAAATTCTTTTTAATTTAAAAAGTTTTTAAAAAATAAAAAAAAATTATAAAAGGGACTTCCATAATGATCCAGTGGTTAAGATTCCATGCTTCTACTTGTAGGGTGCACAGGTTGGATCCCTGGTTGGGGAACTAAGATCCTGCATGCTGCAACCAAAAAAATAAAAAATAAAAAAATAATGAAGGTCAAGATCTAAGATATTTTATTGAAGGGAGCACTGCAATGAGAAAGGAGACAAAACACATCATTTGGAGAATGGGCTCAGTAAACATTAAAGAGTCCAATGGGTCAGAGAGAGGTTTAGAAACATACAGAGGACCACAAGGTCACAGCCAATCTGCAACACTGGTCTTCTTATGAGCAAGATGAGAAGTGCGCCTTTACAGTAAAAGAAATACCAGATCTGCGTAAGCAGTGTTTTGCTTTCCTTTCCATTATTATATGGAGATTGGGAGCTTCCTTAGACTTTATTTTGGGTGATAGGGCTCTATGTCCATTGAATTCAGCTTTGATCAACATGAATGGTCCCTTCACTTTTATTTTAACCTTCTTTCTTTCATCTACTGAATGCTTCCCTCTTGGTTGCATTTGACTACAAACTTCACCCCCAGTCTCCACCTTTCCTGTGCTTGATGGTTGACTCTGGTAAATCTTACTAAATGACTGTCTGTCCTTGGCTAAAACTCCCTTGGTGAAGAAACATCATCAACGCTCAAAGTTGTCGATCTTTTCATTTTCAAATGACTTTCATTGTTAGCAAGTTCTTTCTTCTCTGGCCAAGTCACAAAAGTATGTACCAAACGATTGTGTAAGCAAGCCGCACCTCCTATAGTAACTGCACTGATCTTCACACTCACCCATTCTACACACAGGACTGCTGGGAAGTGTGGATGCCAAAAATTTACCAATGGATAATATTTCTTTCTCTTTCAATTCAAAACAGAACATTTATTCTTTCCAAATTTCAACTCTCTTTGATGGCTGGTCTCAATAAGATGCTTTTGATGACTGCATTTCTTCAGGTAATTGGAGTGTTTGTATGCTTAGTCACTCAACCATGTCCAACTCTTCGTGACCCCATGCAAGGTACATTGTTTGCAAAATGCAGCTGTAGCATTTTCAAGGAACAGGAGTGCTGGTGAGTAGGACACTAAAAAATATCTGCTACAGTCCATCCCATGCACGACCCAGACCCACTTATGCCCTGCTTGAAATTAATCTGCTCTGTTACAGATTCTACAAAGGGCCAGACTCACTCTCTTTCTCTTTATTCACATACACACATAATACATATAATTTCTAAAACAAATCTCCCTCTTCTACCACCCGTTTAAAGTGTCCTCACTCTCAGGCAGCACTTCCACTGGCCTGTTTCTTGCCTGATGTATCACAGACATGATACAAATCCTCCATGAGGATTCTCAGCCTTAAAGTGACTTGATCTTGTCAGATTATCCCCAGGGATGGAAAGTACCAAGAGTTTCCTCAATGACTCCCTTGAGTTCCAGTCATATTTCTCTCTGTCCTCTGTAGCATCAACCTCTCCTCCCATGATAAGCAGTAGAGTAACACCTTTCACTGCTTGCAGGTCTACTAGCATGAGACATTCAATGTGTCTAGACATCAACCAAAGTTGTAGGTGTAATGAATCCTCAGTTGTGTACCAGGATGGAGGGCTGTGCCGCAGCCATCCTCCTCTCGCCATTTGTCTCCACCTTATGAGTTCATTTTACCATTCTGTCAGGCTTGCATCTTCTGGCTTGCATGACATCTGTGAGATAGGGCTTTCTGCAACCAGAATAATTCCCCAGTTAGAGATCAGAAGTAAGTCGCTGGTATGTACAACCATGGAGTATGTGATGGGAGCCGACAGTGTCTGCTGCATTGACACTAAAGGGGTCTGCGATATTGTGACTTAAAATAAAAAATATATATTTGGACTTCACCCCAGTTTCTGGCACAGGGTTCCTAAAACTCTTGGAATTTCTTATGAGATGAGAGCTATAAAGGTATCTTTTGTTATGGTATTGGGTTGACTCTTGGGCCCCACCTAAGAATGGGGGCAGGTTGCCAAGAGAATCAACCACATGATTAGAAGACTGAAACTTTCCTTCCTACTCTTGACCTCCAGGAAAGGGACTGGGTTCGGAGGTTGAATCATTTAATTGATCATGTGTATGTAATGCTGCCTCCAGAAAAACCCAGAAGGAGAGGGTTTGGAGAGCTTCCAGATGGGTGGACACATGGAGATTTGGGGAGAGTGCTGATTCTGTGAGGGGCTGGGAGCTTGGAGACTTTTATCCATGCCTTGCATTTTGCCTCTATCTAGCTGCTCCTTTCATAATGGAGTGGAAATCTAGTAAGTGGCTTGCCTGGTAGCTCAGTGGTAAAGAATCCACTTGCCAATGCAGGAGATACAGGAGACGTGGGTTTGATTCCTGGGTTAGAAAAATCCTCTGGAGAAGGAAATGGCAACCCACTCCAGTTTTTTTTTTTTTTTCCTTGGGAAATCCTGTGGACAGAAGGACCTGATGGGCTGCAATACGGTCCATGGGGTTGCAAAAGAGTCAGACATGACTTAGCGACTAAACAACAAAAAATCTAGTAAGCAAATTGTTTCTCTGAGTTCTAGAGCTACTCGAGCAAATAAACTGAACCTGAGGAGGAGGTCATTGGAACCTCTGATCTATAGCCAGTTTGTCGTAAGCACAGTAATACTTTTGCCTGGTTCTGAAGAGGTAGCGGAGTGGACTGTGGGGTGGAGGCTATGGGAGGGAGGGCAATCTTACACGACTGAGCCCTTAACTTTGGAATCTGATATTGTCTCTGTATGGATAGTGTCACAATTGAGTTGAATAGACCACCCAGTTGGGGGTCCAAGAATTGCTTATTAGCTAGTGTGGGGGAAAACCCACCCGCTAGAGAGACAATAGATATGAAGCAAAGAACTGCTATGCTAAACTATGAACTATCCATTATATCACATGATTTTATCTTGATAGCCAGACTGTATTGATTTATCACTCAAAGTATTCCATCTTTTATTTTGTCCTTTCTTTTATACTGTCATTTGGACACACAAAAAAATTGTGCAAGGTAAATCTGAGGACAGAGAAAAGGAAATAAAGCAAGTCAAATATAACCTGTGTCTTCCTAATTTTTCACAATCTCTTCAATGAGGAAAGAGAAAGGCTGTTAGTTGTAAGTGTGAGCAAGACTTGAAGTCCTCAGTTACTGAGCATAACGTGTGAGTTTTCCGCAATCAAGTGGTAACAGAGAGTCGTCTGTTCAGATCCCACTTAGTCCTACTGCTTGGGTGCAAGAGGAAACTTATTTTAGCCTTCAGCCCAGATATATTGGTTAAATTATTACCATTTTAATTTAGAGGCAGCTGAGAAAATACACGCCAATTACTCCTAGTGACCACTGGATTCAAGATGTCTTTTCATTCATTAATTATTGAGGATTGGGCTTGTGTGAGAGGAGGTAATGGTGACCTCTCTCACTCTTTCTCATTTAACACCTCCTTCATAGAGGTGTTGTGAGGATTTCTGCCTGTGTGGTAATGAAGTTCAGTAGCCTGCTTTGAATGTCTCCATGGAAAAAGGTGTTATAAAATTTTAAAGCAAAAAGTATACTTCTAATAATAAGGATGTTGATCTTGAAATGCAATATGAAAACCAGGGAATGGAAATTTAAAATTTGTAATGAAATGTTCTAAAGCTGGGATCTCCTCTGACCTTGGGGGTTCGGCAGGGGTGGGCCCAGGGAAGACTTGGATGGGAGATGTTGCAGGATGTGGTGGCGGTGATTCAGTTGGTGGCCTTCGTCCATCCCAAGGTGGTCCAGAGTCAGCTCCCGGCCATGAGTTACGGAGCCTTGTGCCGCAGGAGAACCGTCTATTGGATGCAATGTAAGACTGAGGTTCTGACCACTTCTGCTCATTAAAAATTCCAGGACATTTTTATAAGGTTAAGGATGGATCCTTGTGTCCTGCAACCTGGTTCCAGTTGGGTAGCTATGTTGGCTTTGTAAATTCTAGAAATAAAATATGCGTGGAAATTTCAGGAGGATGATTAACATTTCTATGGGAAAATATTCAGATGGATTGATTCAGAATTATATCCAGAACTCTTCTTTCAGGAAGCAGCAAAACAAAATACACCTATTTGAGTGACTTTCTTATTGGGGCATAAATGTATTTATAGATGAGAGATAATTCCCTTTTTTTAATAAGCTCATAGGATTTATATCTGGTGATGAAATAACTTGTATTTTGAGGATTCTTTCCCTGGGTTTTTCTTCAGTCTCCAGAATAACTGATATTTAGAAGAGGAAATGGAATAAGTTGTATAGGAAATGATAATAATTGTTTTAATTTAAAGTAATCTGAAAGTTTTTCCTGATCTCATTTAGCTATGTGTCACCCATAATTTCACATTATAATTACAAAAATCATAGCAAGACCATACAATTTTTTTCCTAATAGTAAGTAGACCAAGATCCTTAGAAAAGACAAAAAGAAAATCAGTAAAAGATTTGGTCAGAGAGAGGAGAGTGTTTATCAGAGAAAAGTTACACATTCCTAGGTTTATCTAGAGTCACCCTTTTCTGGGATGGAAGAAGAACCACATTACTTTCTTCTACAATCACTTACTATTCTTACGAAGCTCAGAATGCCCATTTCTAGATTTCGGTTAAAGGAAATTATTGAGCCTAAGCTCTGTAGGTAATGTGCCATTTCTGTGGAAAGTTACCATAGCTCTGTGGTTCCAGCAGGATTGGGAAAAAAAAAAAAAGGCTCACAGTTTCAAGCAGAGAACAACTCAGATTAATTAACATGATACTTCCCTCTTGGTATGTGAATGTGAGATATTGATTACATTAAGAAGCCCAGATGTTGCCTTCTTTTCTGAACTCCATATTAGTGGGAGAAATAATAGACTTTAGCATTTTCCTCTTAGTATTTGAGTTTACGTTTTAAGAGTAAATAATAATTTGTAGACACTGGTTACTCTTTTTCTACAGTTTCTACAGGTGATTATTGTTTAAATGCTGAATTTTGACCCTTTGGCTATACTCTTTCAGCATAATTGTTGTTTTCAAGGCAAATAGACATTCCAGAGTCATACATAAGATTGCCCTTTGCAGGGTGGGCAGGGGCAGGGTGCAAGAATTTAACAGGCAATATAACAAATAGCCATAGATTTTATAAGATACAATACAGCTATGAGTTAGAAGAACACTGTAAATGTAAGTGAAAGTGAAAGTCTCTCAGTCATGTCCGACTCTTTGCAACCCCATGGACTATACAGTCCACGGAATTCTCCAGGCCAGAATACTGGAGTGGGTAGTCTTTCTCTTCTCCAGGGGATCTTCCCAACCCAGGGATCAAACCCAGGTCTCCCACATTGCAGGTGAATTCTGCTGCACCACAAGGGAAGCCCAAGAATATCAGAGTGGGTAGCCTATCATTCCTCTAGCAGATTTTTCTGGCTCAGTAAGGAGTGTAGAATAACTAGTTAAGTTCCGGTATTATTCAACTACATTGACTTCAAGATGAAAAATACTAATTGCTGGATCATGGCATCACCAGACATAGAATCCAGACTGAATTGTGGAGTATCTAAAGTGAGGCATCTGTGCTTATTTCTATATTTATCCAATTAGGATGCTATTATCTGCTCCATCCATTTTGTATATTTCATGACAAACAATGCTAATTATCCTTGGAAGCAAAGAATAAAAATACTAAATACTTGTAAGCATTTCTTTTTAGAATATACTGTTTTATAATTATAAAAATAGTAAATTATTATACTTTCTATTTTTTTAGTTTATAGTTTTATTTTACTTTATATTATATATAACCAGGGCTTCCTGGATGACTCAGTGGTAAAGAATCCACCTGTAATGCTAGAGACACAGGAGACACAGCTTCTATCCCTGGGTTGGGAAGATCCCCTGGAGGGGGAAATGGCAACCCATTCTAGTTTTCTTGCCTGGAAAATCCCATAGACAGAGGGGGCTAGTGGGCTACAATCCATAGGGTCGCAAAGAGTAGGACACAACTGAGAATGCACACATTGGATATATTACAATTATTTCAAAATTTAACCAAATATCAAAAGAATTTTAATGCATGAACAGTAAAACAGAGAAAACCAGTAAGATTTTTTTAAATGACATACCTAAGCACACAAAAAATAATAGTGATTCTCCTTTAAGTAGTATCAGAGAAAATGCAGCATATACATTTTTCTTATATTCATTTACAGTTGTGAGATATAATGTAGAGAGATTTATGTACCCATTACTCAATTCCCCCAATGGTAACATCTTGAAAAAGTATAAGACAAATTCACAAGCAGGATATTGGCCTTGACACAGTTAAGATATAGAGCAGATTCAGCTCAGGGACCCCTCTAAGGCTCTTTTGTAGCCACATACACTTTTCCCACTCAGCCCACTCCCTGACCTCTGCCAACCACTCATCTGTTCTCCATTTTGATAGTTTCTTTCATTTCAAGAATGTTACATAAGACAGATCATATCATGTAACTTTCGGGAATTGACTTCTTTTACTCAGCATAATTCCCTGGGGATTTATCTACATATTTTTAATTTTTTTATCCACGCTATTTTACCCAGGTGATCCTTGTTTTCAACTAATATACACAATGAAAGAATCATTGTACAGAGTGGAAAGGCTGCATCTTGCTGTCGTTTATTTTTTTTTAAACACTGAGAGTTTAAGGAACTAGTATTCAAAATACTAGTTTGGTATGCCCATTCAATGGGATATTATTCGATCACAAAAAATAAGTACTGACACCTGCTACAGAATGGATGAACCTTGAAAACATGCTAAGTGAAAGAAGTCAGACAAAAAAGATGACATATTATACGATTTCATTTATATGAAACGTTCAGAATAGACAGAAATCCATAGAGACAGAAAGTAAATTAGCAGTTGCTGGGGCTGGGGAAGGAGGGAATAAAGAGTGGCAATAAATGGGAATAGAATTTCTTTGGGGGATTAGATAGCAGTGATGATTGTACAACTTTTTGAATCCACTAAAAACCATGGAACTGTATACTTTAAATAGGTAAATTTTATGGTGTGTGAATTATATCCCAATTAAAAATCAAAAAGTAGTGGGATATTCCCTCTTTGGAAATTTTCAGATTGTTACAATTTTGATTAGGTGAGAGACAGATGGTGACCTCTAAATTCTTAGATTACATTAGAGGATGAAAAAAAAGTGAAAGTGTTAAGTCGCTCAGTAGTGTCTGACACTTTATGGCCCCATGGACTGTAGCCTGCCAGGCTCCTCTGTCTGTGGAATTCTCTAGGCAAGAACACTGGAGTGGGGAGCCATTTCCCTCTTCAGGGCATCTTCCCAACCCAGGGATCGAACCCAGATTTCTTGCATTGCAGACAGATTCTTTACATTCTGAGCCACCAGGGAAGTCCTTATTAGTATTAATTCATAACAAGCCCTGAGATCAAGAATCTGGAGATCTGAGTTCTTTGTCTTTGATATTTTATTAACTGGAGCAAATCTCAGTTTTTCTGGGTTCTAGTTCCCTCTTGTGTAAAATAGGGATGGTAATATAAGCTTTACTAACACATACATTGTGAAGATTAATTAAGATAATAAATATAAAATTACTTTAAAAACTGAAGAGCACAGTATAGGTGTTATATTAGCATATTTCCAGAATTGCATAATTTAATCTTTTATGATGGAGTTTTAGATTTACTTTATAATTTTATTCTATTTTTAATTATGCTTTCTCCTTAAGTTGGTTGTAAAGGAAAAGAGAGTAGCTTGATGGATTATTCAGGTAAGATTTTCAATTAGTTAATTATCTCTATTCTTTCTCTTTATCTCTCATTCCATCAGTCACCTAATTCTAGACATTTGACTGATTATAATTTTCCCTGATGGCTCAGTGGTAGATAATCTGCCAGTGCAGGAGATGCCAGTTCAATCCCTGGGTCAGGAAGGTCCCCTGGAAAAGGAAATAGCAACCCACTCCAGTAATCCTGCCTGGAGAATGCCATGGATAGAGGAGTCCATGGAGGTGCAAAGAGTCAGGCAGGACTTAATGAAGGACTGAGCATGTCAGTTTCCCCCCCAAGTGATAAGGAAGCTCAAAGTGCTTTGTTAACCTTTAAAAATACTGGTAGATTTCATATAAAAGAGGATTAAGCTTACAGGCCACAGATGTTTCTGAGCTATATGTAATTTTTGTCCTGGTATTTGACTATCACATGAACAAAAATGTGGGGGTTAGTATGACTTTTGTTGTCATCGTTGTTTAGTCGCTAAGTCATATCCTACCCTTTTGAGACTCCATGGACTGTATTATGCCAGGTTCCTCCACCCGTGGGATTTCCCAGGCAAGAACACTGGAGTGGGTTGCCATTTCCTTCTCCAGGGGATATAACTTCTGAGGGTAAATTAAAAAGTAACTTTAAAATTCAGTGATATTGGAACATCAAAAGAAATAGCCTATACTTACATTTTCCTTTCTATCAAGCAACCCTCAAATTTTTCTCTATAAATATTCTCTACTGGAAAGCACAGATCATGCTTAAGTCCTCCATTTTATAATGGTCTACATATCAGTACCGGCTATAGAACTGAGGTATTTGCTTATGAAGTTAGAGCTGAGTCTTGGACAATTTATTGGTCATTTACTTGGCAGGCACTATATTTCCTTCCTTCTACCTCTCCCCAAGAAGAAGTTTTTTTTTTTTTCTTTTTCATACTGTTACACATTCCTTTTACATTTTAAGCAAAATTCATTATTCTTCATAAAATAGTATTATTCTTAGGCTTTTGCCAACATATTGCTTTATTTTGAAATGAGGGTTATTTTTAAATAATTATTACTGAACAGAAAGCAGTTCACATTCACTCCTTTCCTTCTACCACCATTTACTTCCACAGATACAACTGAAAATTACTATTCATGATAATGGGCCTGAGACACCACAAGATTTTGAATCGGCAAACAAAGGTTCAATTAAATTTGTTTTGCCTATGATACTAAAGCAGAGAAATGAAACAATCTATTTTAATAAATCTCTTTAATAATATAAGCAGTCTTAAAGCTCTAAAACTCGTATTATCCATATTTGCTATCTGTAAAAAAAAGATATACAATAAATGTATTCACACTCTTTTGCTTAACTCAGGTATTCTGTACACTGTGAGTTCCTTCTTCCTTAATAATCTTGTAATCTACTAAGATTGAGACATGGAGGGTACAAAGAATGCTGTAAATGAAAGCTCAAGTTTCCCCCTTTGAATAGAACATCACCTTTTGATATATATGTAAAAGATAAGACTCAATGAGGGAAAAGTATGCTGATTTCACACACACACAATTTATCATTATTTTTAAAGCTCTAACAGAATATATATTTTCATTTTTATATACTAATTCACTTTCCAAAGTGTGATAGAACTTGCATGTCTAGAACAAAGAGTTACTGATGTTACTGATCAGTTACTAATGTGAGCAACCAGGGTAACAAATGTGGACCTGATGGATAATGGATACCCACCAATGAATGGTAGGAAAGATTTGGATTCTAGGCCTAACCATGATCGCATCTATTTATAAATCAAACATAGTGTGTCTCATTGCCAAATTTTACAACTAGATCAAGATCATGGATTTGTGTTGCAGACCAACTGAGGGAATTTATGGGGAAGTGATATGAAAGATATCTTAAAACTTGTGACTCTTGTAGTTGACAAGCTACTGAGATCTTTGGATTTACCCTGTGTTTAACAGCCTTCATAAAGAATACAACTGAATTACACATTTTATTAGTGCATGAATTACTAGATGTCTCATAAATTCCCAGCTAATGTGCCAAAGTTTAGAGGTATGCCTGAGATTTTAATCTCTCAGGATCCAGGCCTGAAGTCTTTGTCTGCAAAAAGCTTTGTTCCTTTAATCCAACGTGACAACAAAATGTTATCGTTTTCTGCATGTGCTCCCATGTGAACAAGGTTGGGAATCCCTGTACTGAAAGCTCTCTGATTTCCTTAATGATTTGTTTAGAAAAGGTTGAGCCAGCCTTTAACACCCAAAATGTGATGTCAGAAAGCCCAACTCTCCGACATTGGGGAGGCAAAGGATACAGAAGCTGAAGTGAACTGTCCCAGTGGTTTGTGCTGTGGACAGTCTGACTCCCTGAATAAGTGTTGTGGAGGAAACCTGTTCTTACATCTTGCTTTCACTCTTTAGGGATTTTACACCAATTCACTATTGTACATCCAAAGAGGTTACTTAAAACCTTTGGGAAAGAAAAAGAGGGGCAACATTCCACAGAGCAGGAGGGAAAATGTTGAGTAACTTATCAAGCAGATTTTTAAAAAGTAACTTTCTGTGAAAAGCATTGCTTGCATGATTTTGCCTATGAGTCTCATTTGGACGTCTAATGGGGTTTCCCTGATACCTCAGTTGGTAAAGAATCCGCCTGCAATGCCCAAGACCCTGGTTTGATTTCTGGGTAGGGAAGCGCTGCTGAAGAAGAGATAGGCTACCCACTCCAGTATTCTTGGGTTTCCCTTAGTGGTGCAGCTGATAAAGAATCCACCTGCAGTGCAGGAAACTTGGGCTCGATCCCTGGGTTGGATCCCCTGGAGAAGAGAAAGGCTATCCACTCTAGTGTTCTGGCCTGGAGAATTCCATGGACTGTATAGAGTCGGACATGACTGAGCGACTTTAACTTTCTAATTGGAACAACCAAATCTTCAATGTAGAGTTTGAAGCATCTGCCCACTTGAGCATTAATATGTAATTGCATCCCCAAAACTCAATTTTCTACATTTTTCCCTAACTGGATGTGGAATGATGTGTTAATAAGGCCTCTTTTTCCAAATTGTTTTAATTTTTAAACTTAAATTCAGCCACTCAAGAAGTGTTAACTGGAGTAGTTAGGTTACAATGTGAGCTATGACTCTTTAGGTAGTAATTGATATTCAGAAAACTCCTGGCTCTGGATTTCTCATCTGACTTGCAACCAAAAGCATGTATTTAAATGACTTTTCCCCATGCCTGTCAGAAACCTGCTGTAAATGATGGACATGTCATCTGAGAAGCAGTACAAAGTTTTCAGAACATTGGCTATTACATGTTTCTCTTCTAAATGAGTGATTTACTGAGCAATTTTGAAAAAGCAACTTTCTGTTGAAAGCACTTGCTTGCATGATTTTGCCTATGGGTCCAATCTGGGCAACCAAATCTTCAATGCAGATCTTGAGGCATCTACCCACTTGAGCATTTATATGTAAAAGTATATGGAGATTGTCTTTAACAACAACAATGAACAAGAAAAAAATAAATGAACAAGAACATTTTGGGTAGTAATAAGTCCTACAAATAAAACAAGACAGGTCAGTGTGAAAGTGACTGAAAAATGTGCGTGTGCAAACGGAGTCCCAAGACATTTTAAGATGGTTGGGGAAAAAACCTTTCTAAGCAGTCAATATTTGAGGTGAGAACTGACAGGGCAGAAAGAGCCAGTTCTGTGAACATCTGTAGATGCCAAGGTCCTGATTTGACATGACAAAGAACAGCAAGATAGTTTGAGGAGCAAGAGATGTACTCTCCTTCAGAGGCCACTAGCCACATGAGGCAATTAAAATTAAATACAAAAATTCAGTTTCTCAGTGGACAGTTAAATACAAAAAAACCATAGCTCAGTCGAGAAAGAATCTGCCTGAAATGCAGGAGACCTGGGTTCCATCCCTGGGTCAGGAAGATCCCCTGGAGAAGGAAATGGCCACTCACTCCAATATTCTTGCCTGGAAAATCCTATGGACAGAGGGAGTCCGTTGGGGTACAGGCCATGGGATTGCAAGAGTCGGACATGACTTAGTGACTAAACCACCACCACAGTGGCACTAAACATGTTTCAAGGGCTCAATGGCTACCCATGGTTAGTGGTTACCATACTTGAAGTGCAGAGAATTTTTTATCATAGAAGAAATTATTAATGGACAGTGTTGCAGAGTGACGTAAAGCTGGAGTAGGACAAGAGGTCACAGAGAGTATCTTGGAAAGATCATAAAGGTCCTTGCAGGCTATTGGGGAATTTTGGATTCTGCAAGTTCAATGGAAGCCTTTGGATGCTTTTAAGGAGGGAGTGACATCATCGAATTTAAATGTGACATCATTGGATCACTCTGGCTATTGTGTAGAAAATGAATGGTAGAAGAGCATCACCAACTTATAGCAGCTGTCCAGACCAGGGATGATGGTGGGTCTTGAGTTGGTTATCAAAGAGGGATGGTGAAAAGTTAATGGATTCGGGTTGTGCTTTAGAAATAGAATCAAGTGCACTTGCTAATAGACAAGAACAAGGGCAAGATAAACAGAGGAAAGAATAGAGGGTAATACCCTCTTTAGAGGTGTGAGAACTAGCTAGGTGGTAATAATTTTTTCTTGGGGTAGGGGAGGATTGAGAAGAAACAGGCTGGGTGTCTGGGGATTGGTAATAGAAGGATAGGGTAGGGAGGGACCTGAAAGTTAAGAATTGTGTTTTGGATGGTGGTGGTTTAGTTGCTAAGTTGTGTTTGACTCTTGCGACCCCAGGGACAGTAGCCTGCCAGGCTCCTCTGGCCATAGCTTTTCATATTTTAGTTACCAATTGGATATATGTACACAGAGGTCACATGTGTTGTGGAGAATGAGTGAACCCATACTGTGGGGTGTAAACTGTTAAATTTAAAAGAATTCCCTTAATGATAACTATATCTGGCAAAATGCAAGTGATATGCAGTGGGGTTAATTTCTAAATCTTCTTCACAAAGTACTCATGGAAACATCCCTGACTTTGGCTAAGTGGAGAGTTTTAGTGAGTCTTTTGAATATTTCTTTCAATTTTCCATATTCTCTTTCTCTGTGTACCACATTTTCATGATCCTTTGGCTGTATTGTCACCTTCTTGAATGAGAACCCATCACTAAGGGAACATTTCATGCAAAGATGGGCACAATAAAGGACAGAATTAGTATGGACCTAAAAGAAGCAGAAGATATTAAGAAGAGGTGGCAAGAATACACAGAAGAACTATACAAAAAAGATCTTCATGATCCAGATAATCATGATGGTGTGATCACTCACCTAGAGCCAGACACCCTGGAGTGTGAAGTCAAGTGGGCCTTAGGAAGCATCACTACAAACAAAGCTAGTGGAGGTGATGGAATTCCAGTTGAGCTATTTCAAATCCTGAAAGATGATGCTGTGAAAGTGATGCACTCAATATGCCAGCAAATTTGGAAAACTCAGCAGTGCCCACAGGACTGGAAATGTCAGTTTTCATTCCAATCTCAAAGAAAGGAAATGTCAAAGAATGCTCAAACTACTGTACAATTGCACTCATCTCACATGTTAGTAAAGTAGTGCTCAAAATTCTCCAAGTCAGGCTTCAACAGTACGCGAACCGTGAACTTCCAGATGTTCAAGCTGGATTTAGAAAAGGCAGAGGAAAGAGAGATCAAATTGTCAACATCTGTTGAATCATTGAAAAAGTAAAAGAGTTCCAGGAAAACATCTACTTCTGCTTTATTGACTATGCCAAAGCCTTTGACTGTGTGGATCACAAACTGTGGAAAATTCTGAAAGAGATGGAACTACCAGACCACCTGACCTGCCTCCTGAGAAACCTGTATGCAGGTCAGGAAACAATTAGAACTGGACATGGAACAACAGACTGGTTCCAAATAGGGAAAGGAGTACATCAAGGCTGTATATTGTCACCCTGCTTATTTAACTTATATGCAGAGTACATCATGAGAAACGCTGGGCTGGATGAAGCACAAGCTGGAATCAAGATTGCCAGGAGGAATATCAATAACCTCATAAAAGCAGATGACACCACCCTTATGGCAGAAATTGAAGAAGAACTAAAGAGCCTCTTGATGAAAGAGAAAGAGGAGAGTGAAAATGTCGGCTTAAAACTCAACATTCAAAAAACTAACATCATGGCATCTGGTCCCATCACTTCATGGAAAATAGATGGGGAAACAGTGGAAACAGTGGCTGACTTCATTTTGGGGGGCTCCAAAATCACTGCAGATGGCGATTGCAGCCATGAAATTAAAAGATGCTTGCTCCTTGGAAGAAAAGTTATGACTAACCTAGAAAGCATATTAAAAAGCAGAGCCATTACTTTGCCAAAAAAGGTCTGTCTAATCAAAGCTATGGTTTTTCCAGTCATCATGGGTAGATGTGAGAGTTGAACTATAAAGACAACTAAGAGATGAATTGATGCTTTTGGACTGTGGTGTTGGAGAAGACTCTTGAGAGTCCCTTGGACTGCAAGGAGATCCAACCAGTCCATCCTAAAGGAAATCAGTCCTGAATATTCATTGGAAGGACTGATGCTGAAGCTGAAACTCCAATACTTTGGCCAGCTGATGTGAAGCGTTGACTCACTTGAAAAAACCCTGATGCTGTGAAAGATTGAAGGCGGTAGTAGAAGGGGACGACAGAGGATGAGATGGTTGGATGGCATCACCGACTCAATGGACATGAGTTTGAGTAAACTCTGAGAGTTGGCAATGGACAGGGAGACCTGGCATGCTGCAGTCCATGGGGTTGCAAAGAGTTGGTCATGACTGAGCAACTGAACTGTCTGGAGAAAATGGGCAACTTTTATTTCTATGTGGTTGCTCAATGTCCACTTTATATGTTGGGTTTGGAGAGGGAGGCCTGGCATGCTGCGGTTCATGGGGTCTCAAAGAGTCGGACACGACTCAGCAACTGAACTGAACTGAATTATGTTACGTTCAGTGCTAGACACTTCTTTCAGGTAGTATAGCTCTGCAACTTTCTGCATCTACCTAAGAAGAAGATTTTATTGTTTTCATTTCCCTGCCTCCAGATTCTGGATGGTAATGCCAGGAGAGGTGGAATCTAGCTTCTTTTCTTTTGGTAGAAAAAATAACTTTCTGGTTGTGAGGCTTATTGAGAATTGGGAGAAACCAGGACACTGCCTCCATAAAACAATTGAACATTTCAAGAATGCAATTAACATACAGACCCAATGTTTCTGTTTTGCTGCCATTAACAGATGCCATTCTTATGTTCTTCTGCTCACAATGTTGCTTTGATATCCACATTCCATCTCTTAAAACTTCAGTTTTTATGGTGATTTATTATTTTTTTCCTAAAGAACTGAGACACTTGTGGCGGTAGAGTACAGGGAAAAATGGAAATACTCTAAAATTCTCACTATTCCTTTCTTGCTAATCTTGATATATACCCGGATCTTGACAGGTTTTCATTTTAATATGCTCTTCTTGATGGCAGTGGATATCATCACAATATTCCAATCAAGGCTTTTCACTCAAATGTTTCAGGTAGGCTCTGGCATATGACTCATATGTCTAAAAAAGAAAACTCAAAAGGCAGGCTAGGGGCTCATTTGTCTTTGGCAAAGAGATCGCTACTCCTGTTTAATTATTAAACAGATGGTGCCCACTGCCATTGACTAGCTGCCCAACTTGTTTTCCATGTGGTAACACAGTTCTGGACATCTGATGGAGAGAAGCTGTATTGTCACAGTTCCTCATATCCACTTACACCCTGATCTAAGTATTAACATCTGCCCCAAACTAAAGCAGGCTGTTTCCAACAAAGTCAAGCTTACGTCTTAAGCTATCTTCTCCCCTGTCTCACGAATTTTCTTTTTCGGGTATCTTCTTTGCCTTTTCTTTAGATTGCTTCATCTCTACACATAAAATACAATAGCATATTAAGTCACTTGGGCTTCGCTGGTGACTCAGACATTAAAGAATCTGCCCGCAATGCAAGAGATGCAGTTTCCATTCCTGGGTTAGGAAGATCCCCTGGAGAAGGGAATGGCTACCCACTCCAGTATTCTTGCCTGGAGAATTCCACAGACAGAGGAGCCTGGTGGGCTACAGACCATGGGGTCACAAAGAGTTGGAGATGACTGAGCAACTAACTTTCACTTTTTTTTCACTTTCATTGAGCCAATTATCCAGATACTCCAGGTTCTAAACACACTTTACCCTGGAATGTTCAGATAATTAAGACAAAATTAGATTATCTTTATTATTATTAGTGAGGGCAAATTACATTTAAGGTTCAGTTCAGTTGCTCAGTCATGTCCGACTCTTTGCGACCCCAAGAATCTCAGCATGCCAGGCCTCCCTGTCCATCACCAACTCCCAGAGTCCACCCAAACCCATGCCCATTGAGTCGGTGATGCCATCCAGCCATCTCATCCTCTGTCGTCCTCTTCTCCTCCTGCCCCCAATCCCTCCCAGGATCAGGGTCTTTTCCAATGAGTCAACTCTTCACATGAGGTGGCCAAAGTACTGGAGTTTTAGTTTCAGCATCGGTCCTTCCAATGAACACCCTAGGACTGATCTCCTTTAGGATGGACTGGCTGGATCTCCTTGAAGTCCAAGGGACTCTCAAGAGTCTTCTCCAACACCACAGTTCAAAAGCAAAGATTCTTCTGTGCTCAGCTTTCTTCACAGTCCAACTCTCACATCCATACATGACCACTGGCAAATGCCATATTAAAAATGAACAAGAGTGAGCTGGTCTTGTGTTCAATATTTTAAAAAAACCAACTTCCCACACTGATGGACTTTTTAAAAGATACTATTTTTTTTTTTATAATCTGCCAAAACAGTTGGCTTAAAATTTTTTAGTTTCTCAAATTCAACATTATACAGTGTAGGAAAGTGCAGCCCATAAACATGAATAACTAGGGTCCTGATTTTTTTTCTCACAAGGCTTTTTCATAGTAGACTCTTTCACCATAGGCAGTCTTTTAAGATCTTTCCTAGTGTTAATCTACCTCCTCTTATCACCCTCTCCTCGTCCAGACCGACTTTGAGATTTTTAAAATATTTCTGATTGGTTGAGCTTCCTAGCTTTGTACATTTCTCTGAGGCTAGGGCCACTTAATGTAATTTAACATCCATCATCAACAACTGTTGACTAATACTCTCATACACTGTATTTTTTTAAGTAACAACAACAATAATAATGCTATTCGGGTCTAGGTAACTTGTTGAGATTTTCCATTGTTTGGACCGACAGGAAAGGCTAGGTTCTCTGTCGAAACAGACCTTCCAGCAGGAGCAGTTAAGGCCTTACAATGCCACCTGACGCTGGTTTGCAGTTGGACCTGACTTGAGTCTATAAGTATCTTTGAATCACTCAGACAGTAGATGTGGCTGTCATTTTTCAGGACAGTGGGAAGTCTGCGGACTCCCCTCTCGAGCTAAGTATCCAAGCACCATCCTTTTTTCACTCTAACGTCCTGGGCAGCTCTTGTTAGGGCCAGCCTGAGACCCTGGAGCCCCGAGAGGCTGCGAGCCCAGCGGTGGACGGGTCTAAGCCACTCCTTCCCCAGGATGCTGGCAGCGCAGCCCGGCTCTGATCCGGGGAAAGAAGCTCGAGCTACGAAGAGCGCCTCCTCCGGGGAGGGGCGGGAGCAGGGCTGGGAACGCTTTCCTAGGGAGTTGCCTTAAAGAAAGCCAGCGGGATTGCAGATCACTCCAGCTGCCTGCTTTTTTATACAGTTTTAATCAGTCGTCTCCACTCTCCTCCCTTCTGCAAAATTGCAAATCACCAACAACTTCGCACCAAAAAGAAGGAAAAAAAAAATTGTAAATCTCCTTCTCCTTTCTCGCCCTCCCTTCCCTCCCACCCTCCCTTCCTCTCCAGCTCGCTCGCCCTCCCTCCCTTCCCTTGCGGCAGCCGCTCGTCTCTCCGACTGGGTGTCTCTCCAACGGGACTTAACAACTTCTTGGTTATTTCTCAGCCCCCTTTCCGTTTTCGCCACCTTTTGCCATGAACTGGACCGACAGACGCAGGGAAAGCTGTGCTTTCTGCCCCAGGGAATGGCGGTTCGCTTCCTGGGGCCGGGTCGGGGAGGATCGGCCGAGGAGAAAGAAAGAGTGATGGAGAAAGAGCTGCATTAAGGAGAGGAAGGGGGACCTCCGTCGGCTGCGGACCCCTAGCGTGCAGCAGCGCCCAGGATGGCTGCGAGCTTGCTTCGCGTCCCCGACTCCAGCTGCGACCCCCGCACGCCGGACGCCTCGGGCGATCTTTAAAATCCTGAAGTCGGGAGAGACCCCGGAGGACCGAAGTCGGGGGTGGGGGTGGAGCGGAGAATGCTGCAAAGCTTTTCCAAGAGAGAAAAAGAGGAAGTCTGATCGCTTCTGCCTGTGCTAGCTTTTCACTGGAAGGCGTCTCTTTGGAGCATCGAGCCTTCTCCAGGAGTTATTCGAAAGCTGAAACTTTCAGTGCTCGCGGGCCTGGGAGCAGCAGGGATTCCGAGGGTGGGATTGCGAGAAGAGCGGGCGTGAGCGCGCGCCTGTGTGTGGGGGTGTGTGTGTGTGCGTGTGGCGGGGTGGGGGCGTCGGGGGGGCCCTCGGGGACTCCGCGAAGAGGGCGCACCATGGCCGTGCCGGGCGAGGCCGCCCGAGTCGGGGCCACGCCGGGCAACCGGGAGGCGAGGCCGGCCCCAGCGGCGGGCCCCGCATCGCCCCGGGACGTGGGCTGCCGAGGCTGCTGGGGCGCCCGGGTGCTGCGGCCGCTCCGGCGCTCGCGGAAACTTTCCTCGGCGCTGTGCGCGGGCTCCCTGTCCTTTCTGCTGGCTCTGCTGGTGAGGCTGGTCCGCGGGGAGATCGGCTGTGACCTGGAGCGGAGTAAGGAGGCGGCGGCGGCAGAGGAGGAGGAAGCCGCCCAGGCAGCAGGAGGGGGCGTCTTCCCGGGGCCTCGGGGAGGTGCTCCCGGGGGCGGCGCGCCGCTCGGCCCCTGGCTGCAGCCCTCCGCGCTGCTCTTCAGTCTCCTGTGTGCCTTCTTCTGGATGGGCTTGTACCTCCTGCGCGCCGGGGTGCGCCTGCCTCTGGCCGTCGCGCTGCTGGCAGTCTGCTGCGGGGGGGAAGCGCTCGTCCAGATTGGGCTGGGCGTCGGGGAGGATCACTTACTCTCGCTCCCCGCCGCGGGGGTGGTGCTCAGCTGCTTGGCCGCCGCGACATGGCTGGTGCTGAGGCTGAGGCTGGGCGTCCTCATGATCGCCTTGACTAGCGCGGTCAGGACCGTGGCCCTCATTTCCTTAGAGAGGTTCAAGGTTGCCTGGAGACCTTACCTGGCGTACTTGGCCGGCGTGCTGGGAATCCTCCTGGCCAGGTACGTGGAGCAGATCTTGCCGCAGTACTCGGGGGCGGCTCCGAGGGAGCATTTCGGGTCCCAGCTGATTGCTGGGACCAAGGAAGAGATCTCGGTGTTTAAGAGGAGGAGGCGGTCCAGCTCCGTGGTGTCCGCCGAGATGTCCGGCTGCAGCAGCAAGTCCCATCGGAGGACCTCCCTGCCCTGCATCCCCCGGGAACAGGTAAGGACCTGCAGCCCCCCTCTCACTCGCCTCTCGGGAAAACTTGAAAGCTTTCGGGATCCGCCACAAAGTGGAGGGAATTGGAGCGCTGGGAACAGAAGGAAAAGACAGCCCAGCAAAGTGCCCTAACTTCAGACTTGGAAACCAGCGAGTTTTTCTCGCCCTCTCGCACAATATTTTATAACCTGAACAACAGGAACACGAATAAGTAATAAAACTAGATGGTCTTTGCAGGGTCTTTCACAGCTGAGCCAACTTTTAGATGTGCTACACCTGGCGGATGACTTGTCTATACGTTTAAGTGCTCTCATGGTTTCCTCTTTTAGCAGAAATGTTCGAATTAAGGTTTTTTTTGTTTTTTTTTTTTGTTTTTTTAAGTGGGTGATTTTGAAAACGAGGATTTTGCTAGATTTCTTTCTGTTTCTTTTTTATAGAATTTCTTTCTGTTTCTTTTCATAAAATTTCTTTCTTCTAAGGAGACAGGTAAACATTTATGAAAGTCAGTAAAAAGTATTCTAGAGTTGAAGCAAGGAGTGCTTGAAGGTGAGGCGCTGGTATATTCTCGTTTTGCAGTAAGTTTTACTTGAAGAGGCTGAGTTTGGTGGTGCCCAGTTTGCTTTTTAAAATGTAATTTGGGGACATACATTATTCCATGCTGATGTGTTTTGTATTATAACCATAAACTTCAATTTGGGGAACAATATGTCTGAACTTCAGAATTTGTCAGAATCGTGAACTGCGCTGTTAGTGTCAACTTGAAACAAATTTCTCTTGAGTACCTACATACTTAGTGAATATTTAGCAATTCAAGTGGATTTATACAGGAAATAATAATTCAGGAAACTATTTCTAAATTGCTGGTAATATAAATCTTTCAGAGAGGAGGAGGAGGAATCTAGAATTATGAGTGAGGTTATCTCAGATAATGTTTAGTGAATTTGGGGGACTTATTTCCTTATTATCATTGTTTTGAGATCATGGAATACAGTTGCTATAAAGGGTGTAAAAGAACAAACCCCTCTTTTAAAAGCAGATTGTATCTGAGGAGAACTTCAGTGTTCACCTCTCTGCTTCAAGCTGATTTGACACTTGGGGGAGGAGGTGGTAGAGAGCTGGTTAAGTATAGCAAGTGGAAATTTACACTTTTCTCTTTTAAGTTTATGCCTACCTGTGGTACTATGAGGGGACAACTTTAGGGAGTGAGAGAATACCCTAAGACGTAGTAAGCTTTTTCTCTTTAGGTTATTCTGTGGATAATCATTTGGGTATTTCTAAGAAATAGCAGTCACCATATGGTGTGATGACCAGTTTTTTCTCAAATGGAGTTAATTACATAGAATGTGGTTGTTTGACATTATTTAGCAGAATGGATGACAATATTGTAGTCTCTGTGTTTATTTTAAAACAAATGTACTTATTTAGCTTTCCCTTTAGATAAAGCAAATATTTCTTGGGTTTAGCTTACTCTAAGGGTGAAGTTAAAAACAGGCCACTGACTGATACTTAGTTTTGGTAGAAATCTGGACATCACCAGAATAATGTAAGCTCTCTATAAGCCAATTGGAGGAAAACACATTTTAATTTCTTTTTAAAGTCACTGATAGAACATCTTTTAAATGAAAACACTGCTGGTTTAAATGTATTTCAAATTCACTTTTCTTTAACTTACAGGGAAATGTGACCTGATCATTGCAAAATTGAAACTTAATTTCTAAGGCAAATTTGTGAGTTAAGCATAACTAACTTGACTCCAAATTCATATCATTTAACCTCTGAAATTCTATTTCTGAAATTTCTTATTAACATTTAAGAGTTAAGGGTGGATTTAAGATGAGAAGCTGTTTAGGGGAATTAACCAGCAGTGTTAATTAACCCATAGATTTTTATTGGTTTTCTCTGGTTTGAATTGACAAATGGATGATTTGAATAGCCTGCAGACTTCTAAGAAAATTACTGAGCTTTGAATTTTCACATGTTTTGCAGATGAATGTGGTCGATCATGTATATTCATAATATATTTTGATCAGTTTCTTTGGTTGCCTTTTTTTTTTTTAAAGGCTGTGTTTATGAAGACTCTCCTAAAATGAGAGACTATCTCTTATGGTTGATGGGAAAGCAAGGTGACATTTAGCAGAAATTTATTTACTTGAATTTTTAATGAGGGCATGGATAAGTGTGTGCATGTTACTTAAGGCTAGTTTTTATATATGACCCTTTAAAGCTGTTGCTGAGCATAATTGTGGGGGGTGGGTGGGAACTGACAATGCACTAGGATCTTATAAGACAGGGCAATATCTCATACGTTAGCCTAACTGTGTGAAAAGTTCAGGAGCTATATAGTAAATGGCTTATCTGTTTTATCACAAGGAAGCAAACTTCTGATTAAGGGTGCAAAGTGTACCACTGTCATCCGCATGCTTTATGAAATCAAGAATCAAAATAATTATAAAACACATGTATAATACGGCCCTGAATGCTACCCGATTAGGAGTTCTTCTCTGAAAGAATGTCTACTCTTTAAGACAGTCCTCAGGCAACAAGTGAATTTCAAGTAGAGGTGTAAGAACATAAAACACAGAGAAGCTGGCAGAGTCCTCTGGAGAATTTCATTTGGACTTTGCTCATTGTGAGGTTTAAAGGTGAGAGAATTCCAACCTTTTCTTCTCCGTGTGAGTGATAGCGGCCACTAGCTTAGGAGCTATCTCTCGGCAATGACTCAGTTCTGAAAGGTCAAGGAGAATAGATGATAAAATTGTCATAAGGCAAACCAAATGACAGAATTCCCTCCCTCCCTGCCTGCCTTCTCCCCTTCCCCATCATGAAGACAACAGATCAACTATTACATACAGAACTGAGTTTTGCAGCATTGATCATAAGTACAGCTTCAGCCAAAGAAAGGAGATCGATCTAGTCTTCAGTCTCAGAATTAATGGGACACTGGGTGTATTTGTGAGATGCGAATGAAGGAGTAGGCTCTCAGGAAAGAACAGAGTTGGTAACATTTGCCTGGCTTTTAAGTCACTTCTACTGACCCAGCAGGTTCAAGATTTTGTAGATCAGTGAGTCAAACTGTACTTTTTTGGTTAAGAAGGCAGATGATTCCATTAAGGTGTATGTATCTTTCTTAAGTGGATGTTTATATCCCTGAGCAGGTATCATCCTGCCTTCCAAACACTAAGGTTCTTAGAATTTCTTGAATTATTAGAAATTATGCATGATTACTAAATATGTTATTTTTCAACATAAAATTTTAATTCAGCACTTGTAACACTTGGATATTGTATTTGAAAGGGTATCTCTTTTCTTGATACTCAAAATAATTGGCTGGCTCTTTCCCTCTAATTACTGGGAGCACCTTACACATTGATTTTTGAAAGAAGTCAAACCAATGCAATTTTATTTTAATTACATGTTGAGAAGGATTTAATATCTTTGCCTACAGTTTCACATAAAATAAACACAAGCTGTATGCCTCTCACCATTAATACTTTTGTACCAGTTCATGACAAAATTCTTTGTGGTGGGTATACTCTCAGTCAGAAATGTACAGCTGTATACTTCATTTTGTGAGATTAAAAATCAAAATATTTTCACACTATACATAGGGCCTTAAGGCTGTTAATTAAACATCTTTAGCAAAAAGATCTTTAGCATGTTTTATAGGAATATAATAGTTGTTATAAGAGTCTAGTGGTTATCAAAAGTAGAATCACATTTTTCATTACTGATATAAGAAAGATATTTACAAGCAAAAAAAGCCAAAAACAGAAACAGCAAAGCAAAAAGAGTAGGATACAGCAGTAGGTGTAGTTTTCGATGGTAGGCTGCCTTACATCTTTGGTAAAAAGTACAACTTTCTTGCATTTACTGTGTATTTTTAAAATACAGAAGTATTTCTTCTGAAATATAGAATGAATTGTTCTTTAAACTCCTAAATATATTTCAGGATAACAGAACATATTTCTCAAATTTAATAAATTTCAGAAATAATCATAAGTTTTAAATCCAATTGTAGCTTCTATCACATTTCAGGAGTATAACTTGGCATATGGCAATATAAAGAACAATATTGATTATTTATGACCTGCTGACAGAATTAAAATTAATTAATGCCAACTTCTGAAAACCCTAAAAAGGAAAAACAAGATTTTCTCATCCCTTGGGAAAGGTGAGGGCAGAAAATTTTTTGGTGTGTAGGGACAAAATTGTGATTTTACTTTTTGGATATAGATATTTAAAGCATACTGGAAAAAGTGTTTTAACGGACAGAAATAGTCAGTGAATCTATATAAATTTACAGAGGTTGGAAGGAGGCAAACAGTAATTTCACTCTTTCTGTATTGAGTCTAAAGTGTAAAAAAGTTAAAACTGTAGAACTGAAAGAAATGCTGTGTATGCTGGGCTGTCATGTTAATTAAATAAACAACCAGAACAGTGACTCTGTGTATGAAATACATTTTGAAAAGTCTAGGGGGAGGGGGCTCAGGCAGGCAAGGCTGAGTGACACTGGCATGAAAAACATTCATTATATCTGTAGTGACATTTGTGTGAATTTGCTGTTCTCTGTTAGGAAATACAGCTCTGAGAAGAATCTCTTCAGGACTCTAGGTGAATAAAAGTCTTCACCAAATTTAAGTTCACTTCCTTTTTCAATAAGTCCTCATTTATTATGTTGAAGTAGGATGTTTGTGAACCTCAAAATTAGAAATCTGCATATATGCTATATTTTAAGATTCTTGATTAATGTGATTTGTGCCAGTAACAGCCCAGTAGTCTATGTACACTTGATTGAAAACTTGGGTTATTTAATCTTAGTAAAAGAGGGAGTTTATTTAGGGTGTAGGGGGCAGAGTTGGATTTTTCAGAAACCCTTTTTTGCATAGGGCAAGTTTCTTGAGCTTTGTGAAATTAGACACACTCCTACATGTTTCTGGTGAATTGTTTTCATTGGCCATGTGTATGCGTGTGTGCTGAGTCGCTTCAGTCGGGTCTGACTCTTTGCGACCCCGTGGACTGTAGCCCGCCAGGCTCCTCTGGACACGGGATTCTCCCGGCAAGAATATTGGAGCGGATTGCCCTTACCTTCTCCAGGGAGTCTTCCCGTCCCAGGGATTGAACCTGTGTTTCTCGAGTCTCCTACATTGGCAGGCGGGTTCTTTACCACTAGCGCCACCTGGTACGCCTCTCATTGGCCACGTGTCTCCTATTCCCTGGAGTCTCTACCTCCCTTTCCTCTTCTGGGTGTGATACTTATCTTTAAAAGAAGCTTCAAGTGTATCAGATTGAAAACTCAATTCGTGTTTATTTCCTGTTAATACATTCCTATTTTTAAGGAAGCTCTATCAAATAATTCAGAATAAACCAGGAGATTCAGAGACACCTCCATGTTCTTGCACTTAGATCTGTGCTCTTAATATTCAAATGAACATTATTTCCTTTACATAGAAATTGAAATCCTTGTAGGAATTACCTCGCAGTATATACTTTTACTATTGATAGTATTTTTTTAAAGAAGTTTTTTGTTTTTGTTTTCTATAAGGCTATTCTAGGGTTATCTCAGCATTGCACTTGAGAAGGTACACTCGCACGATTGTCAACATAAAATACACAGGTTTGATTTCTGGGGGAAAAAATCTTCAAAAGATGTGTAGACGTCATAGTTCAGAGAAAACTTTGTCAGATACTGATTGCTGAAGATATTAGTTGGCCGTATGGGTTCTCCCAAAATGTCTACTGTTTTAGAAGAAGATGCTATCCTTAGCTAATGTTATTCATTAAAGTCTTTGGTCAGTGATCCTACACAATGTCAAGTCAACATATTTTGTCTGTGCATTAGTAAGCCTTGTGCTAAAAAGCATACACATTCTATACAGGTACAGTGCAGCACCTTGGCTCTTGAGAGCTTAGAGCCTAGTTAGGATAATGAGATACCAACATAAGAAAGGGAGAAATCACAGTGAAGTATGGAAATGACCTCTTAGGTAATCACTGAAGCAGTGCATATAATATGTTAGAGCAGATTTTAAATAGAGCCAGAACCGTTCATCTTATCTCTGAAATTTTACACAAAAGTTTATCCTTTCATTTCTCTGGGGAAAAATTTTATGTTTTCATAGATTTTTCAGAAGGTCCTCAATGCACAATGGTGAAGCATAATTGTTTTAGGTTTTGAGCAGGTTTAGGTTTTGAAGGCAAGGGGGAATTGTTTCTTTGAAGTGGAAAGTAATTTAGTATACATTAATAGGACTTCTGAAATAAAGATAATACAGGATTGGAGACACATTACATACACCTCAAGCTAACACAAGGGTGACTTTCCTATCCTGAGGTGTATCCTGAGGCTTAAGAAACTTGTTGCAGCGAGATCTTAAAATGCTTAAATACAGTGCAGGCTGTAGTTAGGAGACTAGAATTAGTCTGATTTCAGAGAAAAGGAAACTGAGGGAGAATCAGCATGTATGTAGCAACCTGAGGTTAAGTGTTGACTTTTATCCAGTTCTCTGTTGGTCTTGAATCTGCTGCTGGGGAACAGTGAAAAAGGAGTTAGGCAGATCATTTTGAACCTACTAATCACTTGTGATTTTACACTGGATTCCAACTACAAATTCTCATTCAGGATTAGAAGATTGATTAAAACCCATTGAATGTACACATAACACAAAACTCTGGAGCCCTTACAAAGGTGAGTTTTCTCGTCATCTACTAGGCAACCTTTAGACTGTATTATTCAAGACTTTGTCCCAGAAATGAATATCAATTGCTTGGCAAAGTCCTACTTTGTGGAATCTTTATCTCATCAAAGAAGAGTGAATGGTGGTAGTTTAAATATTGATTTTTGTTTTCATTTTAGTTTTTAGTTAATTGATTTAAAAATGTTCAGGATTTCAAACTTTAAGGTGAAATGGAATCTGCACGTGGGTAAAGCATTTCTTTGTTAGCAAAAACAGCTGGTGGTTTTTGTTCATCTAAATTATTTTTCATGGTTTCTGTGGGAATCCATTAAAATGTAAGTAAATAGGATGTAAGTTTTTAGAGGCATTCATGAGAAGCATTACCATTTAGAAGATAGAAAGCTGTTTGGGAAAAGTCAGAAACTAAACAACTTCTGCTTATTTGATTTGATTAGAGCTGTCATTTGTTATTGAGGAATCTGAATGATTATTACAGATTTTAAGTATTTCAAGCCCTGCTAAGATGATAATAAAAGTACTTAGGTGTATTCATGTTTTTTCATCCTAAGAATATGGATAATTATAAGGAGCACATGATGTCTGTTGAGTGTGATTATGTGTGTGCATACATGTGTGCATGCCTGGGTATGTGCAAGACTTTTTCCTCTGCCAGGAAATTGCTTTACTTGCATCAATTTAATGGAGAAACAGTGTCACCCAGTGGCTTTGATGAAAACAGTCCTATAAACATTATAGATAAGCATTGTCCAATAGAAATATAACAGGAGCAAATTACTGAATTTCATGTTTTCTAGAGTCAGACATGACTGAAGCGACTTAGCAGCAGCAGCAGCAGTAGTCTCATAAAAAAGTAAAAATAAAAAAGTAAAAGCCAACTAAGTGAAATCCGTGATAATACTGTTTAATTTAATCCATTATATCATGCTAACATAAAATCAATGTATAAATCAAGATGTTTTGCTTTCTGTTTTTTTGTGCTAAAGTCTGATTTTGTGGTGTATGTTTTCCACTTAACAGCCCATCTCAGTCTGGTGTAGCTACCTTTCAAGTACTTGCTAGACACATGTGGCTGATGGCTAATCTTTGGAACGTTTTTAAAGAGGTGAAGTACTTGAATACTAATGTTACCTCTTCCATTATAATGGAAAATCCTTGTGGATTTTATGATAGCACTTAATATACAACTGTTCACATTTGTATATAATCTTGATAGCTCATTTTTGTATCACCTGGTGCTCCAATAGTTGGCAAGTCAGTCTGATTTTCCTCCTTTGACATTATTGCACATATTTTAAAATATGTTGATTTTAATCGAAGGGAGAGTTTAAGAGTCCTTAATGAGGAACCTTTTTGTTAACTTGATGTATAACACAGAATCAGTGTTACCATCTAATTATGAATTTGCCTTTCAAAGTGTGATTCGTTAAGAGGGATGGCTTATGGATACAGTGTGAACATGTGATCAGCCATGGTGATATAGTCTGTTATTAGGTTATCTAAAGTCTCTTTAGAAATGAAAGTGCTTATGTTTATGATGCATGTCGTTATCTTGGTAACTTAGGAAACTTAAGTGACAAACCTACTAGTAGCTTTAATGGATGAAGATTCTAACAGTGTCTGTAAAAGGCTGATGACTCCTTGCTATTGCTTATGTAAACACCACTCTCATAGATATACAAAAGGAAAATGCTTCTATTTTGTGTCTAGAGAGGACTGGAAATTTTGATAATGTGTAATTTCTAAACTAGGAATTGAGATTAGGTGGCTTTTGAAGCGCTGCGTGATTTCAAACTGCATGAACCTATAAAAATGTACAGATGAAAAAGGCAAACTTTAAAATTTCCACCATGCTGGAACTTCTCTGGCAGTCCAGTGGTTAAGACTGAGCCTTCACTGAAGGGGTTAGGTCACTGGTCGGGTATCTAATACCCCACATGGCACCGCCAAAGATTGAAAAAAAAAAAAGAGGCCCCTTGCCCCCCTTAAACTCCAAAAAAGTCACCTTCTTCACCTTCTTTCCATCTCCTTTCCTCAAACTCTATGAATTCATTAACTCCAGGCATAGTTCCAGTATTACATTGAAAATTGATGAGAAGACAACTTTTGATATATGGCATCATCCTTTATATACATAGATGTATAGAATTATTTTTAAAATAGGCATTTATTTTGTGTATATTGGTTTATAATCTGTATGTGTTATTTATCGTATGTTTTTCAATTTATGAATTTCTCCCTTTTAAAGTAAGACATTATTTATCTTTGCACTAGAGAATAAAAATGCAGAGGTAGGTAGGTTTTCATGTATCACTTAGGAGATAATCTGAAAAGAACAAAAGGTAACAGAATCATGATTTACAAAGAAGCACATTTATCTAAAAAGAAATAATGTGGACTCAATCTCACTCCTGGTGAAGCTGGCTTAATTTAGCCTTCTTTGAAATAACTAGCTAAATAATGAAAAACTATAGTAATCGTAACTGTTACTTGAGTTTGTATTTAATATAACTAGTCATTCACCCTGGGTAATTTTGAAATTACTTTAATGTAGAGGTCGGGCTTGTAAATTTTTTTTCTTTTTGGCCAGTCTTCTTTTCTTATAATGTCCTGGGTGTGTGTGTGTGTGTGTGTGTGTATAAATATTTTTTCAAGCAATGCATTTTCTTTCTTTTTTTTTTTTTTTTTAACAAAATAGGTTCTTCTCACTCAGAGTGTGTTTAAAAATTTAAGGAATGCTTTTCTATCCCCCACACCCCACTGTACCTTGTCAGAATATTGAAATAATTTTATGCAAGAAGCTTGTGGTTTAAATTTAATAGAATTTTAATAGGATTTTTCCACCTTCTGAAGTTAGGTGAAATAACTGAATATTTATGTTGTGTCTGTGGCAAGTGTTTCCTCCTCTTCAGATATAATCCACTTAAATAAACCTAATGGAAGCTTGAAGTCATAGAAATATTATTTGGCAGGGGGAATGGTTTATTTGGGGGCGACCCCTGTGGAGTCAGCCTCCTTTGGACATTTTTTAAACTAGCTTGAGCACAGAGAAAGGAAATGGTTCTTATTTTTAAACTAAGTATTTCAGAGGATGAAGTTAACAGGTCTGCTTAGGAAATGCTCTTCAGGAGGCAGTGCTAGTCCTTGTCATACAAGACAACCCTGTATTTGGGTGGTGGCAAACACCTGACTCCACAAGTCTCCCAGAGAGGTAGGAGAGACACCCTGAGCTGCCTGGGCTCCCCAAAAATCTGCTTTCTAGGCTCAAGAACTGAAGAAGTCACACTCATGTCACAGCATTTTCATTATAAAAGGAATCAACCCTTCTTCCCTTCCTTGAGTCAGCCATCAATATTTTTTTAGAAAATTCCAGTGCAGTGTCTTGTTCATTATAGGCACCAGCTAGTGGAATAAAGGGATGGAGAAGAAAGAAATGATTTTACTCTGAAATATTTATCCGCCAATCTCCTGAGATTGAACTAGTGATTAAACCTATTGAAGTAAACTTCTGTAGAAAAAGGTAGCCTATTCACTAGTCTGTGAATTTACATTTTAAAAATATTTGTACTTTTATTACTATAAAAAGTTTATCTGTACAGTTCTCCATAGTGGCTATGTCAATTTACATTCCCACCAACAGTGCAAGAGGGTTCCCTTTTCTCCATATCCTCTCCAGTATTTATTGTTTTGTATTATTGTTACTATTATTATTGTAGATTTTTTTGATGATGTCCATTCTGACTGGTGTGGTTTCCTCATTGTAGTTTTGATTTACATTTCTCTAATAATGAGTGATGTTGAGCATCTTTTCATGTGTTTATTGGCCATCTGTATGTCCTCTTAGGAAAAATGTCTGTTTAGGTCTTCTGCCCATTTTTTGATGGGGATGTTTGTTTTTCTGATATTAGATTGTATGAGCTGCTTATGTATTATGGAGATGTAATTCTTTTTCAGTTGTTTTGTTTGCAATTATTTTCTCCCAATCTGAAGGCTGTCTACATAGATACACTGTCATGTGTAAAATAGATAAGTGGTGAGAAGCTGTTATGTAACACAGGGAGCCCAGCCTCATGCTCTGTGATGGCCTAGAAGGGTGGGTTGGAGGAAGGGAGGGAGGCTCTAGAGGGAGGCGATATATGTATAATTATGTCTGGTTTGCATTGTTGTGTGGCAGAAACCAATACAACATTGTAAAGATGTTTCCTCCAATTAAAAATAAATAAAAATTCAAAACATAACTTAAAAAAAATTCTCTGGCGTATGTCAGATAAGGAGCTGAACTTGCCTGTGCCTTTCGTGGTAGGAAACCCTACTCAGCATGAGTCCTAGATATTTATTTTTAGCTCGCTTCCAACTGAAAATAACCAAACCACCCTCAAGACCAATGTGGTATGAACTTCAGAACAGTATCTGAAATTAGGGTATGTTTTTCAGAAAAATAAAAGTTCAAGTGTTTTTCATGTACAACTAATGCTTTAATTGAGAAAGAATCCACTTTGACATTTGTTCCTGTGGCTTTCTACAAAGTGCTGGTAGGTGTTCAGCTACACCTTTTTATAGTTAGTCTATATTCTTGTTAGAGGTTCTTACTGAATTGCTGCCTTTCCTGAAAACTCTCATGTAAAGTAACTATTATCTCCTTTTTATCTTTTAATTGCGCTCAGTTACAAAATATAATTTGAGCCCATTCCTTCCAGGGATGACTTTGTGAAATTAGCTTTTTTCAAATGTCATCCAACTGTAATGTTAGTCTAATTGTGCTGAATAATCTAGAAGTTTGGTAGCATAATTTCAGAGTCCAGAGGAATTTAAAAATCAACAGTTCACATTAAAAATCAACAGTTCACAAGGTTTCATCAGAATGATGATCTATCCAATCAATTTTATGGCATACCTAATTTTTAATAGAACTTGTTAAAACAGAAAGGAGGTTTTAAGTTAACTAAGAATATTTTGTTGCTGTATTTTAACTCTTAATAGAGACATTGTCATCTCCTCTCATTGAAAGCAAACATTTCTCTTCTGAGTATGTTAAGCAGATTATCATCAGATTATCATGGCTTTAAATGAACTAGGAGTACAGCTTTAGAAAAAAAAAAAGTTATTTTCAACTTTCTTTTCCCGAAACAAGTTTCTTTTAGTTTGTAGATGTCAAATGGTTTCATAGATCTTTTAGAAAGGCTACCACTACTGAAAACTTTGAGAGTTTCAGGTATCTTTGAATTATATTTAAAATCTGAATGTTGTTTCTCTTTGAAAACATAAATGACAAACTGAGAATTTAGTTATAGATTAATTCATCTTTTGAAATATACAAGATATATTCTTTTGGTAAAGGAGCCATTTCTAAATTTATCTGACATTTTTGTCAAATGTAAAATAGAATAAGAAATTTAGGAGCAAAACCTTTTACTCTATTTTCATTTTGGTACAGGAAGCTAACCATTTGAATAGTGTCTGTTTTTACTCTTAATGATTTGTTTGTGCTACAATTGAAATTGTTTTTGCTAGATAAGCAGGGCCTAAATTATAGCAGCTATTAAGGTCTCATTTTGTCCACTTCTCATTCTTTTTACTTGAATAATAATGGGATTAGCTCTTCTTCACTCCAGAGAATGACAAGAGTTTTTAAATATATTCAGTTGAATTTCTGTAAGCCACTAACTAGTCCTTATTGAAAAGTGTGAGAATTCGATTGGGAATGTTGGATCAGAATATAACTGAACACTGATTAAGTAAATTATCTAAAAACCAAAGTAGTATTCAGAAGTGGAAATTGCCCATAATAAATGAGTGAAAGAAATGGAAGCTACCATTTTGCTTGTGTAGAAAGAAGACTAGATTGAAATCAAAAGAATTCCTCTGTTTAAAAAAAAAAATTATATATATATATATATATATATACACACACATTGATTGAATGTTCTTCTGGGAATGTAATGACGGTGCCCCCAAAATCTAGAACTCCTTATGGTTTGGAAAGAGGAGACCCTTGGGGTGTCACTTCCTGCCCAGTCATGCATTGTTGGGATCTGTTCTTAACTTAGACCTAAAACTCTGATCATTTTTCAGAGGTCATAGTGCTATTCATGAACTTTCCAGACATTGATTACTATCAAAGATGTAGATTCTTACTTTTTAGGGTTTTAGTGCATTTATCACTTTGACTTTTAAATGTAGTGTTATGGCAATCATGTGTGAACTTTTACTTCTTCTGTGACAAGACTGATGAAAAAGGTCAGCAGATAAATATGTCTTATTTAAGATTGACTATTTCCTGTGTAGTGATAGTGTAAAGAACCCACCTGCCAATTCAGGATACTTAAGAGATGCGGGTTCGATCCCTGGATCAGGAAGATCCCCTGGAGGAGGGCATGGCAACCCATTCCATTTTTCTTGCCTGGAGAATCCCATGGACAGAGGGGCCTAGTGGGCTATGGTCCATAAAGTCTCAAAGAATTGGACACAACTGAGTGACTTAGCACGTACACATGCACTCTTTATTTCACACTGACTCTTTGTTACCTTCTAAGTATTTTGGTATATCTTAATTCTTACCGTCTTTTTCCTTGGTGCTAATCTTATGTAATTATAATGCCATGTTAATCAGAGCTCCAATACTTTGGCCACCTGATGCAAAGAACTGACTCATTAGAAGAGACCCTAATGCTGGGAAAGATTGAAGGCAGGAGGAGAAGGGGATGACAGAGGATGAGATGATTGGATGGCATCACCAACTTGATGGACATGAATTTGAGCAAGCTCCGGGAGTTGGTGATGGACAGGGAAGCCTGGTGTATTGCAATCCATGGGGTAACACAGAGTCGGACACGACTAAGCAACTGAACTGAACTGATTAATGAAACTGTTGTTTATGAATTCTGATAGTAAAATAGATAGATAAATAGATTTCTTCCTTCAGATGCTTTCAAAATCCTTGTAGGAGATAGCCTGACCTCACCTACTTACCATTATACCCTATCTAGCACTTTCTAAGTCAAGCTGCTATATGTGTCTTCAAATGCTATAGTTCTTGAATTTTAATATGAATAATTATTTGGGAAGCTTATTAAAATGATAATTCCGAGGTCCTAAGGCCAGATACTCTGATTTAATTATGTGTAGAATGGGGTCCAGAAATCTAGAGTTTTAGAGAATTTAGGTTGCCTTAGTGAAGAAACAGAACTATAAATTTTTATCTACTAAAACTAGACAAATTTGGGACTTTTGCAATCTGATTAAGCAGTTAAAAAGAGCTTGGTTGAGTATCATGAGGAAAACATTTAAACATCTACGTATATACACATAGACAGATTATTGCAGTTTATTAACCTATGCGTACACGCATTCTCAGTTGTGTCTGACTCTTTGCAACTCCATGGATTGTAGTCCGCCAGGCTCATCTGTCCATGGAATTTTCCAGGGAGGAATACTGGAGTGGGTTGCCACTTCCTTTCCCTTGGGATCTTCCCCACCCAGGGATCAAGCCCAGGTCTCGTGCATCTCCTGACAGGTGGATTCTTTTACCACTGTGCCACCTGGGAAGCCCCATTAACCTATGACATTCATAAAATTTTCACTTTGATTTCCCCATTGAGGCTGTCTCAGAGATGTTATCTGATACTCTGCAGACCAGTTTCTTCTGTGAGGCAGAAGAAAGAGTTTTTTCACCTATCTCATATATGCTGTTACAAAGCTTAAATAAAAATATATCAGCCTACAAATGTTAAGCAGAAAGAGTATATGCTCTGGACAGAGACAGGCTGAAGCTTTGTAATGTATACAAGGTCCTTCAACTTTCTGAACATGAATAATCCTATCGAACATAGGAAGACTACATCCCATTTCTTAAAGTGTGAAGATTAAGTTAATAGAAATAGCAGACATTGGTTTTTGTCAAAATCCCCCCCTCACCTTGTTCAATAAGAATGGTGCATGTACTACAAAGGAAACTATAAGTAAGGTGAAAAGACAGCCCTCAGATTGGGAGAAAATAATAGCAAATGAAGAAACAGACAAAGGATTAATCTCAAAAATATACAAGCAACTCCTGAAGCTCAATTCCAGAAAAATAAATGACCCAATCAAAAAATGGGCCAAAGAACTAAACAGACATTTCTCCAAAGAAGACATACAGATGGCTAACAAACACATGAAAAGATGCTCAACATCACTCATTATTAGAGAAATGCAAATCAAAACCACAATGAGGTACCATTACACGCCAGTCAGGATGGCTGCTCTCCAAAAGTCTACAAGCAATAAATGCTGGAGAGGGTGTGGAGAAAAGGGAACCCTCTTACACTGTTGGTGGGAATGCAAACTAGTACAGCCACTATGGAAAACAGTGTGGAGATTTCTTAAAAAACTGGAAATAGAACTACCATATGACCCAGCAATCCCACTTCTGGGCATACACACCGAGGAAACCAGATCTGAAAGAGACACGTGCACCCCAATGTTCATCGCAGCACTGTTTATAATAGCCAGGACATGGAAGCAGCCTAGATGCCCATCAGCAGATGAATGGATAAGGAAGCTGTGGTACATATACACCATGGAATATTACTCAGCCGTTAAAAAGAATTCATTTGAATCAGTTCTAATGAGATGGATGAAACTGGAGCCCATTATACAGAGTGAAGTAAGCCAGAAAGATAAAAAACATTACAGCATACTAACACATATATATGGAATTTAGAAAGATGGTAATGATAACCCTATATGCAAAACAAAAAGAGACACAGAAGTACAGAACAGACTTTTGAACTCTGTGGGAGAAGGGGAGGGTGGGATGTTTCGAAAGAACAGCATGTATATTATCTATGGTGAAACAGGTCACCAGTCCAGGTTGGATGCATGAGACGAGTGCTCGGGCCTGGTGCACTGGGAGGATCCTGAGGGATCGGGTGGAGAGGGAGGGGGGATCGGGATGGGGAATACGTGTAACTCTATGGCTGATTCGTGTCAATGTATGTCAAAACCCACTGAAATGTTGTGAAGTAATTAGCCTCCAACTAATAAAATAAAATTAAAAAAAAAAAAAAGAATGGTGCATGTGTGCTAGGTTGATTCAGTTGTATCAGACTCTTTGTGACCCTCTGGACTGTAGCCCACCAGGCATCTCTGTCCGTGGGATTCTCCAGGCAAGAATACCTGACTGGGTTGCCAATTCCTTCTCTAGGGGATCCTTCCAACCCAGGGATTGATCCGGCATCTCTTGTGTCTCCTGCATTGGCAGAGGTGTTCTTGACCACTAGTACCAACTGGAAAGCCTGAACAGAACAGTATCTACTTATATCCATTAGGGCCATGTCATTGAAGGTTTGCATTTGATTAAAAAAACCAAAACCAAAACAAAAAAGCAACCTTGGAAGTCTAACATAAAAATCAGGTTTACTGAAGTTAATCAGAATATTAGAGAGTTGCTTAAATTACCATCAAAGCCACTGACCAATGAAGAGCCTGGAGAGTTAGATTAGTTAATAGTGGAAAAGAAAAACTTGTCAAAGATGGTGACAGGTGTTTCAGGAGTAAACATGTGAGTGAAAAAGGATAAAGCGAGGATATGTAGGAAAATTGATAGAGTCTTTGAACATGTTTGTAAAAATAACTGATGATTCTTTTGAGCCGGTTGTGCAATCATGTGTCATATAATGCCATCAGCAATTTGATTTGTGCTTTTGCCACAATTATAAACCATATTTTGTTTTGAAAAACAAACTAGTTGTTTTTTCTTTTTGTTTTAAGAGTTTTTAGTTTAATTTTTGTGGTATAATTCTAGTCATACCCTTCCTTTTCATTTGCCTATGAGACCATTATTCTCAAATAACAGGGACTTCCTGCTTGTAATCTGTGAAAAACAGCTAGTTCAGTACTCATTTAGTAATGAGCCTCAGTCAGTGTTTATTTCATCAAAGACTATTCCTGTAGCTGCTCCCTCTTTTTACCAGCTTCCCCAGGGACTCAACACTCAGACCACTTTTATTCCAGATTTTCCTACCTGTTGAATGAGTTTTCAGTCTTGAATGAGGTGGTGGTTTAGGTTTGACCTCGACAGGAATCGTGTATCATCTCATTCTACCACCATTGGTTTCAATTTAGGAATTCTGCTCTGGGCAATCCAATTTGGTCATAGAAGGTTCTTGCTTTTACTTTTGTGATAGGGAAGATGTCAGAATGGTGATGGGGAGGGCCAGAAGATCAATAGGCCATGATTGGGGCTGGGGGGAGATGGTCATTGCAAGACTGGTGCTCCGAGCAGAAGGGGGAAGCCATTGAGCTGCTTTAAGCAGAGATAGGATATGATCAAACTTATGTTCAGTAGGCTTTCTCAGGCTCTTTGTGCCAAATGGAAATGGGTCGTAGGATGGAAGGTGGGCGATCAGTTAGAAGGATGTGCTGAGTACTATGCTTAGTCGCTCAGCTGTATGCGACTCTTTGCAACCCCATGGACTGTAGCCCGCCAGGCTGCTCTGTCCATGGGATTCTCCAGGCAAGAATACCAGAGTGGGTTGCCATTTCCTCCTCCAGGGGATCTTCCCAACCCAGGGATCAAACTCAGGTCTCCTGCATTGCAGGTGATTCTTTACTGTCTGCGCCACCAGGGAAGCCCTATTGCGTTAATTCAGGAAGGACTGGGATTTATATCAGGAGGTAGTGTTAGATGGTGGGCTTCCCCGGTGGCTTAGCAGTAAAGAATTCACCTGCCAATGCAGGAGACAAGAGTTTGATCCCTGGGTTGGGAAGATTCCCTGGAGGAGGAAGTGGCTACCCACTCCAGTATTCTTGCCTGGGAAATCCCATGGACGGAGGAGCCTGGTGGGCAACAGTCCATGGGGTCTCAAAAGATTTGGATACAACTTAGTGACTAAAAAGCAAATACTAAGGGAATGTATATATATATATACACACATACACACACACATACACACACACACACATATACATAAATCATTTCTTGCTTTTAAAATACTCTGAGTTGACTTTTTTCCTCTTGTTTTCAATTTTATCTTCTATCTTTGCTTTCCAGAGGACATTCAGATTGTAAGCCTTTCTCGAAAACCATCAGATCTCCTAATGTTGAAATGCTAGTGAAGTATCTTAAACACTTCATAAAGCATTACTGGATTGGCTAAAAATTTTGGGTTTTCCTGTTAGCATCTTACACAAAACCCCAAATGAACTTTTTGGCTAACCTAGTAGTTTTTTGGGTTTTATATTATTTGGCTGGATAAAAGTTAGTTTTGAAATTTTATTATTCTACAAACATTTTTAAAATTTTGAAATAAATGTGAATAAAATTCATTTTTAATATATTTAAGTGTTATTCTTATGTTGTCTCTTTTAAACAGGTATCTTTGTAACACATGCTTTAATATCCTGAGGTTTCATATAGCAAAAAAAAAAAAAAAAAAAGATGCAAGACTTTCTCATTTTATTAGTCTTTCAATAGTCTGACAAATCCCATTTTTATCTGAAGGCATCTTGCCAATATTTTCTAGACCTTCCTATAGAGGAAATACTTTTATTTTGTTTTCATATTAACTCAGACCATTTGTCAACCTACAGAGCACTTCAGTGATAGGTGCTGTATAAATATTTAAATTACGATAGGTTGATTGCCTTGTAACTTTTCAGAGTTTGCTAGCCCTACACTATGGTTAGTATCTGGTTATGAAATAGTTTCCATACTGCTTGGGAGACACAAAAGATAAGGAAATTTCAAGCCTGTGAAGTGAAGAGCTTTTCATCACATTGGAAAATATTCTGATGAATGCAGAGGGAAATCGGGAAATGAAATGGAGGATGCAGCATGCTATCAACTCCAACTATCAAATGCGTAGCTGAAAAGAAAGTGGTTGAAAAGTTTGTTCTCGTTTGGATGAGGTGGATGATTTTGGTATATTTTTCTCTTCAATATTGTCTCAGTTTTTAACCCTGGATACTTATTTTATAATCAGAGAAACAAAACTTTATATAAAGAAACACAGTCATTTGACCTTTTTCCCCGGAAATGTTCACAGAGTGCTTTGAGAGTCACTTACCCAGTATTGGTCTGTGGACTTGCAGTCATGGAAATCGGAACTCCAGGTGCTTTGATGAATTGTAATGTGGTCTCCAGTACTGGGTAAAACATGTTCAGAAGTAAAATCCTGTTGCATTCCCAGTTCTTCACCCAAGTGGCGGGAAAGGCATCAGCTTCTTATAAGATTGGAAGTTCAACTGGTATTTTATCCTGTAATGTGGGTCCCTGAAATTATAGATTGGCATACACACAATTTGTGTAACTTAACCTGATAGTATGGGTTTTTGAAAAAATATACATATAAGTGTGCTGAAATATGCACACATGCACTGAAACATGCTTCAATTTTTACAACATATTTGGGACCTATTTTCATTTTAAAGGTGGCCACAAAACTAATCATGAATTTGATATGTTGAGATCAACACGAAAATGAGTTGGGTACTATAAGGAGGAAAAACTCTTTATAAAGCATATATAAGGAGAGTATTGGGCCTACCTTGCTGATTATTAGACCAGCAAATAAAAATCAACTTTATAATAATTGTTTTTTAAAGTAACAAACAAATTTTTTTCAACTTGAAAGATTTCAGTTTACCAAAGTGCTTATTAATACATAGCATGACTTTTGTAATAGTTTATGCATAGCCCGTAAATAAACTATAAGCACTTTAATTTTAGAGTAGTTTAAAATTTTATCCATAACTCATATGCAGACATATAATAGGTTGTTTCTGTATTTTGCTTTTTCTGCATCTGAGTTACTCTGTGTGTAATGTTGATTAATATCAGTCTTGCTTGTCAGGATTTGTTGATTATTTTTTGCATTTCCTATCTAAGGCTGAGGAACTTTGTGTATTTCCATTTGCTTTTGCTTGTTTAAATAAATGAATAGGAAAAGAAAGCAGTGTGTAATATTTCACAAATTACTTCCACTTGTAGGATTATTAACTTGTTTTCTCATTTGAAGAACTATACATTTCTTTGGAAATAAGTTGGAGAATAGCAAATTAGTTTCTGTTACGACGTAAAAAAATAGACAGTGGTGTCTCTTGACCCCCTCCAAAAATGTTTCGGGAAATAAATGTGACAGAACCAGAGATAAATATGATAGAATTCATTGAAAAGATCAAAATAACTTTACTCATGCGTTGCACCTTCTTTTTATTGTTTTGTTAAAGAAGAATTAGCAGATTAGCCCTAACTGCTTCTGTTTGAGATGGTTGAGCTAAGGTGACAGAGACCGGTAGGCGTTTCTCTGCTGAGTGTCTGTGGGTTGGTGGGTTGGTGGACTCTGGCAGGGCAGAGGCGGGTGGGAGTGTGGAAGAGTGTTGGCACTGAAGTTTGTGTTTGGCTGGAGTCCATATCTCAGCCTTGCTGGTCAGAGATGAGCTTTTTCCATAGAACCCGAGGTTATCCATTGCCGAGACACACTAATAATAAAACTGTAACTCATCAATCCGAATGTCAGGTGATTAATTTACACTGGGGAATTTAGCTGTAAGGAAGAGCAGAGAGCCAGTCATTACCAGTGAATGCTTCTTGTTCCTAGTGGGAAAGTCACCTTTAGCATGATTATTCCCTAAACTGGGACTGCAGATCTCTGGTTTATGAGAATTCCCCTTGGAAAACTTACACTGTTCGTGCTTTTTATTCTAGAATGTTTGAAGAATGCCTTAACACTCTGGTGGGTGGGGGTGGGGGGTGGTTGGGGAAGGGTTCACAATGAATTACTCTTGCATCTCCTCCCTGAGCTTATAATAAAGATACTACATTAACAAATGGTTCCAGTGGCAAGTGATAGATGCCTTAAAATACAGAAAGTCCCGGGAACTTTGCCCTCCAGAAAGGTCATAGCTAAATTTATTGCTCAAATGCCATCACCCTCTTCACATGGATTTCTGGTAATATTCTATCTTCCTTTCCTTTCTGACTTCTCCTTTTGATTTACGTTTAACCTTTTTTTCACATGTTTATGTTAATCGGAAGCTTACTCTAATGGTGTTTGGTACAATATGAAATATATCTAAATAAGAAGAAAGTAAGAATGGATCTTTAAAGGAATGTTTTGCTATTTTTCTCCTGTGGGCGTGATGTCCAGAGGGAAGGAGGGAGGAATAGGATAAAGCTTGTTTCGGAGCTGAATGCCAGGTGTGGAGCAATGTTATGTTCTGGAAACAACACGTGAACAGATAGCCCAGCTTTTGTGTGGGAAGGAGAGGTGAGTGTGGTGGGACCTTTTTAAGAGACAAGACAGATAAGGTTGGGGGTAGGGAAGGAAAAACGAATGTCTTCAGAATTAGGCTGGGAAAGATGAACATTATTTTGTCTGCAGTGAAAGTTACTGAAAGGGTTTTAGCTGGAGACTAATGTGAACACATTAAACATAATTTTAAAAACAATGAATCAATTCAGTTCCTCAGTTGTGTTAGACTCTTTGCAGCCCCATGGAGTGCAGTATGCCAGGCGTCCCTGTCCATCACCAACTCCCGCAGTTTGCTCAAACTCATGTCCATCGAGTCGGTGATGCCATCCAACCATCTCATCCTCTGTCGTCCCCTTCTCCTTCTGTCTTCAATCTTTCCCAGCATCAGGGTCTTTTCTAATGGGTCAGCTCTTCACATCAGGTGGCCAAAGTATTGGAGCTTCAGTAGTGGATCAAATGGGTGCAAACTGAACACAGGAGATATTTAAGAGGCTGTTAAAAAAAGTCCTGGTTACAGACATTGTTTTTTATTATTTATTTACTTATATATTTACTTGTACATTTTAATTTTTTAATTTTTGGAAGATTTCTTAGGACAGTGGTGGTAGAAAGGAAAGGTGGTTGAAGAGAAAATGAAGAGCTGTAATTGGCAGGATTAGACAGTAACTGGTGGTGGCAGGTGTGAACAGTGGGCATGAAGAGTCTTTAACATTATAAATCTGAGAAACTGGGAAGATTGTGATGCTGTTCTTCTTTTTTTTAATTTTTATTGCAATATTGTTGATTTATAATGTGTTTGTTTCAGCTGTATAGCAAAGTGAATTAGTTATATATATATGTATATATATATATCTCCATTCTTTTTCAATTTCTTTTCTCATTTAAGTCATTACAGATTACTGAGTGGTGTTCCCTGTGTTATACACTTGGTCCTTATTAGTTTTTTATTGTATATGTAGTAATGTGTGTATGTCCATAACAGCCTCCTCGTTTATCACTTCCCCCCACTCTGCCGCTTTCGTAACCATAAGTTTGGTTTTGAGATCTGTGAGTCTGTTTCTGCTTTGTAAATAAATTCATTTGTATAATTTTTAAATTATATTCCACATATAAATGATATTATATGATATTTATCTTTGTCTGACTTAGTATGATAATCTCTAGATCGATCGATGTCTCTGCAAATGGCTTATTTCATTCTTTTCAATGTGTGAGTAGTGTTCCATTGTATATATGTTTCACAGCTTCTTTATTCATTCTTTTGTCGATGGGCATTTAGATGTTAGATTGCACATAGGTCTTGACTATTGTAAACAGTGCTGCAATAAACATGGGGGTGCATGTATTCGTTCAGATTTTGGATTTCTTGGGATATATGCCCAGAAATGGGATCATATGTTAGCTGTTTTTAAGTTTTTTAAGGAACCTCCATACTGTTCTTCATAGAGATAGTGTAGGAGGGTTCCCGTTTCTCCATCCAATCCTCAGCTCTTAAGGTTTATAGACTTTTTGATATTGGCCATTCTGACTGGTATGAGGTGACACCTCATTATAGTTTTGGTTGGCATTTCTCTAATAATCAGTGACGTTGAGCATCTTTTCTTGTGCTTTTTGTCCATCTGTATGTCTTCTCTGACGAAATGTTTATTTAGATATTCTGCCCATTTTATGACTGTTTATTTATTTATTTTTTTATATTGAGCTGCAGGAACTGTTTGTGTAGTTTGGAGATTAATCCCTTGTCAGTTCTTTGAGACAAAAAGCATCAGAAGAGCAGTTTTTGTTTGTTTTAGGTTCTGAGTGAGGAAGGGATGATGAAGTGTGGCTATGATTTGGACACAGTTATGTGTGTTAATTTTGCATCCTCATGTGGTTTTGTATGCTTGAAGACTCCCAGTTTCATTCATTCACAAAACTGTTAGTATCAGATTTGCTCAACATGTTCTCTTGCTCAGTATGTATGTGCTTCTTAGAAACAGAAGCCTCTTGTGTCCGGGCTACAACTGCAAACATAGAGGTTGAAACCTTAGTCATTTTAATCAGCACAAGGCTGTCACCCTATTTCCAACTAGACTATAAACAGGGTCTTCAGTCTCTTAGGGTAGACAACTTTGTACTCTTAGTACTGATCTTACCAAGGAAAGAGACCAACTAAAGTCAGTACAGACTGAAGCTTCAGAGTAACCCTCTGAGAATCTCTGCTATCGTAGTATGTTGTAACCCCGATCAAACCTTAATACTACAAGACAAGATTCTTATCCTCAAAACAAGTGAATGCTGGATCTTATAACTAATTAAATATTATTTTATCAATTGAGACTGTCTAGATGGTCTAGAGCAGTTAATCTTGTAAAATTATCTGGTTGAGTTTCACTTTGATGTTTTTCTTGGGTTATTCTAGATGCTTATAAGGTTTGTTTTTATATAATACTTGGTTGGTGTTCAGTTGTTAAGTCATGCCTGACTCTTTGCGGCCCCATGGACCAAAGCACGCCAGACTAATATGTCCTCCTCTACCCCATGGAGTTTGTCAAATTCATGTCCACTGAGTTAGTGATGCAGTCTAACCATCTCATCCTCTGCCACCCCCTTCTCTGATAAAATTTTCATCATTCTCAGTATTCTTCTAAACTTGTCCTTATATACCATAGTGGATTTTTGGAGGAATTCTTTTGTTTATGTATGCGATCTTTTTCTTAATAAACATTCCTGCTGTTACAAGTTTGGAGGGACATTGACGGTAGAGCCAAATTTATGGAATCCCTAACAAATGTTCCTCATTATGCTCTTGCTTAGTCACTACCCTGATGGGGAGCTAAGTTCCCTTTCACACCATTTCCCCTCTCCTTCCCCCTCTGTTTTCCTCTCCTTTGGAGAAGTCCAGAACCTGGCACAGTAGTCTGGGGGTTGTGAAAGTGTTAGTCATTCACTGGTGTCCTACCCTCTACAACCCCGTGGACTATAGCCTGCCAGGCTCCTTTGTCCATAGAATCCTCCAGGTAAGAATACTGGAGTGGGTAGCCATTCCCTTCTCCAGGGGATCTTCCCCACCCAGGACTCAAACCTGGATCTCCTGCATTGCAGGCAGATTCTTTACCATTAGATGTGGTCTAACTGGAACAAAGCAGAGTGTGACTGTCACCTTTTTTGTACCTAAATGATTTATGCACTTTTTTTTTTTTTTTGCAACATATACTTGCCTAAGCACCAATTCTAAACCTTAACCTTATCAAAATGTGGGTGCAGGAGGAGGCAGTATGATTCTTTAGACCTACCCTATACACCACTCCTCTCAATAAGAAGACCCCTTAACAAATACTAAGACCACCCTTGCTCTTTTTGGTCAGTAAAGTAATCTGTATATTTAATTTTTGGTCAGCTAAAACTTTGGTGGCCATCACATGAATTAACATAAAACTCTATCTGTATAGTATCATTTTTTCTTTAAGTCTCTCTCCTTTATTTATTTATTTATTTTTTGATGTGGACCATTTTTAAAGTCTTTATTAAATTTGTTACAATACTGTTTATGTTGTGGGTTTTTTTTTGTTTGGTTTTGTTTTTCATTTACTTTTATTAGTTGGAGGCTAATTACAATATTGTAGCGGTTTTTGCCATACATTGACATGAATTAGCCATGGATTTACATGTGTTCCCCATTTTGATCCCCCCTCCCGCCTCCCTCTCCATCCCATCCCTCTGGGTCTTCCCAGTGCACCAGCCCTGAGCACTTGTCTCATACATCCAACAGCCACGAGGCATGTGGGATCTTGGGTCCCCAGCCACGGATCAGACCTGTACACCCTGCATTGGAAGGCAAAGTCTTAACCACTGGCCACCAGGGAAGTCCCTGCATTGTACATTTGATACTTTGGACCATCTGTTCTTGCTGGATTTAGATGAAAACAAGAAAAAAGTCAAGATTTTTGCTGTATTAGGAATCTTCTGTTGATTTATGCACAGCTAAAACAGTGGAAAGTGGGAGAAACAAACGCTGTATATAAAACTTGGACAGATTTTAGAGAATTAAATAGTTTCATTTATCTAGTTGCTCTTTATTCAAAATAAATCTTTAACACAATAGAAATCTACAGCAAATTTAATAATGTCTGAAGTTCTCTTTGGTACAAAACCATAGGTAGAATCATTTGGCTGTAAACCGGAGACTAACACAGCATTGTAAATTGACTATACTCCAATGTAAAATAAAAAATTTTTAAGGTAACTTTTCTAGCTAAAAAAAGCTACAAAAAGAACTAATATGGCAATGTGATGTTTTGTCCATGATTTTGTACAGAATACTTAATAGAAATATAAAAACAATTTGACAAATTTGTAACTACCCTCCTATGTAAGTCTAAAATGTAGCTGGAAAAAGTTGGCTAAAGATAGGTTGCATCAAATTATGGTTACCTTTGGAAATATTATCCACATAAGATGGTACTATCAACGGTGAAATGACTTTTCATCCTAGGCGAGCCCTTTGAGATGGCAGGAACAATGGCCCTTTGTCTTCACAAAGGTGTCACGTGGTAGACTTTTTCAAACTCTAACCTGCCCTTGATTCTGATATGTTCTCTCTAGGGAGACCTCCCCACATCCTGAATCAATGCTGTAGTGAGCCTCAGTTACTGATGTGTGTGTTACATCCATCAGGTATGTTGAAGTGAGAAGAAAAAAAAGAGTCTGCAAATCACAGCTCTATAAACTTAATCCAAGAAGGGCATGAACCTCATTTGTGGACCAAGTGAACATTTACTTTCCTGAGCAAAGTTCCTGTTAGAAGAGATTTAAATAAATACAGCTTGGAGGAAGGGCCTCTTTCAGGAGTTTCTTTTGACATCAGTGAAATATTCTTGCGGGAGGCAATGTTTGCCTCGATTTTTACAGGTCATTTGGTTTTACTTTTGACTTTAATTACTGGTGTTCTAACCTTGAACGGCAGACTACTTCATAATTTTTTTCCCCCATAGAGTTATGCTTCATTATTTATTTTCTATAGTTTATGAGTGCATGCTTGTAACTTAGAGGGAAATTATAAAAAATGTGGCAGAGAGTAGCTAGAACACTGAATGTTCTAAAAGGATGTCTCTGCCTTAGAGATGATCTGAATTACTTTTTCATGAGTTGAGATAAATAATAGACCTCTTTTTGCCTGTTTGGGCATAAGTGAAGGTTTACTTTACTTAACATTGGAATGAAATAGATTGCTAAATAGTCGCACCTGAAATATTTTTTATCTAATTTAGTTAAACATTGATTTGTGTAATATATGAGCTATCAGAAAAGCACTGCTATTAAGTAGAACCCTACGTATACCTCCAGAAATGCCAAATTCTATAATGGTAATCTCCGAGAAAGAAAATATTTTAAAATGTGAATAACATATACTGGGACTCGAGTCATTTATTTTGCTTACTCTGGGTTTCCAAAGTTTTAAATAGAGTATTGCATTGATTATCAATGGGGCTAATTTTGCCCCTCAGGGAACATATGGCCAAGTATGTCTGAAGGTATTTTTAGTTGTTGGGACTTTGCGAGTGGGGATGGGGAGTACATGTAGTAGGCAGAAGCCAGGTGTATTAAACATCCTGCAATACACAAGCTCAGACAAAGAATTATCTGAACTAAAATGTAAATAGTGCCCAAATTGGGGGAAAAAACAAACTTTAGAGTATTGAGCATTTATTTTTATTAATACTCCATATAAGTAAGTAGATGAAATAAATGGAAATTGAATTATAATTTTTTATTCTGTGTGAAAATAGCAAGATCTATTGATTTTGGAGGGATTCAAGTAGAGTACAGTGATTAAGATGCCATCTTTGTTATCATATTTAGATTCTAATATTCACTTCAGCCAGTTGCTAGCTGTCTGACCTTAAGTATGTATAATTAATCCTAAATGGTTAATACCTCTGAGACTGAATATATTCATTTATAAAATATGGATGATGAAATCTACATTACAGACTTGCTCTGGTAAATTTTGTTTGTAACCTGGAAGACTTTAACACATCAGTGAATAGTAGCCACTGTTATGTTTAGAATGTAATTTGGGATTGGTAGGATAGTACTGGTATGGTTTTATGAGGAATGAGATAGAGTATCAATAGTGATGATTTTTTTGGAATGAATCATAAGGATTTCCCAATAATTTAATGAAGCTCTATAGTCTTTAGACATGTTTATCTCTGTCTATATATCTCTATGTGTGTCTGAAAAGCTAGAAAGGAATACTTGACCACCTGAAAGATCTATAATAGTGCAATCTTCAAGACAGAAAATGGACATTTAAAAATGCCAAATTCTTAGCACACGTCACCAGTGGGATTTGTTGAAAAGAAGAAAGGATCTTTTCTCTCTTTTTTAAAATTATATTCTTCTATGTTGATTAATTTTTTTCAAAAAACATATTTTTTATAATTAAGAAAATAAGCATTGCAAACATACAACAAAATTCTCAGACTTTCCCAATATAAATGTTGAAAATATGATAGTTGTTAAAAAATGTTTCTCTTCTAGTTTGTAGAGTTTCCCTTTCTGCTGATTTATCTCCATTAGTTGATTTTCCTCTGTAGTCACCTTTCTAAAAGTGGTGAAGCTGTAGGACCCATTAAAATTTTACTGGCGTGATAAAGCTTGTCATATTGATGCCTTTATCTTCTGTTTTGGCATGTGGTGCTGTCCGTGAAGCCAGTGAAATTTGGTCTGGGTGGTGAGTTAAAAAGAGGACAGGGGAATTTATAACTTGCATCTCCAAAGCCAGAATGTTTTCCTTGCCTGGGTACTCTTTAGCAATTTATTAAGGACTTGAGTAAAAACACAGGAAGCGTATTTATTAAATTTCCAGTTGTCTGAAACTGGAAGGTATGGATCAAAGTTTAGATGATTGGATATAAATTTCACACTGTGCTTGATTTAGACAGTGGGCAAAAAAAATAAGAATATTAAATTTAACAGGAGAAAGTATAAGTGCCTATAAATTTGACTTTAGAAAAAAATTTAAAATTTTGTAACGAGGGCATTTAGACCATTATCTAATTCCTGTTTGAAAAAAGAAGAAATACTAAGGGTTGGGTGGATCTCAATTCAGAGAGTTGTCTGCCTCTTTTGAGCTCTCTTGTAAGATATGTTTTTTTTAAGAAAATATATTTATTTTTAATTGGAGGATAATTACAGTGTTGTGTTGGTCTCTGCCATACATCGGCACGAATCAGCCATAGGTATACATATGTCCCCTCCCTCTTGAACCTTCCTTCTGTTCCAGAATTCTACTGGAATTTTTTAGAATTTTGACCAATTCTGCTTGCTGTAGTTTAAGAGGAATATAGACCAGCTAGTGTTAAAGAACACACCTGCCAATGCAGGAGACATAAAAGATGTGGGTTCACCTCCTGGGTCGGGAGGATCCCCTGGAGGAGGGCATGGCAACCCACTCCTGTATTCTTGCCTGGAGAATCCCATGGACAGAGGAGCCCGGTGGGCTACAGTCCATGGTGTCTCAAAGAGTTGTATACTACTGAAATGACTTAGCATACACACACATAAAATGTTCAGGAAGCCTAGGATTAGTTAGATCCCTGCTCTGCCATATATTAACTGTCTGGCTTTGGGTAAATTATAATGTTTAATTTCTAAAGTTTAGGTGCTGTTAGATAAAAATTAAAAAAAAAAAATAAATAAAACTACCCTATAAAGGTATTTTAGAAATTGGCTGAGACAATAATTGCATCTTCATTATTTATTTTAAAGATGGCCTATCAGTTCTAATGAGATGGATGAAACTGGAGCCCATTATACAAAGTGAAGTAAGCCAGAAAGAGAAAGACCAATACAGTATACTAACACATATATATGGAATTTAAAAAGATGGTAACGATAACCCAATATGCAAAATAGAAAACGAGACACAGATGTACAGAACAGACTTTTGGACTCTGTGGGAGAATGCGAGGGTGGGATGTTCTGAGACACTAGCATTGAAAACAAGTATACTATCAAGGGTGAAACAGATCACCAACCCAGGTTGGATTCATGAGACAAGTGCTGGGGCCTGGTGCACTGGGAAGACCCAGAGGGATCGGGTAGAGAGCGAGGGGGGATCGGGATGGGGAATACATGTAAATCCATGGCTGATTCATGTCAATGTATGGCAAAAACCTACAATATTGTAAAGTAATTAGCCTCCAACTAATAAAAATAAATTTAAAAAAAGAATAAAATAAAATAATATATCAAAAAAAATAAAGATGGCCTATAAGCTATATTGATTAATTCAAAACTATTAAAATAGGCAAATTCATCAAAAGGACAACAGTTAATTATCTTAAATACCAACAAAACTAATTTTAACAATTGTGAAAAGATGAGGTTGCAAATGAATGATAGTAATGGAAAGTTGTTCACAAGAGTATTGATTGAATACAGGGAGATTTAGGACAGGTAGAGGACTTGGTGAATACTGATTAAACTAAAATTGATTCTTTAATTCATTCTGTTAAAGCTTGCTGATATCCATTTGTCTGTGAAAAGGTCCATTTTTTTCAAGAGTGCCACCCATCTCTATCTAATTCTAAGAATTTTTTTTCTTTAACCGGAGCAGAAACTCTGACCTTTATTTTTACACGAGCAATTACTAAGGCTAACCCAACTTAAGAGGAAGTAGGAAAATACCTGGTACCCTGTGGTAAAGAAAGAAGAGGGGAGGCTGGGAGGAGAAACTTCGTATTATCCTGGAGGAGATACAAAAGAGGCCCACAGGCTCCTCTGTCCAGGGAACTTTCTAGGCAAGACTGCTGGAGTAGGTTGTCATTTCCTACTCTAGGGGATTCTCCCGACCCAGGAATCGAACCACATCTCCTACATCTCCTGCACTGGTAGACAAATTCTTTACCGCTGTGTGACCTCACCCTGCCAATGCTGTTCTGAAAATCTGTACTGCACGTCAGAATTGTAAGAAGCCTCACGTTTATTTTTTGAAAAGAGAAAGGGGATCATTGAAAGAACTGTATTTGCTTTTTACTCTAGGTTTCTCTGCATTCCTTAAAATGATGTAGATTCCTAATAAAAGCCTTTTCTTTTAGTAGTCTTTATTCCAGTCTATGTGAAAACAGTGCTTCTTGAATGCATAAATTAAGGGAATGAATGTGGACATGGGGACAAGTTGGTTCAGCATAAATGATTGGACATATCATTCTGGAGCCCAAACTTTTCCATATTCATTCCTAGAACTCCAATATCTCTAAGAAGTTTCAGTACTAGAGGAAGATTTAAAAAAAAATGCAGTGGCATAGACATAATACCAATATAACAATTCAGCATTTATAATTGTGCAGTTCAGTGGCATTAAGTATATTCACTTTATTGAGCAAGGATCTCCAGACTTCTTCCATCTTCCCAAACTGAAACTCTGCACCAATTCAATAACTCTTCCCCCTTTCTATCTCACCGTTCAGTTCCGTCACTCAGTACCCCTGGCAACTACCATTCTTCTTTCTGTGTCTATGAATTGTCTACTCAAGGTATGTCATATATGAGTGGAATCACAGAGTATAGATGAGGCAGCGGGTTTTGGATTGGCTTATGTCACTTATCATGTCATCCTCGGTATTCATCTAACATTGTAGCATGTGTCAGAATTTGGTTCTTTTTTAAGGCTGAATGATATTGTATGTGTAGATCACATTTTGTTTATCCATTTCTGGATAACTAGATTACTTCCACTTTGGGGCCATTATGAATAATACTGCTATGAACATGGATGTACAAATGTAAAGATTTTTATGTTACTTTAAAAATGGCAGTCACATAAACCTTTTATGTAAAACTATCAAGCTGGCAAAGGATTCATAGCAAATGTGGGTGACTTAACTGCATTCGTTTAACTGGGACACTTTTCCTAAGCTGATCCTAACCCATCAACTCCTCATGGAAAGGTGAAAGATTATAGGAAGAGAATAAAAGGCACACATGGGAATTTTAGCACATCAATTAGAAACTGTAAACTTGGGGTTAAAATTGAAATTTTATTGCTTGGCTGGTTGTTACATATAGGAGTCAGACATTTTAATAGTTGATTCAGAAAGCTTAAAAATACTATGATTTCAGTTGTTTTCTACTCGAGAAGCAAAGAAACCTATATGTTAACAAAAAAATTATGGGCAGAAATAACACATGCTTCAAGAGAATTCAGTGCTTCTATTTTTTCTGTTTTTTCCCCCAACAAGGAGGAGATAAATTAAAATTAAAACGTTTCATCTGTAAAACCCGTATGCTAGTATTCTGAGTTCATAAGTGTTGTAAAGATGGATTCACCATATTTTGCAGACCTTTTACAAATATTCTTTGAAGACTACTTTAAACACTCAATGGTGTATCATCTTAATTTTTAGTCTTGTCATTCCAAGTGAGGCAAATTTTTTAAAAAAACAATTGAATTAGAGGGAATTGCATGTTCATTTTTCTAGTTTAAAAGCTTTGACAGAATCCTCCATTTGCATTGTCTGCACAGTTCTCCCTGAGTCCCTTCATGTTCATGACTACTTTGAGACATCCATTAGTAGATGATTTAAAAATATATATATTTATTTTGTTTTTGGCTGTGCTGGGTTGGGTCTTCACTGCTGAACACCTACTTTATCTAGTGGCAGCGAGAGGCGGTTACTCTCTAGTTGCGGTGCATGGGCTTCTCCCTGCAGTGATGTCTCGTCTTGTCGCAGAGCACAGGCTCTAGAATGCATCTGCTTCAGTAGTTCCTGAGCGGGCTCAGTAGTGGTGGCTCGGGGTTGGTTGCTCCATGGCATCTGTGGCATGTGGGATCTTCCCAGACTAAGTATTGAACCGGTATCCCCTGCATTACGTGGATTCTTAACTACTGGGCCACCAAGGAAGCCCTAGTATATACTTTGAATTCTGATCCTTTCTCTGTCCCAAACACAAATGAAATCAGGAGCAGGGCTGCAGGTATGATTTTACCTTCGGAAGGGCTGTTTTCTGTGTTCTGGCATGTGTCTGCCTGAACTCTGTGATTAAAATAAGGAGTTGGTACCTGGAGCCAGGGCGATACTGGAGAATGTTTCCTGCTATCTGGAGAGGGACAGCCAGGTAGATAGTGAACATGGAGGAGGGTAGCTGAGCTCTGGTGTAAAAGTTCATTGACTCTTTAACATTGATAATATCTTAATCCACATTTTTGTTTCTTTTACTGGTTTGCTCTTTTCCCTATCGTTGATTCCCCAATATGCTAAACATTTTGCAGATATCACAACTCATTCTCATTACAGCATTAGAAATAACGTATTGTTGTTCCTGTCTGAAGCTTGTGGAGGTTAAGTAACTTACCCAAGATTTTATTGTTTATCAGATGCAGAGCCTGGTCTTGCGTCCAGGTCTGTCTGGCTCGGAAGGCTTCCTGTTTCCATTGCACTAGCCAGCAAAGGCATCACCGGAATTTCCAGGATATAACTTTCTTCAAAGATAATTATTTTGTCCAGCCCTTCCTTTCCTTTAATACTCTGGCTATCCTAGTTTATAGGCACATAATACTTGAATGGACTATTGCGGGAGCTTCTCAACTGATCTTCCCACCCCTTGCTTTCTGAATATTAATTCACTCCTTGCACTATTGCAGTGTCTTCCTGATGGTCAAGTCTAATAATGACAGTTGTTTTGTTGAATGCTACTATTAATATAAAAGCATGTTAACCCTTTGATAACAAACAGTTTATAATTCTTAGTTGCCTTTCAAATAAAATGAACACCTCTTAACTTAGGTTTTATGACCTCCTCTCATCTGCCGTTTCTACTTTTCAGCCTTTTCAAACTGCTTGCTTCCTTTGTCACATCAATTTTCTAAATAATTTGAATTGTTTATTTTGTTGTTTAGTCACTAAGTCATGTCTGACTCCTTGTGACCCCGTGGAGTGCAGCACACCAGGCTTCCCTGTCCTTTACTATCTCCTGCGGTGTGCTTAAACTCATGTCCATTGAGTTGGTGATGCCATCCAACCATCTCATTCTCCGTTGTCCCCTGCTTCTTCTGCCCTCAGTCTTTCTCAACATCAGGGTCTTTTGCAGCGAATTGGCTCTTTGCATCAGGTGGCCGAACTATTGGAGCTTCAGCATCAGTCCTTCCAATGAATATTTAGGGTTGATTTCCTTTAAAATGGATTGGGTTGAGTTCCTTTAAAATTGATTGGTTTGATTTCCGTGCTGTCCAAGGGATTCTCAAGCATCTTCTCCAACACCACGAATTGCTTGTAGTGTGGGCTTAGGTGATCTTACACTCCCTTCCCTCTCTTTCTCTTTCCCTCTCTCTTCCCGTAGGTAGGCAGATCTCTATTTTTCTGAGCAAGCAATGATTTCATGGATGGAGGATGTCTACATTTTTATTTCCATTCCTGTTATCACAAAATGCCTGTCTCTCTAACCTGATCTCCAAGGAATGTAAATAAAATATTGCCCATCTTGTATCTGCTTCATTGATGTATTTTCTGGTCATCCCGGTTGGAAGTTTTTTTCTCCTTGAATCTCCATAGCACCGTACCTATTCCTCTCTAATGGCACTTACATTTTCCACCTTGGATTGTAAATATTCTTATAAGTGAGATTGGGGTCCTTGGCGTGGGGGGAGGGTCCGGGTATAATTGAGTCCACTTGTCCTGTGGGTCACATTCTTTATCGTAGATCCACGGAGATGGTCAAGAGATGAATCAGCATCGTAACTTATGTGAATATAGTGCTTGGAAAAATATAGAAGTGTGCATTTTTCTTATTTGACAACAATAGGGTGGAATTTGGTGGTTATCTGCATGTTATGGATAACATTTGGAAGTTTATAGAGGTAGGCTTAGGAAATATCTATGGCACTTTGTGCCAGTCCTAGTCTTGGGGGTGGGGCAAGACGGGACCCCAAGTTAAGCAGTTTGGAGCAAAAAGGACCTCTGGAGCAACTGAATTCAGGGTTTCTAGACACTGTTTGTGCCTTGGACTCACCTTCAGGAAATTTAAGATGAGTTATTTACTAAGCAAGCTCCACCCCCAGATATTCTCATCTGATGGCCTGAGATGGTACCCAGACATTGATATTTTTCTTTTTTAGTGTGGCAATTTTGAAAAAATTTATTATTCCACATTTATGGAAGAAATTTATAATGGAGATTTATAAGTTCTACTATAAACACATTAAAGTTTTTGGACCTAGTCATTCCAAATTAGGCTGTTTTTTTAAACTGTAATGGACATTCCATTTTTTCTTCATTTCTGCACTTTTATAAAAATGAAGTAGTTTTTTTTTATTGAAATATAGTTGATTGTCAATATTGTGTTTCAGATATATAGCAAAAAGTGATGCATACATATGTATATTTCAGATTATATTCTATTATCAGTTATTATAAAATATTGAATGCAATTCCCCATGCTATACAATAAATCCTTGTTGCTTATCTATTTTATGTACCGTGAGTATGTACAGTAGTTTGTATCTTTTAATCCCATACTCCTAATCTGTTCCACCTTTATCTCCCCTATGGTAACCATAAATTTGTTTTCTATGTCTGCAAGTCTGTTTCTGTTTTGTGGATAGGCTCATTTGTACTACTTTTAGATCTCACATATTAGTGATATCTTATAGTATTTGTCTTTCTCTGAGTTCACTAAGTGTAATATTCTTTAGGTACATCCATGTTGCTGCAAGTGGTGATTCATTCTTCTTTATGACTGAGTAGTATTCCTGTGTGTATGTATTTGTATATACCGCACATTCTTAAATCAGTTGTCTGTGATGGACTTTTGGGTTGTTTTCATGTCTTGTCTGTTGTAAATAGTGCCGATATGAACATTGAGGTGTATGAATCCTTTTGAATTAAGAGATTTTGCTTTTTTATTTTTTTTTTAAATAAAAGTTAGGTATTTTCAGATGCTACTTTGAAAAAATAGATCTATATCCTAGTCTTAAGGGTATAACTCAGAGGCATAGATTTATGTTGATATAATTCTAACTCTGAGCTACAAGAGTTAAATACTTTATCCTGTGATACTATGGGTTAGCACACATTTTGGAGAAATGCAAGCTTGGGTGCCCATATATATTATATTTAAAACTCCAAAAACAAACAAAATATGTTTTATAAAAGAGCATTTTGTATTGGAAGAAGGTTATATAGAAATAAATAACATCTAACTCCTACTCATTGTACAGTAATGCCTTATTTTTCTCTCTCCTTAAAGAATGCCATCTCATACATTTTTATTGTTGCTGTAAATTGGGAACCAAATTTATTTATTTCATTTTCGTAGTGTGTGGGTGGGTACCTAGTGCACACTGACTTTAATTAAAATTTTTCTTGCAAGCTCAAGGTCTTCATTATCCACTTGAATTATTTTAAAATGCAGCAGTACAGTAACATCCTCAGAGACCATTAAAATACTTATAAAGATATTTTCTCAATACTGAATGGCTTAACCTTCCATGCTTCCATATTGTTATATGCGCCTCTTTAAACTTTTATTCCCTCCCTCTGAGTTATTTCTCCTAAGTGCTTAGCAGATATCTGATTCTGCTCCAAGGAAGATTGTAAGTTTGCAGAGAGAGCACTTAACCACTCTTGTTAACTTGATGGCCTTATTTATCCACTGTTGCATTCAATGAGCTCTAGATGGTGGCCTGAGGGTGACCATATATTTTTCCCTTGTAGAACAGAGTTTAATATTTGTGCCCACAGTTGCATTTATCATTCAGGAGCCTTGTCTCCATTATAGCTGGATTTACAACTGTGTTTTGAGTGAAAGAGTTTGTTGGAGTTGCTTCCTGAAAGAAATGAAGACACTTAACATCGGAATGCTCAAAATGATAATTCTGTAATCAAGAAGGAAGTTAGAAGTATAACAACCTACATTTTGTCTGTTTTTTTAAATAACACCAAAAAATAATAACACTTGTTTTTATCTCAAGGCTATTTCAAATCTGAGCTTTACATAACAGAAAAAGGTGAGGATGATCAACTCTAATAAATTTTTATTTACATTTTTTGGAGGATCAGGAATTTAATTTCAATTATCTATATATGTACATGTGGGCTGGTGGCTCAGATGGTAAAGAATCTGCCTGAAATGCAGGAGACCTGGGTTCAATCCCTGGGTTGGGAAGATGCCCGAGAGAAGGTATGGCAATCCAATCCAGTATTCTTGCCTGGAGAATTCCACGGACAGAGGAGCCCGGTGGGCTACAGTCCATGGGGTCACAAAGAGTCACACATGACTGAGCGACTAACATATATTTATATGTATGTAACTATTTACAGGTATCTATTAATATTTCAAGAGGGACACTGTATATGTGGTAGGCACTCTAATTTCTTAATTTTCTAACTCTGAAACTTAATAATTTAGTCAAAGTTCAATATTTAGCTTTCTCCTTGAACTCCCTAATGAATCATTTCCTTTGAAAGACTTTTCCTGGAATTTCTCTTTTTGGCAGGTAGGTTTGCATATCTAACATGACATCATTTTCTGGATTCTTGAAAAAAAAATAATTTAAGAGACAGAAAAATGTAGGGTAGTTTTTGAGCATTCTAGTGGTTGAATTTGGGGAGAAAGTAAAATAGAGAAATCATATGTCCTGTTAGTAGGAATAGGTGTTATTTTCTTGAACATCATTGATAACTGAGTAACATTTTTGTTTCTTTAATAAGTTCATTTGGTTTATTGCTTTGTTTCAGAAGGGAAATATTTCTTGTACTCTTTTGCTGCTGCTGCTGCTAAGTCGCTTCAGTCGTGTCTGACTCTGTGCGACCCCATAGACGGCAGCCCACCAGCCTCCGCCGTCCCTGGGATTCTCCAGGCAAGAACACTGGAGTGGGTTGCCATTTCCTTCTCCAATGCATGAAAGTGAAAAGTGAAAGTGAAGTCGCTCAGTTGTGTCTGACTCAGCGACCCCATGGACTGCAGCCCACCAGGCTCCCCCGTCCATGGGATTTTCCAGGCAAGAGTACTGGAGTGGGTTGCCATTGCCTTCTCCGCCTGCTCTTTTACTGAGTTACATTTTGGCAAAAGTGACTTAACTATAATTCTGAAGCTTCATCCTGCTTAAAGCTAATTGAATTCTGGACTTAATAAAATCACATTTATGTAGGAAGCCATATAATTGTAGGTATAGAAAAGGAAGGAGACAACGTGGGTAATTTCCAAGTTAAAAATATAATGCTGTAGGTTCCTTGAGGTAGGAAGCAAATCTCTTATTTTTTTTTCTTTATCCAGAATTGAACCTAGTAAGTTACTATATACAGGATAGACACTCATTACGTAATTTTATTGATTTATTGGTCACAAAATAAATGTATTGAAATGTACTCTTTCTCTTACAGAGAAATGGTAATTTGTCTTTACTAGTATTTCTCGCGTGGAAATCGTCAGGCACTAACGAGCAGACAAATGCATATTCTTTGACCTGTGAGCTTCAGATCACCATGTTTGTGTGTACCTAAAATATTTTCCTTAAGAGGCATGATTCATGTTCCTCGAACTGTTGGCTACTTGCCAAACAGCATTGCTCATCCATGTCTGTGTAGCTTATACATTTTTGGGGCTTCATGGTGGGTGTTAGGAACTAGCACAAAATCCTTTCTGAGGAATATGTGGCTGTGTATTGATTAGTGCCTGACCACGAATTGCTAGGGTTTTCCGGTACTTTATCTCTTTCCCTAACATTTGTTTTTCTGACAAGCTTTTATTCAGAGAATGAATGTACTATCGGGTTTTCTGTGTAAAGCTTTGATTTTGGGATGAGGCGAGAGAAGTGCTAGAGAACATGGAAGAGAAGAAATAGGAAGTGTGATCCAGGCTACTTAAACCATGACTTCTTGTTAATCCTTCCCTGCTCAGGCAGGGATTTTCTCTCCATCTTTGTTACATTGTTTTGGATGATTCCATTACATGAGGGTCTACTTCTGGGGACTATTCAGGCCTCCTCAGCCTCTTTGTATGTACCGCCGTTATCAATGTTCACCCCATTTCCTGGGAGCCCGCCAGCTTCCTTCCCACCTTTATCCCCTGCCAGTCCTCCAGATGACTTAATTTCTCACTTGAACTTACTGAAAGCCCATTCATCCTTCATGCTCTATTTCTAGACCCACCTCTTTCACAAAACCTTCTGAACCTATGCAGCTCATTCTCATCGACTTAAACTCCTCTTCCTAGTCCTTACAGTTGAGCATTTCCTTACTCTGTTGTGTGGTCTTATTCTCTGGCCTCGTCATAGACATCCTGTCTTAAGCATCTTCTCTGCCTTACTGGCATTAGGAGTTATGGTGGTACAACTTTGGGGTCAAGGCAGTTGTTGATTAGCTTTATGATTTAGGGGAAATTAATTAGCAACAGAGAGCCTTTTCCTTCAGCATTTGGGAATAACTCATAACTCATATCTGATAAGGTTATTCCTTAATTTTAGAGATAATTTGATTACTGTATCTACTAGAGTGCTAGGCATCTAGCAGGCACTTAATGTTCCCCCTCCTCCGGCCTTTTTTTTTAAGTTGGTCCGTGGTGGCACCAGTGGTAAAGAACCTGTTTGCCAATCCTGGAGATGTAAGAGACGTGGGTTCGATCCCTGGGTTGGGAAGAGATTCCCTGGGTTGGGAAGGTCCCAGGGTTTGGCAACCCATTCCAGTACTCCTGCCTGGAGAATCCCATGGACAGAGGAGCCTGGTGGGCTGTAGCCCATGGGGTCACAAAGAGTCAGACATGACTGAAGTGACTTAGCATGCATGTGTGGGTTTAGAATACGTATTCTCTGAACACTGTCTGTGGCAACTAAGTAATTATATTCCAATTAAGATAGTTGAATTATTAGACAGGCAATGGAGACAGGAGATAGTTTGTATTCTTATTCTGTAAAGAAAGTAGGTATTCTCAGTCTATAAATGTAGGGTCTCTAAATCTAGCAAGATGAGGTCTATTATTATGTCATGTACCTGGTTACCAAGACTACCAAATAAAGAAAGGGATTGGCAGTGTTATTGGGCCAAATTTATTAGATTGGATACACACAGGAAGATATTCCTGTGCTTCCTAATTCCTTACAACTCAAAGATTCTGTTGTTTGGAATTAGATTTTTAATTGCTTTTGGAGTACTTAAGTTTTAAGTTTTCATTTTTGTAAAATTACAGCTGTTTAAAGACTGCTTCTACTTAATTTCCATATGTCTAGCATTGTGTCTGTCTTCTTAGTAACTACATGAAGAAAAACAGTGAACACAAAAATATTTTCGTTTTTTGTGGAATTTCATTATGTTTCTGACTCCTCTGGTACTGAAGTGTAGTCAGATGTATTTTCTTCTGAGTAAAACTTTATTGGAAAAATAGCATATATAGAAGTATCTTAGAAATCTATAAAAGTAGGGATTAAATTTTAAAAATTAAGTGTGTATCTGTCTACCTTTATAAAATACTAATATAGCACTTATATACCTTAAATGAAAACTGAAATTATAGTTAAACATTTATATTCATAATGATGATATATTACTCTGTTGTTTACACTGTTGTTTGGCTCTATAGATGTGAGAAAATATTCATTATTAAAGGCATCAGTTTTTTCCTTTGTGGAAAATTGGCTCAAGCTGAGTTTAATTTGCAGATAGATTATATTAAAAAGTTTCTTTTCATATGGGTCAGTTTTCTTATTTCAAATATTTAAATGGAATTACAAGTAATTATTTTAATGTAACATCTGTTTCTATTTTTCCCTTATTTGGAGTTTTTCTGAAATGTATTTTTAGTCTATATAACTGAGATTTAAAGGAAAATATATAGTCCTGATTTAGTATATAATTTATTGCCATTATTTCTCTTTTCACAGTATTCATTTCATTAAATAATTTCTAATTCTACATTTAGAAAAGTCTTTTCTAAATGCCACAAAAAAGTTAAAATCTATGATAATACGTGTACGTATGTTATTTCTACTGCATAGTTTCTCAAAATGGAATGATGAATTCATTGAGAGTGAGATCTCTGGAAAGCTCTTAAAAAGTGACACTATTTTTAATCCTTCCCCTTTTCTTCCTTCTCTTTTTCCCTTCCCTCTCTCCCTTCTCTCTTGCCTCTTCTCCCTCCTCCTTTCCCCTCCTTTTTTCCTCTTGGAAATGGAACATTTGTTTCTTATGAAATCCTGTGCAAATTCAATGAATGATAGATTAAAACCAACCAACCAGATCCAACCACTGAAGTATGTGGGGGCCAGATTTTTCTCATCATCTCTACCTGAATTCCTCCTACTCTACCCTAGATTCTTGGACTGATGCATCTGAAAACTGAAGCTTTAAAGTACTATTTACTGGATCATTTGAAGTCTAGATGGTTGTTAAAAGTCACCACTGGAAAAAAAATAAATAAATAAAAATTAAAAAAAAAAAGATCTCACATTTAAAAGAGCAAATTAATGTAAAAAAAAAGGAAAAAAAGGTCAAAGACCCAGCTTGAATCCACAAGCAACATTCTGCCTTGAATAGTTTGTACCTTTGTTGTTGAAGTTTAGTTAATTTACAATGTTGTGTTAATTTCTGCTGGACAGCAAGATGATTCAGTGATATCTATCTATTTATATACACATTTTAAAAAATATTCTTTTCCATTATGGTTTATCTCATGATATTGAGTATAGTTCTTAGACTATACAACAGGACATTGTTGTTTATCTATTCTATATGTAATAGCTTGCATGTGGTAACCCCAAACTCCCCCATGTTCATTCCTCCCCCATGCCCTTCCTGTCGGCAACCATAAATCTATTCTGTGTGTCTGTGAGTCTGTTTCTATTTTGTAGACAGGTTTATTTGTGTCATATTTTAGATTACACACATAAGTGATATATAGTATTTGTCTTTCTCTTTCTGTCTTCACTTAGTATGATAATCTCTAGCTCCATCCATGTTGCTGCAAATGGCATTATTTCATTCTGTTTTATGGCTGTGTACATTCCCTTATATATGTATGTGTGTGTGTATAAATATAAACATGTTACATCTTTATCCATTCATCTGCTGATGTACATTTAGGCTGTTTCCATGTCTTGGCTATTGTGAAATGTGCTCCTGTGAACATAGGAGTGCTTGTGTCTCTAAATTGCTGTTTTGTCCAGATATATGCCCAGGAGTGGGAATGCTGTATCATATGGTAATTCTAGTTTTAATGTTTTGAGGACTCCCCATGCTGTTTTCCATAGTGGCTGCGCCAGTTTACATTCTCATCAACAGTGTAGGAGGGTTCCTTTTTCTCCACACCCTCTCTAGCATTTGTTTTTGTAGACATTTTAATGATGGCCATTCTGACTGGTGTGAGGTCGCACCTCATTGTGCCACCATTGCTTTGCATTTTTCTAATAATTAGTGATGTTGAGCATCTTTTCATATGTCTGTTGGTCATGTGTAGGTATTTTTTTTTTTTAAGAAATGTCTATTTGGATCTTCTGCCTTTTTTTTTTTTTTTGATTAGGTGGTTTTTTTGTTGTTGTTGAGTTTAATGAGATGTCTGTATATTTTGGAAATTAAGCTCTTGTCAGTTGCATTGTTTGCAAATATTTTCTCAAATTTTGTAGGTTGTCTTTTTGTTTTGTTTATGATTTCATTTGCCATATAAAAGCTTGTAAGTTTCATTAGGTTCCATTTGTTTGTTTTTGGTTTCATTTCTAGTGCCTTGGGAGACTGACCTAAGAAAACATTGGTACACTTTATGTCAGAGAATGTTTTGCCTATAATTTCTTCTAGAAATTTTATGGTGTCATATCTTATATATAAGACTTTAAGTCATTTTGAGTTTATTTTTGTGTATGGTTTGAGGGTGTCTTCTAACTTCCTTTATTTACCTGTAGCTGTTCATCCAAAATAGTAAACTTATGAATTATTATAGTTAGAAATAATCAGAGAGGCCAGATAAGTTTCTCACCCGAAACAGTTAATATTCATGTAGTATTTTGTGACACATGTTTATTTGGCTACTGCTTGAATAACTTGAATGAAAGAAAGCACACCATGTTCAAATCAATACAAAGTGATGGTTATAATATGGAGAAGGGGAAAAATGGTAGGTGATAGATATTTAATTTGATAATAGAAATCATTTCAAAATGTAGACATATATCAAAATATGATGTTGTATACCTTAAATATATACAATTTTTATTTCTCAGCATAATGCTTCTAAAGCTGGAGAGGAAAAGAAAAAGAGAGAAGGGCTTTGAATCCAAAGGAACATTGGTGCAAATTGTGGACAAGTTAGTGAATTTCTTAGCTTTGGCTTTCCATCCATTAAGTGAAGAATTAAATTCCAGCTCTGTATGTTTGTTAAGTGATAACACAGACTGTGTCTTATGCAAAACATTTAATGAAACATTACTACAGTATTGTCGGCCTTCCCCAGTAGCTTAGCAGTAGAGAATCCACCTACAATGCAGGAGACAACAGTACCCATGGTTCCATCCCTGGATCGGGAAGATCTCCTGGAGGAAAAAATGGCAATCCTCTCCAGTATTCTTGCTGGGAAAATCCCGTGGACAGAAGAGCCTAGCAGCCTACAGTCCATTGGGTTTCAAAGAATTGGACATGACTGAGCACACACACACACATACATTGGATGGTTATGTTAAGTCAAAAACTGCTCAGTTGTAACTTTGACCCCCCCTTTTCTTTAGTATTTATTTACTATTTTATGTGATAAAGTTAAATAGTGAGACTATTGTCATTGGCCTCTTAGGACTCTGAAGCCTTCTCACCTGACTGAAGGTGTCCATATAACTCAGCTGTCTGTTAATATCTCTCCTCTCCCCTGGGATGTAGTGGGACTTGATGCCTACTGGAGTATAAATAAGGCTGTGCTAACAGTAGCCATCCTCTGGAAGCCATACCTGTTTGGTATGACCTGGTTATCTTGACTGGACTGATTGGGCTCAAGCAAAAATTTGGTCTTGGGGCCACATGTGGGTTAAGTCAGTCTTTTTCAAAATGCAAAAACTCCTTTCCAAAACCCGTTAAGGACTAAGGAGCTCAGAAGAGTCCATTTGCAGAAAGGATGAAACAGACACAGAGAGGGGGCGGGTTCGGGGGGTAAAGAGAGGAATCTGAAGCTCCTTGGGGCTTCCCTGTTCTTCTCCTTGCCTGAGGCTGCAGTGTGTTTTTACCCATCTCCGTCTATGAATAACCCTGCCCCAAGGTTCTTCCCTGGTGGCTCAGAGGTTGAAGCATCTGCCCACAATGCGGGAGGCCTGGGTTCGATCCCTGGGTCGGGAAGATCCCCTGGAGAAGGAACTGGCAACCCACTCCAGTATTCTTGCCTGGAGAATCCCAGGGACAGAGGAGTCTGGTGGGCTACAGTCCACGGGGTCACAAAGAGTCGGACACAACTGAGTGACTTCACTTTTACTTTCTTTCAAGCTATACTGAGTTCGTTTCTTTTATTGCAACTACTGTTTTTTATCAAAAGACAATGTTCATTGTAAGACCATCCTAATTCAGAGATAGAAGAATGTTAAAAAGTAGAACATAACAGCGCATTTTAAGAATAGCTCTGAAAATCTAGGGCTCAGAATTAAACCTGATGCTTGACTCCAAGCCCCTCCCCCATCCCTGGGCAACATGGTGACACTAAAATAAAAACCAGCATATTTCCTGTTCTATCCACAGAGGCTTATCTGTTGTCTCCAGCTGTCTGCGAAACATTTTTATTTAGATGTTCCTATCAAACATATTTGACAACTGATTCTCTTTCCTTCTGTCAGGATAGAGCCCCTTATTTTATTGGTTTCTCTCCCTCTTCTAAGCTAGTGATCTAAGAGTCATTCAGAATTCTCTCCCTTCCCTTAATCTGACCCCAAATTTTGGAATTTCCTTTTCTTTTAATTATTTCTTTAAATTGTATATGTAAATTTAAATACACAGAACATAGAATTTTACTACCTTGACCATTTTTAAATGTATAGTTTAATGATATTAAATGTGTTCACATTGTTGGGCAACCATCACCAGTCCAATCTGCAGAACATTTTTTCATTTGAAAAGCTGAAACAGTACCCATTAAGCAATAAACCTTGCTTTCTCCTCCTCTAGCCCCTGTAACCATGATCTGTAATACCTGCTGGGTCTATGAATTTGACTACCCTAGATAACTCATATAAGTGGAATCATACAGTATTTGTATTTGTCTTTTTTTGACTGGCTTATTTCATTTAGCATGATGTCCTCATAGTTCATCTATGTTGCAGCATGTGTCAGAAATTTGGCATTTCTTTTGCTGACATTATTATTCTGATTTAACCTTTTTTCTTTCTTTCTTCTTTGACAGTCTTTGAAGACAGAGATAAAAAGTCTTTTTCACTTTGCAGTTGAGTTCTGACATGATGCCTTAACGAATCTCTGGTGATCCTCTGCTTGCTTACAGCCATCATCTGTGATGTCGGAGTCATCTTTTCAAACATAGTTTTCACCTGGTTTTGACCACAGGATTACCATGCATGGAGTTGCATGGATGGTTGCTACACCCCAGAGGTCCTAAATAGCCCCTTTTTGCTAAAAACCTTACACTTTTCCTCCTGATACTCCTCATCTAGTCTTGCCCCTTCTCCTTAATTTTTGAGTCCTTCCTGATCTGGTCAGATTCAGTGCTTTTAACGATCTCACTACCCTGTGCTTTAATTTATGTACCACCGTTATTTGCCAAGCACCTTCATTTCCATCAGGGAGTCGTTTAACTTCCTCTACAAAATTCAGTGTTTATATTTGTCTCTTCTTTTTTGCCTTTAATTCCTATCAGATGGAAATTTCAGTTTACTTTCATGACCTGTCCAAATATCACATATTCTGTATAGCTCCCCTTCTTCATGAAAACTTTACAACTGCTCTAGCCCTGTTTATAATTCATTTAGTTATAGGCTTATGCTTACACATATTTACTGTAGATTATTTTGTACTGGTTAGTAGTTTGCTAACTAGATTTCAGTTTTTTGAAGCTTGATGCTTGTTTTTTCCTAGCTTCACCTTAGCAACCAGAGTGCAAACATGCATTAAGTGGGCAATAAGTATTTGTTGTGTTAGTGGCATTTTCATGTTAACAATGCAGTAACAGAATACATTATAGGCACTCTATAAAAGCTTTCATTTTCTACTTCACTGTTGTTTCTAAACCACCCACACTTAATTTACTTGCCAGTACTTTTAAGTGTGGAAACATCTAAGACAATAATTAGTGTACTTTTTTCTCCCCTGAGAAACCCACAAGGGAATCATTTGATTTAATCTATGTTTAGCCCACATTGTTCCAAAATGAGAAGAGTTTGATATATCTGCAGGTGATTTATCATTAGATACATACCCAAAAAAGGGAAAAAACAAATCCCTACCTGAACTCTGATGTTGGCACTAGGATATTGACTGTAAATGCTATTAGAGCTTAGACCTTCTTTGTAGATAAATGGGGTGTTGTGTAAAGAATCTTGTTTAGTTCTTGTTTGTTTGTTTGTTTATTTTGGGCTGCTCTGTCTTCTTGAACTCTTCTAGTCCTTTTCTGAAGCTTAAACTTAAGAGCATTCAGTGGTACCCATTTTTTTCCTCCAACTCAGGAGAGTGAGACTTATCCCTTTGGCCTTCATTTCCCTCCTTTTTGTTAATATTAAACAGCATCATACTAGCTGTAAAGATCAAATACTGTAATTAGAGTGAGGGAGTACATTTATAAAGTCTGTAGGCATATAGCTCTTTCTGAGTATGTGGCATCAAGCAGATATGGCACAATTCAGTTCAGTAATAATGCATTGAGTCACCAGTTATGCCTTGTGCTAGGAATAGGTATGATCAAGTAACACTGTGTTGCCCTTATGGATTTTATAGTCTGAAGTGAAGTGAAAGTTGCTCAGTTGTGTCTGACTCTGAGACCTCATGGTCTGTAGCCCACCAGGCTCCTCTCTCCATGGAATTCTCCAGGCAAGAATACTGGAATGGGTCACCATTCCCTTCCCCAGGGGATCTTCCCAACCCAGGGATTGAACACAGGTCTCTAGCCTTGCAGGAGGATTCTTTACCATCTGAGCCACCAGGGAAGTAATTACAAGTATGTGAATGTGATTAAAGGTATGTAGAATACTGATTGCTGTGGGAGAGAACAGCAAGGGAATTATATCTTGCGTATGGGATTGGTGGAATCTTTGGGAAAGTGTCTTTTAGTATGTATACAGTAAGTTCCCTACATAGGAAACTTCAAGTTCAAACGTGCCCAACTGTTGTACTCAACTATTGTTCTTGTCAAGGTACTGTCCTATGAGATTAAAAATGTTTTCTTTATTTCTTGTGTTTGTTTTTTATGTATTATTTGTGTGAAAAGCACTATAAACCTATTACAGGACAGTACTATATAGCTGACTGTGTTAGTTGGGTACCTTGGCTAACTTTGTTGGACTTACAAATTGCCCTTAAGAATGTATTTTTGGAATGGAACTCGTTCCAAGAGTTTCGTTGGGGATTACTTTATGTAGGGTATTACTGTATTAAAAATATATTTTTATGAATATAGTATTCCTTTATTTCATTTCAGATTTGTTCACATTAAACACTTGCTGTAAGGTTTTTTATGTCTTATACTTGGGAAATAATCAGAAGATAGTACCAGGTCATCTGGGATGCATGTCTGAATGTAACAGTGAGAGGAAGACCCTGTGACTTTGTAGAGGTATGGGTATGAAAATCACAAAACAACCCAAGCTGAACCCTTGGGCAGTTTCTTATCTTCTCTTTGCCTTGGTTTCCTGATCTGTTCTGATAGAGACATTGATTCCTGCCCTGCCTAACAGTATGTAAGATAGTCTGCCGTGTGTAAAAATGTCAATGAAACCTGAATATTGAAAATCCAGTTTATTACAGATGAGCATGCATTTCCAGCATTTCTTGTCCAAAGGGAATATATTACAGAATTTATAGCCCAAGGAATTGGTCTCCTTCCTGATGTGAAGAAACAAGGTATACAACAAGGCCCAGAAGTGTAGTCCAGGAGTATAGGGTAGGGTAGATACTGTAAACTCAGGATGCTGTTTCCGTTTGGAATTTGGTTTTGTTTTCACACTTGCCCTAGGCTTCCTCATTTGTAGATGCTTTATTAACAGGAACACAAGAGGAGTCACTGAGACCTAATTTGTTCATTTTGTAGCACAAACTACAGCCTAGATCCAACACCTTCATTATAGTAACTGTATCTCGTGCAAGTAGTGTTCTGGACTGAGACAGCTCCTGGTTTAAGAGTGACACATGGGGAAATCTGGACTGACAGCCGCAATCCCAAAGCCAGAATAACCAGTGCTGCATGGATACCTGGTAACCCATCAACATTACTGAAGGTGTATACAGTTGACCTTTGAAAAACATAGGATTGAATGGTGTGGCTCCACTTATACTTGTATTTTTTTCAATAAATATCTGCATTTTCATTTTACAGAACATTTAAGTGTGGGGGAAAGTTTGTGTTTTATAAGATATCACAATATGTGGGATCAAAATAGCCAGAGCATGATGCTCTCCAAATTGTTTGAGCTTCCTGCCTTTGATTCATTTATCAATTTCTTTGTTTTTTTGAAGTAGGGATCACTGATATTTGACTGCATGGGGACAATACCCCTAGCCCCCTATGCTGAATAGTCAACTATATGCACATAAAACTAAATTTCTATGATACTGAGTAAGAGTTCAGAAAATTACTGAGATGTGTGCTGTAGATGAGACACTCAAGTTGGACTAGGGAACCGATTTTGGAATTATCTTTCTGAAGATGGCCAGTAAGTCCGTGAAAGTGGACACAGTTGCTTGGAAGTCTGTAGAAAAGAAGTACTCTGGAAAACACTGATATCTAGAAAGATATCTAGAAACAGGTGCATTTAGGACAGGTAAGTATAGATTTAAAGCCACATAACTGGAAATGACTTGGACATCTTCCAATATAGTCAAAATAAAGATGAGTCAAGAGGTCCTCTTAACCTTAGTGATATAGTTGCTGTAAGTCATGGCCTAAAAGTCTCAAGTTAGCCTTTTAGTGTAGGTTTTTAAAATCCAATTCAGCCTCATGTTGGTGTTTTGTCCTCACTGACTTATACATTGCAAGAGTATAACAATTTCTTCCATATGTTTATACTTAACACCTTTTGTGGCAGAAATTTTAAGATCTTTCACAAGTAATCAAATTTGTTAAAGTATATATAGTGTCCCTGCTTACATACACAAAAAATAATAATCGAATAATCCCCTAGACTTTGCTTCTAGATTATTCTCCCTGGTTCCCTGGTTGCTCAGCCTGATTCTTCTGTAAGTTTAGAAGTATATCAGGTACTTGCTTTCATAAGCCTTATTGGTTTGGACTATAGGTGGAGCTTCTCTTTTATTCACCGAATCCAGAGAAATACAGTGCCTGGCAAAAAACTGGTAATATTTGCTGACTGAATAAACCATGCAGATTTCAGAAACTGTACATTTTTAAAGGATAGTGATTCACTTACTAATCATTTTTCTTTGTGATCAATTCAGTTCAGTAGCTCAGTCCTGTCTGACTCTCTGTGACCCCATGGACTGCAGCACACCAGGCCTCCCTGTCCATCACCAACTCCCGGAGTTTACTCAAGCTCATGTCCATTGAGTCGGTATCATCTAACCATCTCATCCTCTGTCATCCCCTTCTCCTCCCACCTTCAATCTTTTCTAGCATCAGGGTCTTTTCAAATGAGTCAGTACTTTACATCAGGTGACCAAAATATTGGAGTTTCAGCTTCAGCATCAGTCTTTCCAATGAATATTCAGGACTGATCTCCTTTAGGATGGACTGGTTGGATCTCCTTGCAGTCCAAGGGACTCTCAAGAGTCTTCTCCAACACCAAAGTACAAAAACATCGATTCTTTGGTGCTCAGCTTTCTTTATAGCCCAACTCTCATATTCACACATGGCTACTGAAAAAACCATAGCTTTGACTAGACAGACTTTTGTTGGCAAAGTAAAGCCTCTGCTTTTTAATATGCTGTCTAGGTTGGTCATAACTTTTCTTCCAAGGAGCAAGCATCTTTTAATTTCATGGCTTCAGTCACCATCTGCAGTGATTTTGGAGTCCCCAAAAATGAAGTCTGCCACTGTTTCCACCTATTTGCCATGATGTAATGGGACCAGATGCCATGATCTTAGTTTTTTGAATGTTGAGTTTAAGCCAACTTTTTCACTCTCCTTTTTCACTTTCATCAAGAGGCTCTTTGGTTCTTTGCTTTCTGCCATAAGGGTGGTATCATCTGCATATCTGAGGTTACTGGTATTTCTCCCAGCAGTCTTGATTCCAGCTTGTGCTTCATCCAGCCCAGGATTTCTCATGATGTACTCTGCATATAAGTTAAATAAGCAGAGTGATAATATACAGCCTTGATGTACTCCTTTCCCTATTTGGAACCATTCTGTTGTTCCACGTCCAGTTCTAACTGTTGCATCCTAATCTGTATACAGATTTTCTCAAGAGGCAGATCAAGTGTTCTGGTAGTCCCATCTCTTTCAGAATTTTCCAGTTTGTTGTGATCCACACAGTCAAAGGCTTTGGCACAGTCAATAAAGCAGAACTAAATGTTTTTCTGGAACTCTCTTGCTTTTCAATGATCCAACGGATGTTAGCAATTTGATCTGTTTTTCTTCTGCCTTTTCTAAATCCAGCTTGAACATCTGGAAGTTCACGGTTCATGTACTGTTGAAGCTTGGCTTGGAGAATTTTGAGCACTACTTTACTTATGTGTGAGATGAGTGCAATTGTGTGGTAATTGAACATTCTTTGACACTGCCTTTCTTTGGGATTGGAATGAAAACTGACCTTTTCCAGTCCCGTAGTCACTGCTGAGTTTTCCAAGTTTGCTGGCATATTGAGTGCGGCACTTTCACAGCATCCTCTTTTAGGATTTGAAATAGATCAATTGGAATTCCATCACCTCCACTAGCTTTGCTCATAGTGATGCTTCCTAAGGCCCACTTGACTTCTCATTCCATGATGTCTGGCTCTAGGTGAATGGTCACAGCATCATGATTATCTGGGTCATGAAGATCTTTTTTTATAGTTCTTCTTTGTATTCTTGCCACCTCTTCTTAATATCTTCTGCTTCTGTTAGATCCATACCATTTCTATCTGTTATTGTGCCCATCTTTGCATGGAATGTTCCCTTGGTATCTCTAATTTTCTGGAAGAGATCTCTAGTCTTTCCCATTCTATTGTTTTCCTCTGTTTCTTTGCATTAGTCACTGAGGAAGTCTTTCTTATCTCTCCTTGCTATTCTTTGGAACTCTGCATTCAAATGGGTATATCTTTCCATTTCTCCTTTGCCTTTTGCTTCTCTTCTCTTCACAGCTCTTTGTAAGACCTTCTTAGACAACCATTTTGCCTTTGCATTTCTTTTTCTTGGGGATGGTCTTGATCCCTAGTATAGATAATTGTAGGTTGTAGAAACACAATTAAGCTACTCTTCTTTGTTTCCAGTAGGTTTCTTTTATCATGGTTTGAACTCAGGGCAGCAATTGTTCTTTTTAAGAACAAAATGCTGATTTAAAAAAGAATGTGTCTCATAAGCAAATATAAACCATGTATAAAAGTATGTCAAATGTAATGAAATTCTGACTATAAAAAACCCATTACTTTTGAATCCTGAAGATCAAACCGTACAGGATTACTGATAAGGGTAATAGCATATTTTTTTAACCCTCCAAAATATCTTTTTTTAAAAAGAAAGTTCTTTTTAAACCACAGAATGTAAAGATAGTTATGTTCTATTTATTTCTAATTTCTCTCTTGCTATTTTCCTCTTTTTTTGTATCATGCCCACAGCGGTTGTTTCCCTAACCCTTACCCCAACCCACAGACTTTCTCACGCTCCTTTTTCGGCTCTCCTTTGGCTTTGATCCTTGTTTTGACATTTGAAACACGTGTTTGAATTGTAGTTATGGCCAAGTTACAATCCATCAGGTTTCCCATAGGGGTGATTATGCTTATTTTACCCCCAAACAAGGTGATCTTTTTATGATGAAGTATTGAGTTCACTCTAAATAAGCCTTCATCCTCCTCACTTAATTCCTCGTTCCTCGGAAACATGTTGACAAATGGATGACTCTGAGGTTCTGTAAAATGATTGTGAGTGAAGCTCATGAGGTGAGAAGAGAGATGGGGACCCAAAGAGGTAGCAAGTGTTTCATTGTTAGATAGAGTAGGGTTTAGTCCAGACCCAGATACATGCTTGCTTGTGGATATTTACTATCTGTGGGTTTTAACCTCCTCTTGTATGAACAGAAGTGGTAATTACCTGCCTTGGAAACGCTGATCCAAAAGGGCTCATTTTGGCAGATTTCAAAGCAGTACACAGTGGGCCTGATCACTATTTCATTTAGAATATAGATGAATTCATTTGTATCCTTTCTTAGGATTCTGCATATAAATGATATCATATGATATTTGTCTTTCTGACTTATTCTGATAATCTCTGTTTCTATCCATGTTGCTACAAATGGCAATCTTTAATTTTTTTTATGTCTGAGTAATATTTTATCGTATATATGTACCACGTTTTCTTTATCCATACCTCTGTTGATGGACATTTAGGTAGCTTCCATGTCCTGGCTATTTAAATAGTGCTGCAATCTACAAAGCAGAAATAGAGTTACAGATATAGAAAACTGATATACAGTTATGGTGACCAGGCATTAAGTGTGGCAAGGGACAAATTAGGTGATTGGGATTGACATATATATTCTACTATATGTAAAATAGATAAATAAGACAAAAAAGATAACTAATATAACTTAGAAACTGCTGTATACACAGGGAACTCTACTCAGTCATGGACTTTATGAGAAGAGAATCTAAAAATGGTGCATATCTGTATCTTTACAACTGATTTACTTTACTATAAACTTGAAACTAAAACAGCTCTGTGAATCAAGTATACTCCAATAAAAGAAGAAGAAATATAAAACCAAAGTTGCTTGCTGATCTAAGGTGTGCATCCATGGCTCAGTGATATCCAAAGCACAGTCTGAGTTTTAGTTGCATAAATATTTCCCAAGTTGACTTTCGAATGTATGTGAAATTGTGGGTGGACAGAGAAAAAATCAGGAACTTAAAACAGATTGATGGTCTTATTGCGAACATCAGCTCCTTTGAATTTCAGGATATGATAATAAGTGATCTAAATTATTTTTATATATATACACACATGTATATATATTATTCATTTATAGCATATGTTATGTATTTACAAACCCTGTCATTAGGTTCATATTCCTATGGAGAATATTGATAACTAATTTGAGTTCCTTTCTTAGAAGTTATGTCTATTATCCTTATTTCCAAGAGGTACTTAATACATTCTTAAGTATTCAGAGAAGAATCAGTAATGGTTCAATCAATGCATAAAATGATTAATGAATTGAAGATAAACTCAGAAACTTAATAATCAATGCATGCAAGCCACATTTGTATTGAGTGTGTGTGTGTGTGTGTGTGTGTGTGTGTGTGTGTGTGTGTGTGTGTGTGTGTGTGTGTGTGTGTGTGTGTGTGTGTGTGTGTGTGGTTGGCTGAATGTTCATGAAGCCCAGGATTAAACATTTGAAAAGCAAAGCAGTCACTATGTACCAGTAATAGCAGACTAAATATCATTTTCTAAAGTTCCAGGTTTTCCTCCAAATTTAGGGGGACACATGCACGTGCTGTTTAAAACAAATTAATTCTCTGTTGGTGTGTGTTTCAGTTGCATCTGAAACTGAAGATTCATTATAACATGTTCATTCCTTTTTGAACCTAAAGATCAGGTCTAACAAGGGTTGCTGATAAAGTTAATAGCATATTTTTTTAAACCTTCAAAATATCTCCTGCACAATGGGGGTGATAATGATGTCAACTCTAGAGGGGCTGGGAGAGTTAAATGTTTTGTTTTAAGAACATTTAGCCTCATTTAACAATTTATATTGTGTGTGTAAATTGCTGAGCACAAAGCTTGGCACATAATAGGCACCCACTAAAGGTTAACTGTTCTTATAGTTGCTTTGAGGACTGTGCATCGAGTGACTGTTACATCTGCTGTTAGTGCTCAGGTATGGTTTTGCTGAGCCCTGAACACTGTTTCTTTTTTTTTAACTTTTTATTTTATATTGGAGAATTAGCTGATTCCTGGTGGCTCAGTTCGTGAAGAATCCACCTACAATGTAGGAGACCTGGGTTTGATCCCTGGGTCGGGAAGATCCCGTGGTGAAGGAAAGGGCAATCCACTCCAGTGTTCTTGCCTAGAAAATTCCATGCACAGAGGAGCCTGGCAGCCTCCAGTCCATGGGATCACAGAGTCAGACATGACTTAGTGACTGAACCGATTTACAGGGTTGTGATCGTTTCGGGTGCAGCAGATGGACTCAGCCGTACGCATGCTGCTGCTGCTAAGTCGCTTCAGTCGTGTCCGACTCTGTGCGACCCCATGGAGCCCACCAGGCTCCTCTGTCCACGGAATTCTCTAGGCAAGAACACTGGAGTGGGTTGCCATTTCCTTCTCCTCAGCCATACACATACTTGTATCTAAACTCCCCTCCCATCCAGGCTGCCACAGTGAGCAGAATTCCATGTGCTGTAGAGTATGTCCTTGTTAGTTATCCATTTTAAATACAGAGGTGTGCACATGTTGGTCTCAAACTCCCTATCTCTCCCCCCCATTCTTCCCCACATACAAAGGATGTCATGTGATATTTCTCCTTGTCTCTCTGAGGTACTTCACTCAGCATGATAATTTCTAGGTCCATCCATGTTATTGCAAATAGCATTATTTCATTCTCCTTAATGTCCTGTGAACCAGTCTTGATGGTACTCTTGTGAACCAAACTCACCACCAGCAGACCTTGGCATTCCTCTTCATCTTTTCTGGTGGTCCATTCTCCTGATTCATTTTGTTTATGTTTTATTAATATTTGACACAGTTACATTTCAAAAAGATTCATTAGCCTAAATCCTTTCTGAAATAGAGAACTAAAGAGAAAATATTATCGTTAATATTTTATCAATTCCTCACATTTCTTTTTTCAGTGTTCTCATAGCTATATAATTAGGATTACACTGTTTTTATTGATTGGTTTTCTGTATTTTTAAATTAATGATATTTTCTTTTCTACAACATTAAAAGTATGACTACTTTATCACTTTTATAATTGTATCACTTTGCATCATTCATATCACTTGTATACTTTTTAATAGTCAGTGAGTGTGTCATGTTTTATTTAAGCATTTCTATCTTGTTAGGCTGGCTGATTATCTCTCGATGTTGTCTGTGTAAGTAATACTGAAGTAAATATTTGTGTAAATCCTAGTTTGCTTTTCTGATTATTTCTTCCAGATACAGTTTTATGTATGGGATTCTGAATTAAACTAAGTAATATGCATTTTAAAGTAAGGGTTTATAGTATAACAGTTAAAATTGGAAGAATTTTTCTTTTAAAAATCCTCAGCAGTGGTTTTTAAAATACTCTGTGACATCTCCTTTGGGCTTACTATTGAGAGGAAAGAGTTATCCACTAAAGGTGACTTTTTTCACTGCTTTTCTATTAATAGCAAGTAAAATTTTTTTATTTAGTTACACGGATGCACTTTCAAAATGTTAGATTTAACAAAAGTTTAAGTCATATGTTCCATTCATTTTTATGATGAAATATGAAAAGTTTTTTTTATTTTGAATACTCATGATAATATCCTGAATATCATATTTAATTAGTAATTTCTTTGAAATTAAATTTCAACCCTCTGGTTGATTTTAATATTAATGAAGAAAGATAGTGGCATGAAAATAGTTTTAGGAACTTAATTAAAAATCAGGTGAAGAATGTTGTGCCAACTTTACAACTGTCACCAACATTTCTCCTTGAAAAAAGTATGAAAAAATATTTAGATATTGTTGCAGCTATAGAGAAAATAGCACTCTTTCCTCATTCTACCATTCCCAAGGGCTTGGGTGTCAGATGGAGCCAAGGCTTCAGAGAAGTGAGGAAATACTTGGTGATAGAGACAGAATATTTTAGAATCTTCTTGGCAACATACCAAAGAGTATGAGAAGAAGAAAGTAGAGGAACCAGGAGTTGGCAGTAAACCTCAGTGCATAAATCCCTCATGTCTCCATCCTACAAACTCAATCAAGTCTCATAAATTCATGCATGATTGCTTGCAAGTTTTACATTATTTTTAACATGCAAGCATGATCTGAGCTTCATGCTGAAGTTGACATGATGTGGGGTAGAAGCAACTCTGGAATAAACTAGCATCTAAGAAGATGGAAAACAACTGATAATTACAAGGAGCTGGAATTTTGGCCAAGAGTTAAGGTCAAGTCAGGAGCCCTCACTGACTGGGATTTGGGAGCATCCAAGACAATTTTTCTTGTATCCCAGTGGCCAGCAAGACCCCAGGTGAAGGCTCCTTTACAGGAGACTTCACAAGCACTGCCAAGTTCATAGCACAAGTTCCTATTTTCACTGTTGTATGGAGCAGAGTCCCTGAGAATTCGCTGCCCTGGTACTAAATCAAGTCCCCATGGTGGATGCACTTCAGGTTTATCTTTAGAAACATAAACTTCTGGATATTTCTGAGTTAAGGTTTAGTCATTCCACATTGCTATCAGATTCCAGATAAGTTATCAGGCAATAAAAGCATGAATGTCTCATACTTCATTCATATGTCCTCAATCTAACAAGCATTTGGACTCTAATAGGAATAGGGGAAGGGCATATATATGAGTGTATCATCCCAAATAGTAGACTCTAGGGACAAAAATAAATACTCTTTTGATCATGGGAGATGTTTAAGTGAGTGGAAATTGGATTTGGTTGGAATGAAATAGGGGATTTTGCAATGAAAAAACCATAATAGAAATGGTATGTTCAATAGAAAAGTTACATTAGATAAACTTATGGCTCCACTGGTTGAGATTAAATTACCCACCTTAGAATATTATAGCATTGATTTTAGGTATATATATTTGTATACTTGTCTGTTTTTTTCCCCCCAAAATTGTCCTTTCTGCCATTTATTTTTGCCTTTGTGTAAATATAATTTTCATATTTGTCTGCTCAGGAAACATTTTCTACCAGTAGTAGCTCTAATGTTGATGATCAAATTAATGTTTTTATACATGTCCCTATCAGATGTAAATCTGTGTTCACACTAGGTTAACAGCTCAAGACTGTGAGAATATTCTACTGACTATGAGATTTGTTGCTTTAATTGCAACCAAATTAATCTGTAGAATTTAACAATTATACTGCCATCTGTCTTAAGGGTTTATAACTCAGGTAGAGAATAAGCAAGTAGCATAAAACACTTGTACCTGTGTGTGCTGCTCAGAGTTTTATTAGTAATAAAAAAAAAAAAAAAAGACATGCTGACTTTTGTGCTTGGGAACAGAATCTGTTTCTAACCTTTGCTATTAACAGGAAGTGGGAGAGGTGAAATGAGGCTTGGTTTTGTGGCTAGGCAGGAAGGAGCACTCTGTGTTCCTAAGCGTGGCATCCAAGTTTCATGTCTGTCTAGCTTCTTGCTCCTTGGAATAGCTGGCCTTTGAAGTCCTAAAAACACAGATTGGTAATGAGCAACATAAAATCAAGAGTGGGTAAATATTTGGGAAATCCAAGCTCTGAGAATAGCCAGTCTAGGATAATTTGGCTCAGACTGTGTCATAGCTGTGTTTTCCTTTCCCAGCTAAATTATAAAGTTTTACTAATAAAATAGCATTGTGTGCATGCTCCGTCATGTCTAACTCTTTGTGATCCCATGAACTGTAGCCCGCCAGGCTCCTCTGTCCATGGGATTTTCCCAGCAAAAATACTGGAGTGAGTTGCCATTCCCTTCCCCAGGGCATTTTCCCGACCCAGGGATCGAACCTGTGTCTCCTGCTTGGCAGGCAGGTTCTTTACCACTGAACCACCTGGCAAGCCCAATTATAATAGCATGCGTTTCCCAAATAATGACCATTGAAATGTGTCTGCTTCACTTGTGTTTTTAGAGCTATTGCTGCGTTTGCTCTTGAATTTTAGGGCAGCAATAATTTGCTGGCCAGTATATTAATATGACAACTCAGCCCTCGAGTGCCTGTTTTTTGATAACTAGACATAGTATTAGAAGAGAGAATTCTAGTGCAAGTTTTAGGTTATATACTTAATTAATACTTTTGCATAAAAATGAATATTTTCTCCTACTGCATATTCATTGAAAAAGCACCTGATGCTGGGAAAATTAAAGGTATCAGGAGAAGGACCTGACAGAGGATGAGATGGTTGAATGGCATTGCCGACTCAGTGGACATGAGTTTGAATGAACTCTGGGAGATGGTAAAGGACAGCGAAGCCTGGCGTGCTGCAGTCCATGGGGTCACAAAGAGTCAAACACATTTAGCAACTGAACAACACAGTAATAATATAGCTTCCATTATAATATATACAATGTCTTGCTTTAGAAAATATTTTTTTCAGGAGAAGACCCACTTAATAAAGACTTATTTTCACTAAGGTCATCTTCTAAAATTATATTATATGTAGAGAAGGATGTAATAGTAGCTCCAGCTAGACTTATTTTAATATTTAGGAAATATCCCATTTGCCAATATTGTTATCACCTCCTCCCTCTAAGAAAATAAAAACAGGCCAGTTTTGCTAAGTTATCCCAAAGGAAAGACTTATATGAATATTTTTATATATTTAGAAATATATGAATTTTAAAAGGCAGTCTTAGTTACTAGCATGTTTAACTCCTGTCTTGGAGATAATTCTTAAAACTGTAAAGGTGTTTCAGTTTAAATTACTATAGATTTTTGAAATCTGATTTAATAGTCTAGTGTTTACCTTTTAAAAATTTCCTGTCTTTTACAGTTCTGACTGTCAAGATATAACACATGTTGTCTAGAGATCATAATTTTTCAATCCTGATAGCTTTTTCTAATTTGTTACGATAATTATATAACAATAATAGTTTGAATAACTTGATGGTGGGAAAGACTGAAGGCAGCAAGAGAAGGGGGCAGCAGAGGATGAGATGGTTAGATAGCATCAGTGACTCAACGTACATGAATTTAAGCAAACTCTAAGAGAGAGTGAAGGACAGGGAGCCTGGCATGCCGCAGTCCATGGGGTTGCAAAGAGTAGGACGTGACTGAGCGACTGAACAGCAACAAAAACAATTGTTTAAAATTTCCATTGCATGATAGTTAGACTTGGAATGCTAGAAATCATGGGAATACGTAGCCAATGAAAGGAGGGTTGATTTCCGTTAGGCACTGTTTCACACAGTACCAAATTAAAATGTCACTGTCTATATGCAGGTTTGTAAGAAAACGTGGCCTTTCATTTATCAAAATGTATTTCTGCATATTTATCAGATTTTTAATGAAGAATACATATGTATGAAATATAGTCATATTTTAAATGGAGCCCTGGGACTTTCCTGGTGGTCCAGCAACTAGGGCTCCACGCTTCCACTGCAACGGACATAGGTTCCATCCCTGGTTAGGGAACTAAGAGCCCACATGCCACTCAGTATGGCAAAAAATAAATAAATAGAGCCCTATAAAATTTTGTATTATCATAGATGTGAAAGTTACAAAAATTAATGGTGATCAAACATTACATCTCTATCAGGAATTCCACCTCTCCCCATCAATATCCCTCCTTTCCTCTCCCCATAGACCCAATGTACACACTCATAGACTCAAATCCTCCTCGATTGACTTCTTTTTTTTTTTTTTTTTTCATTTTTTTTCCATTTATTTTTATTAGTTGGAGACTAATTACTTTGCAATATTGTAGTGGTTTTTGCCATACATTGACATGAATCAGCCATGGATTTACATTGACTCCTTTCTTGAGATGTGAATCCTGAAATGTTTCCTGCACACAGACCGCTGAGATGAAAGTGTTCTTTTTAAGTGCACACTTTTCATAATGCCTTGAACTTGTTTTTCTGTGGCGGAGGGAAACAGCCTCGTGCACCTGGACAAACAAAGGTGTTCCTTCCAAAACAGGCTTTCAGAATCATTAATTCTGGTTTAGAAATAATTATAAAGGTTAAGTGGACGCTCATGCATAAGGTTGTAATGCAGGTGAGTGGCTGGTCTGTGTTTTGCTTCTCCCTTGCTTTCATCTTCCGTATGACACCTCCGTGACTGTGTCTCCTCATAAGTCTGATGCCGTTTGCAGCGACTGGGCCAAAGACAGCTCTCCAGCTTCTGTAACCTCCTGGGCACAGGCTGGGTCCAGAGACTGAGATGATAGGCACTTCTGCCCGATCACGTGCCAAGGTGAGACTAGTGCTGGTAAACGTGGAGGGAGCAGGTGGGTGTTTGTATTCCTTTGGGTGCTAGAGCTGTAGAAAGAGCAGATAGAACATATAATAACCTAGTAAGAAATAACTAGGGTGTGAGTAGAGGCATCATGTTCATTGCAAGGATGAAGAAGCGGCGCTTTCTTTCACTGAAGGGGAATCTGATGAGAGAGGAAACAAACTAGAAAATGCTGGATTTTTTATCTTTTAGCTTGATGGTAAATACAGAATTCAGAGACCATAGGTATGACCAAAGTAATGCTTTAACAGGATGAATCATTTTTTTGCTTGAAATTTTAAATAGTGTTAGAGTAACCATGTTATTTCTTGCTGTATTATAGAGTGACTATAAAATAAGTGGCCCATTCTTAATTGTTATGAAGGGCAAGGGTGGAGACGAAAGAGGAATGGGTAGTGATCAATGGCAGCATGAGTGAAACAAAGCATTTTGTCACTTTTGTATTTGAGGGGGGATTAACTTCTATAACTAGACCTTTTGCTTTTTCTTTTTTTTTTTTCTCCCTTCTTTCCCCTTTTAATTTATTTTTCTGATCACAAGTTTTAATGTCCTTAGGAAAATAGTTTGATAGGTACAAATAGATGTGGAGAAATGTATATTAACTGCTGACTTTCTAAACTAAGAATTAGAACATATACTTAGGAGTTTTTTCTTTTTTTTAAGAAATCCATTTGTTGCAAATTATTAACATAAACTCAGGGATGAATTAACAGTGATGTTCTCCTACCCGTGGCAAAATAAACATTTTAGAAGAGTGATGAGGAATAATGTTTACAGCTGCCTTATGGATGATTTACATTGAAACTGCTGTGTGTAGACTACTAATCAGAAGATCGTAGAAAAAATAAGCAAGTTTTCATCATTCACACTGTAGATTCAACCAAACAGCCAGCAACAAACTTTGATAAATTTTAATGATGATTATAATTTAAAGAAACCAGAATATCTACAATAGAACAGCCATATCAAGACAATGGATCATGAGGCGGTGACAGTAGAATTCCATCCTGAATTCTGTCCTTGGCCACATTCAAGTTCTGTTCTGTCTCCTTAAGCAGGGCAGCAACCACACTCCAAAGCCAAATGATGACTAGTTTGCTTAGGAAATTCTAGTGAAGAGATACTTCAAGTTTTACTGGTATATAGCCCTTAGTCTTAAGCAAAAACAAGAGTCTGTGTAAGGGCTCCTTGGTTATTCATTTGAAAGTACTATCAAAAGAATGTGTTTTAGATTACGGTGCAGTAGCAGGAAGATATATGAGTTCCCCAAAAATACCAATTTAGAGTACCTAGAGAGGCAAGGTCCTAGATTGGTTTAGGTGATCCCTGTTTGGTGGTAATGCATGTTTTTAGGGTAGTTTTGTCTTTAAACCCCAAGCAAGTTGGTGATACACATGATGATGGTAGAATTATTTCCAGTAGAAGATGGATGCTAAAGAAATTGAGTGATTTTTATCTTTCCATCATGAGGTGTCTCTGATAGTCCTTGCTAAAAATTGCATGCTTCAATTTTTACCTTGCTTGTCTTCCATATTTAGAGAATATTTCATTTTTTTAAATCAGAGGATATGTGCTTTACATGCTGTGTTGGCCTCTGCCTTAAGTAAGTCAGTGAGGTCGCTCAGTCGTGTCCGACCCTTTGCGGCCCCATGGACTGTGGCCTGCCAGGCTCCTCCATCCATGGGATTTTCCAGGCAAGAGTCCTGGAGTGGATTGCCATCTCCTTCTCCATTACAACGATGCAAACCAGTCATAATTATACTATTCCGTGTTGCTTATTGTAGTTCTATATATGTGTCTGTGTATGTGTCTGTCTATCATCCTTTTAATGGAGCTAAGACTAACATACAGAAATATCATGATATATTATTTTGTTTGCCTCCCAAGTATATGACACAGTACCTTTTGTTCTAAACATCTATTTAGGGTCAAGAGAGCCAGCGTAATATAATGATTATGTGCCCCAATCTGTTTCTAGACTACCTGGTTTTGAATCTTGCCTCTGCTACTTTCTTGCTGGCTATGTGATTTGTGGCGAATTACTTAAATTGTCTGCCCTTCAGTTTCTTCATTTGTTAAATGTGTATAATAATAGTATGAACTTGGAAGAGTTATTGTCCAGATAAGATGAGTTAATATTTTTAAAGCTCTGAGAAGAGTGACTTTTGTTCAGTCGCTCAGTGGTGTCTGACCCTTTTTGACCTCCATGAACTGCAGAACCCCAGGGTTCCCTGTCCTGCCCTATCTCCTGGAGCTTGCTCAAACTCCTTTCCATTGAGTTGATTGTACCATCCAACCACCTCATCCTTTGTCATCCCCTTCTTCTTCTTCTGCCCTCAATCTTTCCCAGCATCAGGGTCTTTTCCAATGAGTTGGATCTTGGTATCGGGTGACCATTGATAAAACTTAAGCAATGAGAATGGCCACTGGCTTTATAACAAAACATAATGGATTGTCCAGATATTTATCCTTCTCTCAGGCAGCTACACATATGAATTCTCTGCCTGTTACTGGGATAAGTGGTTGCTGGCCCAAAGTGAGAATTGAATATGAAAACTTTCAGTTTGTGAAAAATATCTAGAGATTATACTTGACTAAAATTTTAATATGAGCCAACTATATGATACAGCTGCATAAAAGGAAAAAAAAAGATAAAGGAAAAGAGGTACCCCTTAAAACTTTCTTAGGTAGTATAAATAGAAGTGTCCACATGATGGGCAGTCATATCTTTGATGTACTTAACACTGACTGGATCACAGTTCGAAGACTGTTTTCTGTCCAAGACACCGTAATTTTATGAAAGACATTGACAAGCTGGAGAGCCAGAAGTCTGGAAATCATGTTGAAAACAGAGGAAGTGGGACTGTGTAGCCTAGAGAAGACTAAAGGAAAGGAAAACACCTGTCTCCAATTATTTACAAGGTTGCCATTAAAAAAAAAAAAAAAGACAGATTTGTATATTGCTCTAGAAAGCAAAAGTAGAATCAATATAATGAAAGTTGCATGCATGTTTTAACTCTACCTTAAGGGGGAAAACTTTTTTTAACACCTAGAGAGTCCAATAATGGGAGTTCAATTGACCCTTGAACAGCACAAGTTTGAACTGCGTGTGTCCAATTATATGCAAATTTTTCATAGTAAATATTACAGTATCACTTGATCTGCAGTTTCTTGAATCTACGGAGAGCTGGCTCTAAGTTACACACAGACTTTCAGCTGCGTGGAGGGTTGGTGTCCCCAACCGATGTGTTCAAGGGTCTAGGATAGTTTGTGCCCCTTAATAATGGGTACTGATGCTGGGTCTTGCAGGAGTGCTGAATGAAAAATTACTGTATGTTGTCACAGATTAGATTCCATTACCAATAATAACTAAAATCAAATTGATGCATTCATATCCTCACAGGGCTTGGGTAGCAATGATTCTTGGAAAATTCGTTTAAGATTTTTAAGGCTGTAAGATGATTGCATGAATGGAGTAAAAAAAAATCTATGTAATTGGTTAATTTTTTTTCAGGCTGGTTTTGAAATCTTATTTAACACTGATCAAGGAACACTGGTGATACGGTGTTTTCCCAAATTTCATAAGTTCTTTTAACTTAGGTTTAGTAAGTTATTCAGAATTGTTTATATGGATGCCAACAAAAGTAACTGATAAAGACTGGTTGAGTATTATATGGTCTGAGGATGTGATCAGAGGAAAATAGTTCTTTCTTATCAAAGAAAACCTATAGAGAAAATCTATAGAATTCCCTGATCTCTAGGTAGGTGCAAATATTAAGAAGAGTGGGAATGTTGGATACCTTTGAATTTCATGTATGAACACTATTTGAGGTTCATACCAGTACAGTAAGGGTTCTCTTTAAAGATTGAGTGAAATTAATATATTACTGGAAAATACAAGATAGTTATGATGTATCCTTGGGAACTGACTTTATATTTTATAGGTGTGTTTCTCTTGTGATATTTCATTCTTATGTCTTCAAATATATGCTTTTCTTCTGGTTAGGTATGTGCTAGACATTGGCCTTTTTTTAAACTCATTTTGCCAAAATGTTTGCCTTTGTTGTATTTTTACTACCAAGTTTCAGACATTACATAGTTCAGTTTCAGTGATTTTTATTATAATTTCTTTGGGAAAAGTAATAAAATAGACTTAATAATTTTGCATCTTTCTCATAGAAGTCAAGTATTTTAAAATTTAGTTGAATAAACTTAACCATGTAATGTGTATATTTCTGCAGAGGGTAGAAAAACTAAAAAGTAAAGTAAAGAAGGATTGTCTACTTTTTTTTCAGAAAAGATTCTCTAAATAGAAAAGTAAAAGGGCATGTTCATATATTTTTATTTTGCAGTGTTAGATAACATGAGTTTTTAAAAAATAAAACTAGAATATTCTGTAATCCTTACAAACTATTCAGAGAAAGAATTTCTTCATCTCCTTTGAATCAGAAATGGATATATCTGAGGAATTATTTCCACAGCCTATCTGTGGTTTCTGCCTCATCTAATGTTGATACTTTTATCCTAAATTCTGAATTACTATACTAAGGACCCAGTGATGGACTATGTCCTCCCATAGAATTTTGGCCTCTTGTTGTAATCTGTTAAATTGTGAAGAAACATCACCAATCAAACCATCTTCTTTGAATGTTTAAATTTTGATACATATTTTGTTTTTTTTAATGTGGATGAGAATAGAATTGATACATAGATTAATTGCAATCCATACATTTTGGAGGGTATTTTTTTTTTTTTTTTTGATGTTCCAAAGCTGATGCTGGGAAAGACAGAAGAAAAAGGAGGAGAGGGCAGCAGATGAGATGGTTAGACAGCATCACTGACTCAGTGAACGTGAATTTGAGCCAACTCCAGGTGATAGTGCACAATTAGTGAGCTTATTGTGCATTTAAGAGTTAAGATTGCAAATTGAAACCTCTATTCCTCTGCTTCAAAATGTGTTAAATGAGTGCCATCTAAGGGGTTTAATTACTGAAAAGTTTTCTTTAAAAAATTGTAATCTCATCTATAAGATTGTGACTGGGATTTGTAGAATTTCTTGACACTAAATAACATTGATTTTAGAAACCTTTTCTTTCTTATCCTCTGATTATAATTCTGCCATTTCAAAATCTCCATTAGGACCTTTGAGGAAAATGACTTTAGTTGATAGTAATGAATAAGCATTTCATTAAGTAATGGTTTTTGAGTATAATTAAGTTGTATTTCTTAATATTGCCTTTGGTGAACATAGGTCAGAAAAATAGCATATAGGGGTCTGACTTCTGATTTCTTTATTTTTCCTTTAAATGATTTTTTTGGGCTATTTTATCTTATTTTCAATCATTGTTTCAAGTTATTCTTTGGCAGAGTGCTGCAGCTTAGCCTTTTAAAAAAAAATGATTAAAATTTGAGAGAATAGCAGTGTGGGCCGTCTGGAATGAAGAGCATTCTGAATGTAAGACAATTGTACTGGTCACATCTGTGTTTGAGAAGCTATGTTCTAAGCTAGAGTCATTTTTAGCCAAATAACCCTGTGGAAAGGGGACTGTCCTGAGTATTGTAATAGGCTCACCTAAGATGAGTAAACCCTTCACTGAGTACCTACTACATGCAGGACATGTTGGAAGAGAAGGATTATAAATGAGGAAGTTGGTATATTTGGCCAGTAGAGTGTGAGAAGCATCTGTGTAAGTTCTTCTTTGTATGTTGGTAGGTTTCCCCAGTGAAGCCATCCAGTCCTGGACATTTGTTTGCAGGGAGTTTTTTTTAAATTTACAGATTCTATTTCACTTGTAGTGATCAGTCTGTTCAAGTGATTGCTTCTCCTTGATTCAGTTTTGGCAGGTTATATGTTTCTAAAAACTTATCCATTTCTTCTTTGTTGTTTTTTAGTCACTAAGTTGTGTCCGACTCTTTGCAACCCCGTGACCTGCAGCATACCAGACTCCCTTATTGTTTACTATCTCCTCAGATTCATGTCCATTGAGTCCGTGATGCCATCTAACCATCTCATCCTCTGCTACCCTCTTCTCCTTTTTCTTCAGTCTTTCCCAGCATCAGGGTCTTTCCAGTGAGTGACATCAGGTGACATCAGGCTCTTCACATCACGTGTCCAAAGTATTGGGGCTTCAGCATCAGTCCTTCCAATGAATATTTAGCATTGATTTCCTTTAGAATTGACTGGTTTTCCATTTTGTTGGTATATAACTGTTCATAATATTTTCCTATGATACTCTGTATTTCTATAGCACAGGGTATTTCTCTTATGTTACTAATTTTGTGTGTCATTCCTGATATTTCTGTTTTTTGATTTTTGTCTCTATCACTTCAATTTCTCATTTTGTTTCAAATACTGAAGTGTCAAATCTGTGTTTCATATATCCTAGACATAGATTCTCTTATGTTATTCCCTCATCCGTTCAGCAGCCAAATGCCAACACTGTTTCTTGGCTTATGGTTATAGGCTTGAACTCCAAAATGTCCCCAAATGTTTTAAAAATTTATTTGTGTACATTTTTAAAATAACCTTCCTTTGAGGTCTCAGTTTTATGTGAACTGTAGTTCAACGTTTTTTTCTTTCCATGACTTGTAGCATATGGTATTTAAGTGTTTGCTAGGGTCGCTTTGCTTAGGTAAACATATTTGTACAAAAGCAGTTCAAAAGAGCATTACATGTAAAAGAGAAACTCCTCTAAGGTGACTTGAGTACCTCAACACGGGTTTGAATATTTATGGCTTAGCACACTGTTTCATTATCTTTCAAAGTTCATTATAGTGTCTGACCTTTGGGAAGGAATAAGTATTTATAATTTTTGCAGCCAAAAATCACCTTTATGACATTTCATCCTGAAGTATTTGCCCCTAACAGAAGAGAATCAAATCAGTTGACATTACAGCCAACCGGTTTTGACCCTGCCCCTGAAAAAAAAAAAAAAAAAAATCTATTGCATGTGCTTTGAAAACAGAATCAAACATAAATCTAGGATTGGAATTTTCTGACCTAATAGGCTGTGAATTGCTTTCCATAAATTGTGCCCGTGGTGTAATTTTCCATTTTTTTCCTCTTTATTTTTTAGTAATCATTGAATTCTAACATCGTTTACCTCTCCATATTATCACAAAGAAATGGCCTCTAGCATTTTTCAATTCTGTTAGCCCTGCAACAACAAATCATACTGATATTGAAATGCATATTTGCTATTCTAGTTGTGGCTTCTGGGAGGACCTTTGTGTGAAGTGTTAGGCTTACTATCTGAATCATAAACACAGCTGCAAACATCTCAAGGATGATTATGGATGTCATTTGTACATCAGAATAATTTGGAGACTTGCTGCAAAACTTACAGATAATCAATGGTCAGGTCATGATGGTGGCCCACATTTTCTAATGCAGCAGTCTAGTGCTTTTCCCAGGAAATAAGGAGATTGTAGGGCTTCCCTAGTACTTCAAATGATGAGGTATCCACCTGCAATGCAGGAGACCCGGGTTCAATCCCTGGGTCGGGAAGATCCACTGGAGAAGGAAATGGCAACCCACTGCAGTTTTCTTGCCTGCAGAAACCCATGGACAGAAGAGCTTGCTGGACTGTAGTCCATGGGGTCACAAAGAGTTGGACACGACTGAGTGAGTGATACACAGTATAAGGTGATTGTACCCAGGTGGAGTAATCAAACAGGTGAGCAAACTCTTGTCAGCCATAAAAAAATTCTGTACAGCAAAATTTTAAATCTTGGAGAATGACATATCATTGTTAGTAGTTCTGTGACTCTAGTTTAGTGACTAAAATGATCAAGAGAGATGTGCATTTGTACTTATGTCTTCAACAGCAAAATAGTAGTTGAGCTAGAGTGGATTTTCATGTGCCTTGGATTGAGATGAACTGAATGTTGGCTCTGCAAGTTGCTAAAATCTTGGCCTTGCCTCAAATCATTTAAACTTCCAAAGCCCTGATTTCTTCATCTATAAAATGCAAAATGGTTATAATGTCTGTGTATCAATGTTTTGGAAAGAATTAGAGGTGCTGCATGTAAAGTGTCTAGTGCTGGGCTTGATGCAGGGTCAATATTGTTTTTTAAGTGAAACTTCCCTGGTGGTCCAGTGGTTAAGAGTCCGCCTAGCAATGCAGGGGTCACCAGTGGGATGCCTGGTCTGGGAAGATCCCACTTGCCTTGGGGAAACTAAGCCCATGTGCCACAGCTCCTAAAGCCTGCACTCTGGAGCCCGTGCTCTGCAACAGGAAAAACCAGCACGTTGAGAAGCTGCACACAGCAGCTAGAGAACAGCCCATTTTGCCACAACTAGAGAAAGCCTGTTACAGCCAAATATAAATAAATACATACCCTTAAAAAAAAGTGATGTCAGCAATAACTTCTCCTGAAAGGGGAAAGGAAGGAATGATTTATGTCATCTAAATATGTCAAGTCATTTGTTCAAATTTTGCTAAAATCATGAAATAATTTTAGCATACGCATATATGACCACGAGAACTGTATAGATAATTTATTAGCCCTCCAGCCATTTATCTTGAAGTGGGACTACTTTCACCCTGAAGACAATCAAACAGAAAACTAAAGAATACTAAAGCATTTGGGGAGGTGGTAGTGTGAATCATTTTGAAAATTCTTACAATTCCTTAGCTCTTATCAAAAATTGATTTTTTTTTCCCTAAAGAAAAAGTTCATGGAATGTTTAGGATGATGTCATTTTGCTTCGACTATAAGTTAGCTGTGTTCAATAAAAAGCAGAATCTGATTGCTTTGAAAGAATGTGTGAGCATTTATTTAATCTTTAGGGTCTGATTTCAAGGCTTGGAAAGCAGAACATGATTAAATAGTTTCAAATATGGGAAACTTAAGAAAAAAGCTACTAGTTTAAGACATTTGTTTTCTCGATGTTTAAGCATTTCACACAGGATGAACTGCTTACAGATATAGGAAAATATTAATCATAATTCTTGTGTATGAAGATTTTGATTATTGATGCTACCTATTTCAACATCACTCTGAATTTCTTCTGTGCACACTTGGTGGCATCATCTTTACTGGCCAAAGCTGTCAGGAAACTGTCAGTGAACATCCAGTTGTTCTAAATCCTGGTAAATGAGTTGTAGCGCTGCTTTCAGAAGAACTGATTCCCCAGTAATCTCCCTAAGTCTAAGCTCTACCACAGATGAACACAGATGGACTTGGCGTGCAAGGGTATGGTGATCTACATGTGTTTGAAGCCAAGAATCTAGAGGCTTGAGGTATTCAATACCCTACAGTACTATTCTTGGGTTGCTTGCTTGCATTTTCTGTCAGCAGCTCACCTGAGAATTTAAGTCCTGTAACTAAGATTCCTTGTAGCTCCCTCTAATGGACCTGACTGATGTTACAGCCTTGGAAATTTCCATGTCTGACTCTCCGGAGATAAACAGTAACAGGGCCTGTTAATTGAGAGTGTGGGTAATTGCCAAGCTACTCTTCATATTTGCTGTTATTCCTTCTTTATGAAAAGAGCATATTATCTGAAAAGGAATAGAAAACACGTATGTATTTTCATTTAAGGGATTATAAAAATACAGTGTGAAATTTTGGGCCCCTTATTGTCCTGATGCTGGAGAAAAATGGGCTGAAGTTAAACATTACACTGATTTAATTTAGTTACTCCCTTACCTTTGGAAAAGTTTGTGAAAAACTTCTTTAAAAGATACAAGTAGAAGAAGGTGATCTTGCTGAAAATTTAGGAGATGGTATTCATACCAATGATGGGGGAATAAAGAGAACACAATTGAGAGCTTTTACTATCAATACTAACATTTAAATGTTCTACTGAAACGATCCTTTTAGGGTTTGTGTTTTTGCCACCTCTCCTATTGCAACTGAGTTCATGCCCACATATACTGAAACCCCTACAAAGATGCCTCTATTCAAGAACTTCTTGACTGTATCGAATGAATGTTTATCTTGTTTTCCTCTGTGTCACGGAGGTACCTTTTCTGGGAGGAAGTGCTCATGGTTCTTGGTGTAGCAAATTCACAAACTAGATTTTTTAGGCAGATATTTTTTGAGTCAAGCCAGTTTTTGTTAAAATCACTTGATATAATCTAGTTTTTTTTTTTTTTTTTTTTTTTGTTTGTTTTTTAACATTTTGGCTGCACTGCATGGCATGTAGAATCCTAGTTCCCCGACCAGGGATTGAAACTGCATCCCCTGCCCTGGAAGCACGGAGTCTTAACCACTGGACTGCCATGGAGGTCCCAATCCCCTGGTTCTTGGTACACACCATACATTGGATGAACTTCTGCCTTTTACAAGATTTTCTTTTGTCTGAAAGAAAATTGTCCATTTTGTTTTGGAGACAAATTACCTCAATTTTTCATCCTTTGTTTCGGGGTTCAGATGTGTTACTTTACTGTTGTAGTCGAATTGCCAAGCTGTGTCTGACTCTTTGTGACCCCATGGACTGTAGCCTGCCAGGGTGCTCAGTCCATGGGATTCTTCAGGCAAGAAGACTGGAGTGGGCTGCCATGCTTTCCTCCCGTGGATCTTCCCAACCCAGGGATCAAACCTGCGTCTGTTGCATCTCCTGCTTTAGGAGGCAGATTCCTTACCTCTAAGCCCCCAGGGAAGCCGTGTTATTTTACTACAAGAGAACAGAGGCAAAGCACTACACCGCCAAACCCTGGAGGTTAACAAAGTTGTGATGGGCTACTCATAGAAACTTAACGTTGTGTCCTAAAATAATGATATTTTGAAAAATAGGTCCCCAGTGTGTATATATACGCATTGGTGGCAACTGAGTCCCTGGGTGCCTACGTTCCCTCTTTATACACACACGCACACGCACACACACACGTGTATATATATATGTGTGTGTGTGTGTTAGTGGCTTAGTTGTGTCTGACTCTTTGTGACCCCATGGACCATAGCCACCAGGTGCCTTCGTGTGTGTGTGTGTGTGTATGTGTGTGTATAAAAGCACAGTTATTGAAAGAATTGTGTTGTAGAAAAAGTCATCCATGGCCTTTTTCTATTCCTCTGCTGGCAGGGATCATTTAGTAGGAAAACTACCTTTGAACCATGTTCTCGTCCAGGACTGAAACAGATTTACTCCTTGACAGCAAGCAAGTCATGTTTTCTGTGCTGTTCTTGTTACCACAGTGCTTAGATAGTCTGGATTCATTGGAAGTTTTTTTTTTTTTTTGCATCTCTATTCTATCCCTCAAGTTCTCAGTAATACTGTCTCCCCCAGATTATCTCATTTGTAGAAGGAAACTTCTATTCGTCTACAACAACTTTGCAAGCAACTTGACAACTCTACTGTGAAGTTTGTTTATTCATTTGCTTACCATTCTGTAATTCTGTCTAAAACAGCTAATTTGATTTTATGTTTGAAGATCAAAGATACAGAAATGAAATGAGCCTACAGGAAGCTTCACTCTGTAGCTAGCTAGACTGGCTCTTCACCAGGATATAAGGCTCAGAAGCAAAATCAATGACCCCCCCTCCCCACCGACCCCACCAAAGTCTTATTTGATTTCTGAAAACAGTTTTTCCATAAAAGTTTATAAGGTGATATTTTTGTGGTGGATGGCTGAAATCTTGTTCTGGCATCTTGGTTCCTATGGGGTTAAGAAAAGTCCTTAGCATTGGAGAGAATGAGGATGGTATATGTAATGGTAGAGATGAAAGATTTATCTAGCTTCATGACCACAATTTATTTAGTCTTTCTGAGACTATTTCTTTTTTGTTTAAGATGGGAACATGGGTTATTGTGAGGATTAATTTAGATCAGATAAGCTCAGTGTTAGGACGTTGGGCCTGTCAGATAGTGACTGGTCGGGGAAAAACAAAGCAAAACAGTGCCACTATTTGGATATACAAGTAGTTATGATAGATCTAAATTTTCCATATTAGATTATGCTTCAGGTCTTTGAAATTCACTTGAAGAGCATAAAGTAAACTAAGAGAGATCAAAGATAATCTATGTGCCTTATCTTTTCAGTTGTATATACACTTTTTGAAATAAAATGTTTCCATTTTATGCATTAGTTTAATAACATATTATGAAACTGCTATAAGGTTCATAAGTTGCTGTTTGCTGAGAATTAAACCAAAATTTTAAGACAAAAATTTTGTGACCTGGTGATCTGACTTTAAGTATTCATCTGTGTAAGCACTTTTAAAATACAGCCACTTATGAGTGCAGTATCTTTTTTCTTGGCAGATTTTTGCAAAAAGCAGTGACAGTATGCCAGTGTTAGTGAAACATTTGAACCTAGAAAAGATGTTTTTTCTTTACAGATGAACAAGCTAAGGCCTAAGATAGTTAAATGATTTGTCCAAAGTCACACAGAGGTGGATCTAGTCAGTTTACCAAGTCGCCAAATACAGGTACTCTTTTCTGTGCCGTAATTTGAAGAATTTTCTCTCCAATCAACTGTTGAATCTCATTATGTTTTGAGATTTATGTAATTTGCTGGGATGTTTCTTAAAGAAACAAAAAGGGAATAGCTTCAATTATTTTTCTCTTCTTTCCCTTTTCCATATTATAAAAGTTCAGATGGCGAATTCCTTGGTTTATTTAACCTACTTTCTAAACCACATTTTTAAAAAAAAATCCACATTATATTCCAAAAGCAATATTCAACTTGGTTCAATGTCATTTGCTAGTTAAAATTGTTTTTGAAATTTAGGCAAAGGGTTGTTAAATAATTAAAATGTATCCTTTAGAATGCGGCTTCCCTGTGGCTCACAGGATAAAGAACCCGCCTGTCATGTAGGAGGCCTGGTTTTGACCCCTGGGTTAGGAAGATCACTTGCAGAAGGGAATTGAAGACCCACTCCAGGGTTACCTCCTGGAGAATGCTATGGACAGAGGAGCCTGGGGGGCTACAATCTGTAGAGTTGCAGAGAGTCGGACACAATTAGCACTTCTCTTAGTATGCTTTTAGTGTGTTTTAATATCTTTACTGTGCGTTTGTGTACGGGAAGTAGAAAACCCCCAAATGATAGATGTGATAGTAACAAAAGTATATTGTCTCACAATGGAAGCCTAGAAGGTGTCAGGATTGACTTTATCAATGAGTTCCGGCTCTATTTTCCATGGGATTTTTTTTTTCCCATTTATTTTTATTAGTTGGAGGCTAATTACAATATTGTAGTGGTTTTTGTCATACATTGACATGAATCAGCCATGGATTTACATGTATTCCCCATCCTGATCCCCCCTCCCGCCTCCCTCTCCACCCGATTCCTCTGGGTCTTCCCAGTGCACCAGGCCCGAGCACCATGGGGTTTTTTGACTTTGCCCTCCTTAAGTGGGTAAAACGGAGCTACGTATTCCTGGGTCTTGTTTAAGCAAACTGAAGTTGAGATATTGATGAGGTAGAATCTTTCCAGCTGCCCCTAGAAGTCATCCTCTTATCATTTTTGAACCAGGCCCTCAATGAGATGACTCCCTAGCCAACATGACCTTGGTGTGTGACACAGGAGACCTGCGATACTTGAGTTATGTGAGAAAGTTGTAGATGCCTCAACAAATCTGTAATCTATTAAGGAGGAGGAAAGAGGTGGTGGTCATGATCAACAGACAAGAAACTTTGCCCTTAGAAAGGCTGGAGATTTTGTGTTCCTAGTAATAAAAGAGACACATGTGCAACTCTGAGGATCCATTATGAAGTAGATTTAAAAAAATAGATTGAAATAGGATGTGTGAGTGGTGTATAATTTTAGAAATTGTATTGGTTGTAGTGACATGTGTTGTTACCTTCTGAGTCTGCTTGGCGAGTCTATATGCAGGATGACTTAAAATAAATAATGTGAAATTTTAGACAAACAACACTACTTTCTAAGGACAGCTGTTTTTTAAAATAATTAATTAATTCTTTTGGCTGCACTGGGTCTTCATTGCTGCCTGCAGACTTTCTCTAGTTGCAATGAGTAGGGGCTGCTCTTCAGTTGTGGTGCGCATGCTTCTCATTGCAGGGGCTTTCTCTTTTTGCAGAGCATGGGCTCTAGGGGCCCAGGCTTCAGTAGTTGTGGTTCACAGGTTCCAGAGCACAGGCTCAGTAGTTGGGGAGCACTCGCTTCATTGCTCCGTGGCATGTGGAATCTTCCCAAAGCAGTTTCGTGCCGTGTGTCCCCTGCATTGATAGGTGGATTCTTAACCACTGGACCACTAGAGAAGTCCATGGATAGCTGTTTGTTTATTTCCAATGTATTTAGCCTGGAACTTGGGTTTTTTAATATATCTAAAAGCCAATTAAGTAAAATTTTAATAAGTATTGTACCATATTTCAGTGTTAGAATTCTAAGAACAGGGTAAAAATGTTTAAAAATTACGCAAAATATAATTTTAGTAAGGTTGCAGAAAGTATGGGCTTCTGGAAAGATAGATTCAGGTGAGTGGCTACTGAAAAGAAAGATTTCTGTATCTACCTAGATAACATATATGTTTTCTCTGTCACAAATTTGCCTTCAAATTCTTTGTTCATAGACTGTTTCCTATTTAATGACTTAACAGATAATGGGAGTTTTTCCTAGACCGGTTGTATGCATAGATGAAATTCCTCACACTCACAATGGTAGGGTTGTCTTCCTCCTCTCTGACCAATACTGAATAAGAATTACTTATAGAAAAGCTGAGTGATCAGCTATTTTTTTCCAATCTGAGCTCCATTTTCCGTTAACTTGAATCTGATTTGTTCTTCCTTAAACTCAGTAAGTCTGATGGAGGAGGTTCACAGTTCCTCCATTGTTAAAAGAATGTAGACCATTGGTATTCTTGTATCAACAAAGTACCTAATATTATTTGATATGTTAACTCATCAAATATTGAATATTGAGTGACCTTTTCCTTTTTTTGACATTTTCTGTCTCATGTTCTAGCCTTTACTATCTTTCCCTCGTTCTTGCTCGTGACTAGGGTATGGGCTCCAAATCATCCATGGACCAGAAGGGGAGACATGCATTAGTCATGTAGGTTTATAATGTGTTTCAGTCAAGATTCCCTAGAGGTTTGAATTTGTGTGGTCCTATTAAAATTCTTGAAGAAACTTCTGTTCTCATCTTTATGGGAAGGAAGGGCCAGAGAGGCTGTTTAGAATTGTTTTTTAAAGGATATTTGCTAGTTTTTAGCAACTCCTAGACCTGGTGAGGATCACAAGCAGACGGGGGGCAATGGATACAGTTGTGAGCAAAACAAGATCAAATTCCTGTCCTCAGAATATGAAAACAGTGAAAGTGTTAGTCGCTCAATTATGTCTGACTCTTTGCAACCCCGTAGACTGTAGCCTGCCACCAGGTTTGTCTGTCCATGGAATTCTCCTGGCAAGAATTCTACAGTGGGTTGCCATTTCCTTCTCCAGGGAATCTTCCTAACCCAGAGATAGAACCCAGGTCTCTTGCATTGCAGGCAAATTCTATACTATGTGAGCCACCAGATAGAGTATAGTCCAGTGGCAAACAAAGGTAAAGCAAATACATATGAAATATGATGTTTAAGAAAGACACAGGGAAGCCTGGTATGCTGCAATTCATGGGGTCACAAAGAGTCGGACATAACTGAGCAACTGAACAAAAGCAAGAAAGGGAGACTCATCTTGCTCTGAAGAGCCTGTGATAGGCTTCTTTCATAAAATACTGATTAATCCAAGATGTAAGAGAAACTCAGAAATTAAATTCCTATGATAACACAAAAGTAGGCTTGAAATAAATCTAAGTCATTTGCCTTCTCTTGCTTGGTTAGATACAGTCTTTTATGGTATGCGATATATTGCATTGAGATTATATCTTTAAGATATTAAAGAGTACTTTTTCATAAGTTGGTGAAGAACTGAGTGTCTCTAGTTGTTCAAAGGATTAAAATATTTAAAATCGACTTTTGGTTCATATTAATATGAAAGAAATAAGTAGTACTTTGAAACTGGTTTTAGCATTTAACACATTGTGTATAGTTATAGTAAGACTTTAGTTCTTCGTTTGATGTAAAGAATGTTTGTGGAGCATCTTCTGTGTATCAGGCGCTGTTCTGGGTGCTGGGATTCAGCAGCCAGCAAAGCAGAAACAACCCAGGCTCTTGCAAGACAGCAATAGAGACATAGACACAGAGAACAGACATGGATAAGAGTGTGGAGGGGAAGGAAGGAGTGGGTGAGATGAATGGAGAGAGTAGCATGGAAGCATATACACTAGCATATGTAAAATAGATTGCCAATAGAAATTTACCGTATGACTCGGGAAACTCAAACTGGGGCTCTGTAACCTGAGAAAGGGTGGGAGGTGGAAGGAGATTCAAGAGGGAGGGGACATATGTACACTTATAGCTGATTCATGTCAATGCAAGGTAGAAATGAAACCAATATTGTAAAGTAATTATCCTTCAATTAAAAATAAATAATTTTTTAAAAAAACTGAAAAAAAAAAAAAAAAGAATAACCCAGGTTCTTGAACTTAAACTGCAGAGAGAGGCAGGTGGTACTGCTCCTTTCTCGCTGTCAAAGCAAATCCTAGTTGCATTCCTTATTATTGGGGAATCACTGTGAGATTCTTAATTTTGGAACATTTTCACTCATTACTAACACTGATGATCTGTGACTAGCATTTATATTCAGCTTGATCAAAGATAGCACTCTGCTGTTGAATCAATGGAAGAGACCCTTGTTTGTTTCCTGAGTCAGGAAGATCCCCTGGAGAAGGGATAAATTACCCACTTCAGTATTCTTAGGCTTCCCTTATGTCTCAGCTGGTAAAGAATCTGCCTGCAATGCAGGAGACCTGGGTTTGATCCCTGGGTTGGGAAGTTCCCATGAAGAAGGAAAAGACTACCCTCTCCAGTATTCTGGCCTGGAGAATTCCATGGACTGTATAATGGGGTCACAAAGAGTCAGAGATCTTGAGAATGCTAATTCTTCTAATCCAGCTCTATCATCCATCAGAATCCAGGAAGTTTTTCCAGATTGAAAAAAAAAGTCATTGAGACTGCAGCTTGTTCTGAAATAGTGAGTCCCCAAATTGTCCCATAGAACATGGATTGAACTTTGTTAGTTCTACAGCTAGGGGAACAATAGTGTAATAAACATCAAAGAAAACTTGGCTGGGACATAGCAGGGATGGGCGATGTGAAAGGCACTGTTAGGTTGGAAAAGTTCTAGACTTGGAGGTTGTAAGTCGTGTCTGATTCTTTGTGACCTCATGGACTGCAACACACCAGGCTTCCCTGTCCTTCACCATCTCCAGGAGTTTGCTGAGACTCATGTCCATTGAATCAGTAATACCATCCAACCATCTCATCCTCTGTTGCCCCTTCTCTTCATGCCCTCAATCTTTTCAGCATCAGAGTCTTTTCCAATGAATCAGCTCTTTGAATCAGGTGGCCAAAGTACTGGAGCTTCAGCTTCAGCATCAATCCTTCCAATGAATAGTCAGGGTTGATTTCCTTTAGGATTGACTGGTTTGATCTCCTGGGGGAGAGACACAAAATCTGAGTATGATCACTGGATCTGACTCCTGCTAGTTATGAGATGTCATGAGTAAATTGCTTAACTTGACTAGTCTATTTTTTCCCTTTCAGCAATAATAATTACAGGTATCTTCTCTGCTCAGCTCAGTAAGTTCAATAATGGAAACTGAAATTTGTTTTCTCTCAGTGTATGTGCTTGCATACTTTTGTGTGTGTACATAAGTGTGTGTGTTTCTGGTATTGGGCAATATTGAGATTTTTGGTGTGGAATTTTTGTGGTGTCAATCAGATCATCAAATTCAACAGCATAGGTCAAGGTGGGATAGATCCTGGCTCCTCAAAGGTGGGTTCATGGGTCTAACAGCATCACCATTAGCTGGGGGCTGCTAGAAACACAGATTCCTAGGCCCCACCTTTGATGGTCATTGAATCAAAGTCTGCATTTTAAACAAATCGCTAGGTGATTTTATGCAAATTTTCTCAAGCGCCCAGATGGACAGATTTCTTTCTAAGTTGATCCTGATCATTCAAAAGACTCTTCAGGATGTTGCAGGGACACTGACTGTCAACAGATGCTGGATGCTAGCACCACCTGGGAAAGTGGTGGGGGCACAGGAGGGTTATTTACAAGAAAAAAAATAATATGTTGCTTTCTGTTCCCAAGAAACCCTCTTTGGGGTGAAAGGTTCATATTCCATTGTCAGTCCCCTGAGCCTACCAGTGTTCAAAAATGTTTTTTTCCCAAGACTTTTATGGTGCTTAAGTTAGACTTTTCATATTGGAATAACAGACCCAAAATGACTGGCAGTTATAGTGTCCGGGATTAAGGAGGGAAATATTTAGTCAGAGGAACTGGGAATTTATCAGGAGAGCAATGATTTCATCTCTAGGATTTGGTTTCTAGTCACCTTTGCTCTTGGAGGCTGATGAGTCAGCGCTACTTTACTCTGTCTGGTCTCAGTTCCACGAGGCACACATTCTCAGAGACTCAGGGCGGGCATTTTGGAAAAAAAACAAAACTTTATTATAAAAGAAAGAATGAAGTTGATTGAGACCATGAGTGGTTTAAATTCTTGATAAAGATCACATGCATATTTGAAAATAGGAACTAGTTTTTCAGAGTCTGTTTGTAATACCCAGACTTTTTCTATATAATTGCAAGTTAATCTTCACTTCCAATGTTAGCAAGGTTTAAGATTAAATAAAACTGAATAAGCTCTTCTCTTAGAACAGCACACTTCTTTGCAGGATAGATGAAATACTTTTTTTTAATCTTTCCTCTTCTCTGATTTCAGTGTTAACAACTTTGCTCTTTTGTTTCCCTTTTTCTTTCTTTTCTGCCTGGGATCCTAAGCGAAATTGATGACCTTTTTTTGAGTTATATGCTGTACCGTTCCTTTGTGTACTGACTCTAGGTCTGGACTTGGCAAACAAAAATTGAGAGTGTTAGTTGAGGCAAGGCAAATCAGCTTTAATTCTGGAGATGGATAGATGGTTGATGACATGATTTCAGGCCTTATTTATCCAATTTTGCTACTGATGAGTGAAATTTTGTCATGGCCAACATTTGGGAACCAGTGCTGCACCTCATTCAGCCTTCACTCATTTATTCAACAAATACTGATTGTGTCCTTACTGTATGCTAGTCATATTACAGGCGGTAGGCTTAGTGTAGAGACTGGATATTTATACTCAGTCACACAGCTTACATTTTATCATGATGGATACCCTTTTGAAAAAGCCCATAACTCAAAAGCCTGAAATGAACTAAATTGAGGGTTAGCACTATGTTGCTTATATTAAGCTTCTTTTTTTTTCAATTTTAGCTAATCCTCCTTTATATAAAGAAAAAGGATTATTTTCCCAATAAGACTACTCATCAAACAGGTAATTTTTTTATTGTAGTTGTCTTCCAAAACAAACCCATGCAAAACTATTGGTCCCATTAAAGACTTTTCTTACATTTTCATATAACTGATTCCATGTAGTAAAGAAGGATTTCTGTTATGGGATGTAGAGAAAATTGCTAGAAAGAATTAATTTCATTTTCTCCAGAATTCACCAAGTTACTCCTATTTCTCTTTAAAGGAAACTCCTAACTCTCCCCACATGTTCTGACTCCTAAAATTTCAATTTATCTTTAGCACATCCTGCTTTTGAGTGCTTACTATAAGATTTAACCATATAGTAATTCTCCCTTAAAGAAGTCTGCAGTATATAATGTTAAGGCGGAATTGTCATGGCTCTTATGCTATGTCTGAGGCCAAATTCATTTGTCAGCATTCCAAGCTTATGTGAAGACACAGAAATAATTATTTTCAGATGTTGACATTGCACTTAGTGTATTAGTAATATAAGAAAATATGTTTCCAAAGTTATTCATCTCAAACACAATGTAAAAATTCAGGACAGATAAACATGTGCTTTCAGACAGGTACTATGATACAGAAATGGTAGAGTGATTTAGCTTTCTGTCATATCTTCATAACATAGGATATGAGCTGTGCTGTGTTCTGAGTTAGCATGTCTCCTGTCAGTGAGGCTATGGTCCAGACGAGATGTGCTTTGCTTCCAGGTGGGTTGCTGCTTTTAATCCCTGAGTCAGACCCCTGATTCTTGGCTTCTCTTGTCACTTAAAATGTTTTGCCTTTAGGTCAACTTCAAAAGTTAGAAAGTAGAAATCTTCCCTGTTTCAAAATGTAATTTTTATATAATCATTTCCATAAAATGATGATTAGACATTAAAAGCCTTATCCACCTCAGGTAGTTTTAGAAGGAAAGGGTGAAAGCCATAAGATTTAATTGTTGGAGAGTTCGGGGCCAAATTGGAAAGATACTCTTAAGTTTTTGCCATAACATTCATATATAACATCCAATATGAATTTTACGTACTTGTCAACTTCTAGTCAATAGAAAGAGGAGAAACATAAATGAAGTTTTATTATACCCATAGTACTGAGACCCTACCTACATTAATAAAAAAAAAAACTTCTTTTCATCATCTCTTAATAAGCATTAAATTTTTACAGTAACACTTGAAGAAAATCAAAGAAAAACTCCATTTTCTGTATAAACTGTAACACATAAAAATAGATCACTGAGAATTGTGGGTTACTTATCTTGCAAAGCAAAATATTTTGATATTACAGTATTATAAATGCTCTGGGAAAAAGGAGGGTCTGCTGAGTTTTTACTTTCAAACGCCTATTACTGCCTTTACCTTGTAGTTTTTAAAAATTTTTTTAATTTTACATTCGAGTGTTAATGATTAACAGTGCTGTGTCAGTCTCAAGGATACAGCAAAATGATTCAAAGTTATAGATATGTTATTTTTCAAGTTCTTTTCCCATTTAGGTTATTACAGACTATTGAAGAGAGTTCCCTGTGCTATATTTAGTAAGAACTTGTTGGCTATCTATTTTAAATACAGTAGTATGTATTGCAGTACATAATTCAAAGTGTTTGCAAAGTACAAGAAGTTTATTTTATCATTTATCTGTTTCAAATTATAACTTTAAAAAGAAAATGGGACTCTTTCCTGCCCCCACCCCTCGACCCTAGAGACAGATTTTCCATGCAGAATGGTTTTAAGCATCAGGATGTTGCATAAGCCGGCCTGGAAAAAATGGGGACAAACAGCTAGCACTATCTAATAGAACTTTGCTTTGTGACAACATTTTTTTTTTTTTTTGCTTAATGAATTATATGAAAGGTATAACTTTCCTAGTTATTTGGATATACTTTGAAAATCAATTTTTTGCTTGATTATTGGACACTCTAAAAAAAAGAAAAAAATCATAGGATAGTGTAGGATCAAAAGAAATCTAATTAAGCTTCGATTCATGAGTATAGAGTCACCTACACAAGGGACATTTGAAATAGCTGACATGTGTGGTGAGATATGAAAAGTTAATGTGATGTATTGTGTCTATGATACTGCCCAGTTTTTATGTTTTCCGAAGGAGTGTTTAGGATTTCATTTTTAAGCTTTGCTTTCCAAAAGACTTAAATTCCAAATTCATTTGTAATGGAAAAGAAATTGGTGAGATGGCTCTATAATCCCACAGGTTACTTGGCAGGCTCTAAAAAAGTTCACGGGATGGAGATTAAAGGTCAAAGTCTATTTTAGAAAATTTGCAACAGGATGGTAAGCAGGAACTGTTCCCTAAGTCCCTTTGGATTTTATTTGATCACTTAACCCAAGAGACCTGGACCAGGCTGTGTATTTTTCAGGATACAGTGATCAAATTATTGGACTGGTTGCTTTTCAAGTGCAAATCTATTTCCCAATAAATCCCATCACTTACACAACACCTCTTGAATGCTTGTTTATCACAGCAGACATAAAAGGTATCAAGGAACACTGGGCTTATTTGTTGGTTCAATCTGGGGGAAAAACAAACTGTTTCTCAGTGGCTAGTTGTTTACAAGGTTCTCTCTCTGCCTGATGACATCTTGAGGACTGTGAGAGTGAAGAATGCTATTTGTCCAGTTGTGAAAGGTTATATTTCTTCTTTTTCTGTTCCTGGAATATAGGAACCAGGGGTTTTCCATCAGAGATTGTGAATTTTCCTTTAGGATTTATCAATAACATTCCATGGGATTTTAAAATAATCAACCTATCTAACATTTGATTTATAGATAAAAGAAAGGAGAAAATTACCAGTTTTGTGAAATAGTTGTTTCTGAACTTTGTGAATGAAAATATTATATATCATACTAAAAAACTTAATCAGGTTATGCTAGAATTTGGTATAATTCCTTAAATTATTCCACAGTGAAGTTCAATACATTCAAGGCATCACAACTAAGTACCTTTGGAAATAAACAGGGATAGAAAAGAAGTGATACTAGCTAAGAAAAATAAGCTTTATGTTGTGAATCTTTTATCCAGCAGATAGGTTATAATTAAGTGCCGTGAAGAAGTTAGAAATCATGTTATAGTTCAGAACTGGAAATGATTATTTCTTAGTAGGTGGGGAGCGTTCATTCAGGAAACCCTTTGTTGAGTAGATGGTATTTGAGTTGGATCCTGAAGGGTGAGTGGAATTTGAGCAGGTGGAGACTGCGCATAGACACATTCAAAGGCAACATCATCAAGACGGGGAACACATGTGCACCCGTGGTGGATTCATGTCAGTTTATGGCAAAAACCACCACAATATTGTAAAGTAATTAGCCTCCAATTAATATAAGTAAATTTATGTTAAAGAAAAAACAAAGGCAACATCATTAGCAGAGGAAGAATGAAAAAAATACAGTATTAGGCAGTAATGGCTTACGTATGTTATGGTCATAAAATGCACTTGATTACTAGTACTAGTTAACCCTTACTAAGAACCAAGTACTTGACTAAAAAAGGGTTTACATATATTACTATTTTATTTAAATCTTCCTGAGAAGTCCAATAAGTAGAGTTTTATGGGTAAAGAAACCAGTACATTATATAACTGGTATTTGGCAGAAGTTGAACTTGAAGCTAAAGACTGAGGCCTTGACCACTAGCTCTGTCCCCTGATGTTGGAGGACATCTGGTACTACAGGGAATGATTCTGTAAGCTATGGTCACTCATGGGATATTTTTAAGCTTGTTGAGTAATGTTTTCTTCCCAATTATTCTTTTTGCCTCATCTGACCTTCCTGTCTCCACCCATTCCTCTCTTCAAACCCTGCCTTCAAACTATGGAGAGAAACCTTTGAAAATTATAGACCTGATCATCTGGTGCCTTTTCTTGCAAGCTTACAGGGTTTCCAGGCCTACAGCATTTGTTTCCTGATCCTTCCCATAGTGTACAAGCCCCTGCCGTTTCTATAGCTTCATTTGAAACTATTTTCCATTCTCCGAAATCTCCTTGTCTTCTAATTCCTTTATATTTCCTAGGATAGTGCCTCCATCTGGATGCATTTCTCACCTCTGGATTCCCCTATCCCCTTCCTCTGCTTGCATTGATTATTAAATATTGAACCACTTGTTAGCTCTCTTGTTCATATTGTTGTTGCTCCAGTCACTAAGTCATTCATATAACATTTGAGAATTTCCCAACATGCAATTCTACATCAAAATGGAATATAACTGTTGACACTCCATATCCATATTAAAATGGCTTTTACAATGATTTAATGTAGGTTGTTTTTTATATTTTTTTTGTATACCATATCATCACAACCAGGTATGTGCAGCAGTCAGGATAGGCTAAGTTAGGTGGCAGTAACAACAATCACCAAAATGGTAATGGCTTATAACAAAAGAGACTTTTTGATTCTTATGTGGCTTGGCAGGAAGACTGTGCTTTTCACCGTTACTTCTGAAGGAAGGTCCCCCTGACGTGTGCTTTCCCAATCACAGGGCAAGAGAACAGGGTTGGTAAATCACCTACTGGCTGTTAGACTTCAGCCTGGAAGTGATTCATGCCCAGGCTGAATACATTTTCCTGACCTCACATGGCCTAACTGAACATCAAGGAGAGAGGGAAGCATGATCCTCTCATATGGTGGAAAAGTTGGAGGGCAAATGGTAATATTTAGTCAACAGCACTGCAATGTGTTAACAATTAGAAATTGTAGGCCAGTTCTTTTGAAGTTTATGTCCATTAGCAGTTTGAAAACATGTAGTCAAACCTAGCACTTTGGAAGTTAAAACTAAAAAATCCTAAGACGTGTGATTATGTGCCTTTTGAAACCTTTACTTCAGTTGGAAGCATTGAATTTGACATATATGCTTACATGTAACTCAATAAATGTAAGTTCTTACCAGCTGTGGTACAAAAATACATGATAAAGCCATCTTGTCCACAGATAACATCAAAGAAACAGGCAGTGTCATAACAAATAGGTTGAATTATCTTGAGACATGTTGTGCTTGAAGGATCCTTTTTTCTGGGAGGCCATGATCATCATTCAGAATTCATCAGTCAAAGGCAGCAGAATTTGAGAATTCCATATTGAAGTACTCCTGTAAAGATTTGTTGAATTTACAAAAACATAACATTTTTCATGTATATTCTCCTTTGGTTTATTTTCAATTGTCAGCTCTGATGGACAGCTAGTAATTGTCAACATTAATTGCTATTTATTTCCTTTTGCAAGAATAAGTTATATAGAAATTGAAGTGAAGGACATTTAATGAGAGAAATCTTACTCTATCCTTTATGTGGATATTCTTAAAGTATATTATTGAAGTCTTCATCCCTGCCTTGAGTGTCTTTATAGGTATGTGAAAGGATATGGGTGAAAAGAAAAATTAAGTATATGTTTATACCAGAATTACTTGTGAATATTAGCTTCTTAGGAAATACCTCATTATTTTCTGGAATGAATACTGACTGTCAGTGTAATCAAGGATACAAATATAGAATGAGGAACTCCAAAAGCAGTATCTGTGCGATCCGCAAGATTTGGCTAGTAATTGCTTCTTCCTGTATTTTGTTTCTCTAGCACAACAAGAATATCTCCTTCCGTTTCTTGTGTGTGAGTTGAATATTTCTGAGTAGAACCCTTAGCTTTCTTTTTCTCACAGTAATTGTGCTGTGATCAAGAGATACATCGGCATAAATTAAGGATTAATGTGTAAATCATAAAATATGCTGTTCCATGAAAACAAAATTTCTTCTTTTAAAGGAGAAGTAGGCATGAATTTTGGGTCTGCTTTTTTCACTTAGAGAATTTTCTTATGGAACATCTTTCTTTTGCCTCAGAAAATTTGCCAAATTGTTCAGAACCGCCCCTAAGGTTTGTATTTCCATACCCTCCCAAAAATCCAACTGATTTTGGAGGTACCATGCTTCTCTTCAATTAAAGGCAGGGTCTTTGTGGCAGTCTGAGGGAAGAAAGATACGGAGGGAGAACCTTGCCATATTAGTGTATGTGGTAGAAAGTTAAAGGACACGAAATGTTTAAAATTACTGAGTGCATGAAAATTAAGTTCTTGTTCTTGGTGGTGGGGTGCATGTAGGGGAGATTTTGAAGATGATACATCCCATAATTCATTTCCTCTCTATTGTATAATTGACCAGTGTGTATTTGTCAAGTACCTATTTATTTAAAGTATCCATGGCTGAGTTTTCATTTCTGCCTGGCTTTCCCTTCTCCCCCAGCAACTCCCATTCTCTTCATCAGGAATATCAGTTTCTTTCCTTTTTGATTAAAGATTTTTTTGGTGTGCACCATTTTTGAAAAGTCTTTATTGAATTTGTTACAGCATTGTTTCTGTTTGGTTTTTTGGCTGTGAGGCATGTGGACTATTAGGTCCCTGACCGGGAATTGAACCTGCACCCTGTGCATTACAAGGCGAAGTCCTAACCACTGGACTGCCAGGAAGTCCCTTAGTTTCCCGTCTGCATTAGAATTGTCTCCTCTCTAATAGACCTCATACCTCTCCCTTTACCTTCCTGACACCGAATACATGTGAACAATAAGTAGCTATACCTCTTAAACTTGCAAGCTCATGCAAACAGCAAAACAAATACAAAAAAAGAAAGCAAGTTGGTTGCATTGGTTTTTATCAGCCAATTTACATTCTGAGGAGTCAAGTCAATCAGGGAAGTTTACTATCCTATCTAAATTCATTGACTATCCATCAGTCACTGTTTCCAATATGTAGCAGTGGTGTAAGAATACCGACTGGGCAACAAATGATTGACATTTATCAGTTCCAAAACTGCCTCGTGCATATTGAAATGATGAAATATGAAAAATTATGAAATCTGAAAGCACGAATTCTCTTTGATCTGAAAAATTACAGCCTCACTCCCTTTGTAGGTCAGGCTATGAAAGAAGTGCTTGCGATGAAATGACAGTGCGTGCCTCGTGGATTAAGATCAAATGTGATTTCAGCAAATGAAAGGGAATGGTGAAGCTGACCTTAAATTGTCTGCCTCAGAGATGGTGAGAAGACTTGGATCATTAGAGAAACAGGAGGTGTTTTATTATGAACTGTTTTTATTATGAACCTTAGGTATATTCATGGAGAAGGAAATGGCAACCCACTCCAGTATTCTTGCGTGGAGAATCCCATGGACAGAGGAGCCTGGCGGGCTGCAGTCCATGGGGTCGCAAGAGTCGGACACGACTTAGCAACTCAACCACCACCAGGTATATTCAAAGTAAATCAGTTCATGGTTTATGATGGAATCCAGGTTCCATGTTTGAGTCCACACTGAACAATAAATTTTGCACTCAGAAGTACCTAATCTCCAGCCTTAGAAAACAGCGCATACCTTCGCCAGTTGTCAGCAAACCCATCACCACAGCTGGTAAAATAACACTGAAAGCAAATTCAGCTGGTAGCAATTGCAAGAGTAAATGGGTGACAAAAGAGCAAAATGAGTAAATTTTACAACTTTGCTTCCCTTTGGGTCCCACACTGTACTACTTCCTCTAGAAACAACCTCTAGAGGTAAAGCCTGGCATTAAATTTTCCACTCATGCAGGAGTAAGTGTTCACAGCTGCGCCTGGGTGCTTTTCCCCTGCTTTGTCCTATAAATACTTCACCATTTCAGAGGAACTGATGACATACCTTGGGGGGAAAAAAAATATCTACCAGATTGTGCAAATCCGTGTAAATCTTCTCATTTTCCCACCGCTTTCAGAGTCAAGTCACACGAGTATCTGTAAGACTTTTCCAAACACTTTGTTAAGCCTGAAAAACATTCCCTGTAAACTGACAGCGCTTCCAAATGGCTGCCCATTATGGCCAAATGTGAGCATGTATGCACCTATGGAGTGAAGCCAGGTTTTCAAATTTCATTGTCTTTCCCTAAGATTCAGGAGGCTTTCCACAGTAGTGGGAAACAGCAGGGAGCAACTTGACATTCTCTGGAAGCAAACCAGATTTTGGAAAACGCCAAGGAAGATGCGCATACGGCCTCACCTTTTATTTCTCACTGACAGCATCCGTGCCTTCCTTGCTGCGTTGTTTATTGTCTCTTCCAGATGATCTTTGCCTACTCCGTCCATGGAGTAGAGTCATTGGCCTGTACTCATTTTTTCCTTCCTGGAGGTATAAATAGACTGATGACGCCCAATGCTCTCGGCAGTCCGTGCATCATTCATACCATCCATCTCCTTTCTAGGTCACAAAGCTTTTTTTTTTTTTTTTAAAAAAAAAAGCAGCAGCAGTAGCAGCATGTGAGAAGATGAACAAATGACCTCTTCCTCTCACTCAAAGCAGTGCCTTTGATATCATCCAGACAGCCGTGTGTGGAGACATGCCATTCGAGTGGCTCCAGAATATCAGAGGGAAAAACAGCCATTCTTACCAAATAGCTTAAAAATAGCATGTCCCGCTCCACCCTGTCTTCTCAACCTGCCTGAAGTGAAGCCCTTCCCATCCAAAGTGTATAAAGGGGTTTGTACGTGGTGAAAACTTGAAGAACCTGCTCCTCCCCCCAGGACAACCCAGTAACACTTTCTTCTTTTGTCTGGTCACATAAATGCACATCATGAGAAAATGTCATATCCCTTAATCCTTCTCCTCTCCAGTAATGTAAAAATGGTCATCCTTCCAGAAAGCCTTTATTATGCAGTGCCTTGCAAGTGGGGAACAGCATATTGACTGTTTTGAGATGTGGCATGTGAGGAATATTATTGTGTTCTCCTTCAACTTCTTTGCTTGACTTACAAACTGTTATCTCGAATCTGATCCTTCCCTAGAGGGATAATTGCTAGACATCACCTCACTTTGTGGTAAGCCTGAGAAAGAGGTTGGCAAGGAGCTGGGGCAGTACCCCTGAGTCTGTGTCCCAAACCCCAACTATTTATCCTTTAATTCTCCATTTGTCAAAACTTTTTAGTGACCTTTAATTCTTTCTTTCTTTATTGTTGTTGTTCAGTCGCTAAGTCATGTCTGACTCTTTGCGACCCCATGGACTGCAGCACACCAGGCTTCCCTGTCCTTCATCATCTCCCAGAGTTTACTCAGATTCTTGCCCATTGAGTCGGTGATGCCATCCAACCATTTCATCCTCTGTCACCCCCTTCTCCTCCTGCCTTCAATCTTTCCCAGCATCAGGGTCTTTTCCAGTGAGTCAGCTCTTCACATAAGGTGGCCAAAGTATTGGAGCTTCAGCTTCACCATCAGTCCTTCCCATGAATAGTTATGCTGATTTCCTTTAAGATGGACTGGTTTGATCTCCCTGCAGTCCAAGGGACTCTTAAGTGTCCTCCACCACCACAGTTCGAAAGCATCAATTCTTCACACTCAGCCTTCTTTATGGAGTGCCTACTATGTGCCAGACTATCGTAAGCATTTCAGATATCAGTGAGCAAGTACATAAATCTTCTGTTCACTTTCAATTTCATTCTAGTAGATCACGTCTCAGGTGGAATCAGTCCTATGAGGCAAGAGTCACAGGTGACAGTGCAATCGCAGAGCAAAGCCAAGAGTGGTGCGGCAAGTGGTTGTAGACAAAGCAATGGGACGTCATGGAGGCCCTTCGAGGTCATGTTGAGAAATTTATTCTGGTCCAGAGGTGACATCTCAGAGAAGGGCCATGATCTGACCTGCTCTTCAGAAGAGTAACATGAAACGTAGACTGTAGCTGGACAAGGGCAAGCGTGTGCTTGTAGTTTGAATACATCCAGTGTATTTCTGTTTCACGGGGGTGGGAGGGAACACACACACACACACACACACACACACACACACACACACACTTATTGCTGAGTCAGGTTGCACAGCAGAGACTAACAGAAAATTGTAAAGCAGTTATCCTCCAAATAAATACTTACATATGAAAATGTGTTTCTATTTCAATGGGAATTTCATGTCAAAAGTTTGAGGTGATCAGGTCTTGCTAGGGTGTAAGAAATACAGCAAAACAGCAGGGTGGTGGCAAAGAAAGATTGTTAACTTGGGCACATGAGTATCTGCCTTGGACTTTGAGAACATGTTTAAGGCAGGATACAGTTTCTAACTCAGGCTGAGTCAGAGTGTGAAGGTGGGGAATTCAGTAACCTGCAAAGAGATGTGTGTGTCATTTTACAGAACTTGCTGTTTCAATCTAGAATGTAAATGTAACCTTTTAATCCCTTCAAATATGTCATTAAAAATTTCTCATATTTGGAAGTATGCCTTGATCTCTTGAAAAAGGCCATAGAGGGCAGAAATAATTGTAAAATACCAGGTATTTCAGAATATGGTTCAAACTCCCAGTTCAAGAAACTTGCAGACTGCAGTGTACCCACAGCTTTCCTTGGTACTCTTCAGGGGTCTCTAATTCACCAATGGCTTTTAATTTTTTTTTCAAGAAGAAAAGATCTTTCTGAATGTCAGTAGATCCCAAAGCAGAAGGGGATTAATTTCTCTCTCTTCAGTTTCACCACATTACATGGATCTAATGTCTAGAAGATTTTTCTCACGTACAAAACTATAGTGTAGGGGAAATATACTTGTGTGTGTATATATGCATCTCTGAATCACTTTGGTGTACACCTAAAACTAATACAACATTGTAAATCAGCTATACTTCAATGAAGAAAATAACAAAATAACTCCAAGAATGCTGGAGTTCATTTGGGAATATTCATATTTTATATTTACTTAAAATATCTGTGCCTGTCCTGGAGAAGGAAATGGCAATCCCCTCCAGTATCCTTGCCTGGGAAATCCCATGGACAGAGAAGCCTGGCAGGCTACATTTCATAGGGCCTCATAGAGTTGGACCTGACTGAACAACTAAACAACAATAATGTGTGCCTATAATACATAGCAGGTGGATATAACACAGAGACTAACTCTGGTTCCTTACTTCTTCTTGTGTGCTACACTCAAACACTTATTCAATTTCTTGTTGTTACCTTGTTCCAACCTGACCCACAGGGTGTTTTACCTTCTTTGTGAATCTGTCTTGTCCCGCCCTGTGTGTGAGCAGTATTCTCTCTCTTGTCACCTGTTAACAATGCTCCTTCAAGGCCCAGCTGAGATAACTACTTCCTCTTGGAGTGTTTCCACATTCCCGAACTCAAGTTGCGTGTTATTGCTCCTGAATCATGGGCATCCTCTGTGCTTATCAGATGGGTTCTCATACGGACTGGAATGGCTCCCACGGACTAAGTTGTGCAAAGGCAAGAATGCTCCCTGTCTTGTCATGATTCTTGCTCCTGATGCTGGTTTCATGTATGGAACATGGCAAACCATAAATATCTGGGTATAATTGAGTCAAAATAACCTAAAAAAAAAATTGGAGTCAGTTGTTCTAATAGAGACGTTCCCACCCACCCCGCCCCTTACCTGGTCATCAAGTTAGTGGTATTAATATCGAAGTCAACTTTGACATTTGCCCGTCATCCATTCATTAAGTTATTCACGAAGTTTTGACAGTTTTCTTATGCAGTCTCTCTCTGAATCCTCTTCTCGTGTCCTAATTAAGGTCCTTGTTTTCTTGGTCTGTGGGTAAAATAAGTTGGGAAAATGCTGGTTAAGGGGTTAGTGGCTTGATTATCATGGAACTTGACGAAACCTTTAATGAAGAAGCATTGTACATTTCTATGGGAAGAACATGGGGTAGAGCATTTCCTACATTTATTTGATCGGAGAATCATCTTTAGTCTCAGAGCATCTGATGTGGTTAATGATCGGCAGAACTTACCTGGGGAAATGCTGGAAGAGTCTGAAAAGGAGCAAACTACCCATCAAGGGCTCAGAGTCTTTTGGCTTTAACTTAATGACTGTCATCACCCATAGACAGCAAACACGTGGAAAGGAAGTATGCCTGACTCCTGCCACTGATCACCTCTGACCTTACATTCCCTCAGCAGCTTGTACCAGTTTACCTTGTTTAGGTAACGGGCTCTGAATATGGAATCATGCGCCTTATTCACCAGTGAAGGAAGAAAGCATGTGTATTTAGTCGTATCCGACTCTGTGACCCTATGGACTGTAGTCCGCCAGGCTCCTCTGTCCCTGGGATTTCTCTGGCAAGAATACTGGAGTGGGTTGTCATTTTCTCCTCCAAGGGATCTTCCCTGACCCAGGGATCAAACCCGCATCTCCTCATTTCTTGCATTGGCAGGCAGATTATTTACCACTTGAGCCATCTGGGAAGCTGATTCTCCAGCTAAAGACCCTGCTTTTTCTTCTCATGGCACTGTGGACTGCCTGCTTTCCTTGGTGCTATCTTGGTAAGATTTTAGAGTTTCCAGCCTCCGTCTTCAGGAACTTTTAGAAAAAATACTATGGTGCTCTTAATTGTCGCCCGTCCACATCATTGGTTTGAATCAGCAGATGCAAGGGGTTAAAAACCAGCCTGAAGAAAGTTGGATGAAAGGCTTATGGGCTTTTGTTTTCCAGATCAGTAACTATAGATAGATCTCTGTCTATCTCTGTCTGTCTATCCAGCCATCCATTCCTTTACTTATAGTCAAGGTATGGTGTTAGTTGCTCAGTTGCGTCCGACTTTTTGTGACTCCATGGACTGTAGCCCACCAGCCTCCTCTGTCCATGGGATTCTCCAGGCAAGAATACTGGAGTGAGTTACCATTTCCTCCTCCAGTGGATCTGCCTGACCTAGGGATTGAACCCAGGTCTCCTGCATTGCAGACAGATTCCTTATTGTCTGAGCCATCAGGAAAGACCATAGTAAAGGTATATAGGCAGCAAAAACTATGGAAAGAGAGAATCAATATTGGTCAGTGTATCTAAGAACTAAGTAAATTAGAAAATTCAACATTTTGATTAAAGAAGCCAGAGAGGAAAGACTGTAAAATGTTAGATATTTTTTGCTCTTGCTTAGAATTTAAATAGGGGTCATATTCAGGAAACCCTGTTGTGATACATTGATTATCCAGCTGTACTCATCCAGTGGCTCTGGGTACCTATTTTGGCTTCATCCTTCTTAGCTCTTTACTGTAACATCCCACATCTGATCTATCTGCAAATCCTATTCCACCCAACTTCAAAGTTAGCTAGACTCTCACCACTTCTTACCTACACAGTTACCACCCTGGTCTCAGTACCACCATCTGTTACCTGCGTTAGTGCAATAGACTTCTACAAGACTTCTGCTTCCGCCCTCACTTCCTTATAGTTGATTCGTCACAGGGCACTAGAACTAATCCTTTGAAAGGTGAGTCAGATATGTCATTTCTCTGCAATCTTGTGATTGCCTCACCTCTCATTGAGAATAAAATTTCAGGTTCTTCGTGCGGCCAATGAGCTCAGTTGTGACCTGCCTATCTGCTGTGTCCTTGACCTTCCCTCCTAACACTTTCCTCATTTCTCTTCTTGTCATGTCAGCCCTTTGCCCTTGTTGGATCTTGCTGAGCCTGTCCTTAACTCAGGCTTTTGCACTTACTGTTTTCACCACCTGGGCTGCACTTCCTTTCAGCATCCCTGAGGTTTATTCTTACATCAATATTTTGTTAAGGTCTCCTCTCTGGTTTTCCTCATCAGTGTAGTCTGCCCCAGGTGACCTTATGGTAAACAGCTGTTACACACCGACTCTCATTATTCTGTCTTTACCTGACTGTGTTTTCTGAATTGTCCATATTACGACTTGTCATGTTATTTCCTTATTGCCCACCTGTTCCAGCCTCAATAAGAGGAAGATTTGGTTTATCTTAGTCATGCCTAAGAACAGTGCTTAGCAGGGTTCCCAGCACATAGCAGGCTGGTGGCAGACTCTTGCCAAATAAATGAAGATGAAAGAATGCATGGGTAAGACTTCTTGCGAGCCCTGGCACTCAACATTTACTAAGAAATGGTAAGCTGCTTCTAAAATACACTCCAGTCATTTCTGTATGTTTATGCTATAAATCAGTAAGCTTACTCATTATAAACATGTAGGTAAACATCTTACAATTTGTTGCTCTCTTGTTTCTCTGTCCTGTGGCATAAGGTGTAAGCAAATGTTTTAAAATGCTGAAAATGTTGGAAGAAAAAAATAAAAAGTAAAATAATCTTTTTAGATATTACCTCTTGAATCTGCCTGACCACATTTTAGAAACTATTACTGTGGGATATATCTAAAGCTTTCCTCAGTCAAAATATCATAGATCCCTGTAAAGATTTCAATCAGTGTGACATTTTCAGTGATAAAGAAATTGACACTTGACCACAACAGATGATTGTTTTTTTCTGTGATGAAAATACTTGGAGGAAAATATGAAACAAATATGAGTTAAGTAAAAATTTAACTGCCCATTTAAATAGTATGTCCAGGACACCTTGGCAAACTTTGTAGGTGGTTGTCTTCTCCAACAGGCAGAGAGAGAATCCACATTTTTGAACAGAGAAAAATGAAGATGTTTACTATGTTCTGCTCCATATGAATTTGCTAAGTGACAAGTAAGTCATGTGACTAAAATATGGAAGTAGGTAGAATTTTAAATATTCAATTTGGTAGTGTTTGTTCTAAATTTAGTCTTCTGTTCTCTGGGAGTTTTTTTGCTTATGTAATATATGGCAGCATCCAAGAAGAGATATGATACAAGCAAATTTGGGGAGTTCAACAAATGATGAATAGTTACATTACAGCAAATATGAATAGTTCACATTTAAACCATGATGTCCATACTTTAAAGTTAATTTCTTAGGAAATTATATTTCCAAATTTTTTGAAAAGATGCATTTTTCTGCAGTGTAGAATGAAACAAACCCCGCATAACCTCAGTTGATAGCTATAAATCTAATAAGCTAATTTATAAGTCACAGGCCAGAGTTGGAACGATTAAAAATCTGACAAGTTTAGGACCATACTGTTGATATATTGGTAACAAAGAGTCCTTACCAAAAATTTAACTGAAAATTCTACTAGACATATGCATGTCCACGGGTAGAGTTGGTAAGCATTGCATGGTAGTTGAACAATTAATGTGGTTATTTCAGTTTATTAATATACAATTTTAATGATCTTTTATAGTTCCTTCTTTACAGAGTCACACTTAGTCACAGGCATGGATTTGCCCACTAGAATCAAGCAGAGGATTTATGCTTTTGTCTGAGTTCTCCAACTGAGGACCATTCTGGAAATGTTCTCGCTCCCTGACTGAGCATGGAAATGCTTTTGTCAATTAACCTTAGTTTTAGCTTTGTCCTCCTTTGGCCTGAGTTATGTTGTATGCTAAAACCACCTTCCCAGGGAGGCCTGGCGTGCTGCGATTCATGGGGTCACAAAGAGTCAGACACGACTGAGCAACTGAACTGAACTGAACTGAACTGAATCAGTCACTTCATCCCCAGAGATGCATCTACTTTCAGCAAAAAACAAATCAACAATAACAACAAATAAGTGAGAAATTCACATAGAGATAAAAGCCTCCAGTAAATTCTGATAAAGTGCTTGAGTGGAAAAGGAATCCCTCTCCTAAAATGGAGAGTGCTAAAAGGAATAAATTCTATTTGCTAGTTCTGAGGATGGAAAATTTTAATTTCTCTCTTTTCTTTTGTTTTTAATCATAATAATTCTATATTTAGACCTTAGAGATATATATATACATATATATATAGGCAACCTAGATTACTTTAGGACTTCTGATAGTATTATACTTAGAGTATTTCATTTATGAATTAAAATTAATCATACATGAGTTAAGGGTATGTTTGTATATACTTGAGTTTGTGCATGCACATAAGTTCATACATTAACACACCTGTTGAATATATGTTTTCATGTATGTTTTCTCTATTTAGGAGATTTATCATTATTATTTTATATACATATGCTTTATTATTTTATATATATATATATATATAAAATGATATTGTTTTTTGAAAATGTCTAAGTGGTAGGTCCAGAATGGGATACTGATTTTATAAACTCTGAACTGAATGGTAAAAAAAGTGTGCCATGTCTCTATTCTACAGTATTCTAAGGGTTAATCTACTTTTGGCAGATTAAATGTTAGGACATTTTATCATCTGAGCTCTTATATCCGTTAAAAAATAACTTACAGTGTCATTAGATTTGTCATAGTTGGTTTATGGCAATATTGTAAAACTAAAAAAAAAAAAAAAGAACTTCTAAACTGTGCCCTGACTAAATGAGTAAACATGTCAGATAAATTAGCGTTTAGAAGAGTGAGTCTCATTTCCCTAAAACTGCTGCATCCTGACCCCATCTTCTCCACAAGTTTTCACAGTGTTCTTCGTTTATACATTTGGGTATTATGATTATCTGGTGATTCCGTTAGAGATTAACTTTACTAACTCACAGATGTGATCTTTGACATCTTTGTCTTCAAAAATATTTCCAAATATTTTTTCCTTCTGGATTTCAGGAACTTGGATATTTTAATCTGTTAGTGAATTTTTGTCTTCCCGTATTTGCTCATCTTCACATGGATGGATTTAGTATTTATTGACCACTTAGCTGGGCTACTGCGGAAGTCCAAAGTGCAGTGCCTGCTGATACTGTAGCTTTGCTTCAAGGTTGTTGATAAAAGGTCACCTTCTATGGGTGGCCTTTTGTGTGGAGATTTCACCTGGTATTTCCATTTCTTTTCAATGTTGTATTGAATTTGTTGCCACCGTTTTCATTTTTTTTTTTTTTTCAAAAGTAGTCCTTTGACTTATGCTGAATTTCATCAATTGGTATAAACATTAACTTCCAAAATCATGTTTGGGGATAAATTATGTGATGCTGGGAACATCTTTTTGTGTAGACTTGAGTGAACTGGGTTATAGTTTATAAATGGCATCTGGTCCGTGTCTTCTTCCCACTTTCCTACTAATGTGCCCTGAGAAACAAAGAGAAAGATGTATGCAGAAAACTGTGATTAACAGCCTATTATCTGATCTGAGAGGAGTTCTTACCAGGTATAAGGAAGATAGAACTGTGCTGAAACTCAAGGTACTTCCCTGCAGTTTTGCTATAATTGAAAGTAAATAAGAAACAGTCTGTCTTTACTATGAGAAACACAGAGCTCTTCTTTTCTTTTTAAAATTTATGTATTATTTATTTAACTTTAATTTTGTATTGTGTAGTTGATTTATAATATTGTATTAGTTTCAGGTGTACAACAAACTGATTCAATTATACATATATATATATATATATATATATATATATATATATATATGATTTTTCAGATTCTTTTCCCATGTAGGTTATTACAGGGTATTGAGCAGAATTTCTTGTGCTATATAGTATGTTTATTTTATATATAGTAGTATATATCAATATATGTTAATCCCAACCTCCTAATTTATCCCTTTTCCCTTCTTGCTCCTTTGGTAACCATAAGCTTGTTTTCTAAGTCTGTAAGTCTGTTTATGTTTTGTGAATGAGTTCATTTGTATCATTTCTTTTTAGATTCTGCATACAAGGGATGTCATACAATATTGCTCTTGCTCTGACTTCACTTAGTATGATAATCTCTAGGTCCGTCCATGTTGCTGTAAACAGCATTCTCTTTTGTTCTTTCTTACGACAAGTAGTGTTCCCCTATATAAAAGTACATAGTTATAAGGGGAAGGAAATATATCAAATGCTAGCAGTGCTTCCTTGTCAGAAGGAGGAATTAAGAATGACTTTTTCCCTTATTTAACGTTTCTTGTACTTATAAAAATTTTTATAGTAAGTATTTTTATTTGTAATTTTATGACTTTGAGTATGCATTGAGTTGCTATTTAAACAGAAGAAATAGATGGAAAAAGGATGAGGGCACCCTATTTTTTGCATATGTAACTCCATGTAAAATTCTGACACTCTTGTGAGGTGGACTCGCAACAACATTATGCAGTAAGAAGTGGTCAGACAAAGACAGTAGTGTAGTCTGACCCCAAATACCATGCCCCTCCCATGACACCTTGTTGCAAACAAAATCTAATAGAAAGTATCAGAGGCAGACAATATACTAAAAGATACTTAGAGTAAAAATGTTGAAGACATTTTTAAAGTTGTTAGCATAATTTCCTTTAAATTTTGGATGTCCTGTAATGTTTTCTGTTTGACTGAAGTATAGTTGATTTACAGTGTTGTGGCTAACACTTTGACTTCACTTTCAATGTTCAATTGTATGTATACCACATCTTCTTTGTCTATTCATCTGTCGATAGATATTAAGTTGTTTCCGTATCTTGGCTATTGTGAATAGTGCTGGTATCAACATAGCGGTGCATGCATCTTTTTGAATTATAGTTTTGCATGACTGTATGCCCAGGAGTGGGATTGCTAGATCATATGGTACCTGTATTTTTAGTTTTTTGAGGAACCTCCATACTGTTTTTCACAGTGGCTGTACCAGTCTACATTCCCACCAACAGTGTGGGGAGAACTCACTTTAAGTAGCGAGAGATTGAAAGGAATCGGTTACATTGATAATAAAGGCACTAAAGGTGCCAAAGGGAGCAAAAGGTTGCTTCCACCAAAACTGGAAACTGTTACCTCTCAGGGCTGTGTGTGTGTGTGTGTGTGTGTGTGTGTGTGTGTGTGTGTGTACATACACATGCACACGCGCTCAATCACTCAGTCATGTCTAACTCTCTGTGACCTCACAGACTCTAGCCAACCGGGCCTCTCTCTCCATGAGATTCTCTAGACAAGAATACTGGAGTAGGTTGCCGTGCCCTCCTCCGGGAGATCTTCCCGACTCAGGGATGGAACCCGAGTCTCCTGCACCTTTGATATTGCAGGTGGATTCTGTATTGCTGAGCCACTGGAGCTAGAGGCCAGGAAAGTGCATTTGACATTGAGTCGCTGGAGGGAGGGCTGCTGCTTTTGCTGCCATTATTGTAGCAATACTGATGCCTCTGAGTCGACTGCTAACACTTCTGCCCCTAGAAGGCTGGATGCCACAGCCTCTTGGAGTGGCTGTCAGGAGTGCTCTGCCACTGTTTCTTTGCTTAAAAATAGAGAGGAAAAAAAAGAGAACTTTTCTTCTTTCCACCTTCAAATACCTAATCAGTGCCTTCATTTGGCAGAATCCTTTTTTAAGGCAAAATGTTGCTAGGAAATGAATGGTTGGAGAAATAGGATGCTAGCAAGAAAGAGAAATGTAGTTCTCTGAAACAATGAATGCATAGTTTATAAGAAGAATGTGATACAGGAAATTTTAATTCCTGGTAAATGAGATCAATCTTTCAGCTTTTGGAGGAACATGAAAAAAGTTGTTCCTATTAGAGTAGAATTCACATCACTAATCTATTAGAACAAATACAATGCTATTTTCATAGTTTGATATGAAAAGTAATTACAGTAGTCTTTTCGTTATTATTAGCAACATCTCTTGAGAACATTGGCAACTTGAAAGGATGACTTCGGCCCAAGTAGTTGTATTGTTCATCTTCATCTGTTTAAGTGGGGTCAAGGGGTTGATCTCAGAGGTGTTCTTCAGTTCCCACTGTTTTTTTTGGCTCACTGCTCCCATTCATGTCCACCAGTACCCATTCTGAAACGTTCAGGTCACAGACAAATGCCAGTGTATTATTAGTGTAACCATCATCATTACTGATAAGCTAAAACTTTTTATCTCATTCGTTCATGTCTAGTATAATATACTACAGTATTTCTTGAAATGTAGAGTCCACATCAGTAGTTGTATGAAAGTTTGTTTTAGATGCAACTAGAAATGCTTATAGATATTATGTGCTCAGTAAGTTATTTGTTTTCAATTCTGTTCAAAATTTTGATTAATGAAGAGGGGAAGAATGGATACATGTGTATGTGTGGCTAAGTCCCATTACTGTTCACCAGAAACTATCAAAACATGGTTAGTTGTCTATATACCAATATAAAATTAAAAGTTTTTTTTTTTTGTTTGTTTGTTTGTTTTAAAGAAAGGGAGTAGATCTGTTTGGGGCTGGTAGGCCTTCAATATCCCCTCAGTACTTACTCATCTCCAGTTGTAACAGAGAACATACCTGAGAGAGTTTTACAGGAAATAGCATCTTGCTGGAATGTAACTGCCTGGTATTATTTTTCATTGAATTTAATTTAATGGTAACTTTCTACTTACGTAAAATGTTATTGATTTGTTATTGAGTTTACATTTAAGTGGGGCTTTTCTGGGGGTTCAGATGGTAAAGAATCTGCCTGCAATGCCAAAGACCCCAGGTTTGATCCCTGGATCAGGAAGATCCCCCGGAGAAGGGAAAGGCAACCCACTGTAGTGCTCTGGCCTGGGGAAAGGCAGAGGAGCCCGGAGGGCCACTGGCCATGGCATCGCAGAGTTGGACACAGCTGAGTAACTAGCACACACACTCACACATTCCATTTAAGAAGCAATGCAAAGTTGTAAAAAACAAATTCAACTGAAGGAAATTTGAATTTATGTGTACTGAATTATGGGTGGGTTGGTCCGTAATATAGTCAAATAACAAAGGTGATTGCTATGTGAATACTGGAATTGGTGACACATAGTATGTTTGTTTCCATCTTTTCTTTCTTTCTAGTTACTTTTATATAAAGATATAAAGCATAAAAGGATAGATTTATCTTGAAAAAGTAGATTAAAATAATCATTTTTACCTACTTTCTTCCCTAACTGCTGCTGCTAAGTCGCTTCAGTCGTGTCTGACTCTGTGCGACCCCATAGACGGCAGCCCACCAGGCTCCCCCGTCCCTGGGATTCTCCAGGCAAGAACACTGGAGTGGGCTGCCATTTCCTTCTCCAATGCATAAAAGTGAAAGTGAAGTCACTCAGCTGTGTCCAACTGTTTGCGACCCCAGGGACTGCAACCTACCAGGCTCCTCTGTCCATGGGATTTTCCAGGCAAGAGTACTGGAGTGGGGTGCCATTGCCTTCTCCATCTTCCCTAACTAATCTATGTTAAAATTTGAGTTTAACCCAGTAATTAAAAGGGATAATAATAATGATTGTTGATTGCTGATTATTTTTTAAACCAAAATTCCTATTCAAGTAACCTTGTAGCAAATTTAAATGAATTTTGACAAGTTGGTTCACCAAGTGAACAAAATGCAAATGCGTGTCAAAATGTCAATTTACAAGTTAGTAATACCCTGTATTACTGCAAAAATTGTTTTTACATATCTCTAGGGTTCGATCCCTGGGTCAGGAAGATCCCCTGGAGAAGGAAATGGCAACCCACTCCAGTATTCTTGCCTGGAAAGTCCCATGTACTGAGGATCCTAGGCTACAGTCCATGTGGTCGCAAAGAGTTGGACACGACTGAGCAACTTCATTCACCCACTCATAGTGTAAAATACCAGTATATAGATAGTATCAGAAAACTTTCATTTTTATTATTTATTATTTTATTTTTAAACTTTTTTTTTTTGACGTGGACCATTTTTAAAGTCTTTATTGAATTTGTTATAACCTTGCTTCTGTTTTACGTTTTGGTTCTTTGGCCACAGGAATGGAGGATCTTTGCTTCCCAACCAGGGATCAAACCCGCACACCTTGCATTGGTTGGCAAGGTCTTAAACGTTGTATCACCAGGGAAGTCATGGAAGATTTTTAAAATAGCAATTAAAGTAGAATTAAAAGGAATATGAAAATCGGGGAAAGAGATGAAGTACTTCTTTTGCCTCCTCACTGCTGTATTTCTCTACTTGGGTGCTGTGTATTTCATGTAGGGTATAGTCTATGTTACCACTAAAAAAAGAGTTATTACCAGCCCTGGATCTCACCTGTGACTTGTAGACTTGTAATTTTAGGTAGAAAATATATTAAAGGTATTATTTGACAAGTACTTAACCCCCAAATTTCCAAGTCAGTTTTGAACATTGGAAAGATTGAAAACTAAAGCTACTTTTTGGTAGTTCATAAAGATTATAATTGAGTTAGGATTAGTTCTCTCATCAGAAGTGTGTCCTTCTCAAAGTTGCTCTATACAACATTCTGATTCATTTGACTCATTATTAATTTTAGTTTTGGTTAAAGCAATTTTTAATATATTTTAAAATGATTTGAAAAAATTATTTTCAATATTCAGCATTTCCTTTCATTCTCAACTTACAGTATTTAAAAATTTATGTCAAGCTTTCTTAGAATTCAGTATTCATTTAGTTAAAAAAAACTCTGGTAAAATATCAACATATTGTAGGAGAGTAAAACCTATATTCATGTTATACCCAGGATAAATTGTCTCAGCTATTGTGTGTTACCTATGTCCGTCTGAGAATAGGAATGAGAACAGTTGCTGTTGCCATCAATCAGAACTTTTGAGAAAAAATATAAAAGTAGTTTACAGGTAATGTAAACTCCAGGCATCAAAATTGTTACAGTATGCAGAATAATAGACTAGGAATCAGAAGATTTTTAGCTTATTAATGGCAGAGCTGGAGATGAATAATATGATGTCTCTCAGTCTCCATTTCTGCATCTGCAAAAAGAAAAAAATTTTCCTTTTTGACCTCTGTGTTATTTGCAGTGCTAAGTATGCTGGCAAGTAATATACATGTGTTTTATTTTTAAATATTTATTTATTTGGCTGCACTGGGTCTTAGTTGCTGCATGTAGGATCTAGTTCCTTGATGAAGGGTTGAACTCAGGCACCCTGCATTGGGAACATGGATTTTTAGCCACTAGGCCACCAGGGAAGTCGATTATATGTGTTTTTAAAATGCCACAATAATACATTAAACTTTTACCTGTTGCTCAATCAAGTCTTGGCGCAAAGCTCTATGCCTTATATCTAAGAATACTGTAACTTATTCCCGGGTGAGGAATCAACTATACCCATGGTAAATGTATCAAATGGTAGCAGTTCATGTATATCAATGAGCTACAAATATGTAGAATTAAGAAATGGGAAACATCAAATATTCTCAAAGATTATTGGCTTTACCCTTATTTTTAATTTTTACATTTGTTTCAGTGTTTGCTCAGAGTATTTGGACATATTATAAATTCTAATTACAAAAGTAGTGTTTATTCGTTGAGGAAAATACAGAAAGGCCTCAAGAAGGGGACAAAACATCGCAGTGAGACCCACTACCCTGGACCTGGACACTGTTAATATGCTAGCACAATTCCTTCTGTTGTGTGAGCACGCCTATGTGCATTGTTTGTGTGTGAGCATGTGTGTAGTTGTTGGTTTAGTCTCTTTTACAGGTAAGAACCTTACTAAAGAAGGAGTTTATACACTTTTAGCTGGGTTTTTCACTTAATTTTCTTTTCCAAAAAGCAGATCATTTTAAATTTGTTTCAGCCTAGCTAGTGATGATATTTACTCGTGCTTTTATGCTCATTGGTAATTTGATGTAATACTCTTGGTTCTGCACTTGCCACTAGATGGCTCTGTTCTTGGAGTGACTGTTTCCTATAAGTGTGTGTGTGTGTGTGTGTGTGTGTGTGTGTGTGTGTGTGTGTGTGTGTGTGTGTGTGTGTGTGTGTGTGTGTGTGTGTGTGTGTGTGTGTGTGTGTGTGTGTGTGTGTGTGTGTTCAGTCGCTCAGTGGCATCCGATGCTTCACGGCTCCGTTGACTGTAGCCCACCAGGCTCCTCTGTCCGTGGAATTTTCCAGGCAAGAATACTGGAGTGGGTTGCCTTTTCCTACTTTAAGGCATCTCCCCCAAAATGTGCCCTGTTGTAATTATGTTGAAATGATGAGAAATTTGATTGGTCTTATCAGCATTACATTAAACATCGTTTCAGTTCAGTCGCTCAGTCGTGTCCGGCTCTTTGCAACCCCATGGACTGCGGCACGCCAGGCCTCCCTGTCCATCACCAAGTCCTGGAGTTCATGTACTTAGGAAGCAACATAGTCACTTAAAAGGTCCACTGACAACAGGTAAACTGATACCTGAAATATTTTTCAGGGTTCGCTTTTTCAGTCTGTAAGTGTAATATTGAGTATATCATCATTTTGTCCATTAGTCAGCTAAATTTCACCATAATTGTCTTTTCTGTTCTTGATTATAGTGACAGTGTAACTCTCTAGGTCCATGAGATATACTCTAAATCTGTAAGATTTTATTCTGTATGTTGATAATCTTAAGATGTTTACCATGGGTTAAATTGTGATTACTTTCAAAACATGGTTTTTGTGTTTTTTTTGTATACACCCTAAGTTCATACCAGGATAGTATGTGATACAAGTTTTCTTTCTTCCTCAAGACTGTACTGTAGGACTATAAATAGCTGGTCTGCTATTAAGTGAAATGAGAGAGGCACAGACATATTTCATGTGTGAGTAAAAGGTTTATCCAAAACTCTCCAGATGTACCTGGCTCGTTAACATCACACCTTGAAGCAAATCAAATATTTCCAGAGAAGTTCTCTAACCACCTTAGGAACCTATTAAATTTCATACTCCATTTATACCATCAATCAAATCTCAGTATTATTAAGAAAAAGTTAATAACATATGAGAATATAAAAGAACCTTAAAAGAAATTAGAAACTTAGCCATGCATTACCATGATTCCCTGTTTAAAATTTTTTTAGAAATTTGAAATGACGTATAGCTTATAAAAATTCTGGGTGTTTTTCTTAGTTCACCAAACCTTGTATAGAGATAGAAGTCAATAAAATTGGAGACTGCTCTCCACAGTTTATTCTTTTCATTAATATTTCATTTTTTTCTTTTCTACAGTCTATTTCAACCACAGAGTAACATTTATGCTAGTCATATTAAATTGTAACATTACACATGTCTAAAATTGATATGATTTACTTTCCACTAACTGCCCCCCAGTTAAGTCCTTACATGTTCTAGAATGTTAAATATATTTAATACTTTTATTTATTTGAAAAATGGCAGCATGTCCTGAATAAAATAGTCAATAAAGTTGGAAGTCCTAGAGGTAGATAAAATAGGAGAGTAAATGGGACAAGTGGTTCCTACTTCTTAGAACTTGAGAGACTATTGAAAGGGATGTTCCAGAAGAAAACATGATAAATAATGCAAATATGTGCCAAAAAATTACTCATCAAAGTGATTTTGCGATTTTTAGATCATTAAAAAAAAAACATATTTCAATGGAATTTCTCTGGAGGCCTTTGCTGTGTGTGAAGAGCCAATGAAGTAAGTCAGCAGGTTAAAACCTGACCCTCTGGCCCATTTATTTTTCTCTCTCCTGACTCTTGAAAAGCATGTTCCCTAGAGATCCATCCAAACAGTCACTGGGAGTCCTGAGGCCCCACCCTCTGTCCAGTACACTTAACTGTGTTTTGCAACAGGGAAATTGCTCCCAGTTCAGCTTTGGACAGCCAAACTCTTGAGAGTCAAGCAGAGCAACGGGATGCTTCTGTGAAGTCCAAATACTTCGCACTGACAGTTAAAATCTGTGAATGAAACTCTTTTGGTTAAATGAACAAATAAACGGGGTTTTAATTCTTTTTCAATTTTATAAAGCAGTTCAACCAAAGTAAAAGCTCTAGAATTAAGAATTTTTGTTGAGTGGGAAGCAGTAATTCTCAGGTGTTCCAATAAGATGAGGAGGTACCATTTGGTGCACCATCTAATAAACAGAGTTGAGTTGTGTTCAGGTGACTTCTAATGTGATATAATGAGTGGCCTTGATGTAAGTGTCACTTTAAGGAAATTATTTTAGAACTAGGTTATGATTAGAACTTTATTTTTTTTAATATAATTAGCTCCCCTGTTTTCTTTTTTAGTTTTGTTTTTTGGCCCTACCCTGTAGCATTAGTTCCCTGACCAGGGATCAAACCCATGCCCCCTGCATTGGAAGCAGGGAGTCTTAAACACTAGACCAACAGGGAAGTCCCTAGAACATTATTTTAAAATATCTCCTAGTAAGAGGCGATTTTATCTTTGTGTTTCTCACTGTTTCGTGTGTAATTGATACTCTAGACAAATCCAACTTGAATACAGAAATAAGTCTATTAACAGTTAGCTAAGTGTGGCTCTGTATGAGAGTGATGAAGTTTGAATTTGAGGATAAAATGTATCTTCTTTCTCCTTCTTAATAGTTACCACCTGGTCTAGTTACTAAAAGGACCTGTCTTTCTCCATCTCTTTTTTAGATTTAATGTGGAAGAGAACTTCAGTGTGTGCTTCTCATCCTGTGGTTATGAGGATAAAAACAAATAGTCATTTGAACTCCAGAGTTGAGTTCAAAATTTGCCGAAATGAGCGCACATTTCATTCTCTTTTTTGGAGACTTGTTTTTCTCATTGTTGAGTGGGCTGCTTTTGTTAACTGTGCCTTCCAAAGTTTTTTCTTGGTTGTTGAACTACTTGACCTGAGTGTTGTTTTAATAAGTACACTCAACTTTTATCTAATTGGGAGTAAAAGACAACAGCTGGCAAACATAAATTCTAAGTTGGTTGTTTTTCTGAAAATTCTGGTTTGAGAAATAGTGGATAGACTTGGTTAAAATGATAGATTATGTGAAGTCTCTGGAAGAGATGCTTTAAGGAAGCAAATAAAAGAGGTCAGTGGTCATTCTCTTCTTCTTTTGTTTGGGTATCTAGGAATCTTGAATTCTGAAATGAATTTTAAAGACAGTTTAGCCCAACCCCTTTTTATTTTTTGAAGTACAGTTGATGTACAATATTACATAGTCTACCCATTTTTTACCCTAAAGCTTTGTATAATAATTTCCTATGTTTTCCCTTACTCTATAGTCATATATATTTCCACATTCAATATTTTCAAAAAATGAGTTATTAATTTGATTATATAAAATAGAATGTTTAAAAATCTCTTTTTTAGATTCACTTTTTCTGTGTGTGATTTTCTCTTAAGAGTGTTGAAGATGTATATCTTCTGACATCTTTTTGCCAGATTTTAGACTTTCCTTATGTGTAGTTAGGACATTCACTTTAATCTGAATATTTGGGCTAATTAAACAGTGGAATGTTGATTAATAGGTAAGCACATTTCTTGAAACATTCATTTAACGTCATAGCAGATCTGCCTTTTGTAGCCAGCCAGCTTTGTGATTTTTGTCCTTTGAACTCAAGCAAAGCAATTTGCATTATTTAGGTTTCAAAATAGCAACTTTGTTCTACTAGTCTCTATTCATAAATTCATTATGATATTTATTTTTTCATTTGCAATTGATTTCTGAGTACTCCCTTTTATACTCTGAGCTGTCTCAGAATATTGCTGTCTTGCATTTTAATTACAAATTACATATTGTATATATATATACATATTTTGTTTGTTTCTTCTTGTCATTAGCCTTCTGTCTGGAAATTAAAAAGGCAGGTGATCAAGTTCAGTACTAGCCTGTTGTCTGGGGAGAGTTACTTCATTTCTCTGGATCGTATTTTGTCATCTGTAAAATTGCCTTATTGTGGATCTATAAGATTAACCGTAAAGATTAATTGAAATGATAAAGATAAATTACCTGGCATTGGCATTAGAATCCTAGTAAGTTCCTGCTAATCGTAGTTAGGTAAAGATGCAAGAGGTAAGTCAACTGACATTGACATTGAGCAAAGGTCTGCCTAACATGACAGATTATACTGATAATCTTGCCCTCTACTTCCTCTATCACCATTACACAGCTTCTAGTATGCAAGGTTTAAGAGCATTATTTCACTGTTGCTGTTATGAATTTTAACCTAGATACTGTTGAGAGAAATTAGAAAAATCAATGTTTAAAAAGTGTGTGTTCACTGCATGTTAGTGGTGGATTGCCAAGCAGTGTAGTTGAATTTTGTAGGATTTCTATGCACAAAGGATGGAGGGATCACAAATACCTTCTCAACGTTTCAGACATCTTTTCTGGCTGGAGTTATTATGTTAAATGACCCTAGAGGAGAGGTTACCAAATAGCTTCTTTTGTGCACTGTGAGGCTGCCAGCTTTGTCACTAAGCGTATCATTAACATGGTCTAGTGATCTGAGTTCTCACTTCCACATGAACTGGGAAGTGAGTCCAGATTCTTGGTGCTCAGGGGGTATACATCTCAGAACCCAATAATGGGATGCTTAAAGACCAATAATCATAAAGTCTGAGAAAGCAGAGATCACACCACACCATTCTCATGATTATTTTTCATTTGTATTTGTCTGGCAGATTTTGAGACATATGTTCACGTTTAACCCTGAAAGACTTTGAAGTCATTTTTCAAGCCTGGGAGTGACTGAAGTGTTCAGATTTTCCTAGTAGCTAGGAAATCAGTAACCTAATAGTATCCTTCTTGTTACCTGGGTGTGATGTCCGAGATCCATTTTTGCCTGCCCTCTGAACTTCATTCCTTACTTTTAATATGTTGTAACATCTTGTCAGTTTTGTGTCTGTCAACTCCTTTCTATTCTTGCAGCTTTAGCTCATCTTAGTCACCTCCCACCTAGCTGTTAGTCGTAGGCTTCTGTTTCTAGCCTCTTGACTCCCAGCCTTTGTTCAGCCTTTGACACTGTCTCCATGGTCACGTTCCTGAAATACATATCTGCAGGTTACTTATTCAGCATCGAAACTGATTGACTCGTTCTGAACTTGATAAACGAATTCAAAAACTATGTTGTTGATAATAAGTAGTTAGGTATTTAGGAACTGTTGGAGTTTAAAAACACCTAAAATTCCCTTCCAATAAACACTTCTTATATATTTTTAAGAAGACATTACATACTGAATAATGTCTTGAGAAGCATAATAATTTTAGGCACAGCATATATTTCTGATGACATCTCAAAGAAAATATTAAGTGGGAGAAACTAAAGAAGTAGTAAGTTATTTAAGAAGTCAAAACAGAGGAAATTATTTAAAACCACTCAGCAGTATTGTGATTGTAAATAATGCCCCAAATTTGAAGTTAAAGGTCATTTTGAAGAATGAAGGCAGACAGGATAGATATTTCCATGGCAGAAGTGTTCTTTTACGGGCTTTAAGGGAGCTCTAAATGACATTCTCTGCCAAAAACTGCCTTTGAAAGTTGTATCATCTTCTTTTCTAAATTTGCTTCATTCTCCACCTCTTCTTGGAAATCATATCTTAAATTTCATCTCATTCTCTTGGCAATGAGTTTTTGGATATGGCCTTAAAAGTACAAGGCAACAAGAGCAAATATTTTAAAATGGGACTACATTAAACCACACAGATTCCGAACAGCAAAGTAAGCCATCAGGAAAATAAAAGGGCATCCTATGAAATGGGAGAAAATAATTGCAAATTTGCAAATAATGTATCTGATAAGGAGTTGTATCCAAACTATGTAAAGAACCCATTCAACTCAATAGCAAAGCAAATAGCACAGTTAAAAATATGCAGGGCGAATGAACAAACATTTTTTTTTTCCAAAGAAGACATTCAAAAGATGTTCCTTGTCACTCATCATGAGGGAAATGCAAATTAAAACTTCGATGAGCTGTTAACTCACACAAGTCAGAATTGCTGTCATCAAAAAGGAAAAGAGATAACAAATGTTAGCAAGGATGTGGAGAAAGGGGAACCCTCATGCGCTGTTGATGGGAATGTAAATTGTTATGACCACTATGGAAAATAATACACAGGTTTTTCAAGAAATTAAACTTAGAACTACCATATGATCTGGCAGTCTCATATCTGTGTATATATCCTGAGGAGATGAGGTCAAGATCTTGAAGAGATATCTGCACCGCCACATTTTTTGCAGTGTTATTCACAGTATCCAAGATATGTAAAAAACCTAAGTGTCTATGAATGTATAAAGAAGATATGGTATATATGCAGTTTTCAGTCATGAGAAAGAAGGGAATTCTCCCATTAGCAACAACATGGATGTACCTTGAAGCATTATGCTAAGTAAAATAAGTCAGAGAAAGAAAAATACTTTATGATCATACTTACATGTGGAATCTAAAAAAGACAAACTCACTGAGAGTAGAATGATGGCTGTTGTCAAGTAGTAGTGGTCAAAGTGGGAGACGCTGGTCAAAGGGTACAAAGTTTTAAGATAGGTTTCACTTAGATGAACTTATTCAACTCAAAGATGAATAGGTTCTGGAGAATTAATGTACTGCATGAGGATTCTAGTTAATTACACTGAGTTATATACTTGAAATTTGCCAAGACTGTAGATCTTAAATGTTCTCACTGCAAAAAGGAAATAGTAATTTGCTGAGGTGATGGAGGTGTTAACAAATACTACAATGGTAGACATTTCACAATATATCAGTGTATCAAATTAACATACACCTTAAGCTTACACAATATTATGTGTTAACTGTCTCCAATAAAGCTGGAAAAAAATCTCTTTCCTGGTTTGTTCAATCCTGGTGTCTTTGCAACATTTTTCTGACTTTCATAACAGCAATCATTTAGTATCATCCTTTATTTTAGGTTGGGCTTCCCTAGTAGTTCAGACGGTAAAGCATCCGACTGCAATGCGGGATACCCGGGTTTGATCCCTGGGTCGGGAAGATCCCCTGGAGAAGGAAATGGCAACCCACTCCAGTATCCTTGCCTGGAAGATCCCATGGACAGAAGAGCCTGGCAGGCTGTACAGTCCGTGGGGTCACAAAGAGTCGGACATGACTGAGCGACTGACACACGACTGACACATTGTTTTAGGTAGTATTTAAATAGGTTGTGTATGTGTGTGTATACACATATCAAAGGCTTGTCTAATGGAAGAAATAAATTTGTTGATGGAGTTGATGGCATAAAATATATAGTATATATATTATTTATATAATTTATATTAAGTATATATATATATATTAAGTAGGTAGTGTGTAGTGAAAGAAGTAATGGCTTATCTAATGAAAGAAATAAATTTATTGGTGAACTTCATGGCATAAAATAGGAGCTTTTAGAGTAGGCATGAAAAATAGGTTTCCTCTTGAGCACTGTTTCTATTTGAGTTGAAATGCTATGTTAAGAAGGGCTCTGAGGCTCAGTGTAAAAGAGGGAGAAACTAAAATGATGTCTGAGTTGGCTGGCATTTAGGAAGAGAATGGTGTCCCAGGGCCTTTTCTGCTTTCAAGTATGATCGTTGTTATTAGGAGATGAATCTAGAACCATCTGATTACAAAGCTCAGATTATTAGGTAGGTAATCTGTATTGCCTATCTTAACAACATATAAAAGGGCAGGAAACCATGTCGCAGTTTCAGTTCAGTTCAGGTCAGTTGCTCAGTCATGTCCGACTATTTGTGACCCCATGGACTGTAGCACACCAGGCTTCCATGTCCATCACCAACTCCCGCAGTTTACTCAAACTCATGCCCATTGAGTCGGTGATGCCATCCAACCATCTCATCCTCTGTCATCCCCTTCTCCTCCCACCTTCAATCTTTCCCAGCATTAGGGGCTTTTCGAATGAGTCAGCTCTTTACATCAGGTGGAAAAAGTATTGGAGTTTCAGCTTCAACATCAGTCCTTCCAATGAATATTCAAGACTGATTTCCTTTAGGATGGACTGGTTGGATCTCCTTGCAGTTCAGGGGACTCTCAGAAGTCTTCTCCAACACCACAGTTCAAAAGCATCAATTCTTCTGCACTCAGCTTTCTTTATAGTCCAACTCTCACATCCATACATGACTACTGGAAAAACCATAGCCTTGACTAGATGGGCCTTTGTTGGCAAAGTAATGTCTCTGCTTTTTAATATGCTGTCTAGGTTGGTCATAACTTTTCTTCAAAGGAGCAAGCATCTTTTAATTTCACGGCTGCAGTCACCATCTGCAGTGATTTTGGAGCCCAGAAAAATAAAGACTGCCACTGTTTCCACTGTTTCTTCCTCTATTTGCCATGAAGTGATGGGACTGTATGCCAGGATCTTTGTTTTCTGAATGTTGAGTTTTAAGCCAACTTTTTGACTCTCCTCTTTCACGTTCATCAAGAGGCTCTTTAGTTCTTCACTTTCTGCCATAAGAGTGGTGTCATCTGCATATCTGAGATTATTGATATTTCTCCCTGCAATCTTGATTCCAGCTTGTGCTTCATCCAGCCCAGCATTTCTCATGATGTTTGCAGTTTACAAGATTTTTTTTTTCACTTAAAAGCCTTTTAGAGAGGAGTGGGGTACAATTTAGGGATGTGAGTGGCGAAATGGTAGAAAAGTTCTTTCTACTTAAATCACGTGACCGTCTCTGATATTTGAATCTTCAAATTCAGCCTAGACTGGGTATCACAGTAATTCTTAAAATGTAGGATGCAGTGCTAATGACTGAATTGTGTTCCCCCCTCCTCAATTTTTATGTTGAAGCATCACCCCAAATTTGATGGTATTTGGAGATGGAGGCTTTGAGAGGTAACTAGACTTACATGAGGGTAGAGTCCTCGGGTTGGGATTAGTGTCCTCATAAGAACATACACTGGAGATCTGTCCCCCCACCAGCCATGTGTGGTCAAGTGAGAAGTTGGTTGTCTACAACCCAAGGAAAGAGCTTTCATCAGAGACTGACCATGCTGGCACCTTGATGTTGGATTTCTAGCCTCCAGAACTGTGAGGCAATGAATTTCTGTTGTTTCAGCCATCAGTCAATGGTAATTATGGCAACCCTGAGTTGACTCATGCATACAGATACCAGGCTTCATCCTGGAGATTGATTCAACAGATCTGCAGAGCAGTATAGCATTTGAACTCTTCAGAATCTCCATAGAATTTTGCATCATGCATTTTGGGTAGAGAAAAATCTAATTTTTAATTTACCTACTAGTGGTTTTCAACCATTCAGCCTGAAGATAAAATCTCCTTTGGAGCTCTTAAAATATGACCAATGCAAGCTTCCCTCCTGAATCTGTTAGCTCTAAAATAGGACCAGGCATTGGGGCTTTTTATTATTATTATTATTTTAATTGGAGGCTAATTACTTTACAATATTGTAGAGGTATTTGCCATACATTGACATGAATCAGCCAAGGGTGTACATGTGTTCCCCATCCTGAACCCCCTCCCACCTCCCTCCCCATCCCATCCCTCAGGGTCATCCCAGTGCACCAGCCCTGAGTACCCTGTCTCATGTATCAAACCTAGACTGTGATCTGTTTCACATATGGTAATATACATGTTTCAATGCTATTCTCTCAAATCATCCCACCTGCATTTGGGCTTTTAAAGAGCTTCCCAGGTGAGTCGAACATGCAGCGAGACAAAGCCACTGGGATAAATTAACCAATTTCCTTTGTGTTTCAGCTCTACAAATCCCAGTTTCTACAGGTCACATCCAGTCATGCTCTGTTCTCTCTTTGTTGTTGTTCTTAAGTCTCTAAGTCGTGTCTGACTCTTTGTGACCCCATAGACTCTAGCATGCCAGGTTTCCCTGTCCTTCACTAACTCCTAGAATTTGCTAGACTCATGTTCACTGAGTCAGCAATGCTATCTAACCATCTCATTCTCTGCTGCCTCTTCTCCTTTTGTCTTCAATCTTTTCAGCATCAGGGTCTTTCCCAATGAGTCCGCTCTTTGCATCAGGTGGCCAAAGTGTTGGAGCTTCAGCATCAGTCCTTCCAATGAATATTTGGGGTTGATTTCCTTTAGGATTGACTTGTTTGATCTCTTTGCAGTCCAAGGAACTCTCAAGAATCTTCTCCAGCACAATTCAAATGCATCAATTCTTTGGCATTTAGCCTTTTTTATGACCCAACTTTCACATCTGTACATGACTACTGGAATGACATACTTAAAGCTGCACAGTTCGAAGAAGTAGTACAGTTTAGATTTTATACTGAAATAATATTTAACATGAGATATGCCTTTCTCTTATGGCTGTTTTTCTAGGCTTCTCATTCAAAAAGTAGCTAATTGGTGTCTTTTATGTGTCTTCCAGCTATTCTATTTGGTACCCAGGAAGTAAGGGGAAAGATAATATTTAGAATATATATACATATATATTTTACCTGTTTGACACTGACATGGTGAGTCAGAAAGGACATAGACCACTAGCAGCCTTATGTTCCTGCTGGTGAATATTAGCCCTACACTGAACACTAAAAGAGACAAATACGTCTTTATCTAACCCCCCTTTTCCCCAGAAAAGTGTTAAAATTTATTAATATCTTAAAAGAAAAAAATCAGTTAACAACTACTGGATCTAGAATAGTTCCATATTTACGAGTTTTACTGCATGAGGTAAGTTTTAATCAACATTTCAAATAATCAAAGTAGTATAATTTCTTGTAAGAATTATCAGTATTTCCCTTTCCAGGCAAACTATTGAAAACATTAGGTGACTGCCTCAATTAGAAACAGATAAAGAAACACCTTGAGAACAGAACCCCCTAAAAGGAGTGACTGCTATTTAAACATGAACTTTCGCAAAATCATTCTTGTGTTTGAGACAAATTTACTTAAAAGAACTGGCATAAATAAGTAAAGAAATAGAAAAGCAACACATGACTATGTCTTCATTTTAATTACACAGTCTCAAGCTAATTTTAAAAAGACCCTTGTGGAGCCTTACCTTTTAATGTATGTTAGCATAATGTAGGCAGTTCTTGAGTAAAACTCCAGAGATTCTGAGATTCTGATTGAGGAGCTCAGAATTGGGGTTTAAGAGTTTTTTTAAAAAAAAAAAAAAAAACAAAAACATATTTCCTGGAAGAGTGGATGAGAAAAGACAACTTGAAAGGAATTCCTTTGTAGTTGCATAAAGCTATTCAAAGTGTCTTTAAGAAAATCTCTAGTCAATGTCATATATTTCTCATCTGTTTCTTTCAGGGTCTTTAGTGTAAAATCTTTGCCTGATAGTTGGCATCTTTGATGTCAGTTTTATGGAAGGTTATCTTCTGCACATTCCAGCAACCCCTCCCATTCACTCTGACTTCAAACTCTAATCAGTAGGAAATCTGGATACCACTTCTTTTTTCTTTTTCCTAAAGGTACAGCTATTCAGTTGCATACCAAATCCTCCTCTCTTCAGTTAAATCTTTTTGAATCTAGTCATCCCTCAGGGCTTTTATTCATCGAAATGACCACGTTATCACAGCTGCAACTCATCTTAAGAACTATGTCTCAGAAAAACAGTAAGTAGCTAGTGACTCTCTGTACCCTGAACAAAAATAAAAGAATGATTTAAAGCCTAAATCTTATCAGGGCTTCCTCTGAAATTGTTAAGATGTTGGAATGTTAGCTTTTAATCTTTTGGGGGGAACTTTTAAAAATTGACTTGGATTGAAGGGCAAAATATTTGGGCACATAAGCCATTTACTATCCAAAGATACTATCAGTTCAGTTCAGTCACTCAGTCATATAGAGGGTATATTTTCATATTTACATTTTTAAATGAATTAAATGATTCTTTGCTAACATGGTAAATCTTTTAAATGTGTTAGCATGTTATAGGCGATACTCAGTGCAGGGTTGTATGTGATCTTACATATAGTTCAGTTGTAAGACCTATAGATTTTCAATAGTCAATAATGAGTAATGCAAATAGGGAGATAGGTCTTAGAAATGATATCTAATTGGTTTTTATAACAGTGCTGGTGAGTTGTATCCTTGTTCATAGATAAAAACTTATAATTGTGAATATCGTGCACCGGAAGCAGTATATGTATTCAATTTGAAGACTGGTACTCATTCCATTGTTTGGCTTAAGAAATACATTACCAGTGGTTTTATAGCTCCCTGGGTTTCTACCTTGATCCCTTCCTCCTCTCTCCTTTGCAGAGTTAATCCATATCCTAAGCTCTGTAAAAACAGTTATCTTATTTTTCTTTGTAGTATGAATTCCTTAAAAATATTTCGTTCCACTTTTGAATATTATAACATGGAATCATACTGTGTATATGTTTCTATGACTTTCTTTTTCCCCCCAGTGTTGTTGCTGAGATTTAACTACATTGATACCTTTATAATTCATGCATTTTCATGCTGCATTTTAGTTCACTGTGTGAAGGTATTGAGCACAGCATAGTTACTCACTGTGGTACTGGTGAACATTTAGATTGCTCCCAATGTGCTTCGAGTATTACTCTCTAATAGTGTGAATAAAATTGTATGTGGCTTCTGGTGTGCATGAACAAGTATCCTTTTGGATGTACACGCTGGAGTGAATTGCTGGATCATGCTGTATGTGCTTGTTCAGCTTTCCGTGATGGAACCAAACCACCCTCCAAAGCGGATGTAAGCGTGTACATTGTACATTCTCCCTGGCAGATTGTATGGATTCTTGTTCTGCAAACCAACAAACTTGGTGGATGTAAAATGAAGTTTACTGTGGTATTAATTGTCCTGTTCATGATTTTCACTGAGTTTGAACCTCTTTTCATTTATTTAGAGGCCTCTTTGTTTTTTTCTCCTTTATGTTTAGTGGTTTGTCTTATTTCATGAGTTTTTTATTTTAATGTATTTCAGATGCAGAGCATCTGTTGATGATACATATTGAGAGCACTTTTTTCTTAGTATTTCCTTGAATTTTCATTCTCTTTAAGTTGAAAGTGTTAGTGGCTCTGTCATGTCCTACTCTTTGTGACCACATGGAGTGTAGCCTGCCAGGCTCCTCTGCCCGTGGAATTCTCCAGGCAAGAGCCCTGAGTGGGTTGCCATTCCCTTTTCCAGGGTATCTTCTCAGTCTGGAAATCAAACCCGAGTTTCCCTCATTTCAGGTTTCTCCCCCATTGCAAGCAGATTCTTTACTGTCTGGGGGGGATGCCCAAAGCTGATTTGGATGACAGATATTATTTTTGTGTTTTAATGTAGTTGTGCTAGTTTCTTATGACTTCTACAACAAATGATCACAAACCCAGTGGCTTAAAACAACAGACACATTTATTCTCTTTAAACTTAAAACTGTGGAGGTCAGAAGCATGAAATCAGTTTCACTGGTGCAAAATCAAGGTTTCAGCAGGCCTCACTCCCTCCAGAGACTTTAGGGGAAAGTCGCTTTCTTTTCCTTTTCCTGCTTCTCGAGTTGTGTTTCTTGGCCCTTGGCCTCTTCCTCCACATGCAAAACCAACAACTTAGCCTCTTGTTTCTGTCCTCACAGGGCCTCCTGCTTCTGTTCTTAGATTTCCCTCCACTTCCCTCTTACAAGAAACCTTGTGATGACATTTAGGGCCACCCAGATAATCCAAGACAATCTTGCCATCTCAAGATCCTTAATTTAATCACTCCTGCCAAGTCCCTTTTGTCATATAACAGTTCACAGGTTCTAGGGATTATGGTATACTATCTTTGGGGCCCTTTTTTAGTTGACTATAGTAGATAAATTTATGTTCTGCTTTTTTTTTTAACTTTGGACTAGATGGGAGTGTGCTATGTTGTTGAATCTTCACAGGTTAGATTGCCTGAATGATTTGTTAATTATCTCTTTAGATCACTGTTGATCAGAAATGAGTGACAAAACAGTTCTGCCCTTTAATAAGGGAAAGTTCTTTCTCTATCATCTACTTTTTATGCTAAATGTAGGGACATACATACATACATTCATATGTATGTATATATATGTAAAAATATGTATGTAAAAATGTATGTGTGTATATATATATATAAATGTATCTTTTTTATAAATGTATCTTTTCCAATTTCTGGACTCCTGCATAGAAATTAGTAAAGTGTCAAAATCCTGGGGCTGAGATCTCCAGTGAGTTCACACTTACTTTTCCATGTAAGTTCTGTTCTGTGACAAAATCTAAGTAAGGAATGAAGGAAGTGATGCAAAGGCATTTTGCAATCTCTTTGCCTGATGATTCATTAACTTTAAGTTTATAGTAACAAAAAAAAGCTTTTGGTTTTGTATGTGAAAATAAGTTAGGATGTCAATGGGCTAACACACAGGCCACACAGGTTCTACTGCCAATAAAGGAAGAAACTGAAAAGCTGATGCTCTTTGAACCATTGGAGGGGAATACAGAAGATTGATGCTTGATAAGCATGGAAGTGGAAATAGGAGTGGAGTGAGTCGGAGTCAAGAAACCATAAGCACAAGAATTGCTTAAGTATTTCAGTTTGCATTTTAGTTCATGGTAGAAGTTATTGAGTTTTAAAAATCAGGTGGTTTTCTTTTTTTAAAATTTACTTGTTTATTTTTGGCTGCACTGTCTCCATTGCTGCATGGGCTTTCTCTAGTTGTGGCCAGCGGGGGCTCCTCTCTAGCTGTGGTGCATAGCTTCTCATTGCAGTAGCTTCTCTTGTGAAGCGTGGTCTCTAGTTGCTCTGCAGCATGTGGGATCTTCCTGGACCAGGGATCAAACTCGTGTACCCTGCATTGGCCGGCAGATTCTTAACCACTGGACCACCAAGGAAGTCCCATCTGGTCGTTTTCTTAATTTAAATCTCTTTGCTCTAATCATTTGCATTTTATACGACTTACTCTTTCTTTTGAGACAGAAAAGTAAGATTTTGTTCTTCTGGCTTCTGTTCTTACTTTGAAGATTGTGGGAAGACTTAGAAAAGTACCAGCACAGCACTGCTATAATTGACAAACAAAATACTGATGTCACGCCCTTCTAATAGATCTCTAGTGTTCTTATATTGGGCAAAAAAATTTCTATCTTGGTAATAGCTATGCAAAGTGGTAAAGGGGAGACAAGTATGTTATGTAGTTCGTGCTACATAATATTTGATTTTTATATTTGAGTTTTGTGGGATGAATTGTATGAATGTCATGATCATAATAAGTGAAGATTATTAACTTCTGTGATTAGAATATAAAAACAATTCAAGGATGCAAGGATTGCTCAAGCACAAATAAGTGGGGCTACATCAAACTAAAAAAGTCTGCACAGCAAAAGAAACCATCAGAAAAATGAAAAGACAATCTATTGAATGGGAGAAAATATTGGCAAGTTATATGATAAAGGGTTAATATCAAAATTATATAAGGAACTCAAACAACTAAATATAAAAAAAAAAAAACAGTCTGATTAAAAGATAGGCAGAAAATCTGACTAGACATTTTCCCAAAGAAAACATACTGATGGTCACCAGGTGCATGAAGAGACTGTAAACATCATTAGTCATCAGGGAAATGAAAATCAAAACCACAGTGAGCTATATCACCTCACCCCTGTTAGAATGGCCACTGTCAAAAAAGACAAGAAATAATGAGTTGGTAAGGATGTATAGAAAAGGAAAGAACTCTGTGCACTATTAATGGGAATATAAATTGGAGCAGGCACAGTGCAAAACAGTAGGTAGCTGTGTCAAAAAATTAAAAATACAACTACCTTGTAATTCACTTATAGTTCCAGTTATGGGCATATATCAAAAGGAAATGAAATCCCATTCTTGGAAAGTTATCAGCATCCCTGTAAATGCTGTAAATCATTTCAGCATTATTTATAATAGTCAAGAAATGGAAATAACCTAAGTGTTCATTGACAGATGAATGAATAAAGATGTGTACACACACACACACACACACACACACACACACACGCACAGTAGAATATTACTCAGCTATAAAGAAGAAGCACAGGTGGCTTAGTGGTAAAGAATCTGCCTGCCAATGCAGGAGACGCAAGTTTAGTCCCTGGATCTGGAAGATCCACTGAAGAAGGAAATGGCAACCCTCTTCAGTATTCTTGCCTGGGAGATCCCATGGACACAGGAGCCTAGTGGGCTACAGTCCATGGGGTCGCAAAAGAGTCAGACATGACTTAGCAACTAAATGTAAAAGAAAAATATCTTGCCCTTTATCATAGCCTGGGTGGAGCTTGAGGGTATTATGCCAAGTAAAAGAAGTCGGACAGAGAAGACAAATACAGTCTGATCTCTCATATGTGAAATCTTAAAAAAAAAAAAAACAAACAAAAAAACCTACAGAGAACATATTGATGGTTATCAGAGGCAGGGGATGGGGCATGGGAGAAGTAAAGATTTTAAAAAATGCTTTCTGGTTTTGATTCATCTGTGTATGTGTGTTTCTACTGGGTTAGCAAGAAAGTTCATTTGGGTTTTATTAGCATGCATCTTCCTAGCCCAAAACTGTAAAACTGTAAGATTCAGCCATGTTTATTCTCCCTCAGTACTGTATGATGCTAAGTTCACTGTTGGAAAACTCTTAGGAAGATCTTCAAAAACTGACATGAATATGTAAAAGAATGAATCCAGGATTTATATAGATATTTTGGGTTGGCCAGAAAGTTCATCATCTTATGGAAAAACCCAAATGAACTTTTTGCCTAACCCTATATATCTATATAAATCCTGGATTCATTCTTTTACATATTCATGTCAGTTTTTGAAGATCTTCCTAAAAGGTTTCCAGCAGTGAACTGCACATCATACAGTACTGAAGAAGAATGAACGTGGCTGAATCTTAGCAGTTTTTGGCTAGGGAGGATGCATGCTAATAAAAATTGAAAATTAAAAAAAAAAAAGGAAAATGCAGCCATAGGTGGCTAAGGATATAGGAGTTAGGGAAAACACAAAAGTATTCTCTGAAAATCGACTGACTTTATGAAATCTACAATAAGAATATATACATTATTACTTATCAAATATGTCCTATACATTCTTATATCATTGTTATACTACACATATATACACATATACCCCTTCTGTCTGGAGAGTCCACTGTTAAAACATTTACAACCATATCACTACTTATATGAACACATAAAATATAACAAAGCAATGTATGAGCTAAAAGTATGTGCTAAATAAAACTGCCATACATATGTCATCAGAAGTGAGATTTGTGACAAGAACAAGAATTTGACAAAAAATTATCAAAGCCTACCTAGTTTCTGTGAATAGCCTAAATTTGTTCTAAACTTCCTAGTAGTGAATGTGAAAAGCAAGACCCCAATGGATTGCTATTTCATAATTATTAGATGAAACAATGTCAGTTACTTAGTAGAAACTATTTTTGATCCTTCCTCTATCCAAGTAGGGAACTTAGATAAAAAAATTTTACAATTTTAAGAAGCATTCAGAATAACTTGACTACCAGTATAATGAGTAATTCCAGTTATTCCTGCCCTAAAGATGGGACCAGAAAGGATGGATGATAAGTCTCTTGAATATATGCTTGATCTCCTGGGATTTAAAGCAATGTGTTGGGGTTTGGAAGAAACATTCTTCTCCAAAAAGCAAAAAGATATATCAACAATATTATACCCTTGGCAAATTCCATCAAATTGCTTTGACTCTGTGGGCTGAAAATGTCAATATTTATTATTGACATTGACATTATAATTTATTATAATAAATTAATAATTTATATTGATTTATATTAATATATATTTAATTTATATTGATAATAAATAAATAATTATATTATTGGCATTGACATTCTAATTATTAAATTATACATTGAAATTTCTTAATAATATAATGACTGAATATCCTATAATCCTTTCTACCAACAGCAATGAAGTGGCAGTTGAACATTCCTTGGTGTAACAGAGTCACTGTTGGTTATGAATTAAAACATAAAACCAAAACCAACAGAACATGGAGAAACTGTCTTGTCTTCTAGTAATATTGTCCAGGAATTTTAGTGTAGGTAAATTCCACCCATATGCTCACCTCTGACTTACAGAGACATATTACTGAATTTTCAAGAATTCCAAAGTTCATTGGATTTTTTTTTTTTTTTGAGCAAAAAAAAGGACAATGCATTTGATTAGGGATTGCCTGTGAAATTTAGAGCTGCCACAAGAAAAGCATGAGTTAAATATTTCACCACGAATATCTGTTTTCCACATGTTTAAAAATACCACAGCAAGAAACAAATACTATGTGCCCCCAGATTTATACTCCTGATTATCATGATAATTATCATGCAGTTTGCAAGTAAGGGATTCCAGCCTTCCAATTTTTGATCAGAAATAACACACCCATTGTTGAACAAATGCTTTATTTTTACCAAGTCATAAAGGATAGCATTTCTGATAGACAAACCATTAAGGCCACAAGTCAGATGGAATAATTCAATATCTAGCTAGATAAACAAGAGGTAAAAAAAAAAGGAACCTTGAGTTTCTGCTAGAAACTTCTCTTTTAAACAAAGAACAAGTGATGGTGTCCACCCGCTCATCTGAGCTTGGTGGGAGGGAAGTAGGGCAGAGGACAGTGGAGACATGATTTTGAGAGTAAGAGACACATGGCCTGGTTCCGAAAAGTTAATATAAAAAAAGCAAAGACTCACTTTTCTAGAACACGTGCTCTCCAGTACCATCCAGTATTTGCATGTTCTTTAACAATGTCAGCTTGAGATAGAGGAGACCTCCTGACCAGCTGACCAGATGTTTTACATCATACAAAAATAATTGATTTCATGCGTATGATTCATACATTAGCCAGAAAGGTTTCCTGTTTTATGTAAAATTCTAAATAGATTAGTAACAACCTCCAAGCATTACTTTTTTTGATATATATTTTTTTTTAATTTAAGGGTAATCACTTTACAGTATTGTGATAGTTTTTGCCATACATCTGCATAAATTGGCCATAGGTATACATGTGTCCCCTCCCTCTTGATTCCCCCTGCCACCTCCCTCCTCACACCATCCCTCTATGTTGTCACAGTTTTGGGTTCCCTGCGTCATACATCGACAATCCAAGTATTATTTTTGACTTGAAAGAAGAAGGCAGTAAATTCTCCCCACCATTCATTTATGTAGAATGAAACCTTAGAACTTCTCAAGATTCAGAGGTTTCAGTGAGGTGTGATGGGTAATTAATTGCCCCCCCAACTTTGTATATGGAGAACATCAAACATACTAAAAAGCTAAAAGAACTTTATGTTGAACACCATGTACATGTCAGCTAGATTCTACCATTAACATTTTATTGTTTAGTCACTAAGTCATATCCGACTCTTGTGACCCCATGAACTATAGCCCACCAGGCTCCTCTGTCCATGGGATTTCCCAGGAAAGAATACTGGAGTGGGCTGCCATTTCCTTCTCCAGCGGATCTTCCTGACCCAGGGGCTGAACCCATGTATCCTGCCTTGCAGGTGGATTCTTTACCTCTGAGCCACCAGTTCAGTTCAGTTCAGTTGCTCAGTCACGTCCGACTCTTTGTGACCCTATGAACTGCAGCACGCCAGGCCTCTCTGTCCATCACCAACTCCCAGAGTCCACCCAAACCCATGTCCATTGAGTCGGTGACGCCATCCAACCATCTCATCCTCTGTCTTCCCCTTCTCCTCCTGCCCTCAATCTTTCCCAGCATCAGGGTCTTTTCAAATGAGTCAGCTCTCCGCATCAGGTGGCCAAAGTATTGGAGTTTCAGCTTCACCATCAGTCCTACAAATGAACACCCAGAACTTGTCTCCTTTAGGATGGACTAGTTGGATCTCCTTGCAGTCCAAGGGACTCTCAAGAGTCTTCTCCAACACCACAATTCAAAAGCATCAATTCTTCGGCACTCAGCTTTCTTTATAGTACAACTCTCACATCCATACATGATCACTGGAAAAACCATAGCTTGGACTAGACGGACCTTTGTTGACAAAGTAATGTCTCTGCTTTTTAATATGCTGTCTAGGTTGGTCATAACTTTTCTTCCAAGGAGTAAGCGTCTTTTAATTTCATGGCTGCAGTCACCATCTACAGTGATCTTGGAGCCCAGAAAAATAAAGTCAGCCACTGTGTTCACTGTTTCCCCATCTCTTTGCTATGAAGCTATGAGACTGGATACCATGATCTCAGTTTTCTGAATGTTGAGTTTAAGCCAGCTTTTTCACTCTCTTCTTTCACTTTCATCAAGAGGCTCTTTAGTTCTTCTTCACTTTCTGCCATAAGGGTGATCAGTTTTCATTCCAATTCCAAATAAAGGCAGTGCCAAAGAATGCTCAAACTACCACACAATTGCATTCATTTCACACTCTAGTAAAGTGATGCTTAAAATTCCCCAAGCCAGGCTTCAGCAATATGTGAACTGTGAACTTCCAGATGTTCAAGCTGATTTTAGAAAAGGCAGAGGAACCAGAGATCAAATTGCCAACATCCGATGGATCATCAAAAAAGCAAGAGAGTTCCTGAAAAACATCTATTTCTGCTTTTATTGCCTATGCCAAAACCTTTGTGTGGATCACAAACTGTGGAAAATTCTGAAAGAGATGGGAATACAAGACCACCTGACCTGCCTCTTGAGAAACCTGTATGCAGATCAGGAAGCAACAGTTAGAACTGGACATGGAACAACAGACTGGTTCCAAATAGTAAAAGGAGCACGTCAAGGCTTTATATTTTCACCCTGCTTATTTAACTTCTGTGCAGAGTACATCATGACAAACGCTGGGCTGGAGGGAGCACAAGCTGGAATCAAGATTGCCAGGAGAAATATCAATAACCTCAGATATGCAAATGACACCACCCTTATGGCAGAAAGTGGACATTTTATAATGCTTGCTTATGCACATACCATAATAGCTCTCCAGTCCTTTATCTGTGCACTAATGTCTCTACATTTTTTGATGAATTTCAAAGTAAGTTGTGGATATGGACACAGTTTTCTGAAGTAATAATGCATATTACTAATAGAATTCAGTACTATGTTTCCAGCTAGTTATCTTTTAAGCTTGCTAGTCGAGAGATGGTTGGCTGAATTAAGTTCTTGTGGGGAGAAAAAGGTGCCAAAAATACAAGTGGTTGAGATTTGACTAAAACAGAACAGTTTTATTCAATTAATAATTGCTTTCAGTTATTCTTACCATGCTAGGCACTGCATATTTACTATTTGATTTGACCCTTACAACAGCCTCATAAATTTATTTTATTACTTTCACATTCTTTGTGAGAAAATGGAGGTTTACAGAGGTTAATCACTCATCCATGGTATACAGCAAGGCTGGAATTTACATCCACATGTGTTGGACTTTGACTTGCATTTCTTTTTTCTAAACCAGCATCTTAATAATAGAAAACAAATTGAGGTATTCCCCTGTTTATTTAAAAATATACCTAAAATAGATATCATGCTTTCAAAATTACCTGAGAAGAACATCTATTTTTTTCTGGTTGTGGATATGACACTTAGACAAGGTTTTCTACACATTCCTCCTTAGTCGTATCCATCTCTGTGTGACTCTATGGACTGTAGCCCAACAGACTCCTTTGTTCATGGCGATTCTCCATGCAAGAATACTGGAGTGGGTTGCCGTTTCCTCCTCCAGGGGATCTTTCTGACCCAGGGATAGAACCCGCATCTGTCTCGCCTCCTGCATTGGTAGATGGGTTCTTTACCACTAGCGCCACCTGGGAAGCATCTGTAAAAATAATACCGCTCTCAATTTGTGGAACCTATTTTTTTCTGTTCTCTATATACTGATACCAAAGTATTTGATATTAAATAAAAGCTAATTTCTTGTTTTATTGGAATATAGTTGATTTCTGGTATACAGTAGAGTGATTTGAATACACACACACACACATTCCTTCCCTCTTCTTTCCCATTATGGTGTATTACAGGATATTAAATATAGTTCATGTGCTGTACTGGTTGCTGGACCTTATTGTTTAGAAACCTAGTTCCTATTATTAGTATTGAAACCTGACAGTTGTCTCTTAAAGGGATTATTTCTAGTATAAAATTTACTGTTCAGAATATCTTAATTTTTCTCTCAATTATTAATATCTTAATTTTCCTCTCAATTATGTGTGTGTGCACACACACAGTAGTTATATGTGCTTTTAAAAGCTGTTTAAACCTGTGGTTAGCATTGATGAGTTAAATTATTATTATAAACATTACCGTCTCTTTTTAGCTATAAATGTTCCTAAGAGAAATACTGCTTATATTAACCTGGGAAAAGTACTTTTTCTTTAGATCATTAAATTTTGTTACCAATATTTCCTTTAATTGATTCTGAGATTCAAGAGGAGGAGAAACAATGTAATTTCCACTGGGGGAATTCATTTCAGATGTAAGCTTTCTTTCATTGAATTCTAGCAAAGAGACTTCTAACAGAGCTTCAAGTCTTTTTTTTTTTTTTTTTTTCATAACCTGGGCAGGAGACTAACCCTTAACATATGAACATATAATTATGATTATTGAGCTAATGTCCTTGAATATGTTATGAATTAACTTGCCACATAGAGTTATGTCAGTTAAATCCTACCTGAAGTGATGCCATATACAGTTGAATAATCGAACAGCATTTTTGAAATATTTTGCAAAGAATAAATGAGCGTGTGTTTTTTGTTGTGTGTTTAGAGAATATACATCCCTTCATTCTCAGGTCTGTGCTATGTTACTTATGCCCATGATTTACATTCCCACGCAGAATTATGTATAATTCTGTAAGTAACTTAGTAAGTTATGGAGTCCTAAAGGAAAGAGTTGCATGTTTTGAAGTAATTAAGATATTCTTGATTTAAAGAAGCGCTCAAGTGTAAGGGGAAAAACTTAGAAAGATTTCCTTTTCTCTGTCTTTGAGAAGAAGACCCTTAAACAACAACAGAATCAGTTTTGAAAAACCTCTTAGTCCTCCCCACCTACCCCCACCCTTCCTTTATAACAACAAAAAATGGAACTTGAAAAGGCTTTTCATGATTCATCTCTCCAACAGCTTGCCTTTCTCCTTTGTCACCAAAGTAAGCAGTTCTTTCCAGATCTAATCTTCCGCCAGAAGCCACAAAGTTGGCTTCTTGAAATCTCGGAAGTGCTCGATTCTCAAATAATTAATTGAAAACAAATAAATAAAATGTGTAAGGCTTTAAGATTCTGTCAATGAGTCATGTTCTTCCAAAATAGTCTGTCAACAGTTGCAGTGTTCCTGATGATAATTGTGAGAGAGGAATAATTAACTTCAGGAATTATGCTTCATGTAAATTTTTATTTTAAAGTGCTCTTAGGAATAGGGATGGTTTATTACTTTTGACAGCTTGATCTGTATGAATAAACAGGGGAGCCATGTTTAGAGGCAGCCTGCTAAATTGGAAGGAGCAATGACTCCGAAGAGGATACTGAGAAAATAAATATAGTGATAGTTATAATGAGACCTAAACACCCTAGGTAGCTATTTTCATTTTATACACCTCCATCAGATCAAGCTTCTGGAAACACTTATATTGCATCACAAATATTGGATTCAGAGCCCATAATTCTACTCATTACAATTACTGCCTCCAGTGAGCCCCTGATTACTTATTTTTTCTTTATTCCCTTTCTTTCTTTTTCTCTCTCCCCTTCCTTCCTGCTCTCCTTCCTTCTTTTCTTTCTCTCTGTATATTTCTTTCTCTCTGCCCCTCTTTTGTTCTTTCTTTCTTTCTTTCCTTCTTTTTTTATATTTTTAGTACACATCATAGTTCTTGACACTCAATAGTTCAGTTCCGCTCAGTTATGTCTAACTATTTGCGACCCCATAGACCACAGCACGCCAGGCCTCCCTGTCTATCACCAACTCCCATAGTTTACTCAGTCTCATGCCCATTGAGTCGAGGATGCCATCGAACCATCTTACCCTCTGTTGTCCCCTTTCCTCCTCCCGCCTTCAATCTTTCCCAGCATCAGGGTCTTTTCACATGAGTCAGTTCTTCGCATCAGGTGGTCAAAGTATTGGAGTGTCAGCTTCAGCATCAGTCCTTCCAATAAACACCCAGGACTGACCTCCTTTAGGATGGACTGGTTGGATCTCCTTGCAGTCCAAGGGACTCTCAAGAGTCTCTTCCAACACCAAAATTCAAAAGCATCAATTCTTCGGCACTCAGCTTTCTTTATAGTCTAACTCTCACATCCATACATGACCACTGGAAAAATCATAGCCTTGACCAGATGGACCTTTGTTGGCAAAGTAATGTCTCTGCTTTTTAATATGCTGTCTAGTGTCTTATTGACACTCAATACGAGCTCAATAAATATTGGATGTAGTTCTCAATATTAAAAATTGCCTACAAATGTACTATACAAATGTTGATTGTAACTGTAAAAATTTCCAGGAAAGAATACTTTACATCTAAATATACTACCTACTTTGAAGTATAATTTAAGTGACATTTCTTCTCTTGGTTATCAGAGCAAATTTTAATGGAGTAATGATATGCTATGAAATCCTTATAAGCACCAGGAAAGTATCAATATTTAGAGGGGCTGTGTTTTAGTATTATTAATGCAAATGTAAAAAGTTCCTCTTTTTAGGACTCGCAAATCATTTCCAGGTCCAAATTTTGGCGTGTGAATTTTTGCCTAGGCTTTCGGTTAATTGAAAAGTCAGCCTTTTGAGTTTTCTCATGCATTTTCCTCACTATCTTCATAAAAGAGCTAGAACTAATTACACTCCTTTGAAAATGTTTGCTTGTGAATTTTCAACATTTACTAAAACTCCTAGTATCTCATGGCCAGGTTTTTTAACCTATACTCTTGCTTGGAAAAATGGCAATTAGCTGAGTTTGACCTCTGATTTTTCAGGTGACATGGCAGTACTTCTTCAGAGAAATAGTGGAACCCTGGTTTCTGTTCCTGCTAAGTATTTTTCATTCTTAAAAAGTTTTAAGTCTTAAGGTAGCTGACATAGTTAACACAAGTTTTGAAACATTGAAAATGGTACTTTTGCTTTATTAGAAGTATATCCAATACTATGTGCTATAAAAGGTTCATTACAGTGATTCCTAATGGATGCTCTGTTTTTATGGGCATAATATGATTGTATTGCCACCATCCTCCTCCTCGATCCATACCAAAGTTCATATATTTATTTCTACTTAAATTCCTTTCCATTTGTTCTCCTGTGATATACCATGACACACCTCATATCTCTGGTTGAGGGTCAAAATTTAAAAATCACCCCAAGTTAGGAGTCAAAAGGAAGGAAAAGGAATTTCATCACATAAAAACATTTTGGTTGCTCATGATATCATCCAAATCTTGGTCCTTTGAACTTATGACCAAACATGAGCACATATAGAAAATGCTTTCCTGAGGCCAGCATGGCAAAAACTGTGGGTGGAAAGTGATTCAGATTACACAGAGGACTCTTGGATCAGAGATTTCTGCAGCTGGGATTGCTTAGAAGATTCTCGCCATTACTTGAAATCTTTTTTCTCTGTAATAGTTGGACTTTGTATAATGAAACCTTCAAATGATTTTTAGTTTACTAGTGTAGTGCAGCAAAGAGGCTGGGAATTATACAAGAGTGCAAAATCAAAAAGGCGGGATCTAAACCTGAAGTCCCTGGATGATTAAAGGACTTGGTTTTGTCAAGATTTCATCATCATGTTCTGAGTCCTTTTCATCAAGGCTGACAAGAGCGAATATCTGAGGAAATTTTTTCTTTTGGCAACAGGGCTGGCAATAAAGATAAGTTCATTTGTCCATGAAGTTCTTGCTCTTGCTTTCTGGCCTCATTTTAATAGCTGCTAGGCCAAATACCCCACTATCTTTGAAGAGAACATGCATTTTGGGTCTTCTTGGAGATGTGTTGGTGGCCAAGCAATAAGATGAATTTGGCAATTAGTGTCAATGCTGTAAAATGACAGAGTTAATTGTAGAAAAATACAAGGTAGAAAGCCAAGTCAAAGCAATTGAACATCTCCTTGCTTGAATGGTATTTGTTAGCTATGTAACAGAAGCCCTATGACTTCAAGTCTTTTAAAGTTATTTACTGAATTTCTTTATCAGTCACATAATAAAGCATCCAGGATTGAAAAGTATTCCACTTACGGATGAACTGCTATTTATATTAGGTCTGGTGTGGTTTAATATGACCAATTATGTCTGCTAAAAGTTGGTTCTTAAGAACTAAGAGTATTTGCAAAGTTAACAGAATTTATTATTAAAGAAATGACTTGATTAATTGCAAGTCTATTAGGAATTAATTTCTGTAACTTGGTCTATTCACCATTTCTGTCTCATGGAAAATTTTCCTCCAAATATTTGTTTTATATTGCATAACTTCTCTCTCTCTTTTTTTAAGCATTGATTTGCCCAGAAGCTATTCCACTCAGCTTTAAAACCATGGGAGAAGAGTAAAGAGAGGACTATTCGTGAATAACATTTTCCACCATATTCTTACAAAGATAAGTTCTAGGGGGAGAAACTAACTAAAGGAAGCTATTGAAAGAAAACTAGCACAGACAGTGAAAACAGAACAGCATTCAAGCTATGAAATGAAACCATAGGGGAAATTTTCTTCACTGACCTCTCCCTAATCAACTTATATACCTAGTCAGTGCTGTCCAGTCTGTTGAAAATAAAAACTGATGCTCATCAGCTGTTCCCAAACCTCCACTTGCTGCTCCAGCAAGTGTGTTTGTTCCCACCTTTACTTACTACTGTAATCATATAATTTAATTAAAAGTATATTAACTATTGAAATATAAACAAAACATAGTTGCTATTTTTATTAAAAACATTAAACACGTTCTTTGAAAAACTTGACGAAGACCAAGTGGATATAGCTTGTATGTTGAATGAGATGTTGTCATCGTCCTTGTGGTGCTCAGTCAAGTCTGATTCTTTGTGATGCCACGGACTGTAGCCCACCAGGCTCTTCTGTCCATAGGATTCTCCAGGCGAGAATTCTGGAATGGGTTGCCACTTTCCACTCCAGGGGAATGTCCCAACCAGGGACTGAATGCACCATTTCTTGTGTCTCCTGCATTGGCAGGTGGATTCTCTACTACTGAGCCACCAGGGAATTCCAAATTAGGTGTAGCTGATATAATTGTGAAATACTTGGAGAACTGTAAAGGTCAAATAGCCTTGTTGCGTTACAGATGTTTAGGTTATCTTCTTTTTAAAGATGACTTGGGATACCAAATAGGAGACCTGTACCTTATAGTCCTGTCCTTTATAAAAGACTGGTGAATAAGTGTATGAATAAAGAATATTTCAAGTTAAAACCAAATATATATACATATATATTATATGTATATTGAATTTGGTTAAATGATTTCCTGCTCTACATAACTCAACTGCATTGACTGATTTTTTGTTGTTGTTAACCAACTACCAGTCCTGGTCACTTGCATAACAAGACATTTGCTGTATTAAACCTATGGGATCCCCATGGACTGTAGCCCACCAGGCTCCTCTGTCGATGGGATTCTCTGGCCAAGAATACTGGAGTGGGTTGCCATGCCCTCCTCCAGGGGATCTTCCCGACTCAGGGATTGAACCTGAGTCTGATGTTTTGCAAGCGGATTATTTACCGTCTGAGCCACCAGGGAAACCTGTAATAAATCTAAGCCTGACCAAATCCAACTGTGAGATGAGTCTTTTCCAGTTATATATAAAGTGGCAGAATGAAGCAGCTTGCAAAAAATAAATACATATAGTGTTTCTTTATTTGTATCTTTTTAAAACATTAAGATGAATCCCTTTTACTGCTCACAGCATCTCTTCTCAAATTCCCCGAACTCTACCCACATTCTTGGCTTAAACAATTGACTCAGAAACTCCAGAGAAGTGACCTGGTAAATATATATTTTTAACAAGCTCCCAAATGACCTTTTTTTTTCTGGAAAGTTTGGAAAGCACTACCTTATTTCTCCTTGTTGCTCTGAGTGTTATGACTACATAATCGATCATTTAACTGAAAACAAAAAATATTTTGTTATTTTAATGACTAAATTTATACATTGCACATGTGTTCTTTTTTTGCTTAGTTATGTCTGATTCTTTGCGATCCCATGGACTGTAGCCCACCAGGCTCCTCTGTCCATTCAGTTCTCCAGGCAAGAATACTAGAGTGGGTAGCCATTCCCTTCTCCAGGGGCTTTTCCCAAGTGAGTGATCAAACCCACGTCTCTGGCATTGCAGGCAGTTCTTTACTGTCTGAGCTACCAGGGAAGCTCTAAAAAATCCTGATATAGAAGAATATTTCTAACCCATACAGAAGCACAAATATTTTTGTTTCAAGATGACAGGACAACCATGGCATAGAGAACTTCCCTCTTCTTGTAGGTCTATATTTTCTGAAATGAGAAGATCATGCTTTACTTTGGAGAATGTGGGAAAGAAAAAAGCAAGTAGAAGTTAAGGATGAGAAAACTGAGTTTTAGATTTTAGTTTTAGAAGCAGATTCTGACACTCAGAGTTGAAAAATGCAAAATATTAGAGCCCAATTACACATACTCAAGCTGGCCTGGATATTACACACATTAAAATAAAATAATTGTTTCTCAGAGGACAAAATGGAAGCTAAGTGAGTATTTCAGAGATAAGCACTTCTCAACTTTCCGTGTAAAAGAAGAAGCTGATGTTTACATAGAAGAATCTATGTAAAAGCCATATGGAGCTGTATCTAATAAATATCCATTTAATCAAATGTCACTGTTTTTTTTAATGTTTTGTCATTTGATGCAGAGAACGTAGTTTTATTTCTTCAACAGCTGCTCTTTTTAAATGGGTGCAGCTGTCCTACAGTTTAATTGGCAACAAATTGCTTAATTTTTAGTCGGTTGCTTCTAGTCTTTCAAAAGCAATGTTTCTGTGGAAGGAAAAGGCTTGATTTCTTTTTCCTAGAAAGTGCAAAGTATGATATGAAGTAGAAATTAGGCAAACAAAAGTTTTTGCTTGATTTTTTTTATAAGCATAAGTGATTTGTCCTGTCTTTCTGGCCTAACCATCCTTTTCATATCACATTGATGAGAAGATCTGATGCCCAGACATTAGTCTGTTATCTCAAATCTCCCAAACACTGTAAGCTAGAGAGGATTCTGACAAATGACCTGAAAATGAGAAAAAATGATACCCATTAAATTTTAAATAGTATTTGCTTTGAGTGTTAACCAGCATCATAACCATATTTATGGTTTAAATTAAAACTTGGACTTTTCAATACATAGGAATACATTTATCTTAATGTGTTCAATTAAATTAAAATGTAAAAATATGCGTTGTCCTCTTCTATCTCCCTGTATTTTATTCCGTTTCTCCTGCATCATTTAAAAATCTACTTTCTGGCTTAGTTGCTGTGGATAACTCATGCTTTTCCATGCTTTAAAATTCAATCTCCTTTAAACTAAAAAAAAAAAAAAAGGAAGAAAAACTGGAGGAATGATAAACATCTAACATTTATCTCAGTTTGGGGGGATTTCCCTAGCCCAGTGGTTAAGACTTCTTCCAATGCAGAAGGTGCAAGTGCAATCCCTATTTGGGGAGCTAAGATCATACATACCTCCTGGCACCAAAATACAAAATTATAAAACAGAAGCAATAATGTAACAAATTCAGTAAAGACTTAAAAAAAACAAAACAACAACAAAAAAAGAACTTACAAATTTTTTCTTGGTTTCAACATCTTTTATTTCTCATAGCTTTTCATCCTGTAAATAGAACTGTGAATGCATAGGTGTAGAAATAATCTTAATTTCTTAAACCTTGATCTAAAAAGTACATAACACTCTTAATCTTTCATGTAAGTCTTGTCTAGAGAGCTCTGAATGTTTAGGTTTGCTGCATAAAACCTCCTAGACTGTTTCTTTACATTTCACATACCCACTTGACTCATTGTTTAGCTATGAGGTGTTCTTTATTAAAGACATGCTTTTTATATGAAGTATTTTCAAAGATCTTCTTGTGTGTGTATGCTGGAGTCTTGTTAAATGTTACCTAGGTATTTCTTAATTTCTTTGTACAGTTGGTGATGCAGACTTAATTCTATAACAGATGTGAATTTATATTTCCCCACTCCCTTTTAGCTACTGAGTTATTACCCATATTTAAACCTAGCAAGGAGCTAGTTACTGTGATTACCTTGAAACTTCTCATTTCTCAAAGGTATTTTATGCTTAATAGTTATACTGTGCTGTAGTGACATAGTATCTGACTCAGTAGCAAAGTTTCTTGTTTTTATTAATATATAATATCTTCCTTTACATTTTAATTTTTGTTTATTAAACACTGTTAGTTATAGTAAACTGAAGTAGATACAGATGTGTGTGTGTGTATGTTCAGTCACATGTGACTCTTTGTGACCCCATGGACTGTAGCCCATGAGGCTTCTTTGTCCATGGAATTTCCCAGGCAAGAGTACTGGAGCCATTTCCTTCTGCAGGGAATCTTTCTGACCTAGGGATCGAACACATGTCTCTGTGTCTCCTGCATTGGCTCTATGTCTATGCTCCTATCTATGTCTCTATATTTTTCCCCAAATCAATGACACTTTTATTTATAGTTTCCAGTCTTTGGGGGTAAGGGGAAATGTGACTTTTTGTTTACCTCTGATCTTTGCAAGAAAGGGGTTTCTCAGTAGAACTCAGCATGCTTGTGCTTTCTCATTTTAATGTTGATATCTGTTAATGGATAATGAGCTCCATTAAATTTAATAAACATTTCAGAAAACTTTTGATTTACTTTTGTTTTAACTCTCTGCCTTGTCTTTAACCACTCTTTATTTCATTGTTTGTTTTCTTATGATACCTAAGCTAAAACATAAATTTTGATATGTTCTTAATATTTAAGTGTGGCAGTAAATGTGAAACAATTTGTATTAATGAACATCATTAATAATAGTAATTGATGGTACCAAGTTGCAATCAGTCAGTTCTAAGTTGTGTTTAAAAAAGTACTGTTTATTCAAAGATATTTGCTCTCTTTTCCTTGTGTGTGTGTGTGTGTGTTGGTGGAGGTTGATTTGGGAAGAAAGGACTGAATCTTCAGAAAATCTCTTGCTCAGTCAGTATTAGTGTGCTTAAGCAATAGCAAGTGGAAGTGTTAGTCACTCAGTAGTGTCTGACTCTCTGTGACCCTATGGACTGTAGCCCATCAAGCTCCTCTGTCCATGGAATTCTCTAGACAGGAATACTGGAATGGGTTGCCATTCCCTTCTCCAAGGGATCTTCTCTACGTAGGGACCAAACCCAGGACTCCTGCATTGTAGACAGATTCTTTACCATCTGAACTATTAGCAAAGCCCTTCAAGCAATAGCAAAAAGTCATCGTATTCTATTGAGATCATACTTTATCTTTGGTGGCTCAGATGGTAAAGAATCAGCCCACAATGCGGGAGACACAGGTTCAATTCCTGGGTCGGAAAGATGGCCTGGAGAAGGGAATGTCAACCCACTCCGGTATTCTTGCCTGGGAAATTCCATGGCCAGAGGAGCCTGGCGGGCTATGGACAGGCTGGCAGGGAGGCCTGGCATGCTGCAGTCCATGGGGTCGCCAAGAGTTGGAGACCACTTGGCGACTGAACAAACACATTGAGATCATAAGAAGCGTGTGAAATTAGACAAATGTCAATTCTTGTATTCATTTCCTGGGACTCTATAACAAAGTACCACAGATTGAATGGCTTAAGCAGCAGAGAGCTATCGTCTCTCAGTTCTGCAGGACAGAATATATTGTAATTTATTTATTTTTAATTGAAAAGTGATCGCTTTACAATATTGTGTTGTCTCTGCCATACATTAACATGAGTCAGCCATAGGTACATATATGTCCCCTCCCTCTTGAAACTCCCACCCTTCTAGGTTGTCACAGAGCACCTGATCTGAGCTCCCTGCATCATACAACAAATTTCCACTGGCAATCTATTTTACATATGGTAATGTATATGTTTCCATGCTGCTCTCTCAATTCATCCCACCCCCTCCTTCCACCACTAGTGTCTGCAGGATTGGTCCCTTGGAAGAATTTTGAAGGCAGAGACTGTTCTATGTCTACCTCCTAGGTTTTTGAGGTTTCAGGCATTCCTTGACTTGTAGGCAGTGGTCTGCTTATGTTTTCACATCATGTTCACTCTGTGTGTCTGTTCCTGAGTCCAAATTTTTTCTGCATATAAGGATGCAGTCATATTGGATTATGCATGCATGTGTGTTCAGTTGCTCAGTTGTATCTGACTCTTTGTGACCCCATGGATTGCAGCCTGCCAGGCTCCTCTGTCCATTGAATTTTCCAGGCAAGAAAACTGAAGTGGGTAGCCATTTCCTCCTCCAAGGGATCTTCCCAACCCAAAGATCAAACCCTCGTATCCTGGGTCTCCTTCTTCGGCAGGCGTGCTCTTTTCCACTGAGTCACCTAAGGCCCACCCTAATGATCTCATCTGCAAAGACCCTATTTCCAAATAAGATCATATTCACAGTGCTGGAATTAGGACTTCAGTATCTTTTGGGGGGACAGGATGGGCCCAATTTAACCCATAATAGTTCTTGAATCATTACTTTGCTCCTTTGTGATACATTTTTAATTTTCTGAATGCATTCTATTTCTGTTATGAGTGCTCAGAGTGAGACAAAAAGTCCACTTGAGTGTATTGACTTATTTAGTGAGAAAACATGTTGAAGTTTCATGATGATTAAAAAATGAAGTTTCCTATTTTGTCATGCCTGTGCTGATATTGATATTTTATGAAAACTACTAAACTATAAGAATTTGCTTTTCTGCCTTTGCTATGAAATCTCTGTCTTCAGAATATATGATATTTATTTTCCTTTGTATGCTTTTTTTTTTTAATTTTACCATTAAGAGTTATTGCTCATTACTATCCTAATTTCAGGGCTTCCCAGGTGGCTTAGTGGTAAAGAATCTGCCTGCAATGCAGGAGATCCAGGTTCGATCCCTGGCTGGGGAAGATCCCCTGGAGGAGGAAATGGCAACCCACTCCAGTGTTCTTGCCTGGAAAATCCCATGGACAGAGGAGCTTGGCAGGCTACAGTCTATAGTGTCACAAAGGGTCAAACATTACTGAAGCGACTTAGCATGCATGCATCCTAATTTCATACATTTATCTCTTTTATAATATGGCAGGCTATGGAGTGCAAAGATTTATTTTTTTCTGTGTTAGCAAAAAATAAATAATCTAATAAATTTTGATGACACTCTGAAACAACTGAGGCAGTTGTGGCCGGAACAACTAGATGAAGGACTTTACCCCACTAATACCTAGATACTCCTGGTTGTGATTTTTTTTGGTATTTCATCATTTCTCTAAATAAAATGCAAGGTATAGTTGTTGTTGTTTTTTAAATATCACAACTCTAAATTCTAATTTTACCCAGTTTCTGTCAGGCCTTTAAAATACATTTGCCCTCATATTTATATTGATATAGTGATATATATTTACTGGGATTAGCAATTCTAGGCTCCTGGTACATATGTATTTCCTGTTTTTAAAAGTGAAAATATAATCGTATAGTGTTTTAGGAACTGGCTGCTTTTGAGGGGTCACCTAATCACAGATATTAAAAACATATGTTTGTTTGAGATCAAGCTCTATGTGTAGAAACTCTCAGAGGATTTTTTTAGGTTTTAGTATGTTTAAGGTTTTTTTAATAATCTCTTTTCTGATTGTTGAAGTAATCCATGCTTATTAAACAAATTTTGGAAAATGCAGAAAAGTATATTGGGGAGAGTACTTGCAATTCAACCATAATGTAGTTACTCTTAAATATTATTGGTGATGTACAGGTCTGTGAATGTGAGTACACATGCCTATGAATAGATCTAAAAGATTTTTTTAAATAAAAAATGTAAGTCATGACTCACACAGTTATAAAATGATTACCTGCCAAATATTTCATTTATCTAATTAAGGAGGGAACAGATAAGATATGGCAACTGATTCATAGGAGAAGTAAAAGTGTCCCACATTCATTGTCAGATAGAGTATGATGGAATCAATTTTTTCAAAATGGAAAACTGATCACTGTCTATAGGGCAAGAATCAGCTGCAGTCTAATGGACAGAGCATGCATTTCTCTTAGGATCAGTGTTCGGACAGTAACTTGCATTGCTATCAGTTTTCTGTTACTTAGGATTTATAAAATGGCTTCAAGACAGTGGAATCCAGAGGTATCCAGATGTGTGAGCTGAGCTGGTCAGGAACCCAGTCGTTTATTTTGTTTTGCTTGTTTTTTTCCCCCCCATTTCATAGTGTTTCATAATTTTTCCATGCAGCTTGTGTATTTATTTTCATCAATTGGAATTATTGTCTTTGCATTTTTCCATTTTTTCAACTGATGTAATTGACAATCAACCATGTGTATTTTTCTTCCTATTGACATCACGATTGTCCACATAGTTACCAGTGAGCATTATGAAATGCATAAACAAACACAAAAACAAGGAAATAAAAGTAAATCAAAACCAGTCTTCCCCTTCTGTCCCTTTCTTTACTCTGGGAGAGGACACTATATCCCTTCTTCACTGTCTTGTATCCCAGGCCACTTACTTTCTGTTACACGCTTTGCCTCCACTCCCCAAACACACAGCCACCCTAAGTCCAATCCTGACTCTGAAGTTTGCAGTTTTTCTTGCTTCGGTTGATGAGACTAGCCACACCATCTGAGCAATGCGTGCAACAGTGTTCATAGTCTGTGAACAAGAATTCTTAGCATTCACCTTTATAGCTTCTATTTCACTGCAGTTATAGAGCTTTGCCAAAGTAGCCTAATCTTCAAAAATTTTTCAAAATTCATCTCTGTTTTTATTCCCATGAGACAATTCTCTCTTTTTAGAGGAACTGGCTATTTAATGCCAAAAGTATCATTCTCAGTATTTAATCATATTATTTTGTCTGAAGTATCCAGGGTCAAACTGATATATTATATTTTAGTAGCCACTTTTAGCTAATAATTCTTCAGGAACTAATCAATTCTTTGGGAATTTCTGATGAATACAGTATTTCAAATTCATTTACACATTCTGAATTTAAGCATGGCTATCTAAAAGTGAACTCATTTTTAGGGGAGAGAGCTCATTTAGGGGAGGGAGAGGGATGGACTGGTAGTTTGGGGTTAGTAGATGCAACCTGGGGCTTCCAAGGTGATGCTAATGTTGAAGAATCTGTCTCCCAATGCAGGAGACACAGAAAACAAGGGATCGATCCTCAGGAGAGTCCCTGGAGGAGGAAATGGCAACCCACTCCAGTATTCTTGCCTGGAGAATTTCATGGACTGAGAAGCCTGGTGGGCTACAGTCCATAGGGTTTCAAAGAGTCGGATACAACGGGGCACACCGTACAAATACAAGCTATTACATTTAGAATAGATATATAGCTAGGTTCTACTGTATATAGCACTGTGAACTATATCCAATCTCCTGGGATAAATGAAAAAGAATATATAAAATGAGTGTATATATATGTATAACTGAGTTACTTTGTTACAGAAATTAGCACCGCATTGTAAATCAACTATGCTTTAATAAAAAATGAACTTATGCCTGTTTCCTTCTAAGTGTATGTTTTTATTAGCAGTTATTTTCTTTGTCATTTTTTCCTTCATTAATGCCTTTTGCATTTTATTTTCATTTTAGTGTATAGGCAAGAGAAGAGAAAAACAGATTCCTTTTTGTCTTTTCTAGCAGTTAATAATAAATTATTAATGGGAATCCCCTACTTAGCTTTTCATTTGGCTGTGATCTATAGTCAGAGTAACATAGCTACTGAGCTTAGCAGTCAGCTCCTGAAAATATGAGCAGACCTTGAGGTGGACATGAAAAAGATAGCTGTACCTGTGCCAGGACCTTATTACCATTTTTTCTTCCTGACAGCAGGTTTTATCTTTATTAGTTATTTTTGGGTACATATATAGAAATGCGTAAAACTTAAAGGAGCAGTGTGGACAAAGAATGTTGCCTGCCATCAGTCACTGTAGCATCCAGGACAGTGTACCCTAAGGGGGATTCAGGATGGGAAAAAATAGGATACTGACCCTAGGCAGTTAAGATATATATGAAAGGAATAATTTCAGTAAACTCATACTCTTGAATTTTCCTACACATTGAAAAGCACTAAAATCATTAACTTGAGATGTCTGTTGTGATAAGCAGTAGCTTTCTGATTTTTTTTTTTAACAACAAAAACTCCTTATAAATGCTGGCTGCTTCCTTACCTCTTTTGAATAGTTTCTCAGAGCAATCTGAGATGCTGTTTCTCACTTATTGCCATTTCTGATTGAAAAAAAAATGTATTGAGTGTAATTAAATGACGATAGCCATGAAAATAAGACAAATGAACCATTTGCTTTAACTAACATATATTGCATATAATTGTAAGAATGTAAAATTAATGTGTAGCTCTCCACCAGTCTCTACAGAGGAGGGGAAATAATTCGTGCCTAGGTGTATTAATGTTTAACTGAACTGTTTTATATACAATTGTATCTGATCTCAAGATACAGCATTTACGTAAGATTTATAGTTTAATTCCAAGTTCTGCCTCACCTATAGCCAACATAGCTTTTGTTCTAGTGAGAAAAAGTCTGAGAGTAATGTTCACTGATTTAGATTTTGATGACAGATGGGTCTTAGGGCAGAATAACGTCCACAGCTTGGAGACATTGATTGTTAACATTTACGCTCTAATAATGAATGACCTGGATTTTTTCCACATGTTTGAGGTCTTGACGTCATGGAGGCTAAAGGATTAGGGGCTGTGGCATATTTCCTGCTGGCAGTCATTCATTACTAAATCCCTGGTAGGAGAGTTGGATTTGAATGACATCTGGAGGTTTCCTGTACCTAGATGTGCGGGGCTTCTGGATTTACATTTTTTCTGTTAAGCTAAATTTGCCTTTTAGGAAGTATCACAAGTGCAACTGATGGATTTCACATTTCATGTTAAGAAGGGCTGAAAGATGGGAAGAATTGAAGGAGAATATTAGTTTTTTATGATGTCTTTAATTGAATAGAATTAGTTAATTTGAAGTTAGGTACTCATATCAAGCACTGATTGCTTGAGCTCCATAGATTTCAGGAAGATATATTTGTTATTATGATTTAAACATGAAGACTGAATTTTTTTAATGTATCAGAAAATTATAGCAGTTATCTTTGAACATTCAGAAAGGAAGTATTCCGAAGTATCTAGTGATGGGGCAAGACTGTTAGTAATTGAATCCCATTTTCTTCCTAAAGCCCTTTGTTCTGTGGGAAACTCTCCATGAGCGTTGAAGAAGTGATGCGGGAATGTTGCATTTGCAACATGTAAGAGGGACATAGAAGACTTCTCTGCATTGTGACTAAGCAGAGAGGTGCATATGTACATTGAGCTTGAAATGTGACTTTAAACTCCAGCTCCCTATCAAATATTACTTATATAGTCTGTTCATACAGGTGTGATGAAATCTGAAACATGTTTACTCTATTATACATTAATAATGCCCCAAAGGAAGCCATAAGATTCCATCATTATTAAATTCTGGAGTATTAAAAGTGTAATATTAAATGTTTCTCTGTTTTGGTTCTCATCTCATCAGAAGAGCCAGTTCTCAGCATCTCTTTGGCCATTACCAAATATGAGAAATAATAATGTTCTATTTTCCTATTCAAGGATTTTTTTTTTGCAGCTCAAGAGTAACAGTGCATAGCATATTGTCTAGATCTCTGCTAGAGAATGATTTTCCATAATATTATAAAAAAGCCTGTAGTCAAAGTTAAAATTTTAACTTTGAAGTGGGTATCCATCCTTGAAGGTTTACTCTACAGGTGTACCAGATTTCTTTAAGTAATAGTCAGTAGTAATAAGTGGTATCAAATCCCTTTGTCTTCTCATTAATGGTTATTATATAACACTCTATTGCATATTTATTGGAAAAATATAAAGTAAAATTTAAATATTATAGAACTATAAAATAGAGAAGTTTATGCTCCCCTGTAATGCTACTTCCCAGATAAAACTCCTAGCAATATTTTAGTGCACAGCCTTTTAATACTACAAAAGACACACATACTGCCTTACTGAGGAGGCAGGATTGCATGGTGGATAGAGGTGAAGCACAGATTCTGGAATAAAACTGCCTGGATTTGAATCCTGACCCCCTGGAAAAGGAAATGGTAACCCATTCTGATATTCTTGCCTGGGAAATCCTGTGGACAGAGGGGTTGCAAACAATCAGACACAGCTGAGTGACTCACACTCACTCCTGCTCCGTGAGCCAGGGTTCTGGCAGGAAAGACGCAATCAAAGTGACTGAAGACTCTGAGGAAGCGACTCGTTATAGAGATGTGAAGGGAAGCAGGGAATGGTGAGGCAACCTGGGTTAGTGAAAGGGGAATGCCCTACCGCACCCCCTACCCTGGGCTAGAAATCACAGGGAGAGAGGAAGCTCTTGTAATTCAGTGTTGTAGTTCAGCTGTAGGAAATGGTTACAGAGCAGAAACTGTGGTCTCAAGGAGAGGAGAGCAGACGCTGTTGGATCACTACACAGCAGTGAGCAGGAAGGAAGGCACTGGAGGTGGGTGTGAAGCTCCCACTTCTACCACCTTTCTCCACCTCACCTTTGAGGGTCACTCTCATCAGCTAAATCCATAGACGCAGGAGTCCAAGTGAAGCCATGGGTTGAAATCAGCTTCTTTTTTTCTTCTTTTAAGTCTTTGCTGAATTTGTTACAATACTGCTTCTGTTTTCTGTGTTTTGATTTTTTTTGCCTGCAAGGCATGTGGGATCTCAGCTGCCTGGCCAGGGATCCAACCTACACCCCCCTTCACTGGAAGGTGAAGTCTTAACCACTGGACTGCCAGTCACGTCCCTGAAAGCAGAGAAGGAAGCTGAGTTGGGAATGAGGAGCAGATGGAGTATTACAGACAAAAATACTTACTAGTTCTGTGACCTGAGAAGCAGTACTGGCAGGTTACTCTGCCTCAGTTTCCTTATCAGTTCAATGGGGAAAATAATAGAACCAATAATTCAGGGTTATTGTGAGAGATAAATGAGTTATTATGAATGAAATGTATAGATGAGTACTCCCTGGGTAGACATGGGTTAAGCAAGTATTATTAATTGCACCATCATTACTTTATGAATTCATTTTACATGTGCTATTCAGAAAAATTGATTTTTTTGCTTTAGCAGTATATCTTGATCATCTCTCTCTCTCTGTGTATATACATATACATGAAAACAATACATATACATTATGCATACATATACATAAATGATCGTACATAAAATACAGTTACTTCTCTGTCTGTACACGTATGCACTCACTTTCACTCACACCCTCCTGAACTCTGCTATTATTGGCTTCAGAGTATTCCGCGGTATGACTGTACCATTCGTTGTTTAGGTGCACAGCCACGTCTGGTTCTTTGCAGCCCCATGGACTGCAGCACGCCAGGCTTCCCTGTCCTTCATCTTCTCCCGAAGTTTGCTCAAACTCGTGTCCATTGAGTCGGTTCCATCCAACCACCTCATCCTCTGTCGCCTTCTTCTTCTGACTATACCAGGATATGTTTAAGCTTTGCTGTTTTGATGGAGATGTGGACAATGTTGTTATGTCACTGTTATGCACACTACCGTAGGAGCATTTCACCTTTTAACTGCTCATTTTAGATTCAGAAGAAGCAAGTGTGTTTCGTGCAATTGAACCATCTACATAAAATCATCTTCAGGCCACTCTGATGAGAAGGAATGTGAATGAGTGACATGAGTACAGCTGTTCCGGAAGTGGCTGAAGCCTTTCATGTTCCTAGGTCCTCACCCCATTCAACTCTATAGAGAAAGAAAGCCTTATAGCTTTTCATGACCTTTAACTTTTCTGAAGAATGACTTTTTAAATATTATTTTCTTGATAGTATAATACACTATAGTACACTCAGGCCTCATATATTGTATCAAAATGTTGATAATCGTGTATACAAACTCAAAGGCAAATTTTTAATTTTGTTGATTTCACTGGATTTAGGTCAGAGAAACACAATTGTGAGGGGCAGCCTCAAATCTAATGCTGTGTATATACATTTTCAATGCAATAATATGTCTTATGACCGTGATACACACACACACACTATATATATGTATATATACATGCACACACACACTACATATATATATATATATATATATATATATATATATATTTAGAGAGAGAAAGAGAGTTTTGACCTAGAATTTTTTTATCCTTACATGACAAATAAACGTTCCCTTTACAATGGAGTACATTTTCTAAAATTTAGTTAACCAAGTATGAAGAAAAAGTAACATTTATTTACTTTTCTGCTTCTAAGTGGATAGCAATACATATCATTCTGCACTGCAGTACTTAAGAATATTTTGCCCTGTAGTGGAAAATTTAGAATGAGAAAAAAATTTTTCCACTCAGTGTTTATTAAGGATGAACTGAAGATAATTAGAACAAATGAGATTTTAAACAGCTCTGCATGAAATGTGCGTTTTATTGGCTCTGGTGGCAAGCTGTCCTCAATACAGTCCCACTCAGTTTCATCATGAAACTGATTTAGGATGCATGAGATTGTTGTAAATAAATTGTACAGTATGTGTTTATTCAGATACATCTTTTGTCTAAAATATTCAATTTGAGAAAAATGGACAGAGGAAAAGAGAATGTTTTATGAATTTCCATGCTGTATCTTTTGCCCTAACTCTGCCTGATAGAAATATGTTTGCATGCTCAGTTGCTCAGTCATGTCTGATTCTTTGTGACCCCATGGACTGTAGCCCGACAGGCTCCTCTGCTCATGGGATTCTCCAGGCAAGAATATTGGAGTGGGTTGCCATGCCCTCCTCCATGGGATCTTCATGACCCAGGGATCGAACCGGCATCTCTGGCATCTCCTATTTTAGCAGGCGGATCTTTTTTACCAACTGTGCCACCTACTTCACACTTACACGAGATTCTGCTGTCTTCTCCCTGCCTTTCTGCCTGTTTTGCAGCTCTTCTGTGGTCTTTAACACATACTCTGATAATCTATGTCTCTGGATTCAGATTTGAACCTTTACTTTCCTTTTTAATTTTTTTTTTTAAATTTTGGTAAAAGTCACGTAATATAAAACATACTATTCTGTTTTTAACTGTGCATTTCAGTGGCACTAGGTACATTCACATTGTGCAACTCTCACCATCATTCGTCTCCTTGAAAGAAGATGGTACAATCTGTTTGTAGGACATATATTAAGTTAACCTTAAAAATAATCCCAATATACACTGGGTGCAGACAAATACTGCCTGATTTCACTTATATGAGTTACTTAGAATAGTCAAATTCATAGAGTCAGAAAGTACAGTAGGTAGATGCTTGGACCAGGGGATGCGGTGGTAGGGAGTGGGGGTAAAGAGTCAGGCTTGAACCTTTATCCCTAGAATCTAGCATAATATCCATCCAAATTTGAAATGCTTTCAGATTTTAGATTACTTCCCTTTGTAACCACAAGCTCAGCGATTAGAGCTAGGGTAATACAAAGAAGTTAAAGAAAAAATCATTATAATGTTATGACTCTGAGATAAACAATTAAAGTTTTATGTACCTTCAATCATTTGTTGTATTTTACATAGAGGTGCAACAGTACAGAATGTTTAATTTTGAATATCCTTTTAAATTTAAGTCTATTTCACAAGCTCTTTTTTCAGGTATTAAGTATTCAAAAACATCTTTGATGGTTGTGTGCCAGTTTATGGCTATGATATAGCTTACTCTCTTAGACATTTTGTGTTGTTACCTAATTTTCCCTATTACAAATAATAGATTTTTTTAAAAAAAATCTTAAGTTGTAGATCTTTTTATAAAAATATTCCTAGAAGTGGAATTATTAAGCCAAATGGTATGAACATTTTAAAACTTTCCATACATATTGCCAGATTGCTTTTCAAGAAGGTTGTACCAATTTACACTCCCACGAGAAGTGTAGGAGAGTGCATGCTAAGTTTTTAATTGGATTTCTTTGCTAAGAAACCAAATGGACAACATTTATCTGATCATTAAAACAAAAATGAGAGCATAACTCTTCAGGCATTTCACTGTCAAGATGAAAATTTTGGTCTGTTGGATTTCTATTATGCATTGAAGGAATTCTGCATGTTAAATTGTATTGCTTTTATCCTCATTAGATCGTCAGACTACAAGAATAGCTTGAATTTGATTAATATTTTGCTCCTGTTTGTCACTCTTGATGTCTATAAAAATCAACAGAGGTTAAAAAATACTGTGCTAGGGTTCTGACCCCTTTCCTTTGGATTGGAGTCAGTGGTGAGAAGTGGGAACTGATTAAAAGTTACAGAAAACAGCTGTGCTGGACTTGCTCATGGTGCCTGCCTTGTCTGTGGGGAAGGAAGCAGGAACTGACTATCCGACACCAGGTACTTGATATTCTTAACTGGTGGATGGATGCATAATGAAAGAATAAATGAAGTGATGAAGTGATAAACACACAAACCTGCTGATATTCACAGTCGTCTGTTCACAGTTGTAGTATAGAGGGGCAACCCTCTTTACCATGGATGAAGGCGTGTTTGGCTTATCAGAATGATACTTGTTAAAATGTCTTGGCCTTCCAGGTCACTATAATGGAGCCAACCCCTTCCCCTTGTGTGAGCATGTGGGCATGTGTGTGCGTGTGCACACAGGCACGCACACACACACACAGCTAATCCTCAGAAATCTGACATGGCATCTGTGATTCCTAAAGTCCTTAGGTCGCGTGGTGCCCTCCGGATTACCTCTGTCATCTCATGGGCCAAGTCCTTTTAGAGCCATACAGATAATTTACTTTGATTCTTTCTTTTCAGTCAGGTGTCTGTATTCTGTTGTTGGAATTCATCCAAAATTGTGTACCTGACTTGAGGATTTAAGAAGTATACTTTGTTTCCAAAAACACAATTTTTGATTTTCTTTGCTGTATTGGACCAAAGAGGTATTGCTTCTGAATTTAAACTGTCTCTCGTTGAGTTGAGCTATATACTCAAGGAAAGCATTCTTCAACCACAGCTGCCAGACTTTGCATATAGGATACATGTGTGTGTGTGCATGTATATGTATGAATGTGACATATACATATATATATGAATGTGACATATATATACACACACACACATACACACATATATATATGTATGTATGTGAGATATATACACACGCACACACACACACACATATATATACGTGAATGTGACACAGGAGGTTGGAAGGGTTCCAGAAGATAATCATTTATCTCACTGTCTATATCCTTAATACCATCCTTGCCACATATAAGGGGATTGGCCCAGGAAACGTAAGAGAAGTTCCATGAAGAAGAGTTATCCTTGAATTGTGTTCTGCATTTTATCTGAAAGTTTCAATGTTATCACAGTTGTTTATTTTATGTGTTGAAACATATCTGTTCTATCATGGAAACTATAGTGTCAGATACTTCTTCTCAGGAGGCCAAGCAGGCTGCTGTGGTGGAAGCTGCCAGCAATAGTTCCTTAAAGAAAATACTTATTTAGGAAACATCTTCATAAGATTAAAAACATACCTTAATGTGATTTTAGTATAATTGATAAAGTACTTTATACCTGCCAATTCTAGAAACATAGTTTGTCTTGATTTAAATCTATATATCTATATGTATGTCTATATATGTATGATTATTTGAAATGTAGTAAATTCTTTATAGTCTCTTAAATGGATGTATTTTAAGAGACTTCTATACTTCAGTGTTCCTCATTGACAAGTTAAAACCTTGGGCAGGTATTTCTGCTATCATGTTATATATGAAACCTAGGTTTTGCAAACTGTGCCCCTAAAAACTAAACAAATAACAAAGCAAAAACAAAAAAACCCAACAATAAATGAAAAAAATATGACCGTGAGTAAAAGAGGTGGAACAGACCACTTAGAACTTGGGCAACTTTGTGACCAGAAAGCTAACAGAAAAATAGTAAATCTAAACAAATCCCTAGTGGCATTAGAACCACAGGTTAGTACAGATAAAGAAAGAAATAGTATATTAAGTATAAAACTTTACCTTAATTTAAAAAAAAAAAGGTGAGGGTAGATTGTTGGACAGAAATGAAAATTTGTGCCTTCTTCGAAGTGGAGGCAAGGGCAAAATACATCAAGATCAGGGAAACACACATTGCTAAATTCCAAGAGAGACCCATGAATCAAAGTGAACAAAGAATGGGGTGGGAGTAAATGGTGAGAATGTGTCTTGTTCTGCTCATTGTGCTGGTAGACATTGTGTTCTGCCCCTGTAAATTGGTGGCTAAACTTTAACCAGCTGGGGAAAAAAGCTTCACATAAGTCATATATCTTTTGCTACCCCACATTTACCAATTCGTTGAATATGAGCCAATGAACTATACAGAACCATGTGATGTAGCAGAAAAGACTTCCTAGGGTTGTATGCTAAACTAAAAGAAACTGAACACAAGAAATATAACTTACGTCCTATAGTTTTCCCATTAGTCCGTAGTAAGCATTTTCCACAATCTCCATTATACAGAGTGATAACTTTGCCTGTCCTATTAAAGCAAAATTTACCCTAACATCAAATAATAAAAAATCCCAAGTCTCCTAGTTTGGTGGGCACCATGGAGTTTGTGAACTAAAATATGAGGTATTCCTGATAGAAGGATATGCTCTGGGACTATTTTCTATATCTAAATTTATTTCAAAATCAAGTTATAAGGCTTTTACTTGATTTCATCAAGTTTTATTTGTCTATATCTGTTGGACTTTGAACCAATAGGACTGAACTTTGTTTATTTGTATATCTGATATAGAATATCGTGATGGAAAACAATGTCTCTCTTCCTTTCTCCCTCTCTTCCTTTTAAATACAGATATGTAAAAGCAACAGCAGTAAAAAGCAAGAATTTAAAGTAAATGGTTGCCCCCTTGCATTGACACATGCAAAAGATGGATCAAAACTCACACTTCTGTTAGATATCTGGGTAGAAAATTGGCACACAGTTGTGTTTTGCACTTCTGGCCCTTCGGAAAGTAGTGATTAAAATCCAGCTGGTGGAGTTGGACATGGGTTCCAAATCTATGCTCTGATACCAGGAAACCTTAGACATTGTCCTTAGTCTAACTGTTCCACAGACCATATTTGTTGATAGGTTGCAGAATCCACTTCTGTAGAGTTTCTGGTAAGATTATAATAAGAAAAGGTATATCAAATGCTTGGCACTATGCTTGATGTGCAGTAGCTTCTCACTGGCTGCCATGCACTTGCTTGAGATCATTCTTAGTCATCTTTGTTACTATACTGTTCAATGAACCCTTACAAAATTGTTGCAGGTAAGCAATAAAAGTAAAGGCTTTCATAGGCAATTACAGATTGACTATGGAATACTCCTGAAAATGTTCCTATGTCTATTTCAGAATTTATAATTTTGAAAAGTGAGATTAACTGATTTTTTAATATATAAGACAGGTATAAGAGTCAATGCTGGTATTTGTATAGCTAGACTAATGCAAAGATGTAGTTTCATGCAAATGACTTTTGTTAAACTTGTTCAGTTTAATAGAATCGAGTGGTCTATATCTTTTCTCTCTCCCTGTTTTCCTATCTTTATGTGTGTTCTTTTTCTTTAGTTATTTTATTGAGGTATGATTTATATGCAGTAAGGTACACAGATCCTTAGGGTACTTTTCAATGAATGCGACAAATGCATGCAACCTGCATATATTCTTCCTGTTCATATCATTGTTTCCTTTACCATCATTATTAACACATAACATTTACAGAGTAATAACCAGTGTCAAGTATGTATAGAACATTTTACCCATGTATTCATCAGTCCTCCCAACAATCCTACCTGTTTCAAACTACTGTTCTTCCCATTTTACAGATGAGAACTCAGTTCAGCATGAAGTCACTAAGGTCGCTTGCTTTGCCTAAGTCACAGAGCCTTAGAACCCAAGCTGTGCCCCTGACCAGCGTCTCTCTGCCACTTCTGTAGAAGCCAGGCAACAATTTCTTTTCAGTCTAATGAAAGTGACACGAATTTGTTTTTTAAAAAATAATTTTATTTTATTTTTTTGTTTTTGGCTTTGTTGGGTCTTTGTTGCCGCGCTGGCTTTTCTCCAGTTGCAGCAAAGGGCGCTACTCTCTTAGTCGCCACGCACGGGCTTCTCATTGTGGTGACTTCTCTTGTTGCAGAGCATGGGCCAAGGGTGGGTGGGCTGGGTAGTTACGGCTGCCGAGTTCTAAAGCACAGTCTCAGTAGTTGCGGTGCACGGGCTTAGTTGTTCTGTGTCATGTGGGATCTTCCCAGACCAGAGATCGAGCTACTGTCCGTACATCGCAAGGCAGATTCTTTACCACTGAGCCCCCTGGGAAGCCCTGACACAAATTCTTTTAGTCAAACAATTCTCAGTCATTCTGTTTCGTGAGTATATTTTAATCAAAATGAAATCCAGTACATAGACATTGAAGTGTTTTCCTATAAGTGAAGGGACCTATTGAAAACAGAAACTATGTGTTCGTATATATGTTGTATAGTGGAATGCAGCATGAACAAAATAATCTAACTAAAATTTAGTCCAATTTACTTCACTTGGAATGTGTATCATCTGTTATCTTTGACTAAAGGCAAATGGCCATTGACTAGTGACAATGTATTTTGATACTCACATAATAAGGAGCAGTCTTCAATATACTGTTTAAAAGAAGACAATGTATTTTGAAATTTAAAATATTTGCCCATAGTGTTAAAAAAAAAAAAAAAATCCCACTATCTAAAATTGATCTAAAATTGGTCCCCTCACCAGTTTTCACTCAGACTTTGAATATTTTTCGTTTTTTTCTTTTTTTTTTTTAATTTATTTTTATTAGTTGGAGGCTAATTACTTTACAATATTGTAGTGGGTTTTGTCATACATTGACATGAATCATCCATGGATTTACATGTGTTCCCCATCCCAATCCCCCCTCCCCTCTCCCTCTCCACCCGACTCCTCTGGGTCCTCCCAGTGCACCAGGCCCGAGCACTTGTCTCATGCATCCCACCTGGGCTGGTGACCTGTTTCACCATAGATAATATACATGTTTCCATGCTGTTCTCTCGAAACATCCCACCCTCGCCTTCTCCCACAGAGTCCAAAAGTCTGTTCTGTACTTCTGTGTCTCTTTTTCTGTTTTGCATATAGGGTTATCATTACCATCTTTCTAAATTCCATATATATGTGTTAGTATGCTGTAATGGTCTTTATCTTTCTGGCTTACTTCACTCTGTATAATAGGCTTCAGTTTCATCCATCTCATTAGAACTGATTCAAATGAATTCTTTTTAATGGCTGAGTAATATTCCATGGTGTATATGTACCACAGCTTCCTTATCCATTCATCTGTTGATGGGCATCTAGGTTGCTTCCATGTCCTGGCTATTATAAACAGTGCTGCGATGAACATTGGGGTGCACGTGTCTCTTTCAGATCTGGATTCCTCAGTGTGTATGCCCAGAAGTGGTATTGCTGGGTCATATGGCAGTTCTGTTTCCAGTTTTTTAAGAAATCTCCACACTGGTCTCCATAGTGGCTGTACTAGTTTGCATTCCCACCAACAATGTAAGAGGGTTCCCTTTTCTCCACACCCTCTCCAGCATTTATTGCTTGTAGACTTTTGGATAGGAGTCATCCTGACTGACGTGTAATGGTACTTCATTGTGGTTTTGATTTCTCTGATAATGAGTGATATTGAGCATCTTTTCGTGTGTTTGTTAGCCATCTGTATGTCTTTGGAAAAATGTCTGTTTAGTTCTTTGGCCCATTTTTTGATTGGGTCATTTATTTTTCTGGAATTGAGCTGCAGGAGTTGCTTGTATATATTTGAGATTAATCCTTTGTCTGTTGCTTCATTTGCTATTATTTTCTCCCAGTCTGAGGGCTGTCTTTTCACCTTGCTTATAGTTTCCTTTGTTGTGCAAAAGCTTTTAAGTTTCATTAGGTCCCATTTGTTTATTTTTGCTTTTATTTCCAATATTCTGGGAGGTGGGTCATAGAGGATCTTGCTGTGATTTATGTCGGAGAGTGTTTTGCCTATGTTCTCCTCTAGGAGTTTTATAGTTTCTGGTCTTACATTTAGATCTTTAATCCACTTTGAGTTTATTTTTGTGTATGGTGTTAGAAAGTGTTCTAGTTTCATTCTTTTACAAGTGGTTGACCAGTTTTCCCAGCACCACTTGTTAAAGAGGTTGTCTTTTTTCCATTTTATATCCTTGCCTCCTTTGTCGAAGATAAGGTGTCCATAGGTTCGTGGATTTATCTCTGGGCTTTCTATTCTGTTCCACTGATCTATATTTCTGTCTTTGTGCCAGTACCATACTGTCTTGATGACTATGGCTTTGTAGTAGAGTCAGACTTTGAATATTTTTCTGTTTGATATGATCCAAAATTCTTTTTACCTTTCTTCTTTCAGAATTATTTTCTATATTTGTTTTTTGGGCTGTTCTTCAGTCAGTTTGCTAAGCAGAAGAATATAACAAAATATTCATTCAAATGGGTTTCCTCAAAGTCTTTAAAAATACACATATTGTATCTTACTTGGAGAGCTTCTCTAACTTTGTATCTTACTTGGAGAGTTTCTCTAACTTTTAAAAGTAAGATAGAATAATTAAGTGAGAAATGAGAAAATATTCATTGAGTCAAACATAATATTTTCTTTATCTATTGAAAGATGTCTATACTACTACAATCTATGTAAACTCAGTGCCAAGCCAGTGGTTTATTGTTTGGAAAGCGCTAAGTAAATTTCTGTGAAATTACCTTAATGAAGGAATACGTGATTTAGTATTTTAAGCAAGTATGAACAATATCACTCCTCTAATTATGTATAAAATTATCTCCTCAACATTTTTATATCAACTTTGGGGTTTTTAAATGGAATAAAATTTTGTATTTAGTTCATTCAGTGGAAGTGGTTGGGAGTTATTCATAGTATTAAGAAATGAAATTTTACTATTCTTATTTTCCTAGAAAAATATACCAAAGGAGTATTTACAAAAATGAAACTATTTTGCAGTGATCTTAAATATTCTAAATGATTATTCCAGACTGTTTTTCAATATCTATGTTAGTTCGATGCAATGGCAATAAAGTTGAAATGGTTGTTAGATTTTTGATAACATAATGTAATGGAAATGACGGCTTTATTGCTTTTGACGTAACAGATTTAGCGCATTAAGTTGTCATTATTCCAGTCTTATACTAAGTAATTCGCGTAACTTTAAGCAGCTCATCCTCTTATAGGATTAGAGCCTCCATGATGACTTCAGTAACCTCTGTATTTGTTAAACTTTGCAATTTGTGTGGAATGAACTTTAAAAAATTAGGGAATACAAATCATTGTTCATCTGTTTGTAAATGAAACTTTACAAAATAATATTAATCTAACATTATCCTCACCTATATATTATGAGTGTATAATACATATATATGTATATACACATGGACTTCCCAGTGGTTTAGATGGTAAAGTATCTGCCTACAGTGCAGGAGACCTGGGTTCCACCCCTGGGTTGGAAAGATCCCCGGGAGGAGGGCATGGCAACCCACTCCAGTATTCTTGTCTGGATAAGCCATGAACAAAGGAGCCTGGCGAGCTACAGTCCATAGGGTCCTAAAGATTTGGACATGACTGAAGTGACTTAGCATGCATGCACATATGTGTGTATATACACATATATGTGTGTGCATATATATATAGCTTGTGTGCATATACACATATATGTATGTGTGTATACATATAGTATGTGTATATGCATGTGTGTATATGTGTATATATATGCACGTGTGCTCATTTCTTTCAATCATGTCCGAGTCTTTGCGACCCTATGGACTGTACCCCACTAGGCTCCCCTGTCTATGGAATTCTACAGGCCAGAATACTGGAGTGGGTTGCCATGACCTCCTCCAGGGGATCTTCCCAACCCGGGGATCATACCCACATCTCCTATACCTCCTGCATTGCAGGTGGATTCTTTACCATTGAGCTACCAGAGAAGCCCATGTATGTATCTATACATAGATATATATATGTCTATATATCTATCTCATGTATTTTTTTTTATCTCATGTATTTTTGTAGGAATTATTATTTGGGATTTAGCACTTGGTAATAACATGATTTGCTCCATCCCCCATATGTTTTCAGTCTATAAATGGAAGTGTCTAGGAAACAGTAAGGATCAGCTAAATTCTAATAATCACTTACATGTTTTTTTAACAATCATTTTAAAGTTTCCAGTTAAGATTGAGAGTCCAGAAATCACACAGAACATATATCTAGTTGACAGGATGGCCTAGCTAGTGAAGTTTTGAAGGGGCCACTAGAAGGGGTCCTCCTGCCTGTAATAGAAAGCCAGTACCATGGATGGGGCTGTGGCTTAATTTCTCATTTTATTCTGGTATCAATTCAAAGATCGCTTATGAACAGCACCTTCTCTGAAGCAGCATGCCCAAAAGTGTTTGGCTATTTTCTGTCTTCCTTATCCGAGTCAGATCAGTCAGGGCCTTTTTCTGCTGTGTTCACTGTAATGTTTTCCATACCTAGAGGAGGTCTGACCAACAGAAGGCCATTAGAATATGTCTATGGAATGAATGAATGAATGAATTACACAACTATAAAAGAACTTTTGACATCATCTTCTCTAATCTTTCTAACTTCTATAAAGAAACTAAGCCTGAGATTGATTGGTTAGTTGATTTCCTCTGTATTCTTTATTCTTCCTTAGGGATTGAGGAAACACCAGAATCCCAACTCATTACTTCATTTTTTGACATTCCCTTCTGCCTATAAGAGGTGGTGTAATAAAGGGTAAAAAACTGATGTTTAAGAGGAGGCATGGGTGATGTTCTAGACAAGTTATATAGATACATTTGGATCATTCTCTATCTTAAGGTGTCATCTAGTTTGAATTTGTATTTTTGAACCTCGAGGCATATGGGATAATTGATATTATTAAGAAACTAAGTTTTTCAGATGCATGTTTTTGAAGTGTCATAATTTTTATATCAATACATTCCCATGTGTGGTAGCTTATTTTGGATACTAATTTTATAATAGACATAATTTTTTACAGTTCTTCAGAATTTGTAGACTATTGTGAGGTTCATTATCTTTAAATTGCAGTTTTTCAAATGTAATGGAGTCTGTAATAATTTATAGTTACCATTAGAAAAGATAAAATGGTTCCTTAGCTTGAAAATTTTGAGTTAAGAAGAAAATGCTAAGACAGCTGATTGTCTTCACAAGTCTCTTTGATTGATCCACAGTTGAAATTTAGGGATTGTTCATATAAGAATCTTAGGAGAAAGTCTTTAACTTCCACATTATTAGCTAAGGAAAAGAAGTGTTAGTTGGATATGAGAAAGTATTAATAGATGCCAAACTTTATAGCCCAACTGAACTATAGTTTCCTCATTGGCTTATATACTTGGCTTAAGGTGATTTCTAAAATCTCCTCTTTTTCTTAGTTACTCTGTTGCCATATATATGCATATAAACATTTGTGTACCCACAGAAACATGTGCATATACAAGCCAATTCATTCACATGCCAAAAACTATTCACCTCCAACTGTATAGAGTACATCTCAGACTTTTAATCCCAGGTTCCTCAGCCTGGCACATCTTAGACTTTCAGTAAATGCTTCAAGAATGAATTTTAAAATATCTCTTCACTTATAAAGAAAACATACCCTTTAAGCTAATTGTATACATTTTCTATTACTGCAAATTGCTACAAACTTGATAGCATTCAGTTCAGTTCAGTCACTCAGTCGTGCACGACTCTTTGCGACCCCATGAATCGCAGGACACCAGGCCTCCCTGTCCATCACCAACTCCCAGAGTTTACTCAGACTCATGTCCATGGAGTTGGTGATGCCTTCTAACCATCTCATCCTCTGTCGTCCCCTTCTCCTTCTGCCCCCAATCCCTCCCAGCATCAGGGTCTTTTCCAGTGAGTCAGCTCTTTGCATCAGGTGGCCAAAGTATTGGGGTTTCAGCTTCAGCATCAGTCCTTCCAGTGAACACCCAGGACTGATCTCCTTTAGGATGGACTGGTTGGATCTCCTTGCAGTCCAAGGGACTCTCAAGAATCTTCTCCAGCACCACAGTTCAAAAGCATCAATTCTTTGGTGCTCAGCTTTCTTCACAGTCCAACTCTCACATCCATACATGACCACTGGAAAAACCATAGCTTTGACTAGACAGACCTTTGTTGGCAAAGTAATGTCTCTGCTTTTTAATATGCTATCTAGGTTGGTCATAACTTTCCTTCCAAGGAGTAAGCATCTTTTACTTTCATGGCTGCAATCATCATCTGCAGTGATTTGGGAGCCCAGAAAAATAAAGTCAGCCACTGTTTCCACTGTTTCCCCATCTATTTCCCATGAAGTGATGGGACCAGATGCCATGATCTTAGTTTTGTGAATGTTGAGCTTGAAGCCAACTTTTTCACTCTCTTCTTTCACTTTCATCAAGAGGCTTTTTAGTTCCTCTTCACTTTCTGCCATCAGGGTGGTGTCATCTGCATATCTGAGGTTATTTATATTTCTCCCAGAAATCTTAATTCCAGGTTGTACTTCTTCCAGTCCAGCATTTCTCATGATGTACTCTGCATATAAGTTAAATAAGCAGGGTGACAATATGCAGCCTTGATGTACTCCTTTTCCTATTTGGAACCAGTCTGTTGTTCCATGTCCAGTTCTAACTGTTGCTTCCTGACCTGCATATAGGTTTCTCAAGAGGCATAATACCCATTTATTATTTTACAGTTCAGTAGTTCAAAATCTGATCCTGTTCACACTGGGCTAAAATCCTGGTGTTGCCCAGAACTGCATATTTTTCTCTGGGTTCTGGGTAGAATCCATGCCCTTTTTTTTCCTAGTTTCTAAAATCTGACCAGTTTCCTTGGCTTATGACCCTCTTTCTCCACTTTCAAAGCTATCAAAGATAAATCAAGTCCTCCTTACATCACATCGCTCTGACCTCTTTCATCCTATATCTCCTACTAGTAACTGATCCTTCTGCTTCCCTTTTTAAGGACCCTGGTAATGACATTGGGTCTTCCATATAATCTTTCTTTCTCGAGTTCCTTCATCACATCTTCAAAGTTGCTTTTCTAAAAGGTAACACCTTCACTGTGAAGTATATATTTTATATACTTAAAAATACAAGGGAAGTAATGTACTAACCTTTAAAGCCAAGTGATTTGAAAGATAGAATTTTACAATTAAAAATATGATATCAAATAAATAAACCATTCTTTTTATAGTCTGTTTTGAAAAAATAGATTACTTAATGTTTAATATATATGTACACAATTTGGGCTCATTGTGGCATATTAAAATAGAGTGACTTGTGAGAAACTGATTACTTTTCAAGAAGACAATTTACTTATTTAAGAAGCAAAACTGTAAAATGTTTTAAACATTTTAATTCAAATTCTGAAATATTTTGTGTATTTTCATTCTTTCTTTACAAAGGATTATTAAACTTAATTTTAAACTTAATTCACATTATTAAGGGCATTTGTTATGGTACTGATGGTGGTTTACTTGCTAAGTCATATCTGACTCTCTGCAACCCCATGGACTTTTTAGCCTGCCAGGCTCCTCTGTCCATGGGATTTTCCAGACAATACTGGAGCCGGTTGCCAGAGGTCCACTGGAGAAGGGATTGGATACCCACCCCAGTGTTCTTGGGTTTCCCTTATGGCTCAGTTAGTAAAGAATCCACCTGTAATGCGGGAGACCTGGATTCAATCCCTGGGTTGGGAAAGTCCCCTGGAGAAGGGAAAGGCTACCCACTCCAGTATTCTGGCCTGGAGAATCCATGGACTGTATAGTCCATGGGGCCACAAATTGTCAGACACGACTGAATGACTTCTGGGGCTTCCCTGGTAGCTCAGTTGGTAAAGAATCTGTCTGCACTTCAGGAGATCCAGGTTCAGTTCCTGGTGGAGAAGACCCTCTGGAGAAGGAAATGGCAACCCACTCTAGTCTTGTCTGGAAAACCCCATGGACAGAGGAGCCTAGCCGGCTACAGTCCATGGGTTGCAAAGAGTCGGACATGACTTAGCCACTTAACCAGCACACTCTGATACTAGAGTGTATTTGTTCACAGTTCTGCATCTCCTTTTTGGATTCCTTTTTTCCTTTATTAAAGCTGGAATGTAAGATACATTTCTGTCCATATTGGGCCTTTAAGAGGTTATATAGCTAATGGAAATGCATATATATGAATTCAAGTTCTGCCTCTTCCAAAATTAATAGCTGTAAGGAAAGTTGGTTAGTCTCATAGAGTTTACTTAGACTTTTTCAATTTAATTTACTAGCCTGTAAAATGGCCTAGTCTGAAGTCCAGGGGAGTTACAAGAATTCAATGACATAAGGAATGTGAAAGTTTATGGTATAGGGCCTGGTCTATGTTAAGTGACCAATGAATGCTTTGCTTTTCTTGTTCTGTTAACTAGAAATTAAGTTTCAGGCTTACAGCTTCTAAATTTATAATTCCAGCTTGGATGCCTCTGTTGAATTCCAGACTTATATATCCAACAGCAATAAATGACCTCTTGACTTAGATATCTAAACAAATCTCAAATTCCATGTGTCCCAAATAAAACCCCTAATAGTCTCCTTTAAATCTGCTCCATCTTCAGCCTTCCTAATCCCAGCCTTCCAGGGCTTCCTAGGTGGTACGAGTGGTAAAGAACCCGCCAACCAATGCAGGAGACATAAGAGACCTAGGTTCAGTCCCTGGGTTGGAAAGATTCCCTGGAGGAGCACATGGCAACCCACTCCAGTATTCTTGCCTGGAGAATTTCATGGACAGAGGAGCCTGGAGGGCTATAGTCTATTGAGTCACAAAGACTCAGTCATGACTGAAGCAATTTGCATGCACACAGGCATGCCAATCTTCCAGGTGCTCTGCCAGAGTTCCTGGGGACGTGGGGAGTAGCTCTTTGACCCATCTTATTCTCCTACACATCAGTCCCAATCTGCTACCAAGTCCAGTTGCTGAAGAATCCAGAATCTGACTACTTCTCACCATCTTTTCTGCTTCAACGATTGTGCATCCAATATCGTTCCTAGTCCCTACCACTACAGAAGCCTCTCAGCACTGCTGTCTGCTTCTTTACTTATTGTGGATTCATGGTAGAGTATCAATCGGTCAGTCAATGTTGCTCCTCTGTGTGACGCCCTTCAACAGTGACCCCTCGTGTCAGAGTAAAAGTTTTAGATCTTACAACCACGCTCAGGGTCCTAGGCAGTTGGTGTTCTTTATCTTTGTCATTACATCATCTCTTATTACCAGAGTTTCCCTGGTGGCTCAGACTGTAAAGCATCTCCCTGCAATGCAGGAGACTCAGGTTCAATCCCTGGGTTGGGAAGATCCCCTGGAGAAGGAAATGGCAGTCCACTCCAGTACTCTTGCCTGGAAAATTCCATGGTTGGAGGAGCCTGGTAGGCTACAGGCCATGTGGTCGCAAAGAGTCAGACATGACTGAGCGACTTCACTTTCACTTTCTTTTCACTTTCATCTCTTATTGCCTTTCTCCCCACTTACTCTGCTTGAGCTATACTTGTTCTTACTATTCTTTATGCATTCCCACTGAGGGTATTTGCATGGACTCTTCTGTCAGCCTGCAACACTTGCTTTTTATTTTATATTGCAGTATAGCCAGTTAACAATGTTGTGATAGTTTCACGTGGATAGCAAAGGGACTCAAGGGATACATACACATGTATCCACTCTTCCCCACACTCCTCTCTAATTCAATGTCACATTACACTGAGCAGAGTTCCCTGGGCTATACAGTGGGACCTTGTTTTCTGAGATATCCTCAAAGCTCATTTCCTCCATGCCTGTGTCTTCAAATCATGAATCTCGTGTTGCCTTTCCAACAAACATTTTAGCCCAACCAGTTCCTCCATTTCAAATTGAAGCCTCCACCACTTGTACTGCCAATCCTCTTTATCCTATTCTTTCTTTCTCCAAGAGCACCTATCATCTTCACTTACATGGTAGAATTTATTTATTACATTCATTCTTTATTCTCTGTCCCTTTGACTGGAAAGCATGATTGTGGAGCTGCTTTTTTAAAATTTTGTTCACTGATATTTCTCAAGCTTTTAGAATGGTGTCTGACACATAATAGATGCTCAATAAATACAGGTGGAAGGGTAAACAATAATTAGTTCAGAAAAATGCACTCTTAGAATTGTTTACATTTTATCCCATACTATTTATTTAAAAAGAACCCATTTAGACATAAGAGCAGTGAGAGTATTCTGTTTGTATTTTGGAAAACACTTGGAAAGCCGCATAGATTAAGTAGTTAAGATAATGGTGGTGCTTTTGAAATTGCACTGCCTTGGATTGATTGGTGTTACTGCCACATAAAAAACTCATTGGGATCATCGGCTTTCTGATTCTTGTATCAACCTCAGTTCAGTTCACTTGCTCAGTCATGTCCAACTCTTTGTGACCTCATGGACTGCAGGATGCCAGGCCTCCCTGTCCATCACCAACTCCCAGAATTTACTCAAACTCATGTCCATTGAGTCCGTGATGCCATACAACCATCTCATCCTCTGTCGTTCCCTTCTCCTCCCACCTTCAATCTTTCCCAGCATCAGGGTCTTTTCAAATGAGTCAGCTCTTCGCATCAGGTGGCCAAAGTATTAGAGTTTCGACTTCAGCATCAGTCCTTCCAATGAATATTCAGGACTGATCTCCTTGAGGATGGACTGGTTGGATCTCCTTGCAGTCCAAGGGACTCTTAAGAGTCTTCTTCAGCACCACAGTTCAAAAGCATCAATTCTTCGGAGCTTAGCTTTCTTTATAGTCCAACTCTCATATCCATACATGACTACTGGAAAAACCATAACTTTGACTTATATGGATCTTTGTTGGCAAAGTAATGTCTCTGCTTTTTAATATGCTGTTTAGGTTAGTCATAACTTTTCTTCCAAGGAGCAAGTGTCTTTTAATTTCATGGCTGCAGTCACCATCTGCAGTGATTTTGGAGCCCCCCAAAAAATCTCTCACTGTTTCCATTGTTTCCCTGTCTATTTGCCATGAACTGATGGGACTAGTTGCCATGATCTTAGTTTTCTGAATGTTGAGTTTTAAGCCAACTTTTTCACTCTCCTCTCTCACTTTCATCAAGAGGCTCTTTAGTTCTTCACTTTCTGCCATAAGGGTGGTGTCATCTGCATATCTGAGGTTATTGATATTTCTCCTGCAATCTTGATTCCAGCTTGTGCTTCATCCAGCCCAGCGCTTCTCATGATGTACTCTGTGCATGTAAGTTAAATAAGCAGAGTGACAATATACAGCCTTGATGTACTCCTTTCCCAATTTGGAATCAGTCTGTCATTCCATGTCCAGTTCTAACTGTTGCTTCCTGACCTGCATACAGATTTCTCAAGAGGCAGGTCAGGTGGTCTGGTATTCCCATCTCCTGAAGAATTTTCCAGAATTTATTGTGGTCCACACAGTCAAAGACTTTGGCATAGTCACTAAAGCAGGAGTAGATATTTTTCTGGAACTCTCTTGCTTTTTTTGATCAAACTTGATCAAATTTGATCTCCAAAATCTGCATCAATCTGAATAACTTCAAATACTTAGCCAGGTAGTTGACAACCACCTCTCCCCTCAAAAAAAATCTTAATTTTAAAAATATTTTTGCCCTGTACTTGTTTTTCCTAAGCATCCCCAATTCACAAATGTAGACATTCAATTGAAGCCATCTTTTCAAGATAAGGAAATGTAGCTCCAACTGAAAACATAAAGTTCCATCATAAATTATCTACATATGTCTTTTGCCTATATACCCAGCATTTTTTATTCATTTCATGTTAGTACATATGTATTCTGTCACCAAATCTTGAATTGTCCTTCTTAGATTGGATTTGTGACATCGTGCGTCATCAAGAGCTGTTCTCAAAAACACAGATTCAATTACGTCTAACAAACAGGCCAAATATCTAATCTGCCACCATTAAAGCTATATTAACCTGCTTTTATCCAGTGGGGGCTTGAATAACAGAGTAAGGCCACATCTGTGTCCACAGCTGCTTCCTTTTAGGCAAGAACTATAGCATAATATCCAGGACAAGGGCCTCTGAAAGAGTCTGTATGTAAAGCATAATTTTAGGTATCAGGCAGAGCCTGTGTTTAGTGTTCCGGGTCTCAAGTTAACCATCTGTTTCCCCGCTCACAGAGAGTCCACTTTGTCTTTTTTGGGTTCCTGCTGCATTCCCTTCTGTTTCAGTCATTAAAAACCTATTTTCCAGAGGTTTTCATTTATGTCTTAGTGTGAAGGATTTATCCCGGAAGTATTTGCTTTTATAGCTTAATTTTCAACTAAATGAATAGGTTTTTTTTTTTTTTCTCTGTTAAAAAGTTGGATATGAGTAAGTGGTTAGAGAACTGTTATGAGAGGGAATTGTGATAATTTCAGGAGGTATTTCAGCCTAATCCATTTGTTTTATAGTGTCTGATCCTGAACTTACAATTTTATTTCTTCTGGTTATTTTGTTACTAGGTGGCACTTAATGTTTTCCTTGATTGTAAAATGTCTTGACTATTTTTGGTGAAGCTTCAAAAACCTAGAAATGAATGAAATGATAAACTTTATATATAATGATGGCTTTTCTAGCAGCCGCTAGTATAATGCTGCTCTTAAGTCACAGTTACTAGGGTTGGAAGCTGTATTTGAATTACTTACAAATTTGATAGGTAAAGAAAGAATAGTTCATTTATTTAATTCATATTTATTTTGTGACTTTTATAGCTGAACATTTTATGTTTAACAGCCATTGTTGTTTCTTTCTTGTGAAATATGTTCTTATTAACATTTTAAATATTAATAATCCTTATTCTATGTGATTATAGAGTAGTGCTTGTCTTATACATTTATTTAATGTATTTTTGAAATGTAAATGTTTTACCATTTTATATTTAGACATTATCCTTCTATTTTAAAAATTCTTAAAGAGCCTTTCTTCATTCAGACAACAACGAATTAATTATCATTTTCTTCTACATTTTTGGGTTTGATTTGAAGTAGTTTTAGAACATTTTTGTAATTCAGTTATGTGAATGGTAATTTCCATGCAAATAAGCTAATTGTGGGTTTTTTCTAAGTTGTGATACAGAATTTTCAGCAAATTTAGTTGAATAATGTATATGCCTTTTCTGTTGGTTTACTAAGATATTAGATCAACTAAATGATGTTCAATTAATATAAATTACAAAGAACACATTGGAATTAGAAGACTAGGTAGAAATTATACTGTATGAGTGATAGAAGCCAGATAATAGTGGAGAGAGAAGTAGAGTGGAGGTGAGGACATGGAGAAATATAATTTAGATTATATTTTTTTCAAGGTACCAGATAATGAGAAATACAAAAAGAAAAATAGCTAAGGAAGATTTGGAGATAAAAATCTATATTTATGAATAGAAGGGAGAGACTTGAGCATGTTTGCCAAAGGGAAAGTTGAGATGGAAAGATTTATAGCTTAGGATGGTTCAGGCAAAGCACTGGTAAAATTAGACCTGAAGAAGCAGGAAGAGGGAATCTAACCCCTAGATGGATCTCTTAACAGTGGCTGAAGACAGGCACTGTTTCCATTGAGTTAGGAAGTAGACAATAGAGATGGATATGGTGCATGTGTATTGGTAGGAAGGAGGGTCTGAAATTGAGGCAGTTTCCATAATATGACTTTTATATGTTCTATAAAGTAAGAAGGAAAGCATACTCAGAGTATGAAGAGGAGGGTGATAGATGTTATTTATGTCTGGATTTTTTCATGTATTTATTCAGTAAATACTTATTCAGTGTTGCCACATGTAAAGCCCTGGGCTAGGACCAAGAAATCCTTTAATGAGTTTAATTATGGAATACAGTATCTGGGAGATTAGAGCATATTTTAAGCTAAACAAAATGACTGTCCAGGAATTTCTGAGTCCATTAGGCCCACATCTACCATTATCAGTGCTTAGTAAATGAGGATATTGCTTTGTAAATTTCAATTCCATCACATTAGGTAGTGATCTGCTGTCCTAAGAGTGAGTAATGGAAAATTCAGAAGTGCCAGATTCCAAATAAATTGTTTAGGAGAGAAAAAATATTATTTATCATTATTTAGGAAACATCTATCATGATATAAAAATATCCATTCAATAATATAGCATTATTTATAGTAAGGGTCACCAGATTCTTATTCGTTTTTAGTTTTTTAAGATTTTTTGGAATAAATATGGTGGTTTTTTTCCAGAATTAATCACATAGGGTCATTTCCATCTTACCAAAGGATATTTTTGAAGGTCTGTTCATCTCCTACTTATTAATTTCTCTTTTATCATGTATGCCTTTGAGCAGTGATTTTTAATCTTCCATGTTTTACATTTCGCAATTTAATATATTGAAAAATCTGGGCCTCACTATCATAAAATCAAACCATGTTTATAATCATCTGGTGAAAACATATTTATATTTAGAACGTAAATGTATGCAATTTAGCAATAAAGTATGTTAACATACTATGTTAGAAATATTTGAGGGAGCTAAGATGAGATAAAATAGGGGATCTGGTGAAATGTTTAATGTCTACCAACCAACATGAATAAAACTCATAGTTTACTATGTGATGGAAAGGACAGGCAAAAGAAAGTATAAGACATGTAAAGGACTGAGAAAAAATAACCTGAGTAATATTTATGACAATCTCTTTTATGTCACTTACACTACCTCTGTGTCACTCTGATGGTGATGTTTTGGGGAAAGATTTTAGAATAATATCTCCTGTTCCATTTATCGATTTACTAGTTGTTTGGAGGGTGTTGCTTGATAATGACAACAGAAGAGCCTTTACACTAAGAATATTGGCATTGTTAAGTGATAAGTACTTATATAATTTTCTTTCTGATTTTTTTTTGTAAAATGTCAAGGCAGGAATCTAAAAGAGATGTAAGCTTACATAGTGTTTGCACTATTGAAATGTATTTTCTGTTCTTAAATATTTAGCTGAGGTGAACTCAAATATGTGTAACAGATTTTAAAAATTTGTAGTAGGTTTTGAATTTTGTCCTCAAGGAGTTTATCATTCCATAAGTCACTGGAAACCTATTCAGGTTAATTACAATGGATTTTTTTAGTACAATAATAAAAGTAAGTCTGAATAGTTGCATGGATAGTTGTTTGAATAGTTGCATCCTTGAAATAGGCAAGGGCCTAGAAAACTGTTTAAGGGAGTATAAGTAATAATGCTTTGAACTGTATTTTTAAAAAGATAGCCAGAAAGGTGGAAGTTAGGGATCGAGGAAAGGTAGCAAAAACTATTCAAGGCAGAAAGAACCAGGAATATTTGACCCTACCCTGTTGTTTGTTGCTGGAACATCCATTTTGAAGGCTCATGTGATCGGAAGGAGGCTGCAGAGGAAACAAGGCCAGATGGTGAGGGTCATCATTTCATGTTTCAGGATCCTTTATCCCGTCTGCGAGAGCCAACCCACATAGCCAGAGTCAAAGCTATACTTCTGATATAAGAAATCTTTCCTTCTCAATGATCCATGCGGACCACAAAATTGAGATGGAGCAACTGGCTGTGGAGAAATCTTTTGGAACATAATTGACATTAACCGTGGGACCGGTGATGGGTACTTGACTGCTGGAATGGGAATGGGAGTAGGGTTCTAAGTCCCGATAAGGTGAACGACAGTGGAACTGCAGAAAGTATTTAGCTTGTTATTTAGACACTGGATGGCTAGAAGGGAAGTACAAGAAATAATGCAGAGAAGAGACAAGTTTGACAGGAGTGACTAGAGGGTTTGATGAGATGAATTCATTTGAATTTTAGCTTGCGGTTATGAGGGACATTTGGGTAGAGAATCCCAACAGAAAGTATGAAGTTCAGAGTAAAGGCTTTTTAGCTTTAGAAAATAAGTATAAACATGGAGGACAACATCAACCTTATCAATAGAGTTCTAGATTCTATTTTAACCCATCATTGTGTGATTTGTTCTAATAAATTACCAGGTACTGATAATAAGTTAACAAGTGAAGAGCTAACAGGGTTCTTACTGTTCGCTAAAAACAAACAAATAAAACAATAACAAAAGAACTGAATCACAAAAAGTGGTTGAAGAGTTAGTGTTTGTAGCTTAATTTTTATCAACTTGAAATTCAGAAGGAAAATCTGAAATAATCCTTGACTTTTTTCCTAGTAATCTCATACCTAAAAGGAATAATCAAATATTCATGATAGAATGAATTTTATTATTTATTCCCATTGAAACATAACTATGGACTCTAGAGACCATTTTTCCTATGTTAAAGTATAATTTTCACAATAATAAAATCATGAAACATAAAATGAACATAAGTCAAAGATTACATTTAGCTAATTAATGAGGCGATCAGGAAGGTATTAAACTCAGTTCAAATGAGGATTTAACTTTCAGGGATTTATGTATTCAACCAGATAAAATTAATTTGCATTGTTATGAACAGGATCCTTTACGTTGCTATGGACAGAAAGCTTTCGCATTGCTATCAGTTTCCTCTGACTTGGACTTCCCTGGTGACTCAGACATTAAAGAATCCTCCTGCAATGCAGGAGACACAGGTTCCATTCCTGGGTTGGGAAGATCCCCTGGAGAAGGGAAAGGCTACCCACTCCAGTATTCTGGCCTGGAGAATCCCATGGACAAAGGAGCCTGGCCGGCCACAGTCCATGGGGTCACAAAGAGTCTGAAATGACTGAGTGACTGACACGTCCTCTAACTTCAGATCTACCCGTAGAGTTGTCAAATAGTCTGGTCTGAAGCAGTCAGAAATGCATACACAGATTTTTATATTTATAAAGATGGTGATATCCCCTAGTCTTGCTCAATGTGAGGTCCCTTAGTGAGCTGTTGGTGAAATTAATTTGTTTCCTGTTTAGTAGGGTAGCACTTAAAATAAGTGGAAATGTAAAAGTTAACTGGGATTCACCTAACTAGTTTTCAGAGTGCTAGTGGAGTAATCAGGTAATGTACATGGCCAGTTCTGCTTCCAATATAGTGATAAAGAATCCACCTGCCAATGCAGGAGACACAGGAAGACGCAGGTTCAATCCCTGGTCGGGAAGATCCCCTGGAGGAGGAAATGGCAACCCACTCCAGTATTCTTGCCTGGAGAATCCCATGGACAGAAGAGCCTGGTGGGCTGCAGTCTATGGAGTCGCAAGGAGTCAGACACAACTAAACAACTGAACATACATACTAAAAATCAACATAGTTATTACCCAGAGAGAACACAGAATTTGCTTGGTGTCTCAGAGGCATTTAGTCAGTGGCAAGGTTGTGAGTTTGTCTACATCAACAATATGAGTTCTTTTCTTCTGTTTCATACATCACAATGCAGGACTAGGAATAGCGAATAGTTTTGAAAATTGTTTGAGCTCTTTCAGAGCACCAGGTGCCATTTATTGTCCCTGTTTATCATTGATACATTCATCCATCCATACAACAAGTTCTCTCTAATAATTAAAGTGATCCAGGAATAAAACAGAACTAACAAAATAAGATTTAGCCCTGGTTCCTGGCCAGTAGATACAAAGGTGGGGTTGGAGGCTGGAGGTTACAGTAGCTCTTTTAACAGGGGGGAAAGGAGGGTAAACTTGCCCTTGGAATGTGTCTGGATTGTTTGGTTATATAAATGTGTGGCTATAAGAACTCACATATGTGGTGCTTTTCTTAATTGTATAATAGGTACCATGGTGACATAAATAAACTTCTTACTGATTTTCTGCTCTTTTTCTTATAGCTCTTCACTTCAGAAAACTATTGATTATGCCCTAATTCTATTGGATATCCTTGGGAAAAAATATGTATATAGTACTTGTTTACGTATATGGTCATTGGGCTGTGATCCCACAGGTCTGCGGTTGCAAACCTTTGCAACTACTTTAAGTATCAGAATCCTCATTCTTCAAGCTCAGTAAGTTGGGGACATATAGTGCAGAGTCCTTTTCCATGGCAATGGTTGTCACGCTGGAATGTGTACACAAGTCTCCTGCCAACTTGTCAAATGCAGAGTCCTAGGCTCCAACCTTTGTGTTATGACTTAATAAACCTGGGATCCTAGGTAGTAGTGCACAGGTATCTATGCTTAGTTACACCCTCCTGATCAGAGGACCCCTAACATGATTGGTCTAAGACCGCACTTTAAGAAACACCAGCTGTGGTTTTCTGAAGATAAATGAGAGGTCTCTATCCTTGGCATGGGCGATTCCTTTATATTATTTGAATAGCTAAACGTTGAGTTGGCCAAAAGAATCGTTGGAGTAAATGGAAAACCCAAATGAACTTTTTGGCTGACCCAATATTTACATCTCCCTAAGAATTGAGAGAGACAGTAAATTTGCTTCACAAGGGTAAATTTTAGGCAAAATCTTCCAGTGTTTCAGTTCTCAGAAAGGAAACTGGTTGTTTATTCATCAGAAGACTTACAAAGAGAGATCTATCTTGAGAATATTCAGATGTATTACAGGCACAGAAATTTTTAATGGGTGAAGATTAAGAATAAGTTGATCTTTACAGGACACTTTTTGAAAGTTCTTTAATCCTTGCAATGATAATGACTGAACTTTTAGAGTTCAAATTTAAAATTTCCATGGATATTTAACACTGACAAAAATGGGGATCTATTTGGGAGAAGATTTTGAAATATTCAATATAACCACCTTCAGCCTTTTCCTTAATCCTATGAAAATATTCCCTGGTGGCTCAGCCAGTGAAGAATCTGTCTGTAATGCAGGAGACCCAGGTTCAGTCCCTAGGTTGGGAAGATCCCCTGGAGAAGGTAATGGCAACCCACTTCAGTATTCTTGTCTGGAGAATCCCTTGGACAGAGGAGCTTGACGGGCTATAGTTCATGGGGTTGCAAAGAGTCAGACACAACTGAGCGACTAACATGAAAATATTAGCTTTAAAAAAAAAAGGAAATGCAACAGAGATCATGTGAAGAGGACTCTTTAAAATTCAACAAACTGATACCATAAAAAAAAAAAGTCTAATAGTGTATTGGAGTGTTTCTATGTTTGTAAATAAAGATTACCAGATGTTTCAGACCTGAATTTTTTTTCATTTTTTTCCTTTTCCATGTAAAAGATAATAGTTATCAGTTGCTTTAAAACCAATTAATAATGGATTAAGAGAACAGAGGGGCATCATCAGATTTTTCAGAAACAGATTTCCATTTTAATTCTGTAGGTGCGATACAGTTTTGTTGAATTTTTCTCTGATAAAAAAAGGGTTATATAACTGGGTTCAGTCTGGATAACACCAGTTGTATGTAGTTATTGAAGACATGAAATGTGGTTAATGCAAATGAGAAGTTAACTTTGAAACTTTATTTTATTTATTTTAATATAAATTACCATATTTGGCAAATAGCTATTGTATTGGACTGTATTGCTCTAGAAGAAAATGGAATATGCACTTTTCATAACTGTAGGAGTGCACACTGACTTCTTCATGAGCACAGAAAGCTTTATGAATATTTAGCATTGGAATTTATAAAAGTAGCTTCTTAGGGAGCAGTTCTTTGACTTTCTCATACTTGGTTTGTCTGTTATTTAGTCACTAAGTCAATGTCTGACTATTTTGCGACCCCATGGACTGTAGCCCACCAGACTTCTCTGTCCTTGGGATTTTCCAGGCAAGAATACTGGGAGTGGGTTGCCAAGTCTTACTCCGGGGGTTATTCCTGGCCAGGGATCGAGCCTGCATCTCCTGTGTTGACAGGTGGATTCTTTACCATCTGAGCCACCAGGGAAGCCTGAGAGATAGTTATTTCTCTCCCTGCTTTTATTTTGAAAGTCCTTTTCTTAAAGCAAGTAGACATTAGAGAGTGAATCAGGAGGTTTGTGTTATGCAACACTTGAAGTAAGCAAATTCTGAGGGCTGCCCCTGGAATTTTGAGCACAGTATCCCTAGCCACCCTGTAAGCTGTGTCACTGTCTGAAGAAATGTCTCATTGTCTCTGATATCTACAGTGCCTAGCATGCATTTGGTTCCTGATAAATCTTTATGCAAATAAACCAGGAACATATATTTCAATCTTAAGTATGTCCAACAATGATAAGACAGTGATATACTATATAAAACTCATCTTTTACTATGTACTAATAGAACCCATTGTATGAATTTGCCCTTTGATCTCTACAGCTATTGATTTATTCTGCATGTACCGAGAACTTACTTTGTAGCTATAGTCCATGGGGTCACAAAGAGTCAGACACAACTGAGCGACTATCACTACTTTGTAGCAAGTATTAACTTTAAGTATTTGGAACATAAATATTATGTGGACATATGTGTCTTTTAAAATCTACTATTAATGAAGATGAGAATAAAATAAATGTGCTGCATTGTCAAAAAGAAATAGTTCAGTAATTGAGGTGTATGTACAGTGTGGCTTTGAAGAGCAGAGGAAGTGACTTTTTTCTGGCTGAGGGCTAGATGGAGAGGATACATGCAGAGAAGGCTGCACCGGGGAAATGACATTTGAGGCAGACTGAAAGATGAGCAGAAGCAGGCCTGGTGGTGAGTCAGGAAGATAAGTCTTGATGTGCTCCAGGCTTTGTCAAGAACTGTAGAGACATCATCTCACTTCAGTTCTCCCAGTGTGCCGTGAGGTAGGTGTCCTTAAACTCATTTGAGTGACAACAGAGCTAAGACTCAGAATTTAAGAATCCTACTCAAGATAATTTCGTTATTCAGTGAGGGAGCCAAGCTTTAAACCTGAGTTTGTTTAGCACCAGATCCCATGCATTGCACCATAAGTCATTACTACCAGCAATAAACAGCACAGCCCAGATGTTTGGAGAAGTCTCTAAAGTAGTGAGCTGTCACTGAAGCACAGAATATAAGAAGTGACTAAAGAGGTAGAGACAGGAAATCTGAAAATCCCTGTGTCCTGACAAATACATTGGAATTTTTTTTTTTCCTGTAAATTATGTGGAGGCTTTTGAAAGCATTAGTTTTGACTAGGTGATGACATCATTTTGTTACTGTTTAGTCCTTAAGTCATGTCCAGCTCTTGAGACCCTATGGACTCTAGCCCATCAATGTCCTCTGTCCGTGGGATTTCCCAGGCACGAATACTGAAGTGGGTTCCCATTTCCTGTGATTCTTGTTCAGTCACTCAGTCACGTCTGACTCTTTGCGACCCCGTGGATCACAGCACTCCAGGCTTCCCTGTCCTTCACCATCACCCAGAGTTTGCTCAAACTCATGTTCATTGAGTCAGTGATGCCATCCTACCATCTCATCCTCTGTCGTCCCCTTCTCCTCCTGCCTTCAGTCCTTCCTAGCATCAGGGCCTTTTCCAGTGAGTCAGCTCTTCTCATCAGGTGGCCAAAGTATTGCACCTTCAACTTCAGTCCTTCCAATGAATTTTCAGAGTTGATTTCCTTTAGGATTGACTGGTTTGATCTTCTTGCAGTCCAAGGGACTCTCAAGAGTTCTCCAGCACTACAGTGCGAAGGCATTAATTTTTTGGTGCTCAGCATTTTTTATCATCCAGCTCTCACATCTGTACATGTCATTTCCTACTCCAGGGGAACTTCCCAGCCCTGCATTGGCAAAAAGGTTCTTTACCACTAGTGCTACCAGGGAAGCTCAATGACATCCTGTGTATGTGGTGTGTCCGACTCTTTGCAACACTATGTACCATAGCCCACCAGGCTCCCCTGTCCATAGAATTCTCCAGTCAAGAATACTGGAATGGGTTACCATGCCCTCCTCCAAGGAGTCTTCCTGACCCAGGGATTGAACTCACATCTCTTACATCTCCTACATTGGCAAGCAGGTTCTTTACCACTAGCACTGCCTGGCGAGCCCCAAAGACATCATGGTTTGTCCCAAAATTCAGGAGCTATAGTCAACATTAGATCTCTAGAACCAATTAGTTCAATTGGTTTTTATTGTTTCCTGAATGGACAGTTGCTGGGAAGTAGTTGAATTTACTCTGGTGTGTGCTGGCTATCAGCCTACATAGAAGTCAAAGTTCACCATAAATGGTAAGCCAAGAGACACACCTGCATATCTAGGAAATGATTTTGATTGCTTTTCAAGTATGCCAATAGGATGGAAAGATTTTTCTATATTGTCTTTCTGATTGTTGGTTTGTTTTAATGTATGTTTGTGAAAACCTAAGGTAACAGGACAACAGTTGCTGAGTCATTTTTTCAAGGTTTGACGATCTCTCTGCTGCTTCCTGGGCTTCCCTGGAAGAATTTGATCTAGTATGTATATACGTATGGATGATACATATATACATACTAGATCTCAGTGGTGTCTCAGTGGTGAAGAATTTGCCCGCCATTGCAGGAGATGTGGGTTTGATCCCTGGGTCAGGAAGATTCCCTGGAGAAGGAAATGGCAACCCACTCCAATATTCTTGCCTAGGAAATACCATGCGCAGAGGAGCTGGTGAACTGCAGTCCATGGGGTTGCAAGAGAGTCAGATACAACTCTGACTGCACAACAGCAACTGCTGCTTCCTGGCTTCATGTGCTCAGGATCACCTACTTCCACCTCATAGCCCTGTGGCAAAATGAACAATGTCATCAGAATCAGGCAAGCAGAAACCAGAGCCGAGTGTTGTTCTGATAAGTCCTAGCATGTGTTTTGTCGGGTGAGGATTTCTCTGCTTTGTTCTTGGCAACCATGAAACTCATGCCACATTGAGACTGAGGGAGAGGAGCCAGGAAGGGGGGGATCTTGACTCATGATGCATCTCTTTCCCCATCTCTCTGATGGAACATTCTTCATGTCCTCCCATGGCTGGGACTCGAGCAAGGCCCCTGCTTCTTGTTCACGTGAGAACATACTTTGTCCCAAGCATAGAAGTATGTTTTTCCTTCCTTTTTCGTTTGGTGTATTTGGTTTATTTCTTCTCCCTTTGCTTCAAATCCATTCCTTGACCCACTCCTGGCTGTCACTTTAGGACCCTTCACTATTGAATGTGTATCACTGCCTTTATTATCAGTGTGTTTCATAATGTTTGGTAATGCCTGAATTTCCAATTTGATGAACAGATTATTTTGAAAAGATATACATGTGCATTTATATGACATTTTGTTTTAGGAATGTTTTGATATTAATTATTTAGGATCAGTTGTCCATGGAAGTGTCTGTTACCTTGAAACAGGTTTATTCTAGAATCAGTCATTCATTTGTTCAAAAAGTGCTATTGAGCATCATCCATACGTATATACATACTAGATCAGATGCTGTCCCACATGCTGGGAATAAGTGTTGATCCCTTCTATAAAATGTCAGGGCACCATTCAGAATTTTGGTTTGTGATTCCAATTGATAAACGCAACTTTCACAATTCTTACTGAAGGTTGGAAGGACACAGACCTTGAAAGTATAATATCTTATTTTCACTGTTTTTTGCTTTGTTTTGTCTTATTTTATCTCAATAAGCTATATAAAGTTTGTAAATTAAATAGAAGTCATTTCTTAAAACAAGCAAACAAACAAACAAACAAACAAAAAAACACTAAAACATAATGGCCCTGCTTTCAAGGAGCTCACATTCTGCAAGGCAGTGTTTTTCAAAATGTGATCCGTGGACCAGTAGTATCAGCATTACCTGGGAATGGTTAGGAATGGAGATTCTCAGACACCGCCTAGAACTACTGAATCTGAAACTCTTTGCAGGAGCATGGGGCCCAGTTATCTGCCTTTTCATAAACCTTCCTGGTGATTGTGAGAGTTTGAGAAATACAGCAAAATACAGATCAGAAAGATGATTAAGTACATAAGAAAGTGTTGAGCTCTTTGAAGGGAAGAAAGCTGGGAAAGAGGACAGAGTATACATGGGTACAGTCTTGCCTGGTGTGGTCAGGGGAAGGTTCTTTGAGGGGCTGTGTAAGCACTGGAAGGATGGGAGAAAGCAAATGTGAGAATATCTGAGTGCAGGCTTTGCAGTAATCTAGGTAGAGGGTTTGGTGAGTTGTGTGGTTGAAATTGTGATGTGCTGAATGTAGAGATTCCAGAATTTACTGTTGAATTCATTGGAGATGCGTGTGAGTTTGCAGGATGACACGAAGGTGGTTGGCCTAAGCAACTGATGATTCACTGGCAGTGCCTCCTGGTAAAATGGGGGACACGGCAATGGGGAGGGGCAGGGAAGAGCAGATTTGGGGGAGAAATAACACATTTGACTTCAGAGATGTTGAGTTTCAGTGGCACATTGGTGATCCTTGAAGCCGTATGTGAGCCTTCTATTCCAGGAGCTGGACATACTAACTGGAAAAATCAACATCATAGGAATGGTATTTAAAGAAATCAGCTACCATGAGATCTGCAAGAGAACGAATGTACATGGAGGAGGAAAGTGGTCTGAAGACCAAGTCCTGGGGTGCAGCTAACACTGGGGGAAAGCGTTAGTAAAGGATAGTGAAGATTTAAAGAATGGAAAGTAAACATTTGTATGAACTTATTATTTATCCATTCCATATATGAAAACTTACATCTGGTAACCCCAACCTCCCATCCCTCCCCCAAGCTCATGTCTCTTGGCAACTGCCAGTCTGTTCTCTGTGTCCCTGATTCTGTTTCTGTTTCATTGATAATTTCATTTGTGTCATATTTCATATTCTACCTGTAAGTGTTATCATATGGCATCTTATCTTTCTGTTTCTGACCTACCTCACTTAGTATGGTGATCTCTAGGTACATCCATGTTGCTGAAATGGAATTATTTTGCTCTTTTTTAGGGCTGAAGAGTATTCTTTGTATGTATGTTTTTATATATGTACCACATCTTTTTTATCCATTCAGCTGTCGATGGACATTTAGGTCATTTCCATGTTTTGGCTGTTGTGAACAGTGCTGCTATGAACATACGGGTATATGTTATCTTTTTGAATAAGAATTTTGTCCAGATGCATGCCCAGGAGTGGGATTGCTGGGCCCAGTTTAATTTTATGTTTCAGTGTTGCCAACCAGATAAAGTTTGAAGGACTAAAAAGTGGTTTTTAGAGTAATAATTTTATTATTCCTTTTTCAACTCATTCAGAGTGCAAATATCCTGATTTCTCTGGGGTCTTTTTGATATCTATTTCACTTTGTCACTGAGAACTTTCAACATACCTTCCTAAGATTTTTCTATTGAAGCACCATGGAACTTTAAAAAAAAGTAAAAGAATTTTCGGTGTCAGGGTCACTATTTCAAAATATAACACCATCACTAGCCTATAAGATTTAGTCTTAACAGGATGTTGCTCTTCAATTATGTAATATTAGTGCTTACTGGTTACATTTGAATACAGTGAAAGGTGATATTAAAACTTGACAGACTTTGCAAAATATAACTTTGGTCCTTTTTGGAGGGGTTGGGGCCTCTGCTAAGTTCACTAAAGGGTACTTCTCAGACTCAGAGAAAATAAATGATTGGAAGAGAGACAACAGGAGACTTGGCAACTGTAAAATAAGAAAATGAGTTACTAAAAATTGCTATCTTATCAGTATCAGGAGCCTAAGAACAATTTCCCACTTGGAGATTTTTGCTTTTGCTGAGTAGTTATAAATAATAAAAATAAAATTCCCAAGTAAAAGAAAACAGCCTTCTACTCTGACAGTTGATTTCAAAATTCACAAGGCTGTGAATGCTAATATAAAATTCACATTACTGGTATGATGTTAGTAACTGGTATGATGTTAGTAACTCTTGATGCCACTTTTCTTTGTCCTCAGATTTCATGCAGAGATTGTTGTCCAAGGTCTTTGTTGTGAAATGAGCATCACACTTGATACTTGATTCACATCTTCACTGCATGACACATTGCTTAGGCACCTTGTGGAAATTTCTTACCTTCTATTTAGTTGATGCTATTTTGCCCCAGTAAGATTACTTTTCTCCCTAAGATAATTATTATTCTCAAGTTGACTTTTAGCCAGCAACACTGTAGGCACCTGTCTGTTGGCTTTCAGGTTCTGTATTTTAATGAGCCAGTAGTATTTCCTTTTTATTAAGACTGCATTGTGTTTGATTTCAAAAAATTCATTTCTTTTTGATTAAATTTTAAAACTGTATCCAGTATCTAAAAGTTTGCTCAAAATGTACTTTCCTATCAAACTTGCTAAGGAAAAAGTATTACCTTTAAATCGAGTCAACATAAGAAAGTAATATGAGTGCGTGTCATGTCTTTCTAAACCTCAGAGCATCTGGCAAAGAGATCTCTGTTTTATGAATGATCCCACACATCTACTTAATGAGTTCACAGCAAGGCACTTGGTACTTGAGGCGGTGAACTCTCAGAAAAAGCTATCATCCATTTACTTTCTGAAAACATTAAGTGCCAGTCTCAAACTGATTTTTTTTTTCACTTGTTGCATCTCATTTCATGTCAACATGAGTTTATTAGATAATGTAGCATTTTTAATTAATGATGTATCCAGGTCCCCCAGTGAAGTAAATTATGAACCTAATAAGATCTTCATGTTTTAAGGCCATTAAGAAACATCTTTTTCTTTGTATTTTTTAACATGATGAATGCAACAGCAGGAGCATAATTAAATAGCCACCCAACATCTGAAATAGCTAATGCATCCTCCCTTTCTAAATTAGATAGTCAGAAGGGAGATCGTTAAACATTTCTAATCTTATATTTGATGATAATGTTTATCCAACCTAATAGTTGCCCCTTTTTTCTCTCTTTTTTCTTCCCTAATAATGAAAACATTGCTTCTGGCATTAAATGAGGGCAAGATAAATAGAAAGGCTGTGAGCTTGATGCGCTATTTCCTTTCTATTTTCTGGGTCCTCCCTCCTCCCAACCTACATTTCTTGGAACCTTTCCCCTCTGTTTGTTAGAGAGCTCCGACTCTGACGTAAAGAACTCACAGCGAGTGACCCCCGTGGCAAACCTGTAAAACATTATACAACATGAATAAGAACTTTCTTATTAGATCTGCAGCTGGCTGGGTGCAGACATATGGCAGCGAGGATGTTTTGGAAGAAAGGCATTGCTTGACAAAGAAGCCAGTCTTTTGAATAAAGGTTTACACTGGCACTCCTTGATGTTTATAATACCTGATGCCAGGGGCAAGACTGCCCCCCTTTATTACATTGTTATTTTACTGTTTCAACTCCATCGTTTCATATGTTGAGGTGGCTAAAATGTCAAAGCAGATATTTTATGTGTGTCTAACTTTAAAAGCAAAAAAAAAAAAAAAAAAAAAAGAAAAAAAGAAAAAGAACCAACCTTGGAAAACTTTCTCAGGCTCTGTCTGCGCAGCTGGAAGCACTCTATTCTCCAAGGCCCAGGCTGTGATGGAAAGTAGGGGAATTTGTGAGAAAGGACCAACAAGTCCTTCTGAGCAGGGTGAAACCCAGCCATCAAAGGGTCTGTAGGCTTTGGAATGCCCTGACAACTGCAGTAGTTGCCTTTGGTTACTGTTGTTATTCTTTTCATTGGGAGTAGTAGCTCTCAGTTACTGAAAATTGAGGTTGGGAATGGTTGGCAACCCAGGAGGTTGTCACACTGATTTTCACTGAATTTGCTCTGTCTCTGTCTTTTCATTAGCTGTCCTGCTTTCATTGCGTTCACTCTCTCAACCACCAGCTACTAGCAGGAAGAACATGCTCATGTTTTGTGATCTGTGCATGCACACACACACACACACACACACACACACACTGGTGTTGAATAATATATTGTGAGATTTTCTCATAGTGGCAGTTGTACAGTTCCCCAGAAGGCATGATGACAGTTTGAATTACATGCACTGGAAGAGATAAGTTCTAGCTCGTGGCTTACCAAGGTAAATGAATGAAGCTGCTGCTTCTTCCAGGGTGGACTATCTCCTTTGCAACCTTGATGCTATTGGTCATGTTCAAAATCTTTGCTGGGGTTATTATCTTCCTAGTCCTTATTGTACCTGTAATAACTTAGTAATAAATTATTGCTATGTAAGGTATGCTCACTATACATGCAAGCCCAGTTGCTTTAGTCCTGTCTGATTTTTTGCAACCCTATGGACTGTAGCCTGCTGGGCTCTTCTGTGCATGGGATTCTCTAGGCAAGAATACTGAAGTTGTTGCCATGCCCTCCTCCACGGGGTCTTCCCCACCCAGGGATGGAACCTGAGTCTCCTCCATTGCAGGTGGATTCTTTACTGCTAAGCCACTGGGGAAGCCCATGCTCACTTTACATACCTGATAGTATTTGTGTTAACATCCCCATTTAGCACCCAGGAAAACTGAGGCAGGCAGAGGCCCATGATCTTTCTAGAACACACATCATAGCAGAGGTAGGCTGAGCTGGGATATAACATCTGGTGAACAGGTATTGCTGATGCTTCTGACTTACCAAATTATGTATATTCTGAGAAGGGTATATTAATAGAACCATAGTATATGCAGAGAATGAACTCAACTTTTGAAAAGATGAAGAACATTAGGAAAGATGTTCGTAATAGTAATATGAAAAGTGTTCTGAATTATGAGAATGATTTTTTCCTGACTTTCCTGTTTTCATTTTAAAATTTCTTGGGCAAGACAGAGACGCTTATCTTGTTTTGATCATTTCATCTGTGTTATAAAAATGCAAGTCTAAAAACCGTTGTAGAATTGTAAAAGTCAGTTAAATGGAGATCATCTAATTCAGCCATCCTCAATCTCTAAATTAAGTCTATGGGGGAATTATATGTTCAACCAGTGAACATAACTGATTCCTCTCAGGTTTTTCTAGAAGCTGCAGAAGGAAGCACAGCTCTTATCAGGATGTTTCGGTCAACACATGTTGTCAATACCACTCATAAAGTATCTCTTTTATTTTGAAGAAATAAAACAATTGCTTCATCCATAAATGGTTGAGAACTCCATTAGTAATCTATCCTTCCCACACCTTATATTTGAGAAAACTAAGGTTCCTATATTATGAGTTGAATTGTGTCTCCCACCAGAGTATGGTGACATCCCAACCCCCAGCACCTCTGAATGTGGCCTCATTTGGAAATTGGGTCTTTACAGGAGTCATCATCATCAAATTAGCATGAGATCATTAGGGGAGACCTAAACCAATATGGAGAAGGGAATGGCTACCCACTCCAGTATTTTTGCCTGGAGAATCCAATGGACAGAGAAGCCTAGTGGCTACAGTTCATGGGGTCACAAAGAGTCAGACATGGCTGAGCGACTCACACTTTCACTTCAAACCAATATGAAGGCTTCCTTGGTAGCTCAGTGGTAAATAAACCGCCTGCCAAGAAGGTGACATGGGTTTGATCCTTGGGTTGGGAAGATCGCCTGGAGAAGGAAATGGCAACCCACTCCAGTATTCTTGCCTGGAGCCTGGCGAGCTACACTCTGGGGGTCACAAAAGATTTGGACACACTTAGAGACTAAGCTACAACAAAGAATCCAGGATGACAGGTGTCCTTATAAAAAATAGGAATTTGGACACAGAGACAGACACGCAAAGAGGGAAGACAGCCATGTGAAAACAGAGGGCTGAAATGATGCACCTACAAGCCAAGGAATGTAAGAGATTGCTAGTAAACTGCCAGAACTAGGAAGAGGCGAGGAAGGATTCTTTCAATATAGATTTCAGAGAGTGTTGCCCCTCTGACACCTTGACTTCACACTTCCAGCCTTCAGAACTCTGAGATAACACGTTTCTGTTATCCTAAGCCGCTCAAGTTGCGACACCTTGTTTACAGTGAACCTAGAAAGCAATGCATCCCATGTATTACTGGGTATGGTCTTAGAGGATATCAGTTAGGTAGTCCAGTCAGGAACCCACTCTCTCTGTATCCCAGGTTGACTGTCTAGTGCCTGCCTTTAGAAATAATCCATTTCATTTATTTTCCTGTAAAATTAAATGCAGCATATTTAACAAATTGTTGCGAGGGACCATCATTTTATTATTGCCCACTTTTAGTTACTTTTGTGCATAAATGATTTTATTTATAACAGCTTCCTGAAATCTAACAATTTCAGTCTCAGCCTACATCTATGAAAACTGAAAAATTAAACTTGAGGTACAAGGTTTTCAGCCATTCCTTTCACTTCTCACAATGATCAGTGAAATCTAGAGAATGCTCTTATTATCACATCTTTTCCTTTGGGTGAACACTGAAGCCATAGTTTCTAAAATATATCAAAGTCCATAGTAGTTAAGAAATTAGAGAGTCAGCGAAACTTGACTTACTGTATCTCATGGGCATACCCTTCTCCAGAAAGTGCATGTAAGACTCGGAGTATACATTTTGTGAGATTATGAATCTAATGTGAGTGCCAAGTAGTAGATTCAAATATAATTTTTCAGAGATTGAATGAGTCTACCAATCAATATGAATGACTAAAAATACATTCTATTAATAATCAGTATTATGGAAAAATCCCATTTAACACCCCCCCCTTCTTTTCAACTTAAAATTAATTAGTAAATTAAAAAGAGAAATGTCCATGCCTCACTGAGTTTAACAAATTAAAAAACAGAACGTGAATCAATCAAGTTCTCCCCCAGGCCTTTTCATCTTGTGTATATTAATTAAAATAGGGCTGTGTCCATTTTGTAGAAAGTGACCATGTTTTTAAATACCTCCATTCTGTCTAGGTTCTTATTGGGTTTAATTAAAAGCTTATAGTATCAGAATGGAGATCTGGAGAAAGAAGAGATTTATTGTTGTCTCATTCAGATTTCAGCCAAGAAAAGCACTCTCCCTTGTGATAATCCAGAGGTCTGATCCTTGGAAATGTCACTCATACTAGGCCACTTGAAGTCCCCAAAGGCTAGCAGAGTTTTTTTCTTTATCAGGATATATTTCTGGCACCCATACACAATTCTCCTCTTAGCTTCATCCTATTAGACCTATTTCTGTTTATTCTAACATTCCAAAACAGAAGTCCTCCGATATTTGTTCTACTAATCTCAGCAAAAGGGCTTCCCTGATGGCTCAGTGGTAAAGATTCTGCCTGCAATGCAGGAGATGTATGTTCAATCCCTGGATCAGGAAGATACACTGGAGGAGGAAATGGCAACCCACTCCAGTATTCTTGCATGAGAAATTCCATAGACAGAGGAGCCTGCAGGCTACAGTCCATGGGGTCGCAGAGAGTCAGACACCACTGAGCGACTAAACAACAACAAAGAAAACAATTTCAGCAAAATCACTATCCCTCTTGTTCAAAAACATCATCTATGTGAACATATTTCTCATTTATTTGTTCCTTCAGGATGATTAAACATGTTATAAATAATTATCTCTGTATTCCATTAATATAGGGCAAAATAATGTTTATTTGATGTGAAGAGGAGTAATCTTAAAGATCACCTTATATTTCTGATGCTTGACCACGTATCAAATTTACAAAACATGTAATCAATTGTTTTAGGAATTGCTTCACAATTTTAAGTAGATTTTTTTTGTTTGACTCACAGTCATTACATTGGATAAGAAAGCACTTTTGTGTTTATTCTCTCCTTTGCTCTGTCATAGAATCCCTTTGAGGTGATGAAGTAGTGCCCCCCATTTACTTCGGAATTGAAGCTAAGGGAAATTGAATGGATTTCTGAAAGTCACTCATATCGTAAAGCTTAATTGTTGTTTAGTCAGTCAGTCACATCAAACTCTTTGAAACCCCATGAACTGTAGCCCACCAGGCTCCCCTATCCATGGACTTTTTCAGGTAAGAATACTGGAGTGGGTTGCTATTTCCTCTTCCACAGGATTGTCCCGACCCAGGTACCAAACCCATCTCCCTCAAGTCTCCTGCATTGTATTCAGATTCTTTACCTCTAAGCCACCAGGGAAGCCCTATGGTAAATCTTTAAGGATAATGTGAAGTTAGTCCTGTTGGAAAAAATCCACTGTGACAATTTATTTGAACCTTAAATTGTATAGCTTTATTAGGGAATTATTGACAGTTATGATTATAGGCCATTATTAAATAAAAATGCCACAATTTTGACAGGAATAGGAATTTCTAAAACACCTGAGAAGTTAATTGAATACTCAGAGAGACTATTATTAGAGGATTTCTTTTATATCAAAAATTTTGAATAATCATTAAATTGTTTATTCTCTGTCTTAGACTTCTAATTTTTTAGTTTTTTTTGAAACTATGGAATAAGAGCTTGTTTAAAAATTTTCTTATGTCCCATGCCTGATAGATTTGTATTCTGTGATTGCTAAATGGATAAATTTATACCTTAAAGTTCTAGGCTCTGCTCTCAGAGATACAAGTAGCAAACAACAAAATATGAAGCAAATCCACTGAATACCTTAACTAGCTTTGTTTTTGACTAGTTTTTGTTTATTTGCTAATATACTCTCTGAATAACAACATAGTTATATATCTAGAGTCAGCCAAAGGTTTATGAAGTACTATAAATGAAAGTAATAATAGATGCTTTGGACAAGAAGGCAAATTGTGGCAAAATCTGTGATAAGGACTATGCAGATAAGGATGCCAGGCCTTAGTCACGTTCTCACTTAACACTGAGTAGTTAGTTGGTGTGCTGTATAGATATTTGAAATTTTTTTACTTTTATTTTGGTAAGTAGCAATAATGACCAACTTTCAATAAGAGCTAACTGTGCTGTTTTGTGTATAAAATGAGTTAGACAAAGTCTCTGATCTCTTGAGTTTACAAATTTAAATTGACAGCACTGATGTGGTTAGAAATGACAGGCAAATAACTAATGTTCCATGTGAATATGAGCAGTACTGACATGTGAGACAAACAGTTGGGTTGAACAGGCACATTGAGGTCAGATATCTGTGTGTTAGTTTCTTCTTCATAGAAACTTCCTGAAATCAACCTGTAAAACTGAATTAAGTGTCCCATGCTGTTTTGAGGAAATTAGGGTATTCACTTGAGAGTAGAACTCAGACTATACCACTGTATTATTATTACCCTTTTGTCTATGTTGTATAATTAATTGATACTTCAGCATTTAAGTAATGATATAATTTATTAGTTCTGGAACACATCCTAGGTGCCAAGCACAGTGTTAGGCTCAGTGGATAGCATACAGACTTGCCATCAAAGAGTTTGCATTTTTTAAGATAGATGTTTTAGACACGATATAGAAAGTACATAGAATGCTAGTAATATATTCCCTTTTCTATCGCTGTCTTTATTTGCATTTTTTAAAATTAGAGTATAGTTGCTTTACAATGTTGTGTGGTTTCTGTTGCACAACAAAGTGAATCCACTATATGTTTACATATATCACCTCTTGAACCCTCCATTCTACCCATCAAGGTTGCCACAGAGCACCAAGGTGAGCTAGCTCTCTATGCTATTTTACACGTGGTAGTGTATATGAAAAAAAAAAGTGTGTTAGTTGTGCAGTTCTGTTTAACTCTTAGTGATCTCATGGACTGTAGCCCACCAGGCTCCTCCACCCATGGAATTCTCCAGGCAAGAATACTGGATTGGGTAGTCATTCCCTTCTCCAGGGGATCTTCCTAACCCAGGAATTGAGCCCATGTCTCCTGCATTGCAGACTGATTATTCCCCATCTGAGCCACCAGGGAAGTGTATAAATGTTAACCAAATTCCACTTCAGAAATCTCTATCCCTCTACCCCATCTCCTCCATTTCTGTGGCTCAGTTCCTCCTTATCTCTTGCCTAGATTATAGACTTATTTCTTAACTGGTCTTCATGTAGGTTCCCGCCTTCACCTGACCCCAAATCTGTATACACTTTCTTAGATGAGCTCTGTCTCAAGAAGAAATCTGAGCAAAGCAGTGACAGTCTTAAACCCATGGTATAAATATTCCAAGTTCTTAGCCTGCCATATTCTGCCCTTCAAAATTTGCTGCCCACCCGACTACATGCACCTCGTTTTTGTGTGTACTTAGTCACTTCAGTTGTCATTGCCACCCCATGGACTATATATAGCCTGCCAGGTTACTCTGTCCATGGGATTCTCCACGCAAGAATGCTGGAGTGGGTGGCCATGCCCTCCTCCAGGGCATCTTCCGAACCCAAGGATTGAACCCAGGCCTCCCGCACTGTAGGCGGATTCTGTACCACCAGGGAAGCCCCAGATCTTTTGTGGTGCATCCTACATTCAGGCCATCAGTGGACTAGTCCCATTTTCCAGAACATGTAATCCATGCACTTTCACATTCTGTTCACTTGGGATGATCCTTCAAACACCTTGATCGCCCACCATTTCTTTCTTTTTGTCAAAATCCTTTGAAACCTTCAAATCACATATGAAATGGTTTAATACAGTATTTCTTTGAGGAACAGATAGTTTAAGGGTTATAATATTACATTTAATTATTTATTTACATGTTTCTTTCCCTCCAGTGAATGACAGTTCCTTTGAAGTAGACAATCATCTAGTTTTTTGTTTCTCTTATATAACCCAGCATCTGATAGTAAGTACTTAATAATTGTGGAATTAGTAAACAGTACATTGGTAATATATTTATAGCTCTCTTCATTGAAGCATGTGTATCCTTGACTTCAAAAAGTCTTGATCCCTTGTTTGAGCCACTCAATTGATAAGGAGAGAATGATCTACCTCTAATGGGTAATGCATATCATGAGATTAACTTTTTTATTGTCTCATCCATATTCACATTCATAATTAAAGTGCAGTGTTCTCAGTGGAAAGAGCCCTTACACTAATTGTGTAAACAAAGATGTGTAATTCTGAGTGCTTGTCAACCATGCTAGATCTTGGATATAATTTATGGCTCAAGGATCCTTTAAAAGTGTTCAAGTTGCAGTTGAGATTTAAATTAACTTTAAAGGGAGAAAATAGCAAGACTGTCCTTTCTCTCTTTGTTCTCTATTTCCTTTCTTTGGGTTTCTAATTTATTAGGCTTTGATTTTCTTTGGTTAATTGAAGCTGTTGAAACAGATGCAGCCTCAGGTGAAAATAGATGATGTGACATTTTATGGTCATCTTCATTGAATGTGAAAGAGTCAGATGCTTGTACCCTATTTCAAATGCATGTTGAATTGAGTAGAGTTCCTGTGGGGGATAAGGCTGAAATGGGAATGGGCTTTAAGTTGAAAATATTATTTTAATTCTTTGTTTAGTAGGGGTCTTCTAAGTCAGGAGTCCCCAACCCCCAGGCCATGGATTGGTACTGCTCTGTGGCCATTAGGAACCAGGCCACACAGCAGGGGGTGAGCAGCAGGTGAGCGAGCAAAGCTTCATCTGTGTTTATAGCCACTCCCCATTGCTCACATTACTGCCCAAGCTCCTCCTCCTATAAGGTCAGCGGAGCATTAGAGTCTCATAAGAACACAAACCCTACTGTGAACTGAGGTGTGAGGGATCTACTTCGAGGGCTCCTCATGAGAATCATCCTAAAACCACTCCCCTACCCTGGTCCATGGAAAACTTATCTTCATGAAACCAATACGTGGTGCCAAAATAATTGTGGACCCCTCTCCTAAGTGATCTTGCCATTTATCTCCTTCCCACAAATTACTCCATCATACAAATAATTTGCAACTATGTTTATAGACTTGTCTTTTCCTAAAGCACAGGAATGACCATAAAATTGCTACTTTAAATGTGTTCGATGCCTTCTTTTGCCTTTAAAATGTACTCTGAACCCTTTAACTTCATGTACAAACATCTGTATGTCTTGACTGTAACCTGTCTAGAAGCCTTGGTAATTTCCTGTTTGTATCAAAAACCCATCACAGGCATTGCATCCTGTCTTTAGCTCTCATCTTAGCATCTTAGCTCAGCTCTCACTATTGCATTTGCCTCTCAAGGAAGAATTTATTGCTTCCATATTTGTGATTCCATTAGCAACTTATTCCTTTGTGATATGTGGGGAGTATAACATAGAGGGTTAGAGCTAGGGCTTGACTGGTAGACCTTGCTTTACGCATTCTTCCTGTGGGACCGTTGGCAGATTCCACATAGTAAGGCACTCTCTCTGTATGTCACAGTTCCATCATTTAAACAAGATGGGAAATTATATGACTTCAAGGACTTCACAAAATAATGCATCGGTTCAGTTCAGTCGCACAGTCATGTCTGACTCTTTGCGACCCATGGACTACAGCACTCCAGGCTTCCCTGTCCATCACCAACTCCTGGAGCCTACTCAAACTCATGTCCATCGAGCTGGTGATGCCATCCAACAAACTCATCCTCTGTAAGCCCCTTCTCCTCCTGCCTTCAATCTTTCCCACCATCAAGGACTTTTACAACGAGTCAGTTCTTCATATCAGGTAGCCAAAGTATTGGAGTTTCAGCTTCAGCATCCGTCCCTCCAATGAATATTCAGGACTGATTTCCCATAGATTGAACTGGTTGGATCTCCTTGTGGTCCAAGGGACTCTCAAGAGTCTTCTCCAACACCACAGTTCAAAAGCACCAAATCTTTGGCACTCAGCTTTCTTTATAGTCCAACTCTCACATCCATACATAATTACTGGAAAAACCATAGCTTTGACTAGATGGACCTTTGTTGGTAAAGTAAAGCCTCTACTTTTTAATATGCTGTCTAGTCTGTTCATAGCTTTTCTTTCAAGGAGCAAATGTCTTTTAATTTCATGACTGCAGTCACCATCTGCAGTAATTTTGGTGCCCCCAAAATAAAGTCTGTCACTGTTTCTAGATCTATTTGCCATGAAGTGTTGGGACCAGATGCCATGATTTTAGTTTTTTGAATGTTGAGTTTTAAGCCAACTTTTCCACTCTCCTCTTTCATGTTCATCAAGAGGCTCTTTAGTTCTTCACTTTCTGCCATAAAGGTGGTGTCATCTGCATATTTCTTTCTGCAATCTTGACTCCATCTGTGCTTCCTCCAGCCCAGCGTTTCCTATGATGTACTCTGCATACATATTAAATAAGCAGGGTGACAATATACAGCCTTGACGTGCTCCTTCCCCGATTTGGAATTAGTCTGTTCCATGTTAAGTTCTAACTGTTGCTTCCTGACCTGCATACAGATTTCTCAAGAGGTAGGTCAGATGGTCTGATATTCCCATCTCTTGAAGAATTTTCCACAGTGTTGTTATCTACACAGTCAAAGTCTTTGGGGTAGTCAAAAAAACAGAATTAGATGCTTTTCTGGAACTCTCTAACTTTTTTGATGATCCAACAGATGCTGGCAATTTGATCTCTGGTTCCTCTGCCTTTTCTAAATCCAGCTTGGACATCTGGAAGTTCATGCTTCATGTACTGTTGAAACCTGGCTTGGGGAATTTTGAGCATTACTTTACTAGCATGTGAGAAGAGTGCTATTGTGTGGTAGATTGAGCATTTTTTGGCATTGCCTTTCTTTGGGACTGGAATGAAAACTGACCTTTTCCAGTCCTGTGGCCACTGCTGAGTTTTCCAGATTTGCTGCCATATTGAGTGCATCACTTTAAGAGCATCATCTTTTAGGATCTGTAATAGCTCAACTGGAATTCCATCACCTCCACTAGCTTTGTTCATAGTGATGCTTCCTAAGGCCCACTTGACTTCACATTCCAAGATGTCTGGCTCTAGGTGAGTGATCACACCATTGTGATTATCTGGATCATGAAGATCTTTTTTGTATAGTTCTGTGTACTCTTGCCACCTCTTCTTCTGCTTCTGTTAGGTTCGAACCATTCCTGTCCTTTATTGAGCCCATCTTTGCATGAAATGTTCCCTTGGTATGTCTAATTTTCTTGAAGAGATCTCCAGTCTTTCCCATTCTATTGTTTTCCTCTATTTCTTTGCATTTATTGCTGAGGAAGGCTTTCTTATCTCTCCTTGCTATCCTTTGGAACTCTGCATTCACATGGGTATATCTTTCCTTTTCTCCTTTTCCTTTAGCGTTTCTTCTTTTCTCAGCTATTTTTAAGGCCTTCTCAGACAACCATTTTTCCTCTTTGCACTTCTTTTTCTTGGGATGGTCTTGATCACTGCCTCCTGTACAATGTCATGAACCTCTGTCCATAGTTCTTCAGGCACTCTGTCTATCAGATCTCATCCCTTGAATCTATTTCTCACTTCCACTCTGTAATCGTAAGGGATTTGACTTAGGTCATACCTGAATGGTGTAGTGGTGTTCCCTACTTTATTCTATTTAAGTCTGAGTTTGGTGATAAGGAGTTCATGAGCTGAGTCACTGTCAGCTCCCAGTCTTCTTTTTGCTGACTGTATAGAGCTTCTCCATCTTTGATTGCAAAGAATATAATCAGTCTGATTTTGGTATTGACCGTCTGGTGATGTCCATGTGTAGAGTCTTCTCTTGTGTTGCTGGAAGAGGGTGTTTGCTATGACCAGTGCATTCTCTTGGCAAAACTCTGTTAGCCTTTGACCTGCTTAAAAATTACTTATTGCGTGCCTGGCAACACAGTAAAGAGTCAGCCAGTAGTAGGAAAAACAAATATGTGCTTATATTTTATCTTGCTTTGCTTATGTATCTTTCTCCTCTGCTAAAATGAGATGATCAGAATTCCATCTGTCTTCATTGTACACAAAACATCTAACAGCTCTTGACATGTAATGTTGGCTTATATGTTTATTGACATTAATATGTATAGAATATCACATGTTGGGCCAAGTATTAAATATCTGAAGAATTATTATTACAAGAAGATTATTAAAATAAGTTTCAAATACCCTTGCTAATGGTGTCATGCATGCGAATTGGCTTCAGTTGTGTCCTACTCCTTTCAACCTCATGGGTTGTAGTCCACCAGGCTCCTCTGTCCATGGGATGCTCCACACTAGAATACTGGTGTGGGGTGCCATGCCCCACTCCAGGGGATCTTCCCAATCCAGGGATTGAGCCAGTGTCTTTCATGCCTCCTGCATTGGTAGGTGGGTTCTTTATCACTAGCACCAGCTGGGAAGCTCCATTAAGGCTGTCACTGATACTCAAATATTTTGACAGGCATTTTGCTCACAGAAAAAACGAAAATAACTGCATAAATCACAGTTTAAAAAAGCAAATCCCCAAATGTAAGGTATTGTATCCCTTTAGTGGAGAATTACCCCTGGAATCAATTTAGAAACAAAAACAATGTTGGTACCTATAAAACCTCCCCTTGGTTCAGATTCTGTAGGTAGAACCAGTCTAAGTGGAAAGTTTCCTAAGTAATTCCAGAGTGGCTAGTAGTAGGAACAGCAATCACCAGGCATATGCTTATCACTTGCTGTTAGAAACGAGTCATGCTTGAACTTATTGTTTAATACAGTTAAAATAACTTACACATAAAGAAGTAACTTTAATTTTCTGTTTTGCAGTATTTTCAATAATACACCTCAAATTTAAATAGAGATGAATCCAATACATATAATTTTTCCTTAAGTAGTTCCTTAATGTGGAATGTGTGTGTACATAGAGGTGTGTTTGCTTATTTTTTAAAAAGAAAGAAACAGTTTTATAGAGATATCATTCAGATGCCATAAAGTTATCCAGTTGAAGTATAAAACTCATTGGTTTTTCATAGTTCACAGAGTTGTGCAATCCTTACCACCATCAAACTCCAGAACATTTTGAGCATCTCCAAAAGAAACACTTTCTACCTTCACAATCACCTCCCTCTCCTGTCTGCTTCCCTACCACATCCAACCTAAGTCAACCACTAGTCTATTTTGTCTATCAGTTTTCCTATCCTGGACTTTTCTTACGGGACTATTTGTGGCCCTTTGTGATTAATCTCTTAGAGTTAGAATAATGCTGTGAAGATTCTTCCATGTTGCAGCTTATATCAACACTTTATTCCTTTTTATTGCCAAATTGAATTGCATGGGATGAGTAGATCACATTTTGGTTCTCCATTTATTAATGAATGGGCATTTGAGTTTGCATTTTTGAGCTATTATGAATAATGTTTGTATGGACACTCATGTTCAAATTTTTGTGTTGACCTAGGTGTTCATTTTCTCAGATATATACCTTGGAGTGAAAAGACGAGATGGGCTGCACCACTTTACCATGAGGGCTCCCTTATTTCTCCACATCCTCACAAGTAGTGGTTTTCTGTGTGTATGTGTGTTTTACATACCATTATAGCCATCCTAGGAGGTGTAAAGTGGTATTTCATTGTGGTTTTGATTTGCTTTTCCCTAATAGCTCACATTGTTGACTAACTTTTCATGTATACCTGTTGGGTATTCATTTATCTTCTTTAAAGAAATGTTTGTTCAGACTTTTGCCCACTTTTTTAGTGGGTTAAATTCTTTTTGTTATATCAGGATTCTGTATCCTTTGCACAATTATTCTACATACAAGCCCTCTATCAGATTTGTGATTTGTAAATATTTTCTGCCACCCTCTGGATTGTCTTTTTACTTTCTTGATGTGATTGTTGTGTGTGTTTATTTTAAAAACAAAAATCAGACAGATTACTCTAGATGCTAGATTTTGTGGTTAATCTTCATTGTCATGACTTATCTACAAGTATATATATATTCATATTTTTATTGTTCTTCTCTGAAATTCTAAGTTTTTGAATTGAAGCATTTTGAAAAAAAAAATATTCTTCATTTCATTATTTCCCAAACTCTGCTCTGTGGTACATAGGTGCTCCATGAGAAATGCGTTCAGTTTCTGAGATAAAGTATATTTGAGAAATTGAGACTATTGAGAAATTCATCTGCTTTATTGCTGACACTGAGGTCATATTATTAAAGACATGAAATTATATCTTAAAAATAGCAATATTTCTAAAGTCCCTTAAGGTGATTTTTCCCCAAGCAGCTATTAACAACTAATGATTGTTTTCCATGAACAACTCAACTAGGTTCAGAAACATTGGTGTTGGTGTTTTTCTGTTTTTGTTTTTCAGAATCACTGTTTTAATCTGTCTTCCAGACTGGTTGTACTTGATTCTTATCATTCCGGGTATTTGGCCTTAAAGAAAAAATAGTGATTGTCATTTTTTATTCAAGAACTAGATATATGGCAGCAAAGGGAACTGATATATCAATAAATTATGTCTGCCATCTTTGTTGAATTCAAATTCACAAGGTTGAATTTTCATATAAGTATCAAATACATAATGAGAATCAAACTAATGATTCCTCTGTATACCAATCATATAGTTAGAATGTTATAATTTTGCTTTGGAATGAATCCAGATTCATTTAATGTGTAGATCTTTCAAGGCCTTTCCTATTCTTTGTCTGGCATTATTGCTCCTATCCCATAAGTGTATGTGCACGTGTGTCTGTGTGTGTGTGTGTGTGCATTTGTATATGTCTCCTCAAATTGATTTCAGTGATGACATTTTCATGGCTTCAAGATGTTGGGTCAGAAGCAATTATATTTTCTTCCTGGTCATTTTGGGTCAGATGATTATTGCTTCATCTCCAGAATCCTAAAATGCTTCCAGGCAGAAAGAGTAGAAAGGGAGAAGGCAAAAGAGATACACTAGCCAAACCTTTCCCCTTTTAAAGTATTTTCTTGGACATTTCTCATGATGACTTCTGTTTATATCTGATTGGCCAACACTGTGTCCCAAGGCTTCCTGATCTTGGGGAGGGGAGGTCGGGGAATGTTTTTAAGCAAGGCACATTGTCATCTCTGCAGAAATTGTGCAGAGAAAAATAGTTTCCCATACATACACATCATTCTTTTCTGTGAAGAAGAAAAATTTATATGTATGGGAAACTAGCAGTCTTTGGCCACATGAGGCAAGGGATGAAAGAAAAATCTTAAGTTAAAAAGGAAAGGGACAAATCGTCTTCACTACTTGTGTTCTCTTGTTTGCATCCAGGGTACATGGCAACTCAGAATGTCTCCATTTACATCAAGAGGTACCCCAGAATCTTAAAACTAAAACAGAGGGCATTTTATTCACTATAATTTAACAAACATATTTCACAAGATTTTTTTTTATAGTGAGAAGACTCTAGAGAGAATGCAATTGAAGACAGAGATATTTTCCCAGCTATAGAATTTTTTAATCAACTCATCATTTAAATCCCTAGCTAGTTAACTTCCCTTATACATTTACTTCTGGGTAAACTAATCAGTCATTTTTTAAACAAATATTTATTCAGTCCCTTAACTGAAGCCAGGCACAGTGCATTTAGCAAATAAGACCAAAAGATTTTTGCTGTCCTCAAACTCACTTTCTAGAAATGGAGACAGACAGTAAGCAAACAGTGAAATAAAGACAAGATAATTTCAGACTGCCATAAGTATAGGAATCAGAGGGTCATGCTGAAGAGTAATGGGGTGAGATGAAGGTAAGGCTGGCTTCTTATTTATTCCCTAACTCCAGTGAGTGAGTGAGTGAAGTCGCTCAGTCGTGTCCGATTCTTTGCAACTCCGTGGACTGTAGCCTAGCAGGCTCCTCCATCCATGGGACCTAGTATCAAACCTGGCTGAGAGTAGCTGCTCAGTATATACTTGTTGATATTGGATGGATGGAGGCATGGATGGAAAGATGGCTTATTGGTTAGTCTTGGAAAATATCTCTGAAGCAGTGCTGTTTGAAATTATACCTGAAGGATGAGAATGAGCTAACAGTGCTAAGAAATGAAAAAATTCATTTCAGGAACAATAAACAGCATTCAAGCCTTGTAGATTATAGCAGTGAGTTCAAATTTAGTTCTAAGCAAAATGAGAAGCCATTGAATTGTTTTACATTGATGATCTCATCTTCATAAAATTATGAGTTGGTAATTTATTATTGTCTCCATTTTACTGTGTGAGAACTGGACCTAGAAATGATAAAATAACTTACCCAGATTCATGGAGCTAGTAAGAGTGAAATTGGGGTTTGATTTCAAGAAATTTGACTCCAGAGTCTACCCTTAACCACAATGTACTATTATAAAGACTCAATAAATACACTGTAATATGTACAGTAACTTGAATAACAGGACATGTATTGTTAAATCAGCAAAAAGGAGAGAGACTGAAAATAAAATCTCTGCCAACTTAATGGATTCCATTTTTAAGTGTTTTAAAAACTTTTCTTTGACTGACTGACGAATTGAAGACATAGCCTAATCTCTCACAGTCTCCTCTGATTGACTTTGCTTTTCAGTCAGAATTGTGTTCTTGTAATATTTTAGAAATTATATTATTCTAAGGGGTCTAGTTTGTAGTTCTAATGAGCTCTTTGAGTATATAGAACTTGCAAAAATAAATTTTTCTCGAAGTTTAGAATAACAGCGTGAAAGAGGAAAAACATTACAAGTTCAGGTTAGAAGGTTCACTTTGGCTACACATCTAAAGCTGTGACTGTACCTTGTGTAATTTGTCGATTCTGAAAAATTGAATTTGCCATCTTCTAAGAATACTATCTTGGGCATTTTGTACATATCCTGGAGCCAGAAACCATATTGCAGTAGTCATTCCTTCATGACCATTTCCAAAAAAGAAGACATGTAACCTAACAGGAAAATCGCCAAGTTACTTCCATCAGTGACAATGTCTTCAATTTTCACATGTATTTCCTCATCATTTTTAAATCCCATAATTCTAAGTTTTAAACTCCTCAACAGAAGATGAGAAATTAAAGTGTTTTACTGTGGTGATTTCATTAAAAATTTTGGCTATGACCCAGCAATAATGTACAAATATTTTATTTGTCAAAATTCATCCCTTTCCCTATTTCCAGCTCATAGTTTATATTGAAACAAACCTTGGTGAAATATTTAATAGTTCTGATCATGGCTGGAAGCAAATGAAATGTTTACTAGAAAATATTTTAAACTTCCTTTAAGATGCCTCTTTCCCACAAAAGGAAAAATAAAATAAAACACAGGGGAGTTTTCAATTTAGATTAAAAAAAAATACAAGAATCCCATGCACTGTATGTTATTCATTCAAATGGACAAAGTCAATGGTAAATTGATACATTAATCAAGTTTCCTCTTCTGCAGCCCAGAATATTGTTGTTTTTGTTTCCTAGATTTTTTTTTTTTTTTTTGGCCATATGCATGGCTCACAGGATCTGAGTTCCCCAACCAGATTTTAAACCCAGGCTCCTGGCAATGAGAGCCCTGAGTCCTAACCACTAGACTGCCATGGAATTCCCCAGAATTGTGTTTTTCAAAAATAGTCATTTTTAGGTAGCTGTTTATCTATTTCCTCATGTTTTGTTTGTTTGTTTTTATTTTTCTCTCCAGATTCACTTTTAAGTTCTTATTTTCCGTGTTTTGCCTTTAATACAGGCTCTAGTACATAGTAGTTACTTTAAAAAAGAAAACAGTAGGAACAAAGAATGAATGAGTCCATTCTAGTACTTGAGGTGAGAATAAAGTAGAGACGAAAATAGTAATCCCTTTTGATCTTGTAATTCTACCCACATTGGTTCATAAAGTAAGATTTTATATCATATTCTGATCTTTTTCCTCGCCGTTCCCTTTTTCTTGCCACGCAATCTTATATTCCAGTTTCCTTCCCTTCATCCCTAGGGACACATGTTATGTGTCCTAAAAGAGAATATATTTCCAAGGAAACCTCTGTCTGCAAAAGAACATTGATTGTGTTATAAACAAACCTATGTAATTAATTTCAACATACCTGATGAGTCTTGGAGTCATGAAGAATTGAGAGGCTTTATCACATTCAGGGATGTGGATATACTCTTCCTTAAAACTGAGTCGAGAGACTATCTTCAGCCTTTATTGTAAATTATTTCCAGCAGCATTTAAAGAACTAAGGACAACATGCACATGTTTTATTAAAACTTACATATTACAGATGTGGAACTAAAGTCATTTTGGCAATATCAAGTTAAGAGGAAAAGGAAGAAACCCAAGGGACGTATAATGGGGTTCGCATATATTGCCCACATAATCTCTCCTTTTTGCCACAATCCCTCTAAGTGAGGCTGTTTGAGAAAGACTAGTAGCATGGAAAATGTTTGGAATTTCATCATTTTGCTGAAGTTTTCTTGGCACTGATGAAAAACATAGGTAAAGCATTGAATAAAATAAGACTTAAAGTTTTTAACAACAACAAAAAAAACACTTTTGGAAAAAGTAATCTTCACATTGAGGAAATTGTATGAAAATGAAGTCAGTACTTTATGTCATTTATCAGACTTAAAATGAGCTTAATTTTTTAAGTCATGAATTATTGAGATTTTTTTAAAGTCAGACTATTGGTTTTTAAGACCATTTCTAAGGAAGACGGTTAAGTGGAAATTTTGCCCTAATTTAATTAGTTTTGATGCTTTATGTAACACCTTAAAAACTAAGTAGTGACCTATCTATATTATTATACGTCCACAAAAGTATGTGATTTGGCGATCAAAGTAATTTTCCCATTTTTCAGCACATGTTATTAATTTTAATGCTACAATTTAAGAAGTTACATGTTGTTTACACCACAAACAATATGAGAATGCTTGATTAAGAAAAAAAAACCTTAAAGCCATCCAAGTGTGAGACCTTTTGAGTTAATGTTTTTGCCACAACTAAGGTATATTATCTAGGTTTCATTATTTTCCCTAGGATTTCCATTTTTTCTTCTAAGGAAAGATCAAGTTTTTATTGATAGATTAATCTCATTAAGTTGCCCTCATGTCATGAGGTTTGACTGAGTTTTAATAACTTTCTGGGGAAGATAGCCTTGAATGAGGCGTTATAGAAATGGAATCTGAATATATAGGGTAACAGAAATATTAGAAAGATCCATTCTAAAGACCACAGGTGAAGAGCTAGAAATAATGAGTGAAATTGCTTTTGGAATGATTTCTGATCAATTACCCAAATTGGCAGAGGTAGTACCAGTTGGTAGTTGAACAAGCTCTAAAATGCAGATTTATGGTTACATTCAATGCTACTCAGCGATCTGGGTTTCATCTGAAGTTGATAGAGTTAGTAAATTAAAGCCTTAATGCCTTGTTTAATATTTCATAAGAAAACTACATTTTGTTTTGCTGCTCAGTACTTAAAAGCACTTTATTGTGGTTATTTTAGAACTTTTTACATGAATTTTATGTGTTTGTTTAATTTTATTTGCTTATTGTTTTTAGGCCTATCACTTGCATCGGAAATTTGTTTTCCAATTAATAAATGACCCATTTGAAAGTACTGTGCTGTGTTTAGTCGCTCAGTTGTGTCCGACTCTTCTGACTCCATGGACTGTAGCCCATCAGGCTCTTCTGTCCATGGGATTCTCAAAGTGACCATATGTATGGCTTCCAAGGGGGCTCAGTGGTAAAGAATCCGCTTGCCAAACAGGATATGAGATTTAGATCTCTAAATCAGGAGGAAGATCCCCTGGAGAAATAAATGGCAACCCACTCCAGTATTCTTGCTTGGGAAATCCCATGGAGAGAGGAGCCTAGTAGGCTATATTCCATGGGGTTGCAAAAGAGTGGGACATGACTTAGCGACTAAACAATCACCAGCACCACATGTATATCCTTTGAACTATACTTTTCTTAAAGAATTAGAATGTAATAACATCTCAATAAAATTATGTAATTACTAAAAATAAATTAATATGTAACATTAAACATTATGTACTTACTACATACTAGATACTATACTAAGCCTTTTTTTGGCAGTCATTTTTTCAAGCTTTCTTTAAATTTTTAACTAGAGAATAATTGCTTCATGATGTTATGTTGGTTTCTGCTGTACAACAATGCAAATCAGCTATAAGTATGCAGACATCTCCTCTCTCCTGAGCCTCCCTCCAACTCCCCCATCTCACCCCTCTATGTCATCACGGAGCACCAATCTGAGCTCCCTGTGCTATAGAGCTATTTCCCACTGGCTGTCTGTTTTACACATAGCAGTGTATATATGGCAATTTCCATCATAACAGAGCCAGATGCCATAGGTCGCACTAGTGGTAAAGAACCTGCCTGCCAATGCAGAAGACGTAAGAGACTCAGGTTCGATTCCTGGGCTGGGAAGATCCCTTGGAGAAGGGCGTGTCAACCCACTCCAGTTGGCTGAAGAATTTCTTGCCTGAAGAATCCCATGCACAGAGGAGCCTAGCAGGCTACAGTCCATAGGGTCACACAGAGTCAGATATGACTGAAGCGACTTTGCATGCACACACTGCATATCTAAATAGTAGAGATACGGAAACTGAGGGATAGTAACATTAAGTAAACTAAGATCATGTATCCAGTAAAATTGACTGTAGCATCAGATACGGAATTTGAACCAGTAAATCAAGTCTCTAGAACCCACATGCCTGACCACTGTACTAGAGTTTATCAATGATTCTAAGGGTACTTCAAAATCCTGTGGTGCCATGCGGTGTGCAGTAGGCCACATTTATTATGTGGACATAGAACACAGGGCTAGATATTGTGGGTACCCAATAAATACTTGTTGAAAGGGTGTATGAATGAAAGAGTGAATAGGTGAATTCAGGAATGAATAATATGTACTAATAAAGAATTTGGCATAACAAACTCTGGCATATAATTTAGTATACATTTTAAGATAATTCCGTAGCCAATATTGAAATATATGATTGATTTTTAACATTTACATAGACTTTTCCAAGAAATTAAATTTTTCTTTTATTCCACAGTTTTCAAAGATGTTAAAACTCAGTTCAGTCTCTCAGTCATGTCCAACTCTTTGCAACCTCATGAACTGCAACATGCCAGGCTTCCCTATCCATCACCAACTCCCGGAGCTTGTTCAAACTCATGTCCATCGCATTGGTGATGCCATTCAACCATCACATCCTCTGACTTCCCCTTCTCCTCCTTCAATCTTTCCCAGCATCAAAGTCTTTTCCAGTGAGTCAGTTATTTGCATCATGTGGCCAAAGTATTGGAGTTTCAGCTTGAGCGTCAGTCCTTCCAGTGAATATATATTCAGAACTGATTTCCTTTAGGATTGACTGGTTTGATCTCCTTGCAGTCCAAAGGACTCTCAAGAGTCTTATCCAACACCACAATTCAAAAGCATCAATTCTTCAGCACTCAGCTTTCTTTATAGTCCAACTCTCACATCCATACATGACTACTGGAAAAACCATAGCCTTGACTTGATGGACCCTTGTTGGCAAAGTAATGTCTCTGCTTTTTAATATGCAGTCTAGGTTGGTCATAATTTTCCTTCCAAGGAGTAAGCATCTTTTAATTTCATGGCTGCAATCACCATCTGCAGTGATTTTGGAAACCCCACCAAATAAAGTCTGTCACTGTTTCCATGGTTTCCCCATCTATTTGCCATGAAGTGATGAGACACGATGTCATGATCTTAGTTTTTTGAATGTTGATCTTTTTTTCTTCATTTATTTTTATTAGCTGGAGGCTAATTACTTTACAATATTGTAGTGGTTTTTGTCATACATTGACATGAATCAGCCATGGTTTTACAAGTATTCCCCATCCCGATCCTCCCTCCCACCTCCCTCTATCCTCTGGGTCCTCCCAGTGCACCAGGCCCGAGCACTTGTCTCATGCATCCAACCTGGGCTGGTGATCTGTTTCACCCTAGATAATATACATGCTTCAAGGGTGAGATGTTTTGAATGTTGACCTTTAACCCAACTTTTTCACTCTACTCTTTCACTTTCATCAACAGGCTCTTTAATTCTTCTTCGCTTTCTGCCATAAGGGTGGTGTCAACTGCGTACCTGAGGTTATTGATCTGTCTCCCAGCAATCTTGAAAAATGGATTGTGGAGAATTAAATCTACTGCGTTAACTACCACCATGAGTCCCATGAAGACAAATCAAATCCTATGAGATTTTTTTTTTCTTTACCAGTGTACTAGTGTGACTCCCCGGTGTCTCAGTGGTGAAGAATCTTCCTTCAATGCAGGAGACACAGGTTTGATCCCTGAATTGGGAAGATCTCCTGGAATAGGAAATGGCAACCCATTCCAGTATTCTTGCCTGGAAAATTCTATGGACAGAGGATCCTGGTGAGCTGCAGTCCATGGGTCACAAAGAATCAGTCAGGACTGAGCATGCACAAAGATACACATACACATACTTAATTATATACACATACTTAGATACATACTTAGTTACATACACACACTTAGATACACATACTTAGTTGACCAAGTTGACTGAGACCTGACACTTGATTTGAACGCAATAATTATTCATTGTTAAACATTTTACAGAAAAATAGTGTATGATTCATAGTCAGCAGACCTAAATTTTGATCCATATTTAGCCACTAGCCTAGTGGTTGTATTTTAATTTTACCTCTGTTGACTCATAGCTATAAAGGAGGAGTCATACACATCCATTTTTTCATAATGAAATAAAATAATGTATTGGAAAAGCATTTAGAAAACTTTAAGCAATATTTATAAGTTTCTCAGAATGTGTTCCATGGAAAGCTGTTAATTTGTTTTGAAAAAAGTGTTCTGTGGTCAAGTATGTTTAAAACATTAGTTGAATTGAGTTCCTTTTTTTTAATACTTCACCAAACTTTAATACTGTTAATATGTATTTGGATTATCCAAGTACTTATTATATTATGCAAAATTTCACAAGTTTATTTTACAGTGTTTCCATTTCTTTCTAAAATATCTCATAAGGAAACACTGTGTGTGTGTTAGTCACTCAGTCATGTCCAACTCTTTGCTACACCATGGACTGTAGCTCGCCAGGCTCCTCTGTCCATGGGGATTCTACAGAGAAGAATGGTTGCCATGCCCTCTTCCAGAGTATCTTTTCCAACCCAGGTCTCCCACATTGCATGCAGATTCTTTACCATCTGAGCCACCAGAGAAGCCCATGAATACTGAGAGGGTAGCCTATCCCTTCTCCAGGGGATCTTCCTGACTCAGAATGGAACCAGGGTCTCCTGCATTGCAGGTGGGTTTTTTACCAGCTGAGCTACCAGAGAAGCCCTACTGGTTAAGCCCAAAACTGATGAGACTGCATTATTAGTAGTTTAGTACCCCAAATGCAAATTAGCAAAAAATTCCATGTAATCAAGATAGTCAGGATATATTAAGTAAAAATAAAGGAAGCTTTGCAGCATCAATAGCTACATATAGGTTTAGAGTAGTGATTGTAATTTTGATAAGAGGGACAGAAATAGAATTAAGGAAATATTCCCAAAGTGTGGGAACATCATCATCATCCTTATCAGAAAGAGATACAGGACTTACAGTCAGTAGAGAGGCTGAGATTTCAAACTCTAGAATATGTCTTTCTATTTGAAGTTTTCTCATTCCCCTATGTTTATGAAATTTATACTGGCTGCTGAGTTGGAAAGCTGAGTTAGGTTCAGGGATTTATTCTCTGCCAAGTGAATGGAATTTAGGTAGTTATCACCAACTGGGAAAGGAAAACATATCCCCTGATTTCAGTCACATGTAATGCTTTACTGTTTTCAGCCTCTCAGTTCTTTCTAAGGAGGGTAAAGGCTAAAGAATCCTGTTTTTCTGCTAAATTGTCTGAAGAGTCAAGATGGAGAGAATAGGAGAAAGCTAAATTAATTGGGGAATAATGAAAAAGGAAATTTAGATCTTGGGAAAGATCCCTGAAGAATGAAGGTTAAGACCTTAAGCCTGAAAAAAGTTTCATTTCTGCTCCACACCCCCAACCCAATGAGTAAAAGGCAAGGCATAGTAACAGCCACCAAAAAATAAGTAAATTAAAAGCTCTGTGACACCCGCTGAGATACCTGATGGATACTTTAGTGATGTAACCATGTCCTGTCCCCACTTTAGACCTTCAGCAGTGTCCCCATCACTTGATGATTCCTTGTAGAGTGGACTGGATTGGCTGTGGATGGATGTGATAAAGTGGTAGTGGGTGAAGCTGGCCTGTGGTTGAGAACAGAATTTGCTGATGGTATCTTGTTTACCCAATGGAGGCTGGTGGAGTCTCCCAGGAGGCCCATGGAAGTCTGGATTTGACTTGGGCCTTAGGCCAAAGCTGTTAAGAAAGTCCCTGAGGCTCCCACACATTGTCACCAAACCCTCCAGGGCCCTTTGCTGGGGTTTAGGGTCTCAAAAAACCTCATGCAAATGATATTGAGAAAGATTTACCCTCCTTTATGATTAAATTTACAGATTTCCAGTTCCCTTACAATAGAGCACAGCGTAGCCTTGACCTTCTTACTCCACTGGTAATAAGTGGCCAAGTAAAGAAACATTGAGGACTGGATAGGAATTGCGCTGCTCCAAGAATCTATCCATCACCAACCCTCCCATGCCTGGGGATTCCCCAGTGGGCCCTGCACTCAGGGGAATGAGTAGTCCAGGCCCATTCTCCCACATGGAATCCTAGAGAGTAAAAACATAGCAACTAAGGAGATTATAAAACAAGTATGTCTAGGGAAGAATTCAAAGGGGACATGCCAAGGGTAAAGAAGAGCTTTAATTTGCTTATGAAATTGAAAGTCCTGGGCTTCTCGTAGTAATTGCAGTTAAAAAGCAACTCCTGCTCTTATGCATTTTATGACTCTTGAAAAACAAAACCCATGTGTAAAGGGACAACACAATTATACTATGTACTACATTGACTAATACACGGGTGCCTTTGTGGCCCATGGTATATGCTTCATAAATCCTGTTGTAATGAATAAAATTGAATTAGAGATGGGGGAAGGGAGAATCTTTGGTCCTTGAGTATTTGTCTAGACAGTGTACTTTGTTATTTTTAATTAGTGGAGCTAATGATGAACATTTTTGGACAATTTCATACCAGAGGAAGGCAGTAAGTTCCAAATAGAGACCTATGATTTCGAAGATGCTCTGTGGTGAGCTCCATGGGAAGGAAATCCAAGAAGAGGCGATAGATATGTGGATACATAGGGCTGATTCACTTTGCTGAACAGTAGAAAGTAACACAGCATGGGAAAGCAACTAGACTTCTAGACAATGTTTAAAAAAAATCCAATGAAATTTGAGCTGCAGATGCTCTGCTGCTCCTCAGCTCTACCACTTCCGCTCCCATCTCACAGTCTTGCACCTTCTGTGTCTTCTCTCTTGCTTGCCCTGCCCCCAGATACCTGTCTGTCAACTCTCCCACTTTATACAGATCTCTGATAAATGTCACTTTTTCAGATAGGACTTCCCTGATCTTTGTTGTTGTGGTTGAGTTGCTCAGTCATGTCTGACTCTTTGCGAACCCATGGACTGCAGCACACCAGGCTTCCCCCGTCCTTCACCATCTCCTGGAGCTTGTTCAAACTCATGTCCATTGAGTCAGTGATGCCATCCAACCGTCTCATCCTCTGTCGTCCCCTTCTCCTCCTGCCTTCAATCTTTCCCAGCATCAGGGTTTCTTCTCTTTTTTTGCAGGGATTGTGGGGGGCGGGGTGGGGGGTGGTTAGCGGGTTTCTTCTAATGAGTCAGCTCTTCACATCAAGTAGCCAAAATATTGGCACTTCAGCTTCAGCATCAGTCCTTCTGATGAATATTCAGGACTGATTTTCTTTAGGATTGACTGATTTGATCTCCTTGCAGTCCAAGGGACTCGCAAGAGTCATCTTCAGCACCACAGTTCAAAAGCATCAATTCTTCAGTGCTCAGCCTTCTTTAGGAGAAGGCAATGACACCCCACTCCAGTACTCTTGTCTGGAAAATCCCATGGATGCCTCAAGGAACCTATTAGGCTGCAATCCATGGGGTCTCTAGGAGTTGGACACGACTAAGCGACTTCACTTTCACTTTTCATTTTCATGCATTGGAGAAGGAAATGGCAACCCACTCCAGTGTTCTTGCCTGGAGAATCCCAGGGACGGGGGAGCCTGGTGGGCTGCCGTCTATGGGGTCGCACAGAGTCGGACACGACTGAAGCGACTTAGCAGCAGCAGCAGCAGCCTTCTTTATGGTCCAACTCTCACATTCCTACCACCAGAAAAACCATAGCTTTGACTGTATGGACCTTTGTTGGCAAAGTAATGTCTCTGCTTTTTAATATGCCATCCAGGTTTGTCACAGCTTTTCTTCCAAGGAGCAAGCGTCTTTTAATTTCATGGCAAGCATCTTAAATGTCACTTTTTCAGAAAGGACTTCCCTGGTCTACTTACATAAAATTTAGCTCTGTTGTCAGCCCCGACCCGCAGTTTCCCACCCGTTCTCTATCCATTATGTTACTGTAGGCATCTTTATAGCTTTATCATCTCCTGGTTTATGTTTATTTATGTTCTATCTCTTTTCATTAAAACTGTAAGAGCCAAGAGAATACAGATGCATATTGGTCTGTTCACTGATAATAGATTATGCCTAGAATAATTTCTTGTGTATAATAGGCATGCAAGAAATATTTGTTTAGTGAATAGTGTTAAATAAAAAGAGAGTTTTATGTTATACTTCCCTGTATGTGCTATAGACTATGAATAAATATATAATAATAAATATATGTTATACTATATACATAATCTTATATAAATCAATGTGTATATATTATTTTTATGTTTTCAAAAATAGTAATTTTCTTTTTTTAAATTCATTTATTTTTTATTGACATATAGTTGATTTAAAATGTATTAGTTTCAGGTGTACAACAAAGTGATTCTGATATATATATATGTATAAACAGTGCTGCAGTGAACATTGGGATGCATGTATCTTTTTGAATTATGGTTTTCTCTGGATATATGCCCAGGAGTGGGGTTATTGGATTATACGGTGTGTGCTCAGTCACGTTCGACTCTTTGCGACCCCATGAACTGCAGCCCACCAGGGTCCCCTGCCCATAGGCTTTTACAAGCAGGAACACTGGAGCAGGGGATGTGGTAGCTCTATTTTAGTTTTTTAAGGACCCTCCATACTGTTCTCCATTGTGGCTGTACCAATTTACATTCCCACCCACAGTGAAGAGAAAGATTCCATTTTCTCCACACCCTCTTTGGCATTTGTTATTTGTAGACTTTTTGATGAGGGCCATTCTGACCTGTGTAACGTGATACCTCATTTTCATTTTAATTTGCATTTTGCTAATACTTACTGATGTTGAGCATCTCTTTTTGTGCCTTTTGTCCATTTGTATGTCTTCTTTGCAGAAATGTATGTTTAGGTCTTCTGCCCATTTTTTGAGTTGTAGGAGTTCTTTGTATATTTTAGATATTAATCCCTTGTTGGGTGCATCATTTGCAAATATTTTCTCCCATTCTGTGGGTTTTCAACAAACGAAGTAGAAGAATGGTTTACTTGAGAGTAATGTGAGGATAACAGTGTGACTGTTACCCTCTATCATTATATTTTTTCATATTTGAAACCTCTTGCCTCTTTAAGATATGCAAAATATACATATATATGTATATATGTATATATAATTTTGCATTCAGTTGTGGTTTCCTACAGCTTTCATCCCTTTAGTAATAGCTCTGGTGATGATTTTTCATCCAAGAAGTCCTTAAAAGGACATTCATGATTATAGTAACACACACAAAACAATAGGAGAACATAGCACAGGGAAAAATATAAATGAGAAAGGAAAATATTTTGCCTACAGAAACACACATTCAGCTATCTGCCTTTCTCATGATATTATTAAAAATATCTTTGCTTGGTTGAAACCATTTTGTTTCCATGCTAACTTCTCATTTGCTTCCCCTGTGAACTTTTTAAATTCCATGTTTGGCAGCAGTTTTGTTTTCCTTGGAACTAAGTACTGTGTAACATTCTGTTAGCTAAAGGCAGTGATGTAGAAATTGATTATTAAAAATAAAAGAGGAATTTATTCCATAAGGATGAAAATTACTTAGTGTCAAGGAAGTTAGGATTTTCAAAATGCTTTTTGTAACAAATTATGTTTCTTTGCTAGGAAGTATATTTTGTTTCCTGTGAATAAATATAAGCATCTTCTTTTACCCATCCTGATTAGTGGGAACTGAGAATGAAGGAAAGGTATACAGTTTTAAAGAGAATTCCTTCTGTTTGCCATGTGGAGTCATAAACTTGGTGACCTGTATGTCCTCAAATTTCCTGGTAAGATGTTTATTAAAATATTATTACCCAGAGGAGTAATCACAGTTAAATAGCCAAGGGGGTATTAATAGAAGGTGATTAATTAATATTAATAGAAGGTGAGAGATAGACATTTTTTTCTTCCTGAATTAAGAAGCCCTGTACTCTTTATCAAACAGAATATATTTGAATTTCCTATTTATTATTCACGTTTTAGTCTTACTTTCTCTCTCTCTCTCTCTCCTATATTTCTAGAACCTTTGTATAACAGATTATAAAATCAGAAGAATTCCTCCTCCAAAAAGAGTATCATACCGTATTAATAAACTTTCTCTTTTCCCAGAGTAGCCTAGGGGGCCACTGCTGTTCACTTACCTTGAACATTTAGTGCATACGAATTCAATTGCAAAAAGAAAAAAAATGATTCCACAAAGTCTACTTCTGTCCATATCCCGTTTCTGTTTTTCATCTAATCCCGTGATAATATCAAATGACTACAGTGGACATCTGCAACTTAACACTGATTCTACCCATTGATTCAAAGGATGTTTTGACTTTCTCCCTGGTGTGACATCAACATCAATTTGCACAGAATTCTGCAATTCATTGACTTAGGATGCAAGTTCTCTTCTTCAGTATTTATTATAACTGACTAATTTTTTTTTCATTTGTCCTGATCATTAGTAAAGAGAGTGGGGCTAGGGAGGTATCACTGTACTTTCAAAACTTTTAGTCTATGGTTCTGCTTTAATGGAAATACTGATGAGCAGTCAAATGCTTCATTTTAATTTAAATAATCTGTAGTATTAAAAAAGTCAGGCAGTTTATCATACTATGAATAGCTTTTTAAAAAATGATGCTGAAAGAATGGTGTACATTTTAGTCTTGGATCCATGATCTGAGGACAATACTGTAAAATAAGTAATGTAAATAGTGTAAACATTTCAGAGGCTATCATCTACTACTATGAAGCTGATCCTCACTCACCCCTCACCTGTGCTGGGTATGCAATGATCTTGGGCAGGAATAGGGTCCTGACACCCTAACCAGTACCCTTCCACCCCGCCAACCTCTTTCTCAGCATTTAATAAACAAATGCGAGAAAATACTAGAGTAAACCTCATGCACTCAACACTGAGATAATGTTAAATTTTGGCTCAAATTACTTTAATGAAAAATAGGTTTTTAGTGATAAAGCCCTTGTATGATTTCCTCAAGTCCAAAGGGGCAAAACTCTTTTGTTACTCTCCTTTCCCTCTCATATTGAATAGAGGACATTCCAGCATCTCATTCACTGTTTCAAAGTTTATTATTTTTTAAATATTTTGCATAGCATGTAGATTACTGTAACTTTTAACTACCTTTAAAAAAGTAGTAGCAGTATCGTTTTGAAATACTACCACATGCTTGGTCAACTCAGATTTTTAAAAATATTATAATAATTATATTGATTGGAATTCCCTGACGGCTCAGATGGTAAAGAATCTGCCTGCTATGCCGGAGACCCAGGTTTAATCCCTGGGTTGGAAAGGTCTCTGGAGAAGGGAATGACAACCCACTCCAATATTCTTGCCTGGAGAATTTAATGGACAAAGGAGCCTGGTGGGCTACAGTCCATGGGGTCACAAAAAGTCTGACACGACTGAGCAACTAACACAAACACACACACACACACAATGATATTAATACATAATATAAGTATATAATGATACAATGAAATAGAATTCCTTTGGCCTAAATCTTTCTCATTAGTCTTATTCTGTACTGCAAGGAAATAACTCTGTCTGATACATAACACATTTAGTATATTTACTATTTTATATTTTATTTAAAGAAGAGAGTGAAACTATTGAAAGTTTATAAGTTTTAGTTTATAAATTATCAAATTCTCTTGTGTAGTAAGTGAAGACCCAACTGAGTCACATTTGGAATGTTTTTATTGTTTGACAAAAAGTCATCCTTAAGAGAGTTATTGGCAGAGGGCAGTGAATTCTAAGTTTTCTTATTTTAGTTCTGATCTTGGAGAAATGTTATGTTCTTGACTTAGCACTTGTCATCATTAAATATTCTCCCTTAAATTAGTATAAGTGGATTACAAAGTATGTTTGTTATTTATTTACCTCTTTTTATTTTTATACTCATGCATAGTAGAATTTACCAAATTATGCTGCTAGTTTAAATTCACTAGCGAGAAGATAATGGTCATAACAACATTTTATAAACTATTTTCTTGAGACGAACTAGACAAAATAGTAAGAGAGGAGAAAGTAAGCCTTCTGCTTAGAAATCATTTTTCTTTTATCATTCTAGTACCCAGGTTTACCATCTCTTTATAATTGCCAAAGAAAGCATCCCATCTCCCTATTATGAATCAAAGATACTCCCAGAATTTCAGTAAGATGACTAAAATGTGTCAATGGTTTTGATAGTTCTAGTGAATAATTAATTAAATATTCTTACTTTATATGTTTCTGAATCAGACTTTTTCATTGGTTGATTAATATTTAATCTTATAATTAACTTTAAATTACCATTAATGAATATTTACTGGCAGATGTATGCTAATAAATCTACAAATTGAAAATTTAAAGCATTAAGGACAGATCACCTATGCAAGCATTCAATTTTACATGATGACTGTCTTTGGCTAATTCACCCAGGATCGTGTGCTAGCCAAACTATACTTAAATCATTACAGTAATTCCAAGGCTTATAATAATTGACTTTCTTATTAAAAATGAGTAATTTAAAATTACTTAACTGTATTTTTCACTTATTATACCATGAGCATTTCTCATGTAATTTTTAAAGCTTCTAAAAGTCAAATTTTAATTGCTATGTTCTTTTGTTTTATATACTATAATTTTTTGAATAGTTCCCCTTATGTTGGACAGCAGTGATTAGCACAGTATAACTACTGGATTTTGAAAATTTTATCTACTGATCAAAGGTATGGATATTTAATAGTATATCAGGTCAGTTCAGTTCAGGCACTCAGTCATGTCCAACACTTTGCGTCCCCATGAATCACAGCATGCCAGGCCTCCAATTGTCCATCACCAATTCCCGGAGATTACTCAAACTCATGTTCATTGAGTCGGTGATGCCATCAAGCCATCTCATCCTCTGTCGTCCCCTTCTCCTCATGCCCCCAATCCCTCCCAGCATCAGGGTCTTTTCCAATGAGTCGACTCTTCGCATGAGGTAGCCAAAGTATTGGAGTTTCAGCTTCAGCATCAGTCCTTCCAGTGAACACACAGGACTGATCACCTTTAGGGTGGACTGGTGGGATCTCCTTGCAGTCCAAGGGACTCTCAAGAGTCTCCTCCAACACCACAGATCAAAATCATCAATTTTTGAGCACTCAGCTTTCTTCACAGTTCAACTCTCACATCCATACATGACCACTGATAAAACCATAGCCTTGACTAGACCGACCTTTGTTGGCAAAGTAATGTCTCTGCGTTTTAATATGCTGTCTAGGTTGGTCATAACTTTCCTTCCAAGGAGTAAGCGTCTTTAAGTTTCATGGCTGCAATCACCATCTACAGTGGTTTTGGAGCCCAAAAAAATAAAGTCTGACACTGTTTCCACTGTTTCCCCACCTATTTCCCATGAAGTGATAGGACCGGATGCCATGATCTTAGTTTTCCGAATGTTGAGCTTGAAGCCAACTTTTTCAGTCTCTTCTTTCACTTTCATCAAGAGGCTTTTTAGTTCCTCTTCACTTTCTGCCATAAGGGTGGTGTCATCTGCATATCTGAGGTTATTGATATTTCTCCCGGCAATCTTGATTCCAGCTTGTGCTTCTTCCAGTCGAGCGTTTCTCATGATGTACTCTCCATTAAGTTAAATAAGCAGGGTGACAATATACAGCCTTGATGTACTCCTTTTCCTATTTGGAACCAGTCTGCTCCATGTTCAGTTCTAACTGGTGCTTCCTGACCTGCATACAGGTTTCTCAAGAGGCAAGTCAGGTGGTGATATTCCCATCTCTTTCAGAATTTTCCACAGTTTATTGTGATCCACACAGTCAAAGGCTTTGGCATAATCAATAAAGCAGAAATAGATGTTTTTCTGGAACTCTTTTGCTTTTTCAATGATCCAACGGATGTTGGCAATTTGATGTCTGGTTCCTCTGCCTTTTTTAAAACCAGCTTGAACATATGGAAGTTCACGGTTCACATATTGCTGAAGCCTGGCTTGGAGAATTTTGAGCATTACTTTGCTAGCATGTGAGATGAGTGCAATTGTGTGGTAGTTTGAGCATTCTTTGGGATTGCCTTTCTTTGAGATTGGAATGAAAACTGACCTTTTCCAGTCCTGTGGCCACTGCTGAGTTTTCCAAGTTTGCTGGCATATTGAGTGCAGCACTTTCAAAGCACCATCTTTCAGGATTTGAAATAGATCAACTGGAATTCCATCACCTCCACTAGCTTTGTTCATAGTGATGCTTCCTAAGGCCCGTTTGACTTCGCATTCCAGGATGTCTGGCTCTAAGTGAGTGATCACGCCTTCGTGATTATCTGGGTCGTGAAGATCTTTTCTGTACAGTTCTTCTGTGTATTCTTGCCACCTCTTCTGAATATCTTCTGTTTCTGTTAGGTCCATACCATTTCTGTCTTTTATCAAACCCATCTTTGCATGAAATGTTCCCTTGGTATCTCTAATTTTCTGGAAGAGATCTCCAGTCTTTCCCATTTTGTTGCTTTCCTCTATTTCTTTGCATTGATGGCTGAGAAAGGCTTTCTTATCTCTCCTTGCTATTCTTTGGAACTCTGCATTCAAATGGAAATACCTGTCCTTTTCTCCTTTGCTTTTCCCTTCTCTTCTTTTCACAGCTATTTGTAAGGCCTCCTCGGACAGCATTTTGCCTGTTTGCATTTCTTTTCCTTGGGGATGGTCTTGATTCCTGTCTCCTGTACAATATCACGAACCTCCATCCATAGTTCATCAGGCACTCTGTCTATCAGATCTAGTCCCTTAAATCTATTTCTCACTTCCACTGTATAGTCATAAGGGATTTGATTTAGGTCATACCTGAATGGTCTAGTGGTTTTCCCCACTTCAATTTAAGTCTGAATTTGGCATTAAGGAGTTCATGAGTATATAGTATGTATTAAAATTAACATATATGTTGTGCGTCTATATAAGTGTGTTGTATATATATGCATGTATATCTCAGTATATATGTTTTCTATATAATAACAATATATGTGTACACTTATCTCCCTAAATCCTCACCTAGTATTCAACATAAGCAATTTTCAAATAAAGTAGGCAACAGCAGTTTTTTGTTATTGTTTATATTGAGTTTCTTTCACTTCTAATAAAATTAGTTATTTCCCATAAACCTCTTGACTTGATATTTATTGTGTAAATTGTCCTTATCCTTTCTTCCAGTTATCTACTAGGGTTGTGTTTCTTTAAAATATGTAGAGTTCTTATTGGACTGAAGATGTTATTCTTTACCTACCATTTACTGCCGACATTTTACCAGTGTGACATTTGTGAAAGCACTTGAAGGTTTTAGGTATCTTGATCAGTTGATCTGACTTTTTTTAATTTGGAAAATCTTTTTTTTTATTACAAGATAGTTTAAGTATTTGTTTTCCTTTTGTTCTGTTACTTACAGTTTAATCTTTTTAAAATAACTTTTTATCTACCTAGAGTTTATGTATCTTATAAGGTTCAGCTCCATAATTTTTTCTTTTTTCCATTGGTTGAATAATTCATCAAAAACTCATTAATTTTTGTGTTTTCTTTTTCTCTTTTTGTTAAACATATACTTGAATTTATTTCAGAACTGTCCACAATCATTATCGTGTAATTTGAATTAAATTTTATTATTTAAATATACTTTAATAACCACTAGGGCATATTTGCCCCTTCTGATACTTTGATTCTTGGTTTATTCTCTAAGATAAAATTTAGGTTCTTTTTTTTTTCAATATCTTTAAAAAATGCAGACAACTTTTGATTGAAATTGAGTTAAACCTATAAATTTATTTGGGTAGAAATTAACACAATTTATTGAATTAACTTCTCAAACAGGAGCATTTTATGTTCATCAGTGAAGCTTTACTGTTTTCTGTGTATGATCATCAAACATTTCTTGATAATGTTCAAGAGCATATTACTTTTTGTTGCTATTATGAACAGTTTCTTTGTCTTCTGTTTATCTACTGAGGAGTCAGTGCTGTTGAAAAGAAAAGCTAATATATATAAACATGCTTTACAACATGTCTTGTTAGCATAACAGCTTCTTATTGGTAAGGAGTTTTTTCATTAGTACACATGACTAGTGAGTGACTAGACAGAGACATGGAATTTTATTCCTCTTGGTTGACATCTTGCATTTTCTTAATATTCTTCATGGTAAATGTTATTTTTGGCAAATAAATATCATGATCTGAAGCAAAGTAGCTCAGTGCTGTTACAACCCTGGAAATAACTCTATAATATCTTATAGTCTGTGTTTTTATAAAAATCTATATTTGTAACTTTGGGGACATATTTCAGATTAAATAATTTTTGCTCCTTAGAACTCTCATATTTTTGTGATTTATCAAAGCAATTTAAAATTATTGAAATATTTTGGCCTTCTGGTTCTTATCATTTTTGACAGTAGGCTAGGCTGCACTAGTAGATTTCTGCAGGATATTTTGTTAATAAACTAGAAGTTTATGCCTTGTAAATAAAGCTTAACATGGTATAACATCTCTCTAGAATGTTCCTGACAAAGATTAGGAAAGCTGTACATTAGCAGACTTGTTTAGTCACACAGTGGTATTAAAATATCTTCAAAACAGTGAGTAATTGAAATATTAGCTATCAAGCCAGAAGTTGATTTTATTTTTCAATCCATTTGCAGAACACAAGTTAACCTTAAAAATGCATTCTAATATACAGTAGGTACAGACAAATACTTTTTGATTCCACTATACAAGGTACTTAGAATTGTTAAATTCATACAAACAAAGTGCATTGTTAGATGCAAGGGATAGGGGCAAGGTTGGGGAGGACTTAGTGTTTAATGGGTACAGTGTCAGTTAAGGAAAGTGAAAGATTAGGGAGATGGCTGATGGTGAGAGTTGCACAACAATGTGAATGAACTTAGTGCCATAGAAATATATAGTTTAAAATATGGTTTAAAAAGCATGCTATGTGACTTTTACCACAATAAAAAAGAATTTTTAAAAAGAGCTGTATTACTTTAGATATGTTAATTTATATTAGTCAGGGCTATTTGATACCTTACTGTTAAAACATAGGTTTGAAAAAGCCTATTATTCCTTAAAAGAAAGAGTAGAAATTGTTGCCATATAAATAGGTATCATTTAATTTACTGTCAAGAATTTGCTGGCACGATTTTAATTTACTGGCAAAAATACACGGAAGAATTATACAAAAAAGATCTTCATGACCCAAATAATCACGATGGTGTGATCACTCACCTAGAGCCAGACATCCTGGAATACGAAGTCAACTGGGTCTTAGGAAGCGTCGCTACTAACAAAGCTAGGTGATAGAATTCCAGTTGATCTATTTCACATCCTGAAAGATGATGCTTTGAAAGTGCTGCACTCAATATGTCAGCAAATTTGGAAAACTCAGCAGTGGCCACAGGACTGGAAAAGGTCAGTTTTCATTCCAATCTCAAAGAAAGGCAATGCCAAAGAATGCTCAAACTACTATATAATTGCACTCATCTCACACTCTAGCAAAGTAATGGTCAAAATTCTCCAAGTCAGGGTTCAACTGTACATGAATCATGAATATCTAGATGTTCAAGCTGGATTTAGAAAAGGCAGAGGAACAGAGATCAAGTTGCCAACATCCGTTGGATCTTTGAAAAAGCAAAAGAGTTCCAGAAAAACATCTATTTCTGCTTTATTAACTATGCCAAAGTCTTTGACTGTGTGAATCACAACAAACTGTGGAAAATTGTCCAAGAGATGGGAATACCAGACCCCCTGACCTACCTCTTGAGAAATCTGTATGCAAGTCAGGAAGCAACAGTTAGAACTGGACATGTAACAACAGACTAGTACCAAATTAAGAAAGGAGTACGTCAATGCTGTATATTGTCATCTTTTTTATTTAGCATATATGAAGAGTACATCATGAGAAATGCTGGGCTGGATGAAGCACAAGCTGGAATCAAGATTGCTGGGAGAAATGGCTATAACCTCAGATATGCAAATGACACCACCCTTATGGCAGAAAGCAAAGAAGAACTAAAGAGTTTCTTGATGAAAGTGAAAGAGGAGAGTAAAAAAGTTGGCTTCAAGCTCAACATTCAGAAAACTAAGATCATGGCATCCGGTCCGATCACTTCATTTCAAATAGATAGGGAAACAGTGGAAACAGTGAGAGACTTTATTTTTGGGGGCCCCAAAATCACTGCAGATGGTGACTGCAGCCATGAAATTAAAAGACACTTGCTCTTGGAAGAAAAATTATAACCAACCTGGACAGCATATTAAAAAGCAGAGACATTATTTTGCCAACAAGCATCCATCTAGTGAAAGTTATGGTTTTTCCAGTAGTCATGTATGGATGTGAGGGTTGGACTGTAAAGAAAGCTGAGTGCCAAAGAATTGATGCCTTTGAACTGTTATGTTGGAGAAGACTCTTGAGAGTCCCTTGGAGCACAAAGAGATCAAGCCAGTCCATCTTAAAGGAAATCAATCTTGAATATTCATTGGAAGAACTGATGCTGAAGCTGAAACTCCAATACTTTGGCCACCTGATGTGAAGAACTGACTCATTTAAAAGACCCTAATGCTGGGAAAGATTAAAGGCAGAAGGAGAAGGGGATGACAGAGGATGAGATGGTTGAATGGCATCACCAACTCAATGGACGTGAGTTTGAGTAAGCTCTGGGAGTTGGTGATGAACAGGGAAACGTGTTGCAATCCATGGGGTCACAAAGAGTCAGACACGACTGTGTGACTGAACTGAACTGAATTGAATTTACTGTCATTACTATATTGTCTTGACCTCTGCGGCTTCCCAGCGGGCACTAGTGGTAAAGAACCCTCCTACCAGTAGGAGTCCTAAGAGATGCAGGTTTGATCCCTGGGTCGGGAAGATTCCCTGGAGGAGTGCATGGCAACCCACTCTAGTACTCTTGTCTGGAGAATCCCACGGACGGAGGAGTCTGGCAGGCTAAAGCTATTTAATACGTTACATTATAACATAGGTTTCAAAAGTCTATTATTCTATAAAAGAAAGACTATTATCTAGGGTGAAACAGATCACCAGCCCAGGTTGGATGCATGAGACAAGTGCTCGGACCTGGTGCACTGGGAAGACCCAGAGCGATCGGGTGGAGAGGGAGGTGGGAGCGGGGATCGGGATGGGGAACATATATAAATCCATGGCTGATTCATGTCAATGTATGACAAAAACCACTACAATATTGTAAAGTAATTAGCCTCCAACTAATAAAAATAAATGAAAAAAAAGAAAGACTATAAGTTGTTGACATATAAAATAGGTATCATTTAATTTACTGTCATTATTATTTTGTCTTGCAGCTCATGGGGCATTCAGAATGGGACCACAAACGAGGGCCACGAGGATCACAGGTAAGTTTCTTTTCCTTTTTTGCATTTTGTTGCTTAACACTTGGAGCCATGGCTTTTCTAAAACTCAAGAAATAAAGACAGAGAAGAAGAGGCACAGCAGTCATGCCATTTGTTTTTATTTAAGTTAGCTGTAATTAAAGTCTAGTTTCAGATCCCAAGGGCAGATACCAGTGTATTCCTCTGAAGAGCTTTTCAGTATCCCAGATTGGTTGTGTTCGTGTTCCTCTGAATAGAGATTTTCTATTCATCTCATCTCTGCAGAACTTATTTTGATCAGCAACCTACTCTCTTGATTTTATTCACTTCCTTTGATAATTTTTCTATGTATTTCTTCTTGTCTCTATCTTCCTGGTTTTGGTTAAATATTTTGAAATATAATCACAGTAAACCCTGAACTAATTAGAGATTTTGTCTCTAAATGAACTGTCTTCATCTTAGGGAAATAGAAAGATGAAAGGACCTATTATTTAGAAAAAGAAACAAATTATAAACCTTTCTATATTACCAGACTGTTCTCATTGTCTTACTTTATGTCTTAGGCAAGGAGAAATCTTCCATGACGCATTTATGCTTTTTAATGACCTAATTAGACAATGTGGGTTTGTTTTGCTTTCAAAATTACTTTGCCTGACAGAATAAAGGCTGAATTTTACACTGAGAAAATTATCTCTCCTCCTAGGGTACTTTGTGAAGAAATAGAAAAATCACTTTTCTCTTAGTTGCCTGCACTTACCTGACTATAAACATGCCAAATAAAAAATGACACTAAAAATATGGTTAAGAGAAAGAGAATTGGATGTGCATTACTGCATATGGAAAGTCATTTTGAAATATGAAATTCTCCCCAGGGTTTTACCAAGTTGACATGACCTGTGCTGTCATTAAGTTTTCATAGATAACAGATTAATTTAGGTCACTGAGAAAGTACAACCAAGTCAGTCATTTGTTTTTAGTGGCAAGTTTAATAGCTGTGTTTTCATTTCTGTCTGATATCAATTTGATGAGTAGATAATATAAATCAGTCCAACTAAATCAGCATTACCCAGAAGAATTTAGGTCTCACTTTCCCTTACTCTTACTTCTCCCTTTCTATTTTCTCCAACAACTCGCCCTCTGTACACATGTAATATTTTAAATCGGAATTTGCTGCCAGATTGGTAATGAATACATGGTAAATTATGTGTAATTCTAGACCTATCAAAGGTAAAGATGAGCAACAGCAAGAAACCCCAGGTTTCTGGGATAACGGGGCTTCCCATGTAGCATAGTGGTAGAGAATCCATCTGCCAATGCAAGAGACACGAGAGATGTGGGTTTGATCCCCTGGCTCAGGAAAATCCCCTGGAGGACAAAATGGCAACCCATTCCAGTGTTCTTGCCTGAAATAGTCCATGGACAGAGGAGCCTGGTGGGCTACAGTCCATGGGGTCACAAAGAGTTGGAAATGATTTAGCAACTAAACAACAATAGAGTATCCCTTTATCTCACCTTGACTCTCAACTCAGATAAAAATTGTCAATGTCAAAAGCAAAAACAGTATGTATACATATAACTGATTCAGATTGTCGCACAGAAAAACTTACACAGCATTGGAAAGCAATTATACTCCAATTAAAAAGCAAATAAGTGTTTTGAAAAGCAAGAACACGCACCCAAAAATTTAAAAGATACCAATTACAACAGAATAGTTTATTTGGAAATTCTAGGTAAATTAAGCACATGGTAAAACCTCTAATTCTAATTCCCCACCAAAGGGGGCAAAAAAGACACTGTATTTATGTTTTAGATCATTGATCTCTTCTTATCTTGCTATTACTTCCTTGAACAATACGTCTAAAGCCTTTCAGCCATTTGAAAGGAATTGCTGACTGCATTTGAATACAGACCTCTAAGTATTTTACTAATACCACAAGGCCTCACTCAAATACCATCTCTTTAAGAAAAGAAAAGATTTAGTTTAATTGAAGACAGGTTTTTGACCACTTACTATGTGGACGGCACTGTGGTAGGTCTCAGTCTGAGGGAAAACCCAGTGACAAGCTTATTGTGTTCTGAGAGCTTACAAGGTATAGTTTGAAATAGAGCAATACTTGAGTAGATAATCTGCCTATAAGGCAGAGTGGTAGATGTAAAATTAATTATATAAACAAAATATGATAAATGTTTAGGTGGGGCAGATTGTTGATTTATGCCTAGTAGAAATGGAAAAATTTGGTGGTGTCTGAGGTGAGCCTTCAAGGTTGTGTTATAAGATTTTAGAAGTGTACAGAGGGAAAGGAAAAAGCCTGAGGAAAGAGTCTGAACTGGCAAAGTGTGGGGTTGTTTGGATATGTGTGAATTTTCTTTATAACTGCTTTATAAAACCTGACTGGCTAGGGACCGTTGCAGGAACTCCTGTGAAGGAATGATCTGGAGAATGTCACTTTTTTTTATTAGGTGAGGAAGAAGTAAGGAGGGTCAGGAGTTTGAAATCCTGTACTTCACAGATGAGTGCCAGTAACCCAGACCTGTTCACAGGGAAAATAGTGAGATTAGTGTTCTCATTGTTGAGTGAGAAGTGAAGGTGGGAATCCCAAAAGGGAATTTCAGACGGATACTTGAGATACTGTTTTGGGCTCTGTATTCAGATGAAAGGGCTTCTCTGGTGGCTCAGCAGTAATACATCTGCCTGCAACGCAGAAGACCATCTACAAGGTAGGAGACACGGGTTCGATCCCCAGGTCAGGAAGATCCCTGGGAGAAGGAAATGGCAACCCACTCCAGTATTCTTGCCTGGGAAATTCCATGGACAGAGGAACTTGGAGAGCTCCAGTTCATGGGGTCACAAGAGTTGGATATGACTTAGTGACTGATCCACCACCACAGCCATATGAGAGCAGATGTCAACTAAAGAGTACCAGGCATACTTGTGATAATAGAGTTACATCAGGCAATAGATCCCAGAAGAAGAACATGAAAAGAGGAAAACAGAAGAAAGGCTGATTCTTGAGTGAGGCTCAGTGTACAGGCTGAAAGGAGCCTGGGGAGGGAGGTAAAACATACACACGGGCTCAGTGGAGACCAGACAAAGGAGAACTAATGCAGAATTGAAAGTAGTGAGCATGCTGACAAGTTACACTCCAAAAAGGGCTGAGACCACAAACACAGGTTCAAGAAAACAAAAAAAACCATGAGAAATGCTATTGAGTGTAGTGATGAGCAAGGCATTAGTGGGCTCTGAGAATGCACTTGCAGTCAAGCAGTGGTGGAAAGCAGAATACAGAAATTAAGAAGAGAATTAGTGTGAGGTGGGGCTTCCCTGGGGTTCAGTTGGTAAAGAATCTGTCTGCAATGCAAGAGATCTAGGTTGGATCCCTGGGTCAGGAAGATCCCCTGAAGAAGGGAATTGCTCACTCCAATATTCTTTCCAGGAGAATTCTATGGACAGAGGACCCTAGCAGACTACAGTCCATGGGGTCGCAGAGTCGCACACGACTAAATGACTAACACATTCACTTAACTTTCACTTTTTGGTGTGAGATAGTGGAAAGGTCTCTTGGAGGAGTTTTGTTTTAAAAGAAAAGTAGAATTAAGAAAGAGGTGAAAAATGACAAGGTCCCAGTGTATGGCAGTGAACTATATTCAGTATCCTTTGATTAACCATAATGGTAAAGAATATAAAAAGGAATGGTGATGGTTTAGTTGCTAAGTCATGTCAGACTCTTGAGACCCCACGGACCATTCAATATCCTGTGATTAACCATAATGGTAAAGAATATAAAAAAGAATACATGTGTGTATAACTGAATCACTTTGCTGTAGAGCAGAGATTAATACAACATTGTAAATCAGCTATACTTCAGTAAAAAAAATAAATAGCAATAGAAGTGAGGAAAAATTTTTTTATGCCAAGGTGAGATAAATGTCTTAATAACTGTTAATGGCAAAGAGAATCAGTGTAGAGGAGAAAACACTGGAAGTTCTCAATAGTGACCTATTTAAGGACTGAGAAAATAGTGTAGTTCAGGGCAGGGAATGCACTTTCTCTCAAAGTGGTCCTTTCACACCCATTTATATGTTTTTCTTACCCCCCACTAGTCCCTACCCTGAACTATACCATTTACTCTAATTCAGAAAAACTGACAATGTTCTTAAATGAGTTATTAGGTAGATCCAACAATAAGCACTAATAAAGAAGCTTTGGAAAGAAAGTAGAGAAATTTATACCAGAACAGGAGACAATAAATAGGGACAGGTAGTACAAAAATGGAATGTTGTTTAGTCACTAAGTCACGTCCAACTCTCACAACCTCATAGACTGTAGCCCACCCGGTTCCTCTGTGCATGGAGTTTCCCAGGTAAGAAGACTGGAGTGGGTTGCCAATTCCCGCTCTAAGGAACCTCCCGACCCAGAGATCAAACTCACATCTCCTGCACTGCAGGCAGATTCTTTTACCCCTGGGGCTTCCCTGGTGGCTAAGCTAATAAAGAAACTGCCTGCGATGTGGGAGACCTGGGTTCAATCCCTGGGTTGGGAAGATCCCCTGGAGAAGGGATTGGCTACCCACTCCAGTACTCTTGCCTGGAGAATTCCATGGACAGAGAGGCCTAGTAAGCTACAGTCCATGGAGTCACAAAGATTCAGATGTGACTGAGTGATTTTCACTTTCTTTTACCAATGAGCCACTGGGGAAACACTGTGAACCTGATGACTTCAGTTTTCTTGGTAGAGAAAGAGTATACAAACTTGGGGATATTACAGTGGAAAACCTTGAATGGCAGAAAATATACGGAGTACATTTGTTTCAGGTTTCCAAAAATGGAGACTGACTTGATGTGTGAGCATCAATAAATACCTGGTAGATACCAGCAGACTGTCACACGTGTGAGGGGCAGCCTGCAAGACATATATTGGTGTTTTTCATGTAAAAAACACCAATATATGTCTTGCACTGTTTGTAACCTTCAAGGAGTCAAAGACAAACTAAACAATTTTGTCCTTCAGGAAGGAAGTATGTCATTTTATCTAAAGTCAGTATTAGCTAGGAGGAAAAAAAAATGATCAGCTCGTATTGAGAACATTCATCATGACCAGGATAAAGGTAAACTTCTGACTTTCCTCCTATGTGCTTTCTAGACAGAAGTTTTTTCTCAAATTTGATGTCATCTTCCAAAATTGTATTATCACAAATAATAAAGTGTACCTTTCATATAAAATGCTTATAGAACAATGAATATCTTCAAGTTAAATTCAGCTCTTAATTATATATGACTCTTCAAACTCAGCAATAAGTTAATTAACATTTATTTATTTACTCTATTCTCAATAATTCTGTGACATAATTTGTCAGCTCACTCACACATTCAGGTTTCTTCTTCCTTTTTTTTTTTTCTTTTAGTATAAGGTCTCAAATACTAGATCATCCAAATTAGGGAAGATGCTAAATGATATATAAACTTCAGCAGCAGGCAGAACTCTTTTTCTGGCAGCATTCCCAGTAATACCAAATGAAGTCAGAGGACAAAATTCTCAGAAGGCAATTACGTGTTTTTCTTGTTTTGTTTTCTCTTTGCTATAAATTCTTGAAGAAAAGCTTTTCAGTGGAAAGTTAAGAGAGATAATAGAAAGTTCTTCTCCTTTGAAAAGCTTATAAGAGGTAAGAGGGCATTGAGGGAACCAATAGTTTCCTTGTTACTTAGCTAAGAATCTTTGTGGGAAAAGATCACTTTGATTTGTGAATTATACTGGGAATTTTAATGTACTGGGAATGTACTAGGTACATTTTAAGGTACTAGGAGCCAGTGGGCCTGTATTTATCAATAGTTAGAGACTAGCAGGTTCTTTCGTCATTTAGTGAATTTTTGATACCTTAAACTGTCAGCAGAGATGAACAGATTCTGTAGTCAGTGTGTGAGTGTGTGTCTGTGTGTAGTATATATACACTAATAATATATATACTGGCAACCAAGCTTTATCAATTACACTTAAGACCACTCTTTGAAGACACAACTTATACATTTAGTCTTCAAATAATTTAGATATATTTTTAGACAAGAAATTCTGACTTGTCTTTCTAAGTGATTGAATTATAGTATGTACAACACAAGAAAATAGCTGAATTTTCTGGTGGGGAAAAAGGTAATAGGTAGCAATAGACTTTTAGTATGTTTAAAAATGAAATGGAAATATAATACACTACAATTTATGGGATGTATTAGGTTGGCCAGACAGTTTATTCAGGTTTTCTGTAACATCTTACAGTAAAACCCAAATGAATTTTTTTTGGCCAGTCCAATAGCAAAAGCAGTTCCTGGAGATAAATGCCTACCTCTATGAATAATTATATACCAGCAAACTGAGCAACTTAGAAACAATGGATGATTTCTTAGGGGCATACAAAACAACATACAAAGACTGAACCATGAAGAAACAGAAAATCTGAACAGACCAATAATTTAAAACCTTCCAACAAAGAAAAACCAAGGCCAGAAGGTTTCACTGGTGAATTCTAGTAAACATCAGCACCAATTTCTGCCAATCCTTTTGAAAGTCTTCCAAAGAATGGAAGAGGTGGGAACACTTCTGAATTCGTCTTATGATGCCAGCATTATTTTGATACTAAAACCAGAAAAGAACATGAGAAGTATAAGTCATTACCCTCATGAACATAAGTGCAACAGTCCTCAACAAAATATTAGTAAACTGAATTCAACAATACATGAAAACGATCATACACCATAATCAATTGGAATTTATTCCAGGGAAGCAAGGATAGTTCAACATCTGCAGTTCAGTCAGAGTGACATACCACATTAACAGAATAGAGGATAAGATTCTTATGATCATCTCAATAAATGCAGAAAAGTAATTGACAAAATTCAACATCTGTTTATGATGTAAAAATAAAACCTCTCAACAGTGGTGGTTATAGGGGTAACATGCCTCAATATCCTAAAGGCCAGATGTGACAAACTCAGAGCTGACATCTCACTATATCAGCCTTTCCTCTAAGAACAGGAACATGACAAGGATCCCCACTCTCTCCTCTTTTATTCAACATAGTATGGAAGGTCCTAGCCAGAGCAATTAAGCAAGAAAATAAATAAAAGGCATCCAAATTGGAAAGGAAGAAGTAAAATTGTTACTATATACAGATGACATGATATCAGATCTAGAAAACCCTAAGTGAAAGTGAAAAGTTGCTCAGTCGTGTCCGACTCTTTGCGACCCCATGGACTATAGCCTACCAGGCTCCTCCGTCCGTGGGATTTTCCAGGCAAGAATACTGGAATGGGTTGCCATTTCCTTCTCCAGGAGATCTTCTCAACCCAGGGATTGAACGCTGGTCTCCCGCATTGTAAGCTTTACCGCTTTACTGTCTGAGCCACCAGGGAAGTCAGAAAACCCTAAAGACTTCATCAAAAAGCTGTTAGGACTAATAAACAAATGCATTGAAGTTTCAAAATATAAAATGAATACCAAAAATTCTGTTGTTTCTTTACAGTAATAACAAAGTATTAGAAATAGAAATAAAGAAAGCAGTTCCACTGACAATGCATCAAAAATAACAAAATACCTAAGAATAAATTTAACCAAGGAGGTGAAAGAACTATGCATAGATAATTACAAGACATTAATGAAAGCAATTGAAGAAGACACAAAGAAATGGAAAGTATTCTGTGCTCATAAATTAGAAGAATTAGTATTGTTAAAATATCCATAACATCCAAATCAATCTACATATTCAGTGCAATCCCTATCAAATTTCCAGTGGTATTTTTCAGAGAATATAATAGACATTCCTAAAATGTGTATGTAACTAAAATATTTCAAATAGCCAAGCAATCTTGAGGAAGAAGAATAAAGTTTAGTATATCACACTCCCTTATTTCAAACTATATTACAAAGAAGTGGTAATCAAAGGACTTCTCTGGTGGCTCAGTGATAACGAATCTGCCTGCAATGCGGGAGCCATAGGAGACACAGATTCGATCATGTGTCGGGATGATTCCCTGGAGGAGGGCATGGCAACCCACTCCAGTATTCCTGCCTGGAGAATCCCATGGACGGAGGAGCCTAGCAGACTAAGGTTCATGGGGTCGCAGAGAGTCGGACACAACTGAAGTGACTTAGTAGGCATAGTAATCAAAACACCATGGTGTTACATTAAAACAAACACACAGATCAACGGAACAGAGTAGAGAGCCCAGAAATAAACCCTCACATATATTTATGACAAAGGAGCCAAGAATATACAAAGAGGATAGAACAGTCTCCTAAATAAATGGTGTTGAGAAAATTGAAGAACCACATACAAACAAATAAAACTGGACCACTCTCTTACACAACATACAAATGTTAATTCAAAATGGATTAAAGACTTGAAGGTAAGACCAGAAAACTCTAGAAGATAAGTGGCAACCTCCTTGATTTAGATTGTGGTAATGATTTTTTTTAATGCCCAAAGCAAAAGCAATAAAAGCAGAAATAAACAAGCAGTACTGTATCAAGCTAAAAATCTTCCTCACAGCAAAAGAAATCATAAACAAAATGAAAAGACAGCCTACTGAATAGGGGGAAATATTTACAAATCATGTATCTAACAAATAGCTAATACCCAAAATATATAAAGAGCTTATACAACACAGTAGCAAGACAAAAACAATTTGATTTTAAAATGAGTAGAATATTTGGGTCATCATTTTTACCAAAGAAGGTATACAGATGCCCAACAGGTACGTGAAAAGATGCTCAACATCACTAATCATCAGGGAAATGTAAATCAAAACCACACTGAATTATCACCTATTAGAATTACATATCAAAAAAAGACAACAAGCAAATGCTGGCAAGATGTAGAGTAAAGAAGACCTGAAGACTTTTGTGCACTGTTGGTGGAAATGTAAATGAGTGCAACCACTATGGAGACAATTGTTTTTCCCCAAATTAAAAATATAACCACCAAATTCCACTTCTAGGTGTTTATTCAAAGAAAATAAAAACATTTATTGAAAAAGATATATGCACCCTCATGTTCACTGCAGCATTATTTTCCATAGCCAGAAAGTGTCTTTTAGTGGATGAATGGATAAAAATGTAGTATATGTACACAATGGAACATTACTCAGTCATAAAAAAGAATGAAATCTTGTCATTCGTGGCAACATGAATGGACCTTGAAGGCACTAAACCAAGTGAAATAAGTCAAACATAACAAATACCATAGGAACTCTCTTATATGAGGAATTTAAAAAAACCTCATAGATACAAGGGACAGACTGATGACTGCAAGGAATGGGAAGTGTGAGAAGTGAGTGAACTCTTTTTTCTAAATATTTTTTAGTTTCAATAAATTAATATCAATTTTTTAAAAATTAAAAATTATCTGTATTTTCTTTGGTAGCATGACTTTAAGTATCTATCACATACTAGAAGCTCCAAACTATAAAGCTTATAGAATAAGAAACTTCTAGGAGTATTTTAAGTCTCAAGGATGAATTTTGATTGGAAGTTATTATCATTCAGTATCTTGTCTACTTGGGTATTCAGGAGAATGGATCTGTTAATAATAGCTACTGAAGATGATGAACCTAATATTTGCCTCTAAGTAAATCTAATTTAGTAATAGACCATTTCTTTCTCAGTTAAATCATTTTTTTAATAGGAGAGTATAAAGAGTAATTTAAATGCCTTCTAGGCATACCTGGAATAATGTTATATAAATTTATTACTATTAATTCCATATAACACATTTTAGAAAGACTGCCTTCCAGATTTCCCTATAATTTATTCCAGGGGATTAGTATGAGCAGACTGGGAGTTCATTATTACATCACCCAAATGCCTGATGTGTTACCAAGGATAATTCATGCCCTCGATGAAGCTGGCTGCCCATGTTAGTTTTTTGTTTTTTTTATTCCAAACATAGTGTTTTTTTATTTGCATCTCCTTCTCCTTTTTTTTCACTTTTCCATTTATTAATATAATAACTATTGCCACTGGTTTAGAAATTGTTTCAATAATAATTTTATTTTTTGGCTACCCTCCAAGAAAAGTTTTTGCTTTTATTGTTGTGAAATTCATTTGAATTTTGTTTATATAGACAGAGTCACATGCCAAATATTTGTCTGGGCCCTATGCATGTTAGGACTGGCCTTGTCGTTGTGCCCATGAGCGGCAGGGGAGGACCTGCTTCTCTAGTATTTGTTGAAGGACGCTTGTATCTTGAAGACTGCACATCAGGTGCATGTCACATGCATTGCCTTATGCTTGCTTTTGTTAAATCAGAACTTTCTGATATATGAGCTAAAGATGAGTTTTTCACAATTGTCCATTAAATCCTCCTCTAGATACTTTAAGTTTTACACTAATACATTATATTAACGCATGTATATGGGATTTAGAAAGACGGTAATGACGACCATATATGCAAGACGGCGAAAGAGACCCAGATGTAAAGAGCAGACTTTTGGACTATGTGGGAGAAGGCAAGGGTGGGACGACTTGGGAGAATAGCACAGAAGCATGTATATTATCATATGTAAAATAGGTGACCAGTCCAAGTTCGATGAATGAAGCAGGGTACTCAAAGCTGGTGCTCTGGGACAGCCCAGATGGGTGGGGTGGGGAGGGAGGTAGGAGGGGGTTCAGGATGGGGAGACACGTGCACCCGTGGCTGAATTCATGTCAATGTATGGCAAAACCACCACAATATTATAATCAGCCTCCAATTAAAATAAATTAATTAATTTAAAAAATTTTACCCAAGAATAATATTTACACTGTTGGATAGTGTAAACTGTTGGATAGTTTTACCTCAACCCTCATTCTGTGACATTGCTTTTATCTAGTTATTTAGAAAATTTGTAAGACAGTCTTAGAAAATCTGTCCTGCTTGGGATATTTTTGGAAATGTCCACAATATCCTCGGTGTCAAAAGGGATGCGGAGCTATTTTTGTTTAGAGAAGGGAAAGTGGTGTTTCTCTTTACCAACCAAATCCAGCAGTGGCAAACCCCCTGCCCTTCAACTGATACAGGGAAAAATGCTTCCAGGCATCATCAGGTGTTCTTGGGAGGCAAAATTGCTTCTGATTGAGAACTGTTGAGATTATGGCATAATCTCTTTGCCGTGTATATGCAAGAAAATATTAGTAAATAGATATTTACTGATTAGTTTCAACATGTCTTATAGAAAAATGGGAAGATGCTTCTTAATTATATATGCTTTCAAGCTTTCCGGTTTCTTTTTCTTTAATTGTAGTTGATTTACAGTGTTGTGTTAATTACTGCTATATGGCAAAGTGATTCAGTTGTACATACATATATATATACACACACATTCCTTGTTATGTTCTCTTCCATTATTATTTATCATGGGATATTAAATATAGTTCTCTGTGCTACAATAGCATTTTGTTGCTTATCCATTCTGTATATAAAAGCGTACATCTACTAACGCTAAACTTCCCAGGTTCCATATTTAAGTCTACTAAACATTAATTTTAAAGATCATAGTCATTTCATAGTGAGGTATTACTCATAGTAGAATCATGTCCTAGAAAATTAGGAGGAAAAATGTCTTCTTTCCACTTAAGCATTCAAGTGTCAGCAGAGCAGCCTGGGAGGGCATGACTCTGTCTAGGCAGTGGGTTGTGCAGAGCATGTATTTTTGCTGAACAGATGGATGACCTTGAATAGGTCACTCTTTATTAAAGCCCTGATCTCTCTCAATGAACCTCAATGAACAGGAATCAAACAAGTCAAAAGAAATAAAAGGGAAAATTGCCACTGGCATTTATGCTTTTTCCTCCCATGTTTGTAGATCAGTGGACATGTTGTTTAATACTTATCGAATGACCCTCTTATCTTGAGGACTGTGAACATCATTCACATGTCACTTACCCTGCCTTATGCTTGTTTTTGCCAAATCAGAAACTTCTGGTACATTATATGAAACAAAACAAATGAAGTAAGCAAGTGTAGATGAGAGCTATTTATCTGCCGGAGCTGTAAACAGCTTAATCAACAAACAAATTTACTGAATTATGAAAGTAAACTTTGAAAGAAACAAAATAGTACCTAACACTGTAAGCCACAGTGTTTTCAGTTGTTGTTATATAGTGCATTTTTTAGATATCTTGGTGTAAACATTTAGAAAATTCATTAATTAATGCATGCATTTTTGCATGTGAGCTCACACAAACTAAATACAGACATTTTAGAAACTAATCTTGGAGCTCTCAACTTTTGCCTTCCATTTGCTGTACTACTGAAAGAAAGATATGAAGATTTGAAAACTGTCCATTTTATTTTTGAATTGTAGTACCTCACAAAGGGAAATCATTTTATTTCATGATGGGGAATTTTATGCAATCTCTGACATAGACCAAGATCTTGTTCTTTGTTGATTATGAAAACATACTCTAAAAGGAAAGTTTAAGGGGTAGATTTTTAAATTTTTATTCTACTTTTTATATAAAATCAATGAAAAAAGACTGACTATCATGAGATTTTTCATGGGAGACAGAAACCTAAGACCAGTATATATTGCCTAGAGCAAACCATCAGATAAAACAGGAGGTAAAGTTGAGTGAGGTGAGGAAGGTCAAATGACAGTTGGAAGGTCAGTTAACTAGAAAGGGTGAATTAAGGCAACAGAAATAGGAAATAGTTGTGGGAAACAATTGATCTTTTAAGGTGAATATGCACATCTAGTATTTTAGTATACAAACAAAAAAGCACGAAGTGAAGATTTTACAGTATCTTCTTGGTGCAATTTATAGAAACTTGAAGAGAATGAATGTCTTCACTTAATTTCTTAGTAGTAGCACACATCCAAGTTATTTGTAAAAATGTGTGTTCCTATACATAACAGTCTGAGTCATGGCATAGGAATTTTTCCTTGCTTTCATTCTGAGAACAAACCAAATGGTTATTCAATAACATTCCTCATCTGAATTTATGTCTATAATGTCATCAAAAATACTTGTATTTTTTACAGAATTTTATACTGGAGAATGCAGGTTACAAGACTTTCTTCCTTAGCCTGAAATGATTGTTGCATTTTCTATAGAATACACCCATTAGACAAAATAAAGTAAATCCAAGGAACTGGTGTTACTACTTACAAAGCAAAGTCTTGGAATAACATTAGAGATGTTCGTGAACTGAAATTATCTCAAAAGTCACAAACATGAAGCTTTTTGTCATGTTTGATTTTCCAGATCATTGTGGGTATTTTTGTTTGTTTTTTGTTTTCTTTTGTTTTTGCTTTTGTGGTACTGTCTTGTGCAATGACCAATTCCTGGAAAACTGAGTGCTGCAAGTTCAAGTTTATTCTTATTGGAAATCTGCAGGTTATCAGATCTAAATCAAAATAGTTTGTTTGCTGAATTCTGTGGCCTGATGGTTAAATACTTCTGGTGACAATTCACACTTGGATTTCTACAACTGTTTCCATTTTAGAGTTTTATAATGATGTTCTTTTCTTTTCAAGTCATTTTAACTGTAAGAATACAGAAAGTTGTTTATACTGTGTCCATGAAACGTACTTAAAAGAGCAGTTAGAAAAAAGTAGGGGAAGTCAAAAATAAAGAGGAGGCAATTGTGGCTGAGACCAACAGATGGAGTAGAAATTTCTAAAGTAAACCAATGTGATCAGTCAGAAAGATAAAGAAGTGCAAACAGATGTAAAAGCTCTCATTCCCAAAGGATTTTATGCACAGAGAAATGGAAAGATGTTGTATATCAAATATGATACAAAGAGACCCAGGGGAACCAGGATTAGTAAATAGAAAAAAGACCATTTCATAAAGCAAGATAAGAACGTGACTTTGCAACCATGTTGAGAAGGTTAGAAACATACATAAAAGTCCTTTGATTTTGAACATCATGATTTGGGAGTTTTGACAGTTCTCTGGTTCTTAAAAAATGTGACAGTATGATGCATGATTATTGCATTTTTAGGCCTTTCTATGACTTTTTATAAAAATATTCCAATGTACCAAGTCTGCTTATGAAATCTAATCCTAGGACAATTTTGTTTTCTTCTTGATAAGTGCTTTATGGGATATTATTAGCTACTTTAAAACAATAACTATTTTTATCTAGAGTGAATTTCTGCCAAATACTAAGAAGGAAAAATAGGAATATAAGTAATACCTCTGACTTCCCAGTGTTTAAAGGAAATTCTTTTTAACATTTTATGTTGATGATCATGAAAATTTTGATTGGTAGATGCAGTATAGAAAGTGAACAATTTTCCCAAAATGAACAGTGTATTGTTTAATTATGTGCATAACTAAAACATGTGAGATGCTGTGTTACATTAAATAAAGTGGATTGCCATTTCCTTCTACAAAATATCAAATAGTTTAAGCCTTTCTTTTTGTATTATAAAATATTTCCAGCATGCAGCAAAGTTCAGTGAACAGTGTACAAAAACCATATTCCCATGCATTTAAATCTATAATGTTATCTAAAGAAGATATTATTATTTCTTTTTTCAAGCCTGCTTTGAATTAGTAACAGTCTGCATTGTAATAATAAGAAATGAAAAAAAAGCACAAATACTTTTTAAGGAAATTTCAGTTTGGTATGATTATTTATCATGTGAAGTTAAAATAATGCATTTTCCTCCCCTGTCTTTTTCCATAAACAAAAGCCACAGTGCCAAAACCAAAACATAAGAAATAGTAAAATTATATATTTTTCTTCTTTTTGAACAGAAATAGCAATGCCAAGTTCAGTTTGTTCCATTGGAGTTAAGCCAAAAAAATGGCAAAAAAAAAAAATAGTGAAAAGCCTGGTCAAATCATGTGTCATAAGTTTCTATTAAAGGCCTTATATAAATTTCAGATCTCTGTGCTCCCTGAGACATGATCACTGTTGCATTTAAAAAGTCCATGTTATGAGAAAAAAGGGAGAAGGGGGAGATGAGGGAGGAAACACCCTGACTTTGAACACTATATATGTATACACACACACAGACATGGTTATAAATTTTTAATTGATAGCTGATTTCTTAGAAATATTCTTATTATACCTTTTCATAATTTATACACTGTTTTTCATTACTAGATTTACATTTAGACAAACTTATTTCACAGTACTTGTGTGGGAATTTACATAATATGGAAAGAATTAAGAGTATGAGAAAGCGTTAAAGACTTTGGGAAGAAATATGGCAAGATTAGTTTTCAAGAAGACAAGTAAGATGCATTTTATTTTTCTGAGTATATTGATAAAAATGTAATCAAGTATTACCTACTTTAATATCATTTTCTGGTATATGACCACTATGTTGGACTTCCTGGTGACTGACTGTAAAGAATCCGCCTGCAATGTGGGAGACCTAGATTTGATCCCCGGGTTGGGAAAATCCCCTGGAGAAGGGAATGGCTACCCACTCCAGTATTCTTGTCTAGAGAATTCCATGGGGCCAGAAAGAGTCGGACATGACTGAGCAACTAACACTACATTTTTTTTTTACTACTATATTTAAATAAATATGTATCTAAATATATGTTAACATTAATAAACACCTAAGTATAGTCATAAGCATTCCCTGTATTAAAAATAAAATAACTATATATTTGGAGATATTAAGAATACAAGAAATTTTATTAATATTAAATATTCTATTCCAGATAGATTCACTTTCTTGACCAGATTTAAGTTTCTTAAAATTATCACTGTATTGGGTCACCAGTTTAACTTATTAAAATTAACCTCCTGTACAAAAACTATAAAATTGGAAACTGATGTTATTATCTGTTGACAATATATTCTAAAGGTTTTACTTTCAATACATTTCTATTAATATTTAATGGTTATTTTAGCAGCTTAAAAGGTGAAGATATTCTATACACCTTTATTTTTAAAGTTTATTTAATCCTTTATATGGAGTTAGGGTAACAGATTGTACTGACTTTTTGTGTCTTACACCTAAATCAACTTTTTGGTCAATTTAATGTATTCATCTTTTCTACTTTTGATCACAGTAGAATCAAAAATTAAAATAAGTATTGTAAAACATCCTAAAGTAACACTAGATTTTCAGATTTTTTCAATAATTTATATAGCCCAAAGAATACATTTACATTTTGGCATTAAAAAATGGGATATGTAACTAATGTGTGAGTAACTTGGTGAGGGTATAGAATGTATTCTCATTAAGCTCCAAAACATTTTACCCATAAATTTTAATAAAATTCCAGTATGCAAAGTGCCTGCATATTTGCTTATAAACAAATGAAGCAAAAGGCTTAAAGATTTGGGTTGACTTCAAGCCCAATACCGTAAGGCTTTTCTAAGAGCAAGTGTAACCTTGGGCTTCATTACTGATGGTAGTTTTGGCAGACGGAGCAAAAGGATTAATTCAATAAAATCTGTACTGGTCAGATGACACCTGCAGTGTTGTATTCAGTTCTGAATGTCAGATTTCGATAGGGGTGTTGAAAACTGAGGCACTCACATGGAAGGAAGATCAGAATATCGAGAAACAATGTGGGAGAGAAGATGGGTTTTCTCAAATCAGCAAAAGTGTTGGATCTAGAAGGAATTGTGAGGGTTTTTTTTTCTCTTTAACCCTGGAATATTAATAGATACATGTACATGTATGACGGAGTCCCTTCACTGTTTACTTAACCTGAAACTGTCACAACATTATTAATAGGCTACACCCCAATACAAAATTAAAAGTTAAAAATAGGATAAAAAATAAAAATTTAAAAGATACTGTTTGGACAAACAGAGCACAAGTTAGGTAAGATTTTTATTGAATACAAGAAATTTTTCAGGCAATTCAAATTAATTTAGAAATAAGGTAATGATTTTCCTGAATATAAGTTTACTTCAGAGATTGTTACCTAGAGAATAGTTTCTATTACAGTAGATGGACTAACTTCATATGGTGTTTTCATTTGTTTCAGGAGTGATGAATAGTCCAAGATACTAAAATCTCAGTCTTGTAAAGTGTGCCTCAGAAAATAATCCTATAATTATGCTCTTCATTTGATTGAAATTTCCAAATCTAGGCATGCCCTAAGTTTTAAGCTCAGATCTGGACTGTATAGAATAGAGTAGAATGGTCACTTCCACTTGGGGGAGCAATTTTAAAGCATTTTATCCCATGGGTTAGCACTATGCATTCAGTATAACGTAGGGAGTTTATGAGAGATTATGTTAGACAAATTTTAGAAGGAAGTCTTCCTTTTAGGAAATTTCCCATGTGATATGAAGAGTGCCCATATTTTTATACTGTTGACTTAAAGGAGTTACAATGAATGGTGAGAGGATTTCAATGCCTAAAATAACCTCTTTTGTTTCATGCCTGCCTGAAATTTGAGAATTAGAGCTAATTTTTTTGGTTGTTCCTTGCCTGTTCATCTATAGATTACGGAAGCTTACTTTTTTTTATTGATATTGGTCATGTGTTTGAATGAAGCATAGTGAGAGGAATATTTGATGAGATTATGTAAGGGCAAAGAAATGATGATCCTTGAGTTGAAAGACAGGGAAACGTCACTGAGGATTGATACTGGTTTCTCTTCTGGCACGAGGACAAAATTTACAGAACTTCAAGGAGAGCTACTCATAGTGCAGTCTACATGAGCAGCGCCCCCTGGGGGTGTGCAATGTATGACATGCACAGCTGCACACTTGACTCTGGTTAGCCCTTTAAATGTACTTCTGCACTCATCACAGATTGATGATACTAAAACCTGAACTTGATTGTGTCACTTGATTAAGAACGAGGCTGCAAGGCCTGTTATTTTCTGACTTTTAGTTCTCTCCTAACATCTTCCTTCTCTTTCCAAAACAGATCACTTTTCCTGTACTTTGGATGGCGTCATGTTATTCCACTCTTCTGTGCTTTTACAAGCATGTTTTCTCTGCCTGTAATTTAAATACCTTTTTTTTCTCTTTTATAGTGTTAAATCCTTCTTCAACACAGTTGAGATATTGAGCACCATCTCTTATTTAAGCATTATCTGTGCTCCCATAATACATTTTCATCCATCATGCATTTATCATAGAAAGCTATGCAGAATTTCCTGCCAGACTAAAACTTCTCATATTCAGGAACTATGTCTTGTTTGAATCCTCTGCAGTGATTGCCACTCAGAAGTTGTTCAAGAAATGTTGGGTCAGTGAATGAATGCATGAGGTGTGCAGTGTAAAATCGAAGCACACAGAACTTTCATTTAACCTAGTTCACAGTTTGGCTGTGATGTGGCCTTGCTTTAATTTGTGGATAACTGGAGCTCCAGTGAGTATTCAGGAAAGCATATTTTGAAGAAATGCTAATTGTTGTAACAGATGCTGCACTTTAAAAAGTATATCTTATTACTGATTATACATGGTGACAATATTTACCAAATTGTAGAGCTGCTACTGTTAACAAGATCTGAATGACTTTTTGTTCTATAAGGATTTTCAACAGAAGTTATATTAAAGAAGGAGAACAGAAATGCTTTTAAAAACAAGAAATCCGCCACCCGAAAGTAATAAAATCAAGTCTGTGATAAACTTCTTTAACTTCTTAAGTATTTTCTCAGGTTAATATTAATTTTCATTTTGAACAAAAAAATGATCTGGGAGGAAAAAATTTTACAGCCAACGTTCTAAAATGATTTCTGAGGCATTTTAAAACTATCACAGAATGTTAAACAGGATATTTTATTAGCTTAAAACATTTCACTAAACTCCCAAATAAAAACCCAATCTTTTCACCCAAACATAAATGATTCAAGTGTTGTGAAACTTTATAATCTTTTTATCTGGTACTAAATCTACTTTTGTCTAAGATTAATAATGTCCTTCCTTCTGCATTTTTCCCTATTTTCCTTCTTCATTGATTGCATACTTGGAGTTCTTAAGGTTCTTTGTTAAAATTTATGGAAGAATATAAAAATATATAATACCCTATCACCCTAGCACAGAGTAATAAATATCTTTTGAAAGAATAACTATATGAGCAGACAAATCATTTAAATATAAGATACATAAATAATTTTAGTGTTTCAGACAAAACTATTTACCACCATGACTGCTAAATTCTCATTCTGTAGTTCAAGTGTGTATTTTGCTTTTTACTTAGAAGTTATCCTGCTAAGATGCATAAAATACAGAATCCAGAAATGTCAGTATTTTAATATCTCCCCTTCACCTCTCCCATGTTATGATTGTTACTAATAATTCGTTACCACTCAAAATGATGATCCTGCCTCTTTTTCCATACTTGGGTTTCAGTTCATCTTAGGCTCATGTGCTGAGCTATAAATTCCTTGTGCCTTTTTTTTTCATTAATTTTATTGGTGATTTTTTTCCCCTATGTGATAAGTTATTTCTCATCGCTTCCTGTTACAAAAGAGAAAAGATTTGAAATAAAATATTTAAAATATATCTTGAGTTAACCACAGGCAAAAACGCCTTAATAATCATTGAATGTGTTTTTTGGCCACATCTTGTGCTAGATACTTTATTCACAAAATTTATTTTAATCTACAAAACAGTTCTGAAAGGTCAATCATTATTAAGCCCAGTTTTGGAGCTTCTCCTCTGTGTGGCTACAGCATTGCTATTGAAGCTGTTCTATAAAGAAGACAAATAAATTTTGCCCCTCAGGAAGTCTGTAAGAGTTCTGGTAACATTATACATTTATTGGGTTGACCAAAAGGTTCATTAGGGTTTTTCCATACTAACCTGAACAAACTTTTTGGCCAACCCAATATAAATCAAGAAATAGACAAAAGAGTTTATATGACTTGCCAAAAGTCAGAACTAGAAAGAAGTTAGGTTATATTTCATCTCACATCTGTCTGACTCTAGAGGGCTGCTTTTGAGTCTATTGTGCTATTTTGACTCTCACCAAGAAATATTTAAGATCTGATTTGTCATGAGTCCATCAGAACACTACCAGATAAAGTAAGAAGTGAGTTCTTTTCATACCAATACAAGTTACCATCATTTAAAATAGGTAAGTTCATTTTTACTTAAGGAATTAAGAAACCTTAGTTTTCATTAGAACCATAAGCCCAGTATTGTCGTGGAGGTTATAAATTGAGAGCCTCAGAAATATTTAAATAAAAGCAAGGTCAACCTTTGAATGGTGGGTTTTCCAAACAGTCTTATAATGTGCAGGAAAATAAACATCTCAGAATTGCTTTTCTGACAAAAAAAATGGTGGTTCAGCCAACAGAAATATACCACTGCATTTTCTGCTGCCAAGCCTGCCTTCCATAAATTAGATTTATTATGTACAGTGCATGAAGAAGTAATACTCCAAACCTGAACAACTTTCTAACCTTTCCACTTCACCATGTAACCAGCAGGATTGTTAAGGAGGTTAGTTTATTTATGATGGGATAGAAATTACTTCTGAATATGAACTCTGGAAGACCTCTAAAAGGGCCACAACCTCTCATTTAACCAACAGCAGCTCACAGAAGTGAAATTTACTATACCTCATCTTCTTAAAGCTGCACATCTGTCAAAGCAAAAGGTTATAATAAAATTTGGTTGGAATTTCACAGAACTACAACCTTTGCAGTGTAGTCCTGCAGAATTCCACCCTAACTGGAATGATGGACAGGTTGGTGTGGTGGTTAAGAGAGTGATCTTTGACATCATAAAGATCCCAAGGCCACCATTAAACACATGTCACCATAATGTGATAGCTAACCACTAGCAGTCATTATATTCTCATCTGGAAAATGAGATAATATGTACTTTGTAGTGTTGTTCTGTGGATATAATACATAGTAAAGGCATTGAATCCAAAATATTGTATGGAATAAATAAATTTAATTAAATGGTAGCTTGAAACACCATATCATCACTTGCCATTATCACCTCCCACTGGAGAAGGGAATGGCAAACCACTTCAGTTTTCTTGCCTTGAGAACCCCATGAACAGTATGAAAAGGCAAAAAGATAGGACACTGAAAGATGAACTCCCCAGGTCGGTAGGTGCCCAATACTACTGGAGATCAGTGGAGAAATAACTCCAGAAAGAATGAAGGGATGGAACCAAAGCAAAAACGACACCCAGTTGTGGATGGGACTGGTGATAGAAGCAAGGTTCGATGCTGTAAAGAGCAATATTGCATAGGAACCTGGAATGTTAGGTCCATGAATCAAGGCAAATTGGAAGTGGTCAAACAGGAGATGGCAAGAGTGAACATTGACATTCTAGGAATCAGCAGACTAAGATGGACTGGAATGGGTGAATTTAACTCAGATGACCATTATATCTACTACTGTGGGCAGGAATCCCCTAGAAGAAATGGAGTAGCCATCATAGTCAACAAAAGAGTCCGAAATGCAGTACTTGGATGCATTCTCAAAAATGACAGAATGATCTCTGTTCGTTTCCAAAGCAAACCATTCAATATCATGGTAATCCAAGCCTATGCCCCAATCAGTAATGCTGAAGAAGCTGAAGCTGATGGGTTCTATGAAGACCTACAAGACCTTCTAAAACTAACACCCAAAAAAGATGTTCTTTTCATTACAGGGGACTGGAATGCAAAAGTAGGAAGTCAAGAAACACCTGGAGTAACAGGCAAATTTGGCCTTGGAGTACAGAATGAAGAGGGCAAAAGCTAATAGAGTTCTGCCAAGAGAACGCACTGGTCATAGCAAACACCCTCTTCCAACAACACAAGAAAAGACTTTACACATGGACATCACCAGATGGTCAACACCGAAATCAGATTGATTTTATTTTTGCAGCAAAAGATGGAGAAGCTGTATACAGTCAGCAAAAACAAGACCGGGAGCTGACTGTGGCTCAGATCATGAACTCCTTATTGCCAAATTCAGACTGAAATTGAAGAAAGTGGGAAAACCACTAGACCAGGTATGACCTAGATCAAATCTCTTATGACTACACAGTGGAAGTGAGAAATAGATTTAAGGGATTAGATCTGATAGACAGAGTGCCTGATGAACTATGGATGGAGGTTCATGACATTGTACAGGAGACAGAGATCAAGACCATCCGCAAGAAAAAGAAATGCCAAAGAGCAAAATGGCTGTCTGAGGAGGACTTAAAATAGCTGTGAAAAGAAGAGAAGCGAAAAGCAAAGGAGAAAAGGAAAGATATACCCATTTGAATTCAGAGTTCCAAAGAATAGCAAGGAGAGATAAGAAAGCCTTCCTTACGATCATTGCAAAGAAATAGAGGAAAACAATAGAATGGGAAAGATTAAAGATCGCTTCAAGAAAATTAGAGATACCAAGGTAACATTTCATGCAAAGATGGGCTCAATAAAGGACAGAAATGATATGGACCTAACAGAAGCAGAAGATATTCAGAAGAGGTGGCAAGAATACATAGAAGAACTATACAAAAAAGATGTTCACAACCCAGATAATCACGATGGTGTGATCACTCACACTCACCTAGAGCCAGACATCCTGGAATGTGAAGTCAAGTGGGCCTTAGAAAGCATCACTATGAACAAAGCTATTGGAGGTGATGGAACTCCAGTTGAGTTATTTAAAATCCTGAAATGATATTGTGAAAGTGCTTCACTCTATGTCAGCAAATTTGGAAAACTCAGAAGTGGCCGCAGAACCAGAAAAGGTCAGTTTTCACTCCAGTCCCAAAGAAAGGCACTGCCAAAGAATGCTCAAACTACCACACAATTGCACTCACCTCACATGCTAGTAAAGTAATGCGCAAAATTCTCCAAGCCAGGCTTCAACAATACGTCAACCATGAACTTCCAGATGTTCAAGCTGGTTTTAGAAAAGGCAGAGGAACCAGAGATCAAACTGCCAACATCCGCTGGAACATCGAAAAAGCAAGAGTTCCAGAAAAACATCTATTTCTGCTTTATTGACTATGCCAAAGCCTTTGACTGTGTGGATCACAATAAACTGTGGAAAATTCTGAAAGAGATGGGAATACAAGACCACCTGACCTGCCTCTTGAGAAACCTGTATGCAGGTCAGGAAGCAACAGTTAGAACTGGACATGGAACAACAGACTGGTTCCAGATAAGGAAAGAAGTATGTCAAGGCTGTATATTGTCACACTGCTTATTTAACTTATATACAGAGTACATCATGAGAAATGGTGGATTGGAAGAAGCACAAGCTGGAACCAAGATTGCCGGGCAAAATATCAGTAACCTCAGATATGCAGATGACATCACCCTTTTGTCTATGTTGTATTATTAATAGATATTTCAGCATTTAAGTAATGATATAATTAGTTCTGGAACACATCCTAGGTGCCAAGCACAGTGTTAGGCTCAGTGGATAGCATACAGACTTGCCATCAAGGAGTTTGCATTTTTTAAGATAGATGTTTTGAACACAGTATAGAAAATACATAGAATGCGAGTAATATATTCCCTTTTCTATAGCTGTCTTTATTTGCATTTTTTAAAAATTAGGGTATGGTTGCTTTACAATGTTGTGTGGTTTCTGTTGCACAACAAAGTGAATCAGCTATATGTTTACATATATCACCTCTTGAACCCTCCATTCTACCCATCAAGGTTGCCACAGAGCACCAAGCTGAACTAGCTATCTATGCTATTTTACACATGGTAGTATATACGAAAAAAATAAAAAGTGTGTTAGTTGCACAATTGTGTTTAACTCTTAGTGACCTCAAGGGCTGTAGCCCACCAGGTTCCTCCACCCATGGAATTCTCCAGGCAAGAATACTGGATTGGATAGCCATTCCCTTCTTCAGATGATCTTCCTAACCCAGGAACTGAGCCCATGTCTCCTGCATTGACACTACCCTTATGGCAGAAAGTGAAGAAGAACTAAAAACCCTCTTGATGAAAGTGAAGGAGGAGAGTGAAGAAGTTGGCTTAAAGCTCAACATTCAGAAAACTAAGATCATGACATCTGTTCCCATCACTTCATGGCAATTAGATGGGGAAACAGTGTCAGACTTTATTTTGGGGGGCTCCAAAATCACTGCAGATGGTGATTGCAGCCATGAAATTAAAAGACACTTACTCCTTGGAAGGAAAGTTATGACAAACCTAGACAGCATATTAAAAAGCAGAGACATTACTTTGTCAACAAAGGTCCATCTAGTCAAGGCTATGGTTTTTCCAGTGGTCATGTATGGATGTGAGAGTTGGACTATATAGAAAGCTGAGCGCCAAAGAATTGATGTTTTTGAACTGTGGTGTTGGAGGAGACTCTTGAGAGTCCCTTGGACCACAAGAATATCCAACCAGTTCATCCTAAAGCAGTGAACATCCTGGATGTTCATTGGAAGGACTGATGCTGAAGCTGAAACTCCAATATTTTGGCCGCCTGATGCAAAGAGCTGACTCATTTGAAAAGACCCTGATGCTGGGAAAGATTGAAGGCAGGAGGAGAAGGGGATGACAGAGGATGAGATGGTTGGATGGCATCACCAACTCAGTGGACATGGGTTTGGGTGGACTCCAGGAGTTGGTGATGGACAGGGAGGCCTGCTGTACTGTGGTTCACGGGGTCGCAAAGAGTCAGACATGACTGAGCGACTGAACTGAACCACCTCCACTCCACTGCCCTCACCTCCACCACTTCTACATGCAGCTCTTTAATCACTCAACATGACACGAATGACCCAGTCCTCTTCTCTCACCTGATCTCCTACATTCTAGGCTCTAGAACATCCTCTACTCATTTTCCCTTAGGAAACAGCTTACACAATCACCTATGTCAAAATATTCTGAATACATTGCTTGGTAGCATGTTCTTTGTCCTTCTTTTCCAAAGAGAGAAAGACATTTGTCAATCATCTTTTGACACAGAGAGATGATGGTACCTTATGAACTATTCCACTGAAAAGATCATTAGCTTAAGTTTACCATTTCATAGATTTCTTTGATATACAAGAAATGGCATCATAACCCAGCTCCAAAATGGAAATTATGCATGCATGCTTAGTCAGTCCGTCGTGTCTGACTTTCTTGTGACCTCATAGACTATAGCTTGCCAGACTCCTCGGTCCATAGCATTTCTCAGACAAGAATACTAGAGTGGCTAGCCATTCCCTTCTCCAGGGGATCTTCCTGACCCAGAGATCAAACCTGGGTCTCCTGCATTGGCAGGCAAGTTCTTTACCACTGAGCCAGCAGAGAAGCTATCTTCCTTCTAAGCTTCTGTAAATGTCATTTAGCATATTATTTATTGAGTCACCTCTGATTGCATAGGTAAGATAATTATTAGTCTCATTTGGAATGCCTACTTCTTAAATAATTTATGAAGATGAATATGATATCATCTATAAAATAGTTCTCAGATATTTTCAATGAGAATAATAAATTTGTATGTCCTATATTTTGCAGAAGAAGTCAAAACTAAGTTATCTTTGCTAAAATTGAATTTTAACTTTATAAATTGGCATCCTTTTTACTTAGCATCCAACAAAAGTGAACTTACATTAAATAAAATTCAGCCTCCTTAATAGTTATCTAACCATTTCATTAGAGCTCAAATATTAAAAATTAAGCTATAAAGTTAATTAAGATTAAACTGTAAAGAAAACCTCCTGGTTAAAATCAAGAGAGGAAATAAAGCTCTGATTAAGTGGACAATTACAAAAAAAAAGAAAAACTTTAACCAAAAAAAGGCAGCTTAACAAGTTACCCAATACTGTTTACTGGTAATCATGTGGCCTCTCAGATGTGTTTGAGAATTCTTTGTATATATTTTATATATATAATTTCTTACATTATTTAGCATTTAACACATATTAACCTCTGAAATTGTTTGGAGTGATTTATGGACTTCCATCCTTGTGAAAAGAGTTCTTTTTCTACTTTATTCTGTGTAACATCATGTTACAAGATTCTGTAAAAATTAGTAGTTTATACAATTTTCACAGAGAAGTTATTCCTTTCTTTCACTCTCCTATCTTTTTCCAGCCCAAAGTATTGGATTTGACCTGACCAATGAGCTCTAATTACAAATTTTATCAGACAATTTCATTTAGTTTCTGTATAAGATTGATTGTATAGAAGGTTAATTTAATGTACAGCTCAATTCAAATGTACAAAAATGGTAGAAACTAAGTCAACACTTGCATATATTCACAAATCTAAGAATTCACACTTAGAAACTACTGCCACATCTTAATTTGAGCATTTTAGTATACTAATATATTCAACAAATGTTACAGAGAGAATTGCTTAAACTTCAGCATTGCCAGTCTTTAAGTTTTTAAAATCTGGAGTTTGGAGGAAAATAGTGTCTGTCACTCTGAAGCAAGGAATTTTAGAATAAAATGAGTCTATATAGTAATTGAATTGTGAGCACTATTTCATGTATTATAAGTTTTACATTGTCTACCAAACGTTAGATTAACAGAAAATAGCAAAATTGACTAAAATTAAAATGTGAACATCCTGAAATAAAGATGTATACAAACGAATTAAAACCAGAGGGATGAGATGCTTGGCAGAAACCTTAAGATATCTGGAAAACAGGAAATAAGGATTGCCGTGGTCTTACATAATGTGAAAGGGCGAAATCCTCCTGTAGCAATAAACAAAAAAGAGGAACTGATTCTTTGAGTATTAAGTCATTTACCAGTGGAAATGAGATTAGACAGACAGTCTTCATTTTAAGTTGACTCAATTTATGGAAATTCACAAAAATACTATTTGTCTAGCAGAAAACAGTTTTCTTGTCTTTTACATAAGGACAACAATAATGAAAATATTATATATTCTTTCTTAGCCATGTGTTATTGTAAGAAGAGATGGACTTTCTCATATTTCAAATGGAGTTCATCCGGTTGTTAGAATATAAGATTCAGGAACCTAGAAGGAGTAACACAGAGTTATACAAAGGAATAAAGAAAGGATAAGTTGGTAAATACAAAGTGAATGGATGCTTTCTAGTTTCTACTTTTAGGTCTTTGAATTTCAGAGCCACACGTGAGTTCACAATTAGTTATTTTTAATTTTGTTAGGCTTATCTTTACATTACCATTATAGGACACATTCATAAAGTACTCCTGTGAATTTTCACTCAGAATATAGTCTTCAAGTATCTAGCGTATGTTTAGTACTATAAATGTAAGATTAAGCATGATGCTTGCACAGTTGAAAATAAAAGCAGATACTTATCATCATTTATCATTTCATGAAGTCATTCATTGTGTCTCTTCTGCATGGTAGACACTGTGCAAGGCATTAGAAATAGGGACACAAAAATGAAACTGTTCTGTTCTTAGTCTAATGGATAAAACATATACAATGAAGTGTTGATTGGGACTTTGCTGGCAGCATGCTCTGAGAATGGCAGAAGCTCATAATAAAGATGTAACTATACCAGGCACCCCTGGTAGAAAGGAGGTTACATTTGAGTTGACTTGAAAGTTCATTAGGGGTCAAACTAGGGAAGGGGTGTTGAGGACTTTGCAGGCACATGTAAAGTTTAGCAAAATCTTTCAGTAGAACAGAGCAAAGACTTCCAGGCAGGAAGTAGCTTGAGACTGAGGGAGTTCACATCTTACAGGTCCTTGTATTTTCAGCTGATACTTCTCTGAAGTTTTTGAAGGATCTTGGATTGGGGACTAATATAATTAGATCCAGATTTCACAAAATTATTCTAATACCAAACATAGGTAAAAGGTTAAATGATCAGCACTTTTAAAAATCACTTTTTCATCCATGTTACTACAAATGGCATTATATCATTCTTTTTATGACCTAATAATATTCCATTGTGTATATGTACTACCTCTTCTTTTTATTTATTCCTCCGTCAGTAGATGTTTAAGTTGCTCCCATGTTTTGGCTATTGCAAAGAGTGCTGCAGTGAACATTGGGATGCATGTATGTTTTTGGATTATGAGTTTCTCTGGATATATGCCCGGGAGTGGGACTGCTGGATCATATGGTAGTTCTACATTTAGTTTTGTCATATTAGGTGAAGTAAGTGAGACAGAAAATGACAGATATCAAATGATATCACTTATAAGGAACCTGAGAAAATGACACAATTGAACTTATTTACAAAACAGTAATAGACTCACAGGGCTTCCCTCATAGCTCAGTTGGTAAAGAATCTGCATTCAATACAGGAGACCCGGGTTCGATCCTGGGTTGGGAAGATCCCCTAGAGAAGGAAATGGCAACCCACTCCAATATTCTTTCCTGAAGAATCTCATGGACAGAGGAGCCTGGCAGGCTACAGTCCATGGGGTTGCAAAAGTCAGATTTAGTGACTTGACGACTTAGTGACTAAACCACCAATAGACTCACAGACCTAGAAAACAAATTTATGATGAACAACAGATAAAGGGATAAATTAGGATTTGGGAGATTCAAGTGTATATAATACTATATATATATATAATACTATATATATATATATGTGTGTGTGTATATGATACTAATAACTATCCTACTATATACCACAGGGAACTCTACTGAATATTCTGTAATGACTTCAGTGGGAAAATAACCTAAAAAAGAGTTGATGTAAATATATGTATACTGGATTCAAATTGCTGTACACATTATAAGCTAATACAACATTATAAATCAGTTATATGTATTCCGCATCCTGATCCCCCCTCCCAATGTAAATCTATGGCTGATTCATGTCAATGTATGACAAAAACCACTACAATATTGTAAAGTAATTAGCCTCCAACTAATAAAAATAGATGAAAAAAAATTTTTTTAATAGATCAGTTATACTCTAGTAACACTTCTTAGAAATGAAAGTAAAATAAAAAAATGTTTTTAAGTATTTAAGAAGTCACTCTCATAGCACTTAGGTAATGGATGAGTTAAAAGTAGGAGACTTGAGGCAGGACACAATTTTGGACACTTTGACAGTAATACAAATAAAATATAGGCTAGACCAAGTGTAGAAATTCAGAGGAAGGCATGTCATGTCCTCAGTGAGGCTTTTCACAGTCTCTAAATTAGAAATTCTTATGCCCCCTTCCAAAGTTCACCATTATGTACTACCACCACCATATTATTTATAATATTTACCATAATTTGAAATAATTTTTGATTTACCCATTTATCTCACTTTTACCATATGAGCCATCAAGAAAGTCCAAGAATACTGGAGTGGATAGTCTATCCCTTCTCCAGGGGATCTTCCTGACCCAGGAATTGAACCAGGGTCTCCTGCACTGCAGGTGGATTCTTTACCAGCTGAGCTACCAGGGAGGCCCATTTATCTCACCACTAGACTATAATCTAGTATAATTCAGATACTAGTATAATCTAGTATAACCCAGATAATCACAATGGTGTGATTACTCACCTAGAGCCAGACATCCTGGAATGAGAAGTCAAGTGGGCCTTAGGAAGCATCACTACGAACAAAGCTAGTGGAGGTGATGGAATTCCACTTGAGCTATTTCAAATCCTAAAAGATGGTGCTGTGAAAGTGCTTCACTCAATATGCCAGTAAATTTGGAAAACTCAACAGTGGCCACAGGACTGGAAAAGGTCAGTTTTCATTCCAATCCCAAAGAAAGGCAATACCAAAGAATGCTCAAACTACCACACAATTGCACTCATCTCACATGCTAGCAAAGTAATGCTCAAAATTCTCCAAGTCAAGCTTCAGCAATACGTGAACTGTGAACTTCCAGATGTTCAAGCTGGATTTAGAAAAGGCAGAGGAACCAGAGGTCATATTGGAAACATTCGTTGGATCATCAAAAAAGCAAGAGAGTTCCAGAAAAGCATCTACTTCTGCTTTATTGACTATGCCAAAGCCTTTGACTGTGTGGATTACCACAAACTGTGGAAAATTCTTCAAGAGATGGGAATACCTGACCTGACTCCTGACAAATCTGTATGCAGGTCAGGAAGCAACAGTTAGAACTGGACATGGAACAAAAACTGGTTCCAAGTAGGAAAAGGAGTACGTCAAGGCCGTATATTGTCACCCTGCTTATTTAACTTATATGCAGAATACATCATGAGAAACGCTGGACTGGATAAAGCACAAGCTGCAATCAAGATTGCCGGGAGAAATATCAGTAACCTCAGATATGCAGTTAACACCACCCTTATGGCAGAAAGCTAAGAAAAACTAAAGAGCCTCTTGATGAAAGTGAAAAAGGAGAGTGAAAAAGTTGGCTTAAAACTCAACATTCAGAAAACTAAGATCATGGCATCTGGTCCCATCACTTCATGGCAAATAGATGGGGAAACAATGGAAACAGTGTGACAGACTTTATTTTGGGGTGGGGGGGGGGTGCTCCAAAATCACTGCAGATGGTGACTGCAGCCATGAAATTAAAAGTTGCTTGCTCCTTGGAAGAAAAACTATGCCCTACCTAGACAGCATATTTAAGAGCAGAGGCATCACTTTGCTGACAAAGGTCCATCTAGTCAAAGCTTGATTTTTCCAGTAGTCACATATGAATGTGAGAGTTGGACTATAAAGAAAGCTGAGCACCAAAGAATTGATGCTTTTGAACTATGGTGTTGGAGGAGACTCTTGAGAGCCCCTTGGACCAAGGAGATCCAACCAGTCCATCCTAAAGGAAATCAGTTCTATATATATATTATTGGAAAGATGGATGTTGAAGCTGAAACTCCAATAGTTTGGTCACCTGGTGCAAAGAACTGACTCATTGGAAAAGACCCTGATGCTGGGAAAGATTGAAGGCGGGAGGAGAAGGGGACAGAAGATGAGATGGTTGGATGGCATCCCTGACTCAATGAACATGAGTTTGAGTAAACCCTGGGAGTTTGTGATGGACAGGGAGGCCTGGTGTGCTGCAGTCCATGGGGTCACAAAGAGTTGGACCCAACTGAGCAACTGAACTGAACTGACTATAATCTAGTCGTGAGTGGGCTGAACCCATATATGCTCTGTTCACAGTTGTGTTCTTGTGCTAAATCGCTTCAGTTGTATATGATTCTTTGCAACACCATGGACTGTAGCCCAGCACTCTCCTCTGTCAATGGGATTTCCCAGGCAAGAATAGTAGAGTGGGTTGTCATGCCCTCCTCCAGGGGATCTTCCCAACCTAAGGATCAAATCCTCATCTCTTACATCTCCTGCAATGGCAGGTGGGTTCTTTGCTACTTGTACCACCTGGAAATGGGCCGAATCCATATATGTTTTCTTCACAGTTATGTTCTCAGTGCCTAGAAAAATATGTGACACCTAGTAATTTAGCTCCTTGATAAATATTGATACGTTTAAAAACAGGCAAAGGATATCCTATTTTTTTCATTGAGGCAACTGGGTGTATGACATCATTCAATCAATCACTGAGATACGAAGTCTAGGAAGAAGAGCAAATTTCAGTGAGGATTGGAGATGTGAATTCAATTTATCACTATCTGAGAGGCTATTGCACATATGATTGTGAAATTCTTAAGAAAGGGCCAGATTAGACATGCAGATTTGGAAATTTTTTTAACTTAACCAGATGAGTTTGCCCAAATAAAGTGAGAGATGGCACCCTGCAATAAGGTACCCTGCAGTAAATACATTTACATTACATCAGAGTTGTTTTAGAGGAGGGAGGTATTAAATCTTCCCATCATATCTAGTAGAAACTGGAACAGGGACTCCCTAGATTACCCAAGAACTACCCAAGCAGGGAATGACAGATAAAGAGCTTGTTAGAGTGAAGCTATATAAGTAGGCATGAACCATAGTGCTTTGGGAGCCCAGGGAAAGGTCAGAGCAGAGGACAGAGTGGCCCTTGAGAGCAAGTAATCCTTGGGCAAGAGTGTTGGAAAGCAATGAAGCAGTGTGTTAGATAGAGACCTCTGTGACACACCTTGTTTGTCCTGCTAAAGAGTTTGGAATTCAACGAGTAGGTAACAGAAACTGTTGGAGAATGCTATGAAAGGAAGATTTCCTACATGAAGTCCCTCCACCTCTCACCAGGTCATTGAACTCTATTTTTGGATCAGTGCATTGCCACATTCAAGTGTGTTTTTGTATACCTTCCGTAAGACTGGGAATCAGGACCTGCTCTTGGATACTAATTGTCTTAGCTCTTAACAGCATGATTTGGGACCAGTTAAATAACTTATTTCCCCCCTTGATTATTTTATTGAAGTATAGTTAATTGACAGTGGTGTGTTTCAGGTGTACAACAAAGTGATTCAGATATCTATATATATAGTCTTTTTTAGATTCTTTTCCACTATGGGTTATTTTAAGACACTGAATATGGTTCCCTGTGCTATATGGTAGATCCTTGTTGTTTATCTGTTTTATCTATAGTAATGTATATCTGTTAATCCCAAACTCCTCATTTATGCCTCCCCTCTTTTCCCTTCAGGTATCATAAATTACTTTCTATAACTGTGAGTCTTATTTCTCTCTTGTAAATAAGTTCATTTGTAACACATCTTTATACATGATATCATTTGATATTTGTCTTTCTCTGATTACTTCATTTAAATGATTGTCTCCAATGGATGAGTTAAATAACTTCTTTATGTTCCAGCTTCATTACTTTAAAAAAAATAATGAATTTGGCTGGACTATCTCTAATGTCCCTTCTTACTTAGAAGTTTTGTGGCTATATTGTTTGTTGTGAAAGTGGAATTTGACTTTCCACTTCCACTATTAAAAAAGAGAAGGTGGAAATAGGCAATCTTTTTATTTACCAGAAACAGTGGCGGGGGGGGGGGGGAGGTCTTTGGTTCCTTTTATAACTGAGAAATAGCTAGTGAAAAATATAAAGATAACCAAAGCAGTTAATTTCAAAAGATGGGATGAAAGTATCGATTTGATATCAGAAACAAGTTAGTAACAAATGTAGATTTAGAATATTTCTCAGAACAGGAGAGGAGCAGTTCTATGAGAATTGTACCCATTTCATTGCTCATTTCAGGGAGAAACCAGAGAGCTGACAGTTCACAGAATGAGAGGAATCCTTCCAGATTCCTTGTGCTCTAGATTTCACTTCCTCTGGGAGTTTCACACTCCTCCAGAGGAGCATGATGCAGTTATTCATCTAATTATATTCCCCAAGAAAGGCTCTGTAAATAAGCCATCTTCCTTATGATTTTTAAGTCTCGAACAGGATCAATCATGACAGACAAGCTGGTAGTGAAATAATAGGCAGACCTCCAGCTCTCAAAATCATGAGGCTTATTTCTTGCTCTGTCATGCAGCATCCACCATGTTTAGACTCAGGTTTCTGTTTAGATTTGTCCTCAATTTAGAATAGAGATGGTGGAACAGCTATGGTATACGGCATTGTCTGTCATAGAAGCAGAAGGAAAGGGGGTCTCACTTTGGCACTTAAGAGCCATACCCTGAGCATAGCACACCTCAGTTCTTAACACCTCAGAAGCTATTGAGGCTTCCCAGATGGCACAGTGATAAAGAACCCACCTGCCAATGCAGGGGATGTAGGTTCGATCCCTGGTTTGGGAAGATCCCTTGGAGGAGGAAATGGCAACCCACTCCAGGATTCTTGCCTGGAAAGTTCCGTGGGCAGGGAAGCCTGGTGGGCTACAGTCTGTGGAGGGGTAGCAAAGAGTCAGACACAACTGAGCATGCATGCATGCATCATTTATTGGTCATATGTGATGGTCTGGCCGCACGTAACCACGGAGGAACCAGGAAATCATAATCCTTCCATGTATCCAGAAATGAAAGAGGGGTTAGAAACGGTTAACATACACCACTTTGGCTTACCTTCTAGCCACCACTGGGTAAGGAAAATTATTCTCTTCAGGTCAAGAAAAACGCACTATGTCCTTCTCAAGGAAGACAACCAGAAAGTTCTGACTAATTAGATTATGTGTGGTGCATAATAGTTTCTTCGGTAGGAAATGTATTAATTTTCTAGCTGCCATGACAAAGTACGACAAACAGATAATCCTTGTCTCACAGTTATGGACATAATTGCAAGATCAAAGTATCCCCAAGATTGATTCCTCCCGAGGACTATGAGAGAAGATTGATCCCATGCCTCTCACCTGGCTTCTGGTGGCTTCTTGGCAATCTTTGGCATTGTTATGCATGTGTAAGCATCACTCATCTCTGCCTTTATCTTTACTTGGCATTTACAGTGTGTGCTTGTGTCTGTCCCCAAACTCCCCTGTTCGTAAGAGCAGCAGTCATTTTGGACTGGGACCACCCAAAAGACCTCATCTCCAAATAATGTCACATTCTGGGGTACTGGGGTGAGCACTTCAACATATGAGTTTTGTTGTTGCAGTCATGTCCGAGTTTGCTACCCCACTGACTTCAGCACACCAGGCTTCCCTGCCCATCACTGTCTCCAGGAGTTTACCCAAACTCATGAGCCATCTGACTCTCTCATCCTCTGTCCACCCCTTCTCCTCCTGCTTTCCATCTTTCCCAGCATCAGAGTCTTTTCCAATGAGTCAGTTCTTCGCATCAGGTGGCCAAAGTATTGGAGTTTCAGCTTCAGTGTCAGTCCTTCCAATGAATATTCAGAGTTGATTTTCTTTGGGATTGACTGGTTTGATCTCCTTGCTGTGCACAGGACTCTCAAAAGTCTTTTGCAACATCACAGTTCGAAAGCATCAATTCTTCAACACTCAGTCTTTTCCCGATCCAACTCTTACAGCCGTACATGACTACTGGAAAAACCATAGCTTTGACTAGCGGGCCTTTGTAGGCAAAGTGATGTCTTTGCTTTTTAACACACTGTCTAGGCTTGACATTGTGTGTTTTTTTTCGGGGGGGGGGGCAGGGGGAACACAACTGAACCATAACAGGCAGTGTTTTGCAGTCATTTCTGTATCAGATTTGCATGTGGTTCCTATGAATCCAGAGATCTGTGAATGTAAAAGACAGGTTATCAGCCTTCCCATGCTCCCCCGACTAGTCCACAGTCACACGTGGAAAGTGGACACGATTGGCACAATAACATTTGGAGAGGGAAGCAAGGAAGTCACGCAGCATTCTTCATCTGAAACTATCCCCAGTCTCATTGGGAAGCCGTTTTAGGTTCCATATTCTGGGATGAGTTCTATCTTTTATTAGACCTCGGTTCTGCTTTCTGGGAGAAGACCCCTGTCTACTGCTCTCTGGGCCCACCAGCTCCAACCTCAGAAGTTCTCCTAATCTGATTTTCCCCTGGGACCCCCTGTAAAGTGGCTATCAGGAAACATGCCCTCTTTTCTGTTGTTGTTTTCTCTTTTGTTTTTTTTTACTTGAGTTTAGTTGCTTTACAGTGTTGTTGTTGCTATTCTTGTTTAGTCACTAAGCTGTGTCCAACTCTTTGCGACCCCATGGACTGCAGCACCCCAGGCCTCCCTGTCCTCCACCATCTCCCAGAGTTTGCTCAAGTTCATGTCCATTGAGTCAGTGGTGCCATCCAATCATCTCATCCTCTGTCATCCCCTTTCTCTTTTTGCCCTCATTCTTTCCCAGTATCAAGGTCTTTTCCAATGAGTTGACTCTTCGCGTCAAGTGGCCAAAGTATTGGAGGTTCAGCTTCAGCATCAGTCCTTCTGATGGATGTTCAGGGTTGCTTTACTTTAGCGAATCACCGTTTTACAATGTTGTTAGTTTCTGCTCTGCAGCACAGTAGACCAGACTTATAAATGCATATATCCTCTCTCTTTTGAATTTCCTTCCCATGTAGGTCGCCACAGAGCACTAAGTACAAGTCTCTGTGCTATACAGTGAGTTCTCATTGCCTATCTCTTTTATTCATAGTAGCGTACACTATCTACTGTAGCACAGAGAACCTACTCAGTGGTGACTTAAATGGGAAGGAAATCCAAACAGAGGGGTTATATGCATATATATCAAGACTGCCCTCTTCAAGGGCTCAGTACCTTTATTTGATCACTTGCTACCTGTCGAGCATTATAATTGAAAGGTTGTATCAAGAATTGAAAGGTGGTTCTTCTAGCAGGAGGGCCCTCTCAAACACATAACTCCTTTAAAAATGGATTCTATTTGACTTCATATACCCATCACTATACATACAGAGTTTTTTTTTTTTTCCCCCTGAATATATGACTTAGATTTGCTCTCTCTCTCTCTCTTTCTCTCTCTCTCTGTCCTTCTCACTCCCAACTTAGATGCTGACAATGTGAGCCTCTCAGATTTGGTTAGGAGGCCCTAGCAGATTTTTCATGAGGAAAGCATCTTTCTTCTCTTTTCTCTGAGTTATTTAATCCCACTGAAAGGATGGATTGAGTGCTTCCACCTTAGTTTTATTTTGTTCTCAGACAGCTTCATCCATTCAGGAGTTTGAACAATGGTGGGATGACCTTATGCTTGATTGTGTATGCATGCATGTGTGATCAGTTGTATCTAACTCTTTGCGACCCCATGGACTGCAGCCGGCCAGGCTCCTCTGTCCATAGGATTTTCTAGGCAAGAATCCTGGAGACGGCTGCCATTTCCTTCTCCAGGGGGTCTTCCCAACGCAGGGATCAAAACTGTGTCTCTTGTTTTTCTTGCTTTGGCAAGTGGGTTCTTTACCACTGACCCACTTGGGAAGCCCCCATTCTTGGTTAATTCTTACCAAAGCAGAATCATAACAGGTAATTTTAGTTCAGTGTCCTCGGTTTGTCCTTCTGCCATCTGAGAATGGGAAGCTGTTGCCTCTTCTCTGTTCTTCCTCTTCCTATTCTTTTTTCTTCTCCCTTGCAAATGATACCAGTTTTTTCTGAGGTCACCTGTACCTCTCCCTTGTCAAATACAGCTCACAGCTCATCAGCATCCCATTTTCCTCTCTCTCTCTGCTAGAGCTCCAAATTCACTAGGTCTAACATCTATCTTCTGAGATACTAGAAGCAACAATGTTACCATGTGTTCCTTTTCAGCATCACATGGACCATTGCTCCAGCCTCTAACAGCAAGCTCCTCCACATGTGCCATCAGGTCACTGACCCATTGCTTCATATACTAGTGATTTTTTACAGCAGCATCCCATTTCTATGTCCTCCTTTCTGAATGGCTTTTATTATGTAGTCAGGAGTGTATATGCAGTGGTTCTGCACTGCACTTTAGGTAATGCTTTATTAAAAACCAAAATCAGGGTTTTAGACTCAATCTATAGTGCAGAGAAATTAGCTGAAGTGCTAAGTATTGGGTTGGCCAAAAAAATTGATCAGGTTTTTCCTTATGATGTTATGGAAGAACAAGAACAAACTTTTTGGGTGACCCAATAGAAAATGGAGTGGGCAAAATCTTCTTTGACAAGAAGAAGAAGACCTACTTAAAAGGTTGCTTTAGAGTTGATCCATTCATGAAGGAAATTGTAAGAACTTTAAGAAACATCTCATTATTTGGGATGAAGAAACTGCATATTAGATCAAAATTTAATAATATAAAAATATGACCAATTAAAGTTTTGCAGTTAGCACTGAAGAAGTATCTTTTCAATCAAATGAAAATCACTGCACCCATCATAACTATTGTTTAATAAGTCAGCTCTTGGTTTCTGTGGCAGTTGTAATGAGCCCATCACTTGGAGATGAGGAATGTTGGGGAGGTAGAAATGTGGAACTCCTTTTTTCAAAACTTAAAATTTTGATTAGAAAAAAATAAGAAACAAATAAAAGTTAAGAAAACAGATCATTTTGATGGTTGACTATAGTGAGTGGAAGTCAGAGAAGGAAAATATCAGTCTAGGCTGGTCTTCAGGGCTAATTTTATAGAAGCTGGTGGCTTTGAAGGATGAATTACTGATGGGGGTGGAAGAGAAGAAAGGGTCATTTCAAAATTCAACTCCATCACCACCCTGACAATATTAAAAATATACTAAGGTCCAAAAGTATTTAGTCATTTTAACTCTATGATTATAGCAATCAAGGATCTACTGTGCATTTTGACAGGCAAGGGCTTTCTGATTCTTTTCTGTTTCTATTTCTATCAATCAAATAACTGCAAATTCTGTTTTGCTATTTATTTTTTGTGACACCAAGAGCACCAGTGCATGCTAAGTCAGAGGAGTAAATACACAGTCTGGTATTAAGTAATGGTCCTCCACCCCTCGCCACACACTCACACGTGGCTTCTTCCCTGACACATGCAAATTTGAAAGCATTACTTTAAAGTGACAGCTAATGGTATAAATTAACCTCCTGAATCTGCTTCGGTCGGTCATTTTCAAAACTACGGTAGCACATAAAAGATGGTGGTGAATTATGAATAATAAATGGAAAGAAGAATGACATGCCCTTCTGCAGCTTTCAGAAGCAAATGGAGGGTTCCACTATCAAGAAAATTATAGCCTCTAGGTTTGTTTATTATAGAGATTGTCAAACAACCTTCCTTACAATGAACTCATTTGAGCTTGGCAAAAAATAGCAGAAGACAGTTCTTTCTAAATTTCCTTTTAAAATTACGAAAGGCACTCAGAATATTGAACTTCATCACCAGCAAGATAAAGGCAAATTAGAAATAGTTTATCACCATGACAAACATTTTAAATTGAACTCTGAATTGCGGGTAAAAATTTCCTTCTGAATGAAATGCTTATGACCCAGTATTTTCAGACTCTTACTGTTTTGAGGTAATATTCCAGTTTTTGTTTTCTTGTGCTGAAGGGTCATCAAGCAACAAATGACTCTTTAATATGATGGAATTATAAGGAACTAAGAACAACATACTTCATAGCCTGGAGCCAAATATATCTCCTAGCACTTCACCTATTGCCTTTTCCCTCATATAGAATTTGTTGCTAAACCAGTTAAATACATATCCTATAGACATTGCAAATAGAGCAACACTGTAGAGCTTGTAGTATTTTTTCTTCCTTTGGAATTAGGCATGTATACACATTTGTCCATGTATGTTTTTAAAATGAAATCTATCGAGAAATTGGAGAAACACCAGAATTTTAAAATTGAGCTCAGTTTCATTGACTAATAGGATAAAGAAGAGAAGCTCCTTTCAAAGATTTAACTCTACATTCTGCAAATAGGTATTTGGATTATTTAGTTTGGGGAATTAAAATTTTTTTTTTATCATCTGGGCAAATCTCTATTCTCTGAGTCAGAGATATCTGAAGACACAATTTTACATAAAGGTTTTCCCCTTCAAATTAAGATGTAATGGAAATAGCCTTCTGTGATCTTTTGTTTTAAAAATGGATATAAAACAAAATTATTATTATAGAAAGAATTATAATAATTTTGTAAAGAATACATTCTGGGATATTATTATCAATCATTAACTTATGTTTTTAAATATTCCAGAATAATGTAGTAATAATATTATGGTAATACAAATATGTACTCTTACATAGTAAATTATTTAACTGAGAATGATTTGTCACCATTGTTCCATAGTACAAACTAGAATTTTAAACGAGTCATTGCAAATGTGCGTATTGACATTTATAGCAATATTTGGGGGGACTACAGCTTTTTTCATTTTTGTGCTTGCTCCTGTGTCTGTAAGTGGAAATATGTGTTCTACTATAATCCTTGACTGAAGTTGAAAACAAGTGCCCTGAGTGAAATTCATGGTGGAATATGGAGGTAAAAGAATAAATGGAAGTACATTTAAAAATAATATTCTCCCACAATATGAATACATTGATAGGAACAAAGATAATTTTAGTAATCACTAAAGCTAAACCATTCTTGAGAAACTACTCCCTAAGGAACTCTTGAACTCTCCAGAACAGTTTCAAAATTTCAGACTTATTCCTTGGTCCTTCCCTTTTTCCCTCTCTCCTCACAGACCCCAAACTGGCTTTTACTTGTAATATATCCAGATTCTAAGCCCTGCCAGAAGACTGGAATTACCCTTTCACCTCACCCCCCCAAAATAACTCAGGCTCTGAAATAATCCCCTTACTCTTGCCTTGCTTTATTCAGGGTGTAAATTCTTGAATATAGAAACTATATGTATACACACACATATATATATAATTAATATCCCACATTGTCTATGGTTTCATTAAATAGTTGTGAATTAGAAGGCCATGAAGTCTAAGTGTATAATTTTTCCAGTGATTTAAAGACTATCCTCTAGAAGAAAGGAGTTGCATTATTTGTTCTACTTTAATTCCTGTGGGTGATTTCATTATGAATGAGAGTATTGATAAACTTTCTAAGTTGGGTTTCAGTAAGGAGATGGGACAGAGGTTATAATGGTTCGTTCACAGAGTGTGGAAGGTGAACTCAGAGACCCCTGGTATCATGTCCCCATGATAAGTAAGTAAGCCCCATTAGTTACTACATGTATGACCTTGGACAAAGTTATTTAAATTATGAGCTCATCTGTAAAATAAGTAGAATGTTAGTACCTTTCTTTGCCAGATTGATGTGAGGGCTAAAATGAATAATGTGTAGAAAGTACTTAGACTAGCCCCTGACCTAAGATAGCTCCTCAATAAGTGTTCATTTTCATTCAGTTTCCTGCCATTATTTCTGTTTGCCATTTTAAGTTGATGAATGGAAATCATTTCAAGAAGCTTCGAATGTTCCTACAGAAAACAGATTTCATTTTTATGATCTACAAAGAGTAGAAAAAGCAACCATAGTGTAAGATATGTATTCTAGTTTAATATAGAAATGGTATGAGATATGCATTAATTAATTCTAGTATGATATAGAACTGGAGAGTAGCTTCATATCTGAGAACAGCTGTGAAGTACAAGAGAGATTTGACTGATAAAGACAGAAGAACTTACTGGGGAAGGTTGATCTCAGCTCAGAAAAGGTGTCAGCCTCATTTATATGAACAAAACTATGAAGTATAAGAGAGATTTGACTTATAAGGACAGAAGAAGAACTTACTGCTGAAGGTCGGTCTCAGGTTCAGAGAAATCCTCTGAGGACCACAGGCTTCCAGTACAAACGACTACTTTGAAGTCCTTGATGCTCTCAGCAGAAGAGAATCCAAAGGAAGCCTGGTTACTCTTATCTAGTAGGGCCACACAGCTGGGCAGTCTTACAAATGCATCACCCTCCATTTTGCAGTTCCAGAAATCCATTTCTGAGAGATAGCTTAGAAATCAAACTGAAGAAACTCTGAAATACTCACAAGAAGCCATGAGTGGGATAAAATGTTATCAACGCAAAATTGCATGATAGTTTTGTCAAGAAATTTTAGGTTTTTGGTTAGTTGCCCAGGAAATTTCACCAAGTAATACATGACATGGCACGGAATCCCAAATTGTTCCTTGGAGGGAGTGGAGCATAAGGTTATTATAATGTGAATATGATGGTCTTTGGTTTCTTATATCTCTGGAGTGTTTCCATCTACATAAGTAAAGTTTAGCAGCATTATTCCTCCAAATCAGAACCCACTTCTGCACCTTAAAAAACTTTATATATATATTGACTCTTCCTTATTAGCAACTGGTCTTCCTATCTTGATATATTGTTAGAGGGCCAGACTCTGGGTTAAAAATTTTTTTTTTCTTTAAGTATCAGACCACTGTATAAATTCTGTTGTCCTTTCTTACATTATAGTCCTAGGAATAATCAACCAGAGCTTTAATATGAATATGAGATGTTTTATATTGACTCAAACTAGTTCTTAGGCAAGAATTGTTCTGGCGTTCAAATTTTGAGTATCTTCTTTTTCTGGTGATCTTCATCTTTTGTATCCTTGCTTTTCTTCCTCTAAAAATATGTTAACTGCATTCTGGACAGTTTTAGAGTCTGTTCTATTTTTCTGTTACTTTATGAGAAAAAATTGTATTCACCAAAAAGAAGTTAGGATTAGGTAAGGCACTAACAGCGACTCTTTGCTTCTATGTTTTATTTAATACTTTCAAGAAAGTATGTCAGACCTTTCTGCCCATTATTAAAAGCTTGAAAGTACAAGTCTCCTAATGGTTCCTTGATCTCATTCTTTCTCCATTTGCTAAAATGACATTTTCTGTTGCCTGATTCTTCCAGGGCCTTCTGGATTTCTTATTTTCCACCCTTAAACCAATACACACAGCTCATAAAAAACAGGAGTTACCAAGTGACAGGTGTTTTTGAAAAACTTGTTTAGTTTATATGTTCAGCAAAGACGTTGCCTCTAAATCAGTAGCTACTAATGACCTTTTGTTCCAGGAGCTGTTAGAAGTCCAGATGAAGTCTTGGAACTGAAATGTAGTTTAGGCTTAGCCTCAAGTTGGTATTTTCCAAATGTACCTTGTTGGTTTCTGTCTTATGCCCTGATGAATTTCTTCTTAGACCATTGAAGATTCACCTCAGCTTCCACAATAGGTTATTCATCTCCTTTACTCATTCTCACTCCTGTTTTAAGTAAAACAACCTAGGATATTAAATATCTTATAAAGCTACAATGTCCCACACCTCTCTTCAATTCTCCCACCACTGTTTGCCAACTGAGGGGCCTTTCAAAGTTCACGAATTTCTATGAATCTGATTCCTCATATATGGATGGTAATAACAATTCTCCATGTCTCATGTTTTTGTTGACAGTTAAATGGAACTATGTGAAAATGATTAGCATGCTGTTAGGCACATAATCAATATTCAGTAAGTCCTAGCTTTCCCTTCCGCTGTAAGAAGTTATCTTTTTTTTTTTTCTTTCTGCTTTCTTTAATAATGGCATTTCACTTTTGACTTGAGATGATATCTTTCCTTTCTATTTCTGGGCTTATCTGACCTTTTCTTCTTTCTATTATTCCTTCCATCACGTGTTTGTTGAACACGTAATACCAGGCTAGGTGCTGAAGACACAAGGGTAAAGAATTCTCTCCATCCCTTGATGGAGTTCACAGTTTTATGGGAAATGGACATGCACCATTTCATGGAGAAATTAAAATGAGGATTTGTGCACCAGGCATTTGCAAAGCAGAGCAGACATGGGTCAGCAAAGGCCTCCTGGAGGAGAGGAATTGCAAAATCTTCAAGGATGAGTAAGAGGCAAACCATAGTCTGTTGAGAGGGAAGAACCACAAAGATTTCATAAATTAAGAAGAATTGTGGGAGCTGAGGTGAAATGGTGGGGAGAGAAGAAGTCAGTTATACAAGACCTTAGTTTGGGGGCTACATTCCTCTTTAGAGTTAGCACAAGCAAATTTTCAAATTGTACAACCCTCCCATTACTTTTTTCATCCTAACCCCAAAGCCTGTGTGTCCATTACTAACTTTGTGCTTTCTGCTAATGGGACTGTATCATATCCCTCAAGTCAGCTAGAGCAAGATAGAGTTTAATGGATAAGTGGGAGCTATTGAAAGAAAATGTAGCATAGAAGCAATATAGTCACATCTGTACTTTATAATCACTCACTTTGTGATTATATATTTTCATGATAAATTATAACTTTTCAATATTAGAATGCTTAAGTTTTTTTTTTAAGTGAAAAAGCAAAACTTTTAGGAAAGACAAAGAATTTGGTCTATAGCAATGGATCTAAGCAATATCAAGATTGGCTCATCTTACTTCATAGACTTATCCTTAATTTACTATGTAAAATTGTTTTTTCAAAAATCTTTTTCGTCTGATAACAGTCTAACTAGGCAACAGGTACCAGTGATGTGGATAAAATTATAGGATCTCATTCAAAAAATATTTGTTTACTTTGAGAAGTAAATCATTTGGAGCCTGAAAGGGGCTGATTAATTGACTTAGCTAATGAAACCATTTCCTCTTTAATGTTAATAGTGACTGCTCACTTCTATGAACAGACTAAGTATTGTGAGTATTGAACTTCTCCCCTGTGAAAAAAGAAAAAGAAGTCATAGTAGGCAATAATAACTTAAAATTTCTGTGTCCTTTTATTCGGTGTGCAAGTACTAGGGTGAGATTTGCTTTTTAATTAGGAGTTCTGGATAGGATTCATGTTTAATGGTGTTCCTTCTATAATTCTTTGTTTCTTTTACAGGGGGTACAAACATTCCATTGACCTATTTTCTTTATGTTCAACAATTTAGAAAAGTCTATTTTCCATGGAGCACATCTAAGGCAAAATAGTTTGATCATATGATTTGAACACTGAAAAAAAAGTCTGTCCATATAAGCTTCTAGGGAACTGTTGAAAGATGTATGTATGACGTGTGAGTTCTCAAGCCAGTGTCTGCACCCCACGGCTGCAGACTTGTTCTCGGTATAACACTGGCTGTTTATTTATAATGATCAAAGAGGATCTGTGTTGAATCAGAAGTCAGATTAATAGTTTTCTCTAACACCTCTAGTCTTGGAAGAAAGGTCCTTCAAGTTCAAAAACATGAACAGAAAAGGCTCTACAATTTCTTTTTAACGTAATGATCTATACATGCTCTAACTCACATTTGGAAAGCAGGGGGCCAGATTCCAGTTCTGCTGTGATGCCGAAGCCGTTTCTTTAAACAGTCGACCAAAACTAGAGTAAATCTGTTTAAAAGGCTACTCTGCTCCTGTCCGTCTCCATAACTCAGAGTTGGAGCTTTTTGCCAGGGAGGAGGGGAGTGCAAAGATGGGGGTGGAAGGCAGTAATGAAGAAGGCAGTGGGGGCAGTTGTTTTTCTGAGCCTGCTGACGTCAACGAAATTGCCAGATGGCATTTGAATGTTTTGCAAAAAGACAGGAGCCTTTTATTACAGCTGTCACATGGGGTTTCATTCATTTGCATTCCCAGAAGTGGGCTGAAGCTTTTCCTAACTGTAGGAGTAGTGAGGGCTCTGTCCCTTCAGAGACCCAGAGGGTCTTTTTATAGGATGCTGTTACCTTAAGTGGCTCTGATAAGGGACACATGCTCTGAGAATGGCATGTTTCACTGTCAGCTTCAGAGGGCTGTGAGCTACTCAGCTTCAATTAGGACTATAATGTGATCGTTCAAAAAAATCTTCTCTGCGGAAGGTCTTTCGTGGATCCTGACAGCCTGGGAGAGACACTCAGTAGCACCTGAAGGGTCTAAAAGGGCAGCAACCAGCCCTAGAACAAAAGCACAGCTTCTGTGAAATATACCTAACATAGGCTGAAAAATACCCAACATGTTGGGTTGACCAAATAATCCATTTGGATTTTTCCATAGCATATTACAGGAACACTCAACTGATTTTTTTGGCCAACTCAGTACAGCAGCCCTGAGCATACAGACACATAGCTCTGTCTTCACCATCTTATTCCAAGATGTCATCCCCACACCATAGGGAAGGACAGAAGGAAAAAATGAACTTGTAGAAAATCTGTGGGTTCATATGTAGAAGAAAGAAACAAAGGCGGTTTTAAATGCTGGGATCTGCTCTCAGAAACTGACCCAGGGCCACTCCCTAGGGCCAGTCTGACCTATCCTCTTCACCATCAGCCCTTTCCACTGCCAGAAATTTTCATGTTTTACTTTGTTTTAATACCTGCTGTCTCTCAAAATTGTCAGTCTCTGGGTTAGCAAGTATATGTTTTTATAGTGAACCTCTTTCTGTAACAGTTAATTGGATGGATTGATCTCTATAGTTGACTTGAGAATGAATAAGAGGATGAAATACTTAGACCAGAGGAAGTTTTTATAACTATTTTAAACTATGAGTGTCACTCATATTAATCATGGTATATGATGTGATGTTTTAAAATTGTTCTGAGATGGATTACCCAAGTCACTTTCTTCCTAACTGTTTCCTGAAGTCAAGATATGATATTTCAAAAGCAAAAGTTTTGATGGTGGTAGGTCTGTGTTGGACTGAAATGAAAAGCATCTAGTATACCAAGGAAATTGAGAACTGGGGGCTAGAAAGGCTTAAAAGTTAGCTATATGTACTACATAATCTCAATCTTACACCCACACTGGCAGTGATAAGACGGTACTTACAATGACACTGCTAAGCTGAGTTTAGTGAAATATCTCTTGCCGTCTTGTTAGTGGCAACAGGAAACATGGATGCCAGGATCACTGACTCAAGAGATGGAAGAACCTAGAGCAGTGTTCCATATGCCCTCTTATGCTGCAAATGAAACAAATGCAGCCACTCTCGCCTCTCTTACCCTGCTCCAGACTCATGTCCACAGAGTATTTTCCAAATATAAGCAATACAAATGGAGTTACTGGGGAGTGTGTTCATCTCATGTTAATTTCATGCTTCAGGTTCTGCTTCAGGGTTGAGGGAGATTTGGAAGGTGATGGTGAAGATTAAGCAGCCTCTTTCGGATTCCTCTGATCCCCCTTCTGTTCAACTTCAGGGGATGGGGACATGTGGAGGAGCATTATCAATATCTTGTGTGTATCCGTGAGCACATTGGGTCTGAGAGATGACATTAGGTCAGAAGCAAGGAATACAAAGCCAAAGTCAAAGAGTAACTCCTAGAAAAAAGAAAAAAGAAGGTGTCAAGAAATACAGTCCACATGGGAAGGTTGTTAGAAATTAAAAATGGACGGGGTATAAATACCAGTCACCATCTTTGGCTCTAGGCAGCACCAAGGTGTTGTTCAGATAGACCTGAAATTAGAAATATATTCATAAAACACACATTTCGTATGGGGTGTATTTGGGCCTGAATCTCAAGGTTATACAAGTCATGTTAGATCTGTTAAGCATCATGTTCATGTTTCCCCAGGAATCAACCTTAGGAAAGCTGTAGTGTTAATAGCGGTGTCCTACTTTGCATGTCCTAGCCCCCTGTTCACTCTGAAAGGACAGAGCACTTGTCCCAGGTATAAGTGCTGCCATCGTTGATAATACAGTGGTTGTTACTCATCATCCCTTATCTAACATGTTAAGGTTTGCCCAAACATTGCCAGAATTAAAACAATATGTTCCTGAATGTAACTCTAGGTGACAGTCATTTTTCCATATTATACTCGTTCCCCCAGTGAAAGTTGCTCAGTTGTGTCTGACTCTTTGCGACCCCCTGAACTCATCCATGGAATTCTCCAGGTCAGAATACTGGAGTGGGTATCCTTTCCCTTCTCCAGGAGACCTTCCCAACCCAGGGGTCGACCCAGGTCTCCCACATTGCACGTGGATTCTTTACCAGCTGAGCCACAAGGAAAGCCCAAGAATACTGGAGTGGGTAACCTATCCCTTCCCCAGCAGATCTTCCCAGCCCAGGAATTGAACTGGGGTCTCCTGCATTGCAGGCAGATTCTTTACCAACTGAGCTATCAGGGAAGCCCTTGTCTCCCCAAGTGCTTCCTAAAACAGCAATCCCATGATTCATTTATGTCTCAGCTATCAACAAATAATACTAGATTCATGTATATCTCTTAATCATGAAATTAAGTTTGGATAGTTCAGTTTTATATATATATATATATATATATATATATATATATATATATATATATATATATCATACTTTGAGCAGCACTACAGCTCAAAGACAGTAAAACAAGCATATAATGCTTTCACTCAACTTGTAGTGTCAGGACAAAGAATTGAAAAATTCATTGTCAAGCTGCCTTAGAATCAAACCACCATCCAGTTTTACTTCGATGACACCAACTGCATTTTTCAATGAGACGTAGTTAGTGTATAACTTTTTAGCACCTTGTGTCTCAGTACTTATGCTGAGATCCTAAACACAATTACATTTTACAAGGGAGAAACCACAGGAGCACCTCCATCCTAACACAGACATAACCTTCCCACACTTCCAGCAAATGGCCAAGACATGTGCCTTGTTTATTATCAGAGGGAGCCAGGAAGTCACGTTGTTCTGGATTGAGTCTCATGAGTCTAGCTGAGGGTCTGGAAAGGGTGTTATTTTTTCCCTCTGATTTAAAAACTCTATACTAACATCACCCAGAGAGTCAGGTTTCAAAGAACTCAAGCATTTTAACATAAGAGAGAGGCTGATGAATAAAGCACAATGTGAGTGTACTCATTTTTCCTGAGAAAAATCACTGCCAAACAGATGATAACACTCATGTTGGTTGTCCAGTATTTTGTTTTCAGAGTCAGAGAGTCTTCCTGAGCAGACATATCAGTGAATAAAGAAATGTGTTTATTCAGTAAACATATTTTTGCACCTAGTAGGTATCATATGTCGTGATAAGTACTAGAGATAAAGTTAAGTAAAATACACAGTCTAGTAGTGAAGAAAGATATGGAAACAAATCATTTCAACTTCAATACAGTGATTAATGTATGGAGTTGGCCATCTTCCATAAGATTTAACAGAAAAATCCAAATGAACTTTTTGGCCAACTCAATATAATTAGGGTGTTATAGGAGTACAGATGATGAGTACCTACCCCAGCTAGCGGCAGAGTGGGGAATCAGAAAAAGTGTTTTTGGAAGAATTAAACAGTAATGGGGTTGTCAGTTCAGTTCAGTCGCTCAGTCCTGTCCGACTCTTTGCAACCTCATGAATCGCAGCAAGCCAGGCCTCCACATCCGTCACCAACTCCTGGAGTCTACCTAAACCCATGTCCACTGAGTCAGTGATGCCATCCAACCACCTCATCCTCTGTCACCCCCTATTCCTCCTGCCCTCAATCTTTCGCAGCATCAGGGTCTTTTCCAATGAGTCACCTCTTCACATCAGGTGGCCAAAGTATTGGCATTTCAGCTTCAACATCAGTTCTTCCAATGAACACCCAGGATTGATCTGCTTTAGGATGGACTGGTTGGATCTCCTTGCAGTCCAAGGGACTCTCAAGAGTCTTCTCCAACACCACAGTTCAAAAACATCAATTCTTCGGCACCCAGCTTTCTTTATAGTTCAACTCTCACATCCATCTATGGGGTTGTAGGAGTAAACTAGATCAAGGTAGTGGTGAGGGATGGAAAGCAGGGAAAATAGCAGAAGCAACTACATCTGCCAAGATGTGTATGATTTAAAAATAACATGTGAAAAACTTAAGAACTAAGTATTTTGGAGTAGTCATTGTGAGAAAAAGAGTGGGAAGCTTTAAAGAAGGTAAACATTGCAGGACTCTGATTAATGAAATGAAAGAAGTCAGGAAGGAGATAAGGATTTCTAGTGGGAATGATTTGGTAGATGTTGGAGGCACTGACTGAGATTCTGGAGTCCGATAAGCAGGTTGGGAGAGTCAAATAAGGTGATGTTTGGATGCTAGTCCCTGTGGACCCACAATGCACTTCTTCCGGGAGTCCATTAGAAAAGGAGATGCTGGACAGAGGCTTAGGGCAGGAGGTGGTGTGGCTCTCATGAAATTGTGTGAACACATTTAGAGAGAGTCCAGAGAATTATCAGAGAGATGGACTAAGAGGTGAAACCTGGCATTAAAGTATTGAGAGGGAAGGGGAGTGATGGGGAAATTCCAGAAAAGGCAGAAGAAGAATGTTGAGAGAGATAGGGAAAGAGCTGGAAGGGCATGCTAGCACAGGAGCTGAAGGAAGAGAGATTTTCAGAAAATGAGAATCACCGGTTTTGTAAACTTCTATGAAGTCCAGCATTGTAGAGACTGAAAAGTATCTTTTGAATTTGGCAGTTCAAACCTGCTGTAAATAGCAAGAGTAATTACAATCTGTCACAGAAGCCTGGCTTAGTTGATTGACATATGAACAAAAGGTGAGAAAATAAAGATACTGAATACTAATTGTTCTTTCAAAATATTTGGGAGAAAGATTGGGTGGGAGTTGACTAGGGTGTGGATATTGGGGAAAGAATATGGGATTAAAGAATAGAGGATGTCCTCACAAAGAAGAGACTGAAGTGTGTCTAAGTGATGGGACCTGGCTAGATTTATAGGCTGATAGAAGACACTGGTGTCAGAAGATTGCTGGGTAGTGTCATTTCAGGGTAAAGAGACATGAATGATCTTAATAATTATGGTCATCTTGCCCTTAGCTTAATATGTCCTTCTTAGTGTCAGGGCTTTATCTGCCAGCTCCTTTTGAAAACTCACTCTGGCCTGTTATGAGCAGTTGAGTTGCAATTGCATTGAAACGAGCTCTTCTTTTCCAGCTGCTCCTTTCTAATATTCCTTATCATTACTAATATTTACAAGGTGTTTAGTCTAATAAATGCTTCACAACAAATATAATTCTCAGTATAACATCTTCAATTCATGCATAACATCTCAGCACAAATATATTTTTGTCTCCCAAAAAGAAACACAATTATTACAGTCTTATCTGGGTTATATGTGGAAAGGGGATGAATCTTATCTACTTAAAGATTTTATTTAAAAGGCTTTAAAAAAATAACTTATCAAAACCATAGGAAGAAAGAATATTGTCTTCGAAGAACATCTGGTATGCTTATGTCCTAAATATAGTGGAAAACTGAAAAGATAGTATTTATTTTAAGAAAGCAGAGGGATTGACTATAGACCTCCAGAATTACCTTTCCTTAAAGGTATAAATGATCAGAGTGGAAATAAATAAAAGGAACTTAATCATGGTATGAAATCATATACTGTCTATAGTATCAAACTACTATTTTAGCAGTGAGTCAGAATCTGTTCACTCTTATTTTTTTCTTCTATTTCCTAGTATTTTCCCATGATGTAAATGTGCCCTTACTACAAAGCAAGCTGTTTTCTGTCGAGCATGAACCTATGCTTCAGTACTAATCATGAAAAGGAGCCCTGAAAATAAGCGCTGGGCCACGTAGTCAAGGACTAATGGAAATCAGAGAGAACATCAGAAGGAAATTAGTCCAGGGTGCCTGTCCTTTCTTCAACACTCCCTTTTTGTCATTGCTCATGGGAATCTATGTTGCCTGTCAGTCGGGTGTGTTTATTGCAGGCAGGCAGTTGCTTCAAGTAACAGGCCACTCGGTAGGAGGCGGTAAGGACTTGAAGGGGGTCTTGTCTGACTCCAAGGGCCAGGTGTCCACACAATCTTCAGAATGATTTGAATGATCCAGATTCTCCAAACTTTTGAGAACCATTTGTAAGAACAGCATATTGTGTTAGAAGGCAGAACTCACTCATTCGAGAATTCTGGGTTTGTTTGTTTTTTGTTTTTTGTTTTTCAGCTTTTATAGTCTGCTGAATACTAAGATTCTATTTTTTTTAAATGAATTTAAAAAATCATTCTTGCCCTCAAATTCAGTCTTACAAGGAATTTGGTCACAAACAGCAATAGCAGATGATGATGATAGATGTTGGGACAAGTATACAGAGGCTTTAAGGCACAAGTGATTAACATGGGATCAGTTTGAGAATGAAGGTAATATGTTTGCATGTGTTGATCTTGATCATGAACATCAATATACCAGAGAAATGAAGTGCTGGACAGAAATAATGCTATGAACATAGGCATGGGTTTCTGAGCACATTGGAGAAAATTCAGAATTATTAGGGAGGAAAGATACTAGTCGCCCAGCAGTGCAGTGGTCAAAGAACTTGCCGGCCAATACAGGAGATGAGAGTTTTATCCCTAGGTTGGGAAGATCCCCTGGAGGACGAAATGGCAACCCATTTCAGTATTCTTGCCTGGGGAATTCTCTCTATTGGGAAAAATAAGTCAATGGTAGGAAAAAAAAATGGAGGAAAAAAACTGCAGCCATCAGTGTATGGAATAAGAAGAAACAGATTAGGGCAAAGATGAAGGGATTCTATAGGAAGAAGTTAACAGAGACTCTTTAGTAGAAATTGCCAGATGTAGTGGTCAGTTTGATGCTGGAAGTGAGGAAGAAAAAAGTTAGTTGAAAAGAAACTCAAGGCAGTCAGTTCTGGTGGGTGTTTGTGTTGATAATCAAGACAAGAAATAAAGAAGGGAAGGAAGTTTTGGAAGAAGTAGAGGACGTCTTCTCTTTGGAAAAACTGAATCTGAAATAATCAGCAGATAGGAACACAGGCCTGAGATCCAGAGAAATGGTTGGCGTTGGAGCTCCAGATTGATGGATATTCACTGTAACGCAGTGGAGAACTGGAAAGGAATGGCTTAGATTAGGATAAGGAGAAACAATATAAAGAAACAAATGTTAAACAGTGGAGAAAGAAAGTGAGAGTGTTAGTCACTCAGTCATGTCCAGTTCTTTGGGATCCCATGTAACCCACCAGGCGCCTCTATCCATGGAATTCTCCAGGCAGGAATACTGGAGTGGTTTGCCATTTCCTTCTCCAGGGGATCTTCCCGACCCAGAGATCAGACCCAGGTTTCTTGTGTTGCAGATTCGTTACTGTCTGAGCCACCAGCGTAGCTCCAAGGAGGAAAAAAGAGCCAGCAGAGCAGATAGTCCCTTCTCAGAGGGCCTGCAGAAAGCCAGGTCAGGGCACAGCCAAGGTGGAAGGAAGAGACTGTGGCTCCAGACGAAAGAGGATAAAGCCAGGAATGTTTTCATGAGATGTTGTAATTAATATATTCTCTGCATTGGATAGATAATTTTATTTTTCCAGGAAGAGACAGAAATCAGACTGCCATGAGTAGAAGACTCAATACCTTTAAAAAGGGTGTTGAAAGAGATCTCTCTTTCCAATAGTTTAATAGATTTGAATTAAAAAAAAAAAAAAGAATTACACCTTAGATGGGGTCAAAGAACAATTTCATTAGCAAGGGAAATGCTAACCATTTCTTATGTTGAAAAGAGGGGAAAGAGTAGCAAACAGAGATCAAATGAGAAAATCACAAATTAAAAGAAAAAATAGGCTGCCCATGGTAACAGGATGAAATTAGAAGTGCACAGAGGTAGGGAACTGATATTAAAAGGGAAAAAAAAAGAGTATTTCACTGAAACAATAGGCAGAAAATTAAGAATTATGAAATGCTACCCCTATTTAGAAATTTATATAAAGGTAAATTAAAATTCCCAGTAAACAAGTTGATAAATGTTTTATTTTCTGCAGGAAAGAACTAGAGTGAAACAGTTCATTTAATTTAATGAAGCACCTTTTGGCTGAGTCTGGTTAAAGTTGCTGTGGGAATAGAAAATAAATATAAAAGGGTTCTTTTCTTATCTTCAAAAACCTCAGAGAGCCACACATGTGTGACAGAGTATGTTTGCACAGGAGGATTTTATGAATGGTGTTTTGATGAGTCACGTAAGGTCCATGGCATATGGCAGTTTGCAGTTAAGGCACAAATGTGGATAGTGTACTGCGTTCTGGCGTTAGATGTGGGGCCCTGGGCTAGAGTGAAACTGTCCATTGCTTCACAGCTCTCAGTCCTTACCAGGCTCTGTTGAATCCAGGATAATCAGATTTTTTATTATCTCATAACATTCTGAACATAGTAACATTCTAAGTAAAACCAGTTTCTTAAACCAAAATGATTACCTCTGACTTATAAGACAGGTACATTGTAAGATTTTATTTTCATCACCACCTACTTATCTACTAGTCAATATACATGTGGTAAAATTTTATGCTGTGTTAATTATTTCCAACCATAAGCAAAAGGACACTTTATTCAGACTAGCTATAGTAATAAAAAAAAAAACAAATATTATTGTCTGTCATGGATTCCCAAGTGACTCACTGGTAAAGAATCCGCCTGCCAATGTAGAAGCCAAGAGTTCAGTCCCTGGGTTAGGAAGGTCTCCTGGAGTAGGAAATAGCAGCCCATTCCAGTATTCTTGCCTGGAGAATCCCATGGACAGAGGAGCCTGGTGGGCTACAGTCCATGGCATCACGGGGGGTCAGCATGACTGAGGACAGTCACACATACATTGTCTGTTGCAATAGGAAGGTCAGAGGAGGAAAGTCTTCAGGATTAGTGAATTCAAAGCTCAGAAATGTTGTATGATGGACCTAGGTTTTTTAATTCTCTCCACTTTGCTAATGCTACACTATTTTCTCCATCCTAAAGCTGGTTACACTTACAATCCAAAGATGATTGCTGGTAGCAACATCACTGGAAAAGGAAATGGCAACCCACTCCAGTACTCTTGCCTGGAGAATCCCAGGGACAGAAGGAGCCTGGTGGGCTGCTGTCCATGGGGTCGCACAGAGTCGGACACGACTGAAGCATTTAGCATGCATGCATGCATTGCAGAAGGAAATGGCAACCCACTCCAGTATTCTTGCCTGGAGAATCGCAGGGATGGGGGAGCCTGTGAGCTGTCGTCTATGGGGTCGCACAGAGTCGGACACGACTGAAGTGACTTAGCAGCAGCAGCAGCAATATCGCTTCCTTCTTGGTAGAGGATTTCCTTTCCCGGAAGCAATCAACAAAGTTTCTCTCCTGTCTCATTGACTCACATTGACTAAGGGCTGCCCACCCTGGACCAAATTCTTGCCCTTATGGCTAGAATCACCATGATTGGTATAGAGAGTTGTCACAACGTTCATTGCATGTGGTTTGAAGAGAGCTCAGAATTGAGGCATTTCTCAATGTCTCTGGACATATCCTCCTTAACGTTAAAATGCTGCAACAGTCCCTAGGGTCACAGTCACAGTCAAGTCTGTCAGTTGATCCAGCAGCCACAGAACCTGCTTGATGGTCATCTGAGATCCTCTTAAAATCTTCTCTAGAGTGTGGCTGATGATACACTATATAATAAGTTGAACTGTGTCGGCTAAAAGTCTTTGCTAGAAATATTAAAACCAGAAGAAAGAAAGTTCAAAGCTATTTTAGTTAGGCTTCAGTCTGTATTAATTTCTGTCTTTAGTTTGTCCTCTGAATAAGCATATGACAACATTCATTGCTTCTGTGTTATGTTCGCCTTAATAACACTTTGCATATTCTTTTCTATGGGATATTCTAATTGGGAAGCTCTTATACCATACTTTTATCTTAATCTCCTTGTTTTAAGATGAAATAAAACTAAAGTGGACTGAAATTTTAGCTAAAGAGGAAGAATTTCACTAGCAGTCTCTTCCTGGATCCTTCTTCTTGATCCCCAGAAAAAAAAAGCTAGCCCACATTTTTAGCCAGAAGTTTTATTAGTCTTACAAGATTATTATCTTAAAGATCACTCCCAAAGTTATTCTATCTTCTTTGTATAGATCTTTGTCTTAAAGGATCTGTGCTGAATCACAACAAATTGTTCATCATTTGTACATCTTAAGTATGCTATTATTGCTATACTTAGGGCATATGGGAGCATTGACCGAACTAGCAATTATGTCCACAAGGAAGAAAACAAATCTATGACCTAAGTGCAGAGTGACTCATCTTATGACCAAATGACTTATTTTCTTGCCCGATTTCCTCCTTTCCTCAGCAGCACATTGTTGCTAAATAGGAGGAGGAACAGGTATCATTTTGAAATGTTTCTCATAGAAAATTTTATAATTCTGTCCGTCTGCCTATTAAATATCTTGGTGAGCTACTGGGGTCTGCTGATCCAAAGATAATCATGTTTATTTTCTGAATTCTCGTAACATTCTGAATATAATCAGATTGTAACTGAAACCAGTTTCTTAAACTGAAATGATTAACCCAGACTTTCAGACAGATGCATTATAAAATTTTCATTACCACCTAAAAGGAAAATGAAGACAGAGATTTTTCTAGTAGCCACAGAAGTCTCCACCAAAGCCCACTAGTTTCTCCTTCTAGAAGCAAATATTATAAGAGATCTGGCTTGAGAGGGAGAAATAGGGAGAAGGAACAAATGGCATTTTTCCTGATGGAGAAATATTAATAGCATGGATCTTCCCTAAGACTTAGTTCTGGAAGCAGTTTAATTTGATCTTCAGAAAAGATGTGAAGGAAGGGAGTATACCAGGAATTCTGAAAAGTTTACTGATGACGTTAATAAGTTCTTGATAATGGGAATGCAAGTTGATAATTAATTGAAGGAAGAATTTGCAAAACTAACAGTGGGTCATCGAAAGTAGGTGACCATATGTAGGAACAGTTACCCAAGATACTTAGCGTTGTGATCAGTCATATAGACCCAGACTTCCTACATTGGAATTCCACTTCTGCCACTTACTATCTGTGTAACTTTGGGCAAGTTTATTTAACCACAATGCACTCATTTCAAAATTTGAAAGTCATTCCCTTTATCATGTAATTTCTAGAGTTGTGAGTTGCCTTCAGGAAAATCAAGAAGTGATGTTACCAGGTTTTAGTAGTTTACACAAGTGTTTTCTGTATACAAAGTCGTTCACAGATAAGTTCACCCCGTCCCTTAAAACTGGGTGTCAGGAAGTAGACCCTCAAGTTCTCTAAGAGACAAGGGGACTTCAAGTTCTCTACATCTTATTGGGGTATAAGCTGGGGAGGCCTGAAACCCACATTTCCAAGATGAGACTTGGGTACTGGAGCTATGAGAGTTCCAAGGGCTGAAGATTTTGAGGGAAATGCCAGGAAAAAAGAGGTTTTCATATATGAGGGATGACTGGCTTCCCAGGTGGCACCAGTGGTAAAGCACACCCCTGCCAAGGCAGGAGATGTACGAGACTCAAGTTCGATCCCTGGGTTGGGAAGATCCCCCTGGAAAAGGAAATGGCAATCCACTCCAGTATTCTTGCCCAGAGAATCCCATGGACAGAGGAGCCTGGTGGGCTACAGTCCATAGGGTCGCAAAGAGTCAGACAGAACTGAAGCAACTTAGCTGCAGGCACAGTCATCTTCTAAGTGCTTTATCCATCCATGTTATCTTTATAACCAGTCCTTCTTCCCCTTCACACTTGTCTTCTCTGGAGAATTGCTTTTTATTATTATTTTTTAAAATCCTACTTGGAGGAGAGATACGGGTGAGAATGGTGATACAGTTCAGAGCAGTCATTTTCAGTTTGTATGGAAGAGAACCACATGACCAGAAGTTTTGAGACCATTTTAATTTTGAGAAACAATTTCTTTCATTCTCCTAATAACCAGAGTCAGTGGTAATATATCCACATGGTTCCTCCAGTTTCCAGTTTTATCCTCTGATCCCTTTCATTTCCTTGAACATCTTCCACTAGACTGCAAGTTGCTTGAGAGCAGCAGTCCAAACCCATTCATCTCTGGAGCCTGAGGGTGTGGACACTCCCAGGTACCCAGTAGATGTTCAGTTAAAATACATTGAATAAGTGAGGCAGAAATGACTATCTCAGTGCCTCCATATTCCTCTTTTTGGATCACGCCATTGAAAAAATATTTTATCTCTTAAAATATTGCTGTATGATTGAAAAAGGATGCATTCACAATGAAAAATTTAAAAATGCTATCACATTTATTATTAAGTAGTTTTATAAACTTTTGTGAGCTAACCTAGGATTAAGTGATACCATGTATAGTAGTATTTCTCTAGAAAAATGAATTCTAAGTTCTCAAAAAGATTGATTTAAAAGTGTGTTGACATTTGATCTATTATAAGTCTGGAAGCCTTATTACTTATTTGATGGTTTCTTTTATTAATTATAGAAACTGAAATGTATTGAGTTTTAAAATACATTTATAAAGGATTTTATGTTGTATTAAAATAATTTGAAGCTCTTAAGAGTATCCATTCATCATCTTGGAAGTTTAACATTGTAGAGGGCTACTACCATGGTATATCCAAAGAAAACTTTTTTTTTTTTTAGACAATTGGTCAGACCCAGTATGGACTTATGGGCTTCTCAGGTGGCTCAGTGGTAAAGAATCTGCCTGCAGGAGACATGGGATTTGACCCCTGGGTCAGAAAGATCCCCTAGAGAAGGAATGACAACCCACTCTATTATTGTTGCCTGGGAAATCCCATGGACAGAGGAGCCGGTCAGGCTATAGTCCATGGAGTCGCAAAGAGTCAGACACGGCTTAGTGACTAAACAACAAGTACGGACTTATACATTCACAGGTGAACTACCCACATTTTTTTTGTGAAGGCAGAATCTCTTGAAGAAATATCTGAAAGCAGGAACAGAGAGAATATTGCAGACAGAATAAAGAAGAATACATTGCAGTTTTTCATGCCCCAATATTCAGTCAGTTTACAGGTACAACTGATTCTTCTTATTGTTACTCTTACTCTTCCCTTCCTAGTCATTCACGATGCAGATATCCTGGTTTCAAATATTGATTACTGTGACAACCTTGGTCTAACCTATCTCCATCTATGCCGCACCTTCACCTTCCTCAAGCCCTGTGTCCTCTTATATTACATCATTTTCCTTCTCAGACATCACTCATCACTCAATTGGTAGCTGATAGAATTAGAAAACTTGTCTTTCATTCATGGGCCTCTAGAATCTGGCCTCATAGTTCCTTTTCAGCCTTATTTTCTACTAATAAAAAGCAGAAAACCTGCCTGAGAAATTAGTCTACTCATGGAATCCTGTATCCATCTTTCTCATGCAAACTCTTACCCACATTCTGAATCATGCTTTTCTGCTCTTGCCTACTCTGCACCTGTTCTTCCACCTCACCAGGATCTCCAGTCCAACTGTCCAGTCTTCTTTCTTTCCCACCTGGTAGACCATTCCTGTTTTCAGTTCATTGCCTTTTCATGTAAATCTTCATACTTTGCAACACTGGAAAGTATGTAGAAAACATATTGGAATTCAAGTCTCCAAACTGAGCTAGACCTTCAGGATCGCTAGAGAATCTAGCCAGCTCTTCTCATTCCTCTTTCAAACATTCCTCATTCTCTTTTGCATCTCTAACCTCAACATTGCATGATTTACTTTCTCAACCAGGGACTCAGGACTAATACAGAGTAAATAAAGCCAAAGAATAAGGGCTCTAAAGTCTCACCTGTGAATCTACTAACATTCTTCTTTCTCACTGTCACCATGAGAAAGATGCCTGGTTGTAAAAGGTTAATCCCCTCAACCTTTGCTTTCTTCTTTTATCCCTTGATCTGTTTATCACCCACATTGTCTACTGTGTTTTAAACCCCTCACACTAGTGGGACCTCCCCCTCAACATTTTTGTCTGCTCACTTGTTCACCAGCTCTTTGGAGCCCATTTTCCCTCTAGATGTGGACAGATCTCTATCTTCCACTGTACAACTAGTTTTCACAAAAGAGTTGTCTATGTTATTCCCATTTTCATATCTTCCTTTCCTTGCTCAGGTGATTGCAGTGTGACTCACACCATCAGCACTTCACTGAGACTCTTCTCTTTAATGTCAGGGGTGACATTCCAGACATTAAAATAGTGGATCTTTTTCCAGAATGTCTTAATCTCTCAAATTCACTGCTTTCTGCTGACCATTCCACTCTATTGACCAAAGCATCCCCTTGGCCCATTTGACTTTACACTCTTGGTTTTCTGTTATCCCTTCTCATTTTTCTTTGGAAGTTTCTCTCCCCCTTTAAAAGTTGCTACTGATTATGGCTCTGCCCTCTGTCCACTTCTATCTTCTCCTTAGATATTCCCATGGCAGCATTAGGGAAATGGCCATGTCCATGTTGTTGATACCCAAATGCATGTTTTTAGTTCAGGGGTCACTCCTGATGTGCGACTGGAATCATCCTGTAAATATCTCATATTTCCTAATAATTGAGTATCTGAGCATCCACACCAAAGCTTCTGCCTTCTCCAACAACCTAGGGAAAGATTCTTAGCTGCCCATCTCATGATCATGCTCAGTCGTATCTGACTCTTTGAGACCCCATTCACTGTAGCCCTCCAGGCTCCTCTATCCATGGGATTTTTTTCCAGGCAAGAATACTGGAGTAGGTTGTCATTTCCTCCTCCAGGAGAACTTCCCAACCCAGGGATCAAATCTGAGTCTCCCGCATCTCCTGCACTGCCGACGGATTCTTTATCTCTGAGCCATCAGGGAAGATCCAGCTGCCCAGGTGCCCAAGCCTAAAGCCCGAAAGTCAGCCTGACTCCTTCCTTCACACACACCAGTAAATCACCGCCCTGCGGTGTTTCCCATGGCCTTTAGTAGCTCATGAAAGCTCTTGAATTTGGCTCATCTTCCTGACTTGCTATGTTCCCTCAAACTTCTCCAGACATACCCTTCCTTCTTTAAAAAAAAAAAAATTATGTATAGTCAACACAAGACATTATTCTAGTTTCAGATCTATAGCATAATTAGTCAATATTTGTGTGTGTTATTAAACAAGTACCACAGTCAATCAGTTAACATCTCTCACCATGTGTAGTAACACATTTTTTCCTTGTGATGGAAGGAAAAAGATCTACTGTCTTGTGTGCTAAGTTGCTTCAGTTGTGTCTGACTGTTTACGACACTTTGGACTGTAGCCGGCCAGGTTCCTCTGTCTATGGGATTCTCCAAGCAAGAATACAGGAGTGGGTTGCCATTTCCTCCTCCAGAGGATCTTCCCCACCCAGGGATTGAACCTGCTTCTCTTACATCTCCTGCATTGGCAGGCAGGTTCTTAACAACTAGGGCCACCCAAATATACAATTCAGTATTATTAGCTATAGTCAGTGAGCTATTCACAGATTCACCCTTTTCAACCTGAACTGAACTTTGTCCCCCTAAAGGCCATTCTTTCTCTACCTCCATTCATTTTAAGACTTTTCTCTTTTCCAGAAAATATTCATCCTTATATCTCAATCCTATGCTTAATTACTCCTTTCGTATATGTAACAGATTATAGAAAGATGTAAAGTTGCTTTCTTTTATCAGTACTTACTTCTCTTTGGCAGTTTTACTATTTTCTGTATAGTAGTTGTTCCAGAATCATTTTGTTGAATATAATTTTTATTCATGATCTCAGTATTAGTCTAATAACTCTCAATTTTTATCTGATATTGTGCTAAAAAGTTGCATGCTTTAGGATGGTTTCTAGAAATTTCAGTTACTTGTTTTAAGAAAATATCTTGGACAATGTAATTTGTTTTTTTACATTTCTTTAAAGTAGAGAACCAGAGAGAGGAAATTTACTTATTTTTAGATGTTTAGAGAATGCTGCTTGTGACTTCACTCATTTCTAGTATCACTGAATGCCTGGAAAGTACCAGATACTAAGGGAGACTCTGGGGTTAAATTAGTGAGCAAAAATCATCATTTCCATTGTCCTCCTCAAACTTCCAGCCTAAAATCCAAAAAAATAGGGGATATATGTATACATATAAGCTGATTCACTTTGCCGAGCAGCAGAAACTAGCACAACAGTGTAAAACAATTATACTCCAGTTTTTAAAAAAAGAGGAAGACAACCTTCATCAAGTGATCACAACCAAATGCTGAATGGAAAACTGTCACAAATGCAGTAAGAGAAGTTAGGGGTTTTTCAGCGGTTTGTTTTTGGTTTTGATACTTCCAATGGATGAAGTACAGGATGCCCCCAAAGGCGTTCACATGGCAACCAATGTAGATGCTACTGCAGCGTGCTTTGAAAATCTCCTGAATCAATCGCGTTTGTATGTGCCTATGTGTGTGTGTGTTTCTCAGTTGTTTGTGTCTGACTCTTTGTGATCCCATGGACACAGAGGAGCCTGCCAGACTCCTCTGTCCATGGGATTTCCCAAGCAAGAATACTGGAGTGGGTAGCCATTTCTCCAGAGGATCTTCCCAACCCAGGGATTGAATCCAAGACTCCCTCTTTGCAGGCAGATTCTTTACCATCTGAGCCACAGTGGTAGAAGCAATTCAGTAGCATCGAGTAAGTGTCCATTGCACCAAGATGGGCAAGAATCTGAAGACAGCACAATGGGAATAAAGCAACTGCTAATGCGTGCCTGTGACTCTTTGCAACCCATGCAGGCACATGAAACCGTGTGCTATGATGTGTGTCTTGATGATTGTGTTTTATGACTATTTTAACTGCAGTAGAAAGCTACACATGAAAAAAAATTTTACATCAAATTGTGTAGGAAAATGGACTATGTTTACCATGGGTAGCTTATAAAAATGGAGAAAGATGACAGAGATGAAATGTTTGTAATTGAGACAAATTCTTAAGGATATGAATCTAGTTCCACATTAACAATGATCCTGAGAGGTATAACACAATTTAGGATATTTTATTTACTTTCTACCAATACTGTTATGTAAGGATTTTGTGTTTTGTTTTTGTTTTTTTCTTTTTTTTTTTTTAATATGAAAAAAGAAACGAAACTCTTTCTGTTACTTAGGGAGCAGCACCCATTCAAAAAGATGTTCAGACAACCGGAGTTCTTCTTAAAAGGCAGAAGAGTGCCATCTGTTGTTCACTGAAATTGCTTCTAGGCTGAGCAAACAGAAACCTTCATGTTAAAGTTTAATAGCAATTCTTAAAATTCAACGAACAAAAGACCATCAACATTTATACTTATGTCAGAGTTCATACTTATGTCAGAGAATGATTTTTTCTATAATATTTACAAGCTTATAATCAATCAGAGAATCCAATTTCTTTCCCTAACAGAAATAATCATGGCTTTTATTTACATAGCAACTTATACTTAACCAAGCCTTCCCAGTTCATCTGCATGAGCAGTCATTGGAATGGTCCGTTACCTGAATTCCTCCTAGCTTTGACAGCCACCTCATCTTTCATAACCAGAAGAAACAGAGAGAACCAGCCTGCAAATCAATGGCAGCCAAGGTTATCTTCTTAGAGATAACGGGTTCTTACTCGAGTAAGCGATGTTGTAACTATGTTTTATTTCCTAAATAATAAAACTATTCTGTGATCATTGTTATTTTTGAGGATATTGGGTGAATTTGCTGGTATCTTGAAGATCTTAGAAAACATAAATGGAAGGACTGTTTTAACAGCTTTGGGCTTATTTGCAGATAGATTATAGGGAAATATGTAAGAACATAAGGCCATGTACATGTACATCCTATTTGGTAACATGGAATGTTCTCTGAACATCAAAGGAGAAGGAAGTTAAGAATTCTGGCAACTGCTAGAGTTTTCTGCGTCTCACATCTCAAATGAGCCTGACCAAGCAAGATGTTTTTAGAAAGCAGTTTGATGAAGGACCCTATATGTTTTCCTCCTACTGTACATATATATTATCTTAAGGAGAAAATCCAAAGGTCAACTCATATTCCCTGCCAGAAAATTAAAATAAGCAAACATCTGCTTCCTTAGGATGACATTTAGCCAAGGTTCAGCCTACAATGAGTTACTGCAAACTGTTCACATGATTTCATTTTTAAAAAATTTCCCAACCAACTTCAAGTCTAAAATTATAAATGGGTCCTATGAAAGTATAAACACATATGCAATTTTGCTGGCTCTGAGGTCAGAACCAGTAATACACCAAAGATCATTTATTGAACCCAGCTCATCTCCTAAGTGAATTTAGGACACTAAAGAATAAGAGACTGCTTCCTGGTTATCAGAGAGAAAGATTTGAAGGGTGAGGGGTGGCAAACTGCTATAGAGAAATAGAATGAGACAGCTCCCCAAAGCCCAACAGGCATCTTTTTCCCAGCATTAGGACCAAGACTGGGTAAGAAAAGTCCCAGTGACTCCTTTATTTGTCATGCCTTATACTGTTTATTCCTCCCTTATCCCAACTCCCTTTTCACCCTGAGAATGTTCTTCCCGTGCTGTGTTTGCCTCCCAGGGTGCCTCCCAAGATGACTAAATAGAAAGGAGAAGAAAAAAAAAAAACTTCCAACAATGGAGCTGAGATGCCTGCTTTCAGAATTCCTTTCTCATAGTGCGTTATAAATCATACCAGGGCAGTCAACCATACTAAATGAAACCAGGACTTCTGTACAATCACTTTCTAAGAGCCTAAAATTCAGCTCCAAAATACTCAGAGTCTATGGGAGTAGGGAGTACAATCTTTATGACTACATTTACCTAGAATAAAAAGGGAAACTATTTAAGATTTTGCTTTTGTTGTTTGAGTTTCTTTACATTGGTAAAGAAGTGATATCTGTATGTTGCCTCCATTTATAAAGAAACTACAGACTCAGTATATGTAGAAGACAAACACACATGCAATATGCACCCTTTTGCAGAAAGTCTTTTTCAAGGCAAAAATGATTATGATACAGTGCTATATAACATTTTTCAAACGTGTCCTGGGGGCCAGGCAATCTCAGTTCAGTTCAGTCACTCAGTCGTGTCTGACTCTTTGGACCCTATGGACCGCAGCAAGCCAGGCCTCCCTCTCCATCACCAACCCCCAGAGTTTACTCAAACTCATGTCCATTGAGTCAGTGATGCCATCCAGCCGTATCATCCTCTGTTGTCCCTTTCTCCTCCCACCTTCAATCTTTCCCAGCATCAGAGTCTTTTCCAGTGAGTCAGTTCTTTGTGTCATGTGGCAAAAGTATTAAAGTTTCAGCTTCAGCATCAGTCCTTTCAATGAATATTCAGGACTGATTTCCTTTAGGATTGACTAGTTTATCTCCTTGCAGTCCAAGGGACTCTCAAGACTCTTCTCCAAGACCACAGTTCAAAAGCATCAATTATTCGGCGCTCAGCTTTCTTTATGATCCAACTCTCACATCCATACTTGACTACTGGAAAAACCATAGCTTTAACTAGATGGACCTTTGTAGGCAGAGTCATATCTCTGCTTTTAATATGCTGTCTAGGTTGGTCATAGCTTTTCTTTCAAGGAGCAAGTGTCTTTTAATTTCATGGCTGCACTTACCATCTGCATTGGTTTTGGAGCCCAAGAAAATAAAGTCTGTCACTGTTTCTGTTGTTTCCCCATCTATTTGCTCTGAAGTGATGGGACTGGATGCCATGATCTTCATTTTGTGAATGTTGAGTTTTAAGCCAGCTTTTCACTGTCCTCTTTCACTTTCATCGCAAGGCTCTTCAGTTCCTCTTTGCTTTCTGCCATAAGGGTAGTGTCATCTGCATATCTGAGGTTATTGATATTTCTCCTGGCAATCTTGATTCCAGCTTGTGCTTCATCCAGCCCAGCATTTCGCATGATATACTTTGCATACAAGTTAAATAAACAAGGTGACAATATACAGACTTGATATATTCCTTTCCCAATTTGAAATCAGTCTGTTGTTCCAGGTCAGGTTCTAACTGTTGCTTCTTGACCTGCATACAGATATCTCAGGAGGCAGGTGAGGTGGTCTGGTGCTCCCATCTCTTGAAATTTTCCAGTCTGTTGTGATCCACACAGTCAAAGGCCTTGGAGTACTCATTAAAGCAAAAATACATGGTTTTTTTAGAACTCTCTTGCTTTTTCAATGATCTAATGGATGTTGGCAATTTTATCTCTGGTTCCTCTGCCTTTTTTAAATCCAGCTTGAACATCTGTAAGTTCTCGGTTCACGTACTGTTAAAGCCTGGCTTGAAGAATTTTGAGCATTACTTTGCTAGAGTGTGAAATGAGTGCAATTGTGTGGCAGTTTGAGCATTCTTTGGCATTGCCTTTCTTTGGAATTGGAATGAAAACTGACCTTTTCCAGTCCAATGGCCACTACTGAGTTTTTTAAATTTGCTGGCATATTGAGTGAAGCACTTTCATTGCATCATCTTTTAGGAACTGAAATAGCTCAGCTGGAATTCCATCACCCCCACTAGCTTTGTTTGTAGTGATGCTTCCTAGGGCCCACTTGACTTCACATTCCAGGATGTCTGGCTCTAGGTAAGTGATCACACCATCGTGGTTATCTGGGTCATGAAGATCTTTTTTTGTATAGTTCTTCTGTATATTCTTGCCATCTCTTCTTAATATCTTCAGCTTCTGTTAGGTCCATACCACTTCTGCCCTTTATTGTGCCCATGTTTGCATGAAATATTCCCTTGGTATCTCTAATTTTCTCCCATTCTATTGTTTCCTCTATTTCCTTGCATTGATCACTGAGGAAGGCTTTCTTATCTCTCCTTGTTATTCTTTGGAACTCTGCATTCACATAGGTATATCTTTCCTTTTCTCCTTTGTCTTTAGCTTCTCTTCTTTTCTCAGCTATTTGTAAGGCCTCCTCGGACAACCATTTTCTCTTTTTGCACTTCTTGGGGATGGTCTTGATCACTGCCTCCAGTACAATGTCACAAACCTCCATCCACACTTCTTCAGGCACTCTGTCTATCCGATCTAATACCTTGAATCTATTTATCCCTCTACTGAGTTCTTTATGTGCCTGATCACACTGAATCATCAATAACACTATAGAGTGGATATTATTTTTACCCTGTTTGTAGAAATGAGAATATAAGAGCTAAGGAGATGAGTGACTTGCCCCAAATCACACCAGATATGAAGTTTAAACACAAGCTATCTGATTCTGATTCTAGATCCTGTGTTCTTAAAGGCACCATGTGTGTGTTGTGTGTGTGTGTGTGTGTGTGTGTGCGCGTGCGTGCGCGCGCGTGCACGCGCTCCCAGTCGTGTCCAACTCTTTGCGACCCTATGGACGGACTATAGCCCACTGGGCTCCTCTGTCCATGGGGTTGTCCAGGCAAGAATATTGAAGTGTGTTTCCGTTTCCTCTCCACAAAGTCCCCAAGTACTAACCAGATAAAATAAAAATTTGATATTGATAAATGAATAAAACTTCCTTTTATATCCCACTGTTTTATCTTTGTTCCAACTTCTTACCTATAACACCTTCCAAATTATACATGATAAAAATATACATTTGTAACTTTTTGTATATCATGTGCTAATTCATAAACCACACTTCACTTTCTTTCCCTTGTTCCAGGAATAGTGATGAATAAGTTTGACCTGACCATTATCTTGTGTCTCATTTCAAGTGAAAGTAGCTGTTGGGTTCAAAATAGTGTAGAGCCCTCTTAATTAGTAATTGGTCTGTTAATTTTAAAAGTTTTTAAAGCAGAGAATCATAAACATATTTTCTGTACCTCTAGTAATATATATCTAACTCTACATGTGACTACGGGGATTTCACACATTTTTTATGAAAAGCCAGGAGTGTTTCTCTTTGTGTATGTTTTTACTATATTGATTAGAGTCCCAATCTATCTTACATGCAGCACACCCATATGACTATCAGGCTCAGGTTTTTTATTTTTTATTTTTTTAACAGTAGGACTGACTTAGGCACTTAGATGCAATCTGAGTTGCGAATTTTTCAGGCACGTTATCATTTTCTTATTGAATCTTTGCAGTTGTTTCACCCCTACTTAACAGAAATTGATGTCAGGGCTTTATCTTTATGAATCTGTTTATGCAGTCTTTAAAATCATTCAATTTAATTTTTAAAGAAACTATTCCATTATTTATTCAAATATCACTGGTTTATAGATGTTTTATTAGCATGTATAAGTTGCGGTGACAGTTACAACTGGTCTGAACAGATTTAGGACCAAAACAAAACTGACCCTTGGCAAAGTACAACTCAGCTATTGGGAGTGGAAGTTCCAGAGTAGAGTCTATTCCCCATAATTTGTTCCTGTTTAGTCAGTAAGTCATATCTGACACTTTTGCAACCCCATGGACTGTAGCCTATCAAGCTCCTCTGTTTGTGGGATTTCCCCAGCAAGAATGGTGGAGGGAGTTGCCATTTCCTTCTCCAGGGGATCTTCCCAACCAGGGATCGAACCCGAGTCTCCTGCATTGGCAGGCAAATTCTTCACCACTGAGCCACCTGAGTAGCCCATTCCCCATAAGTATTCACTGTACTTTAGACATTTCACTATAAGAAGGAAACAACATCAGTGACTCAATTATAAGTTAGAAGTAAAGCTTGAATAGGATTAGCAATCAGTGAAATAAATTTTCAAAGTCTACATAATACTTAAAAAAAATATGTCTGTATAGAACATTCACTATCCTGTGATAAACCATAATGGAAAAAATATGAAAAAAATACACACACACACACACACACATATATGAGAATCACTTTGCCATACAGCAGAAACTAATGCAGTATTATAAATCAACCATACTTCAATAAAATAAATTTTAAAAATAAATAAAAATAATTTAAAACCCTTAATGGGCCAAGAAATAGGAAAGTTAATTATTTAAATAATAATTTAAAATTGTTTCCTTCTTTCTTCTCTGATATGTGTGTATATGTTTGTTATATAAAGAAATGCTTTCAACTTACACAATTGGAGGGGCTTCCTTGGTGGCTCAGACAGTAAAGAATCTGGGAGGGATCTTAGAAAGATCCAGGCTAGTTCTCTGATTTTTCAGGGGGAGAGCCTGATTGCTCCAATGGATACAGTATCTCCTAGAAGAAAAGCCATGGTTGGTTTTGGAAACCATCACAAAACGTAAAATATTGAATAAAAAGAAAAACTGGTGTAATTTGAGGAATACAGCAACTTGACTTGGTTGTCTAGATAATTATCTCTATTCTATTGCTTTCACATTTGTAAGCTATCTTTGAGTTTCATGTAGAATTATGAAGAGTGGCTTTTGTGCTACTTTCAGTTATTTTCCTCCAGTTAGAATAAATTAATGCCCAAAGCAAGTGACACATCAAATAATTCACTGAGTCAGAAGACTGGAGAATTATTACATCTTCTGCCTTTGAGCAGTGATGTATTTAGCCTATTGCATTGTTATCAATTTAAATTTGCTTCAAAATATATAGGGAGAAGAGCTATAGCTTGACTATACTGATGCCATCCCAAAAAACATTTTGTCAAGAATTGTATGCAATGTCTTTACCCTCTACATCAAATAATCTCTTTCATCATTTTGAATCACTAATTGATGTTGACATCAGTTTTCTTAAACCCATTCTGATTTTACCATTGGGCAGCTTCACTTTCTTGAAGTGAAATAATACTTGTTTACTTTGTTTATGTTTACCTTGTTCTTATAGTTATCTTTTAAGATTTCTGAATGATTTTTTCCTTGAAGAATTCTCCATTTCTGTGACTTTTCACAGGTGCCTTTTATAATTTTGCTTTATACTGTGTTTATTACTTAGTCATGATAAGCATTTACTACTGGTTAAAATTAAACTAATTTTTGAATAATGTAATTATAATAAAATTTAACATTCTTTAACAAAAAGAAGTTCTCCATTACTGAATAACATGTTGACAGAAACCCAAACACAGGACCTCAGCAAATAATCTGTTATATTAATTAAATATACATAATTTTGTTTTACATTCTGTTAGTCATTTGACCAAATAGATTTATTTGCCAATTTTTTTTATAATTTGCAGTTTACGGTAGTTTAGAAATTTAGATACCCTACCTAGAGTATAAGTTTTTTTCTGACCCCTACACATGTTCAAATCTTTCCCCTTTATCATACCAGTAGTGTAATTTCAAAGTTTTACCGCAGAAGTAGTGACCATAAAAACAAATTTTCTGTAATTGAATTGGTTGACACATGCCTAGCCTAGGAGTTACATTTAATGTTATTTCTAAGTGTATTTGTTGTTGTTTCCTTAACTTATCTCTAACTCCAGCTTTTCTGGGCCTTTGGTTTATGATGAGTAAAGTAACTTGGAAGCAAACTAGATTGTTACCATAGCAACCAACATTGGGTAGACTTTCTGGAGATGGTGAAATAGACTGGAAGGAGATGAAGGGGTAAAGGAAGATGTTGAAAGAACCAGGTGCTTTGAAAAGTGGTGGATTTACCAAAAGAACCGGTTATTTTTGGTTTGATTTATAAAACTGCACTTTACTCCACTGTTTATCAGACTGAAAATCCAGATTTTCTATTTAAAGGTGGCAATCCGAATTTGGTTTCATTTAAATAGGGCCCAGAAAATTATACTTGCATTTTCTTAAGTGTTAAATATAAATGTTTCCATTATAAGGATAGCATGCAAAGTAAAATGTTTTTTTATTGCTTGGTCACTCTTTTTACGAAAAGATTCGTTTGATCATGTGCACCATAAAAAGACTCAACTGTGGTTTTATGCTCAGTAGGGTTATTTATTGCACTCAAAGATGATTTCAGGCTGTTAGCTTAAGACTTTCCTTTAAAGTAGCTTTAATATAAACTTAACCTTTAGTGTTTATTATCACGATCTAAGATTTCTCCAGTTAAATGAAAATTTTACTGAGCATTATTTGGTATACTTAAAAATTGAATTATTTTATTTTGAAAATTGAATAGGTGTGGAAATAGCCGCTGTATGAGTCACCGTGTGATGTTTCATATTTTGTGTTTTTGTTTGAAAAAAACACTACCAATCAGGCAAAGCCCCGCTCCCCTGAAATTTCTTTAAAATGACTCCCTGAATGTGCATGGCTCTGTATAGCTTGCCTTCTGTTTATTGAAAGAGCAGCCCATGTATCTTTCTGTGTTTCAGCAATTCACGTGTGGTTAGTCTTGGCGAGTTTGTGACAAACGAATGTGATGGTTAGGTTTAGATTTCATGCCTCATTGAAGCCTCTTGTTATTTGAGCCAAAAACTGATGATAACTTCTTATGTGTGATAAACTTTTAACTGTTATATAATTTTAAAATCATAAAACTAAAAGAAAAGTCCTGAGTTTATAACAGTAGGGAGACTTTTTTAATAGTAAAAGTGTCTGGTTTCTTAGCCAATTCCACTCTGGATAATTTGCTTTTTATTAGCCTGAATATTGCTTTTGTTTTCACTTGAAGACCTTTGCTTTCACGAAAGCAATAGTATTGTAGCATTGAATTACATAATGTACTTTTTTTCTAAATTCTTATGTAATACTGACATTTGCTTGTAAGGATGAGTTTTCAGTTCTGTTTTTATTTTAAAGTTACTTTTCAATTTTTCAGTCATTTGCTCTTTTCCGAGTATATATAAGAAATTCATCCATTACTTTTTAAAAAGTGTTTTAAAAGACATAAAATTAGAGAATTATAAAATAGACTTGTTTTCTCACCAATAATTTATTTTAAAATGTATTCATAATTTTCAGTGAATATATTCTGATTTTTCTTCAGATTTGTAAGTTTTATGCATTGAGACCATTTTGAGGAAATGTGTTAAATTATTAGCCATTAGAATATAAACTGTTAACTTTATTGTCAAAACATCTTAAAATTTTATATCCTGAATACAAAGTTTGATTTAAACTTTCAATTTTCTAGGGTAACAGTACAGTGATTAAGTAGTAGATTAAGTTTATTAGAACAACATGGAAAGAAATGTATATTACTGTTTAAGAAGATCATACCGGATGAGTTTTTCAGAAGCATAATAAATAGAGATGCATTTGAGAATACATTTCTGAAAGGGAATGTTAAACCAATTCCATGGCATTTCTCACAAACGTTTTTTAAGTTAACAATGTAAGTAAATATGTGAAATAAACATAATCATATATCCTAAAACTATTAATGTCACACTGAAATTTTCATGTCAATTCATGGAAGATATTTAAACCTACAGAGAGAGAAAAACATGGCACAATGATTAAATAAAGCATTAAATAATTACAGATATATTTAGTAACGTACAATGAAAACGTTCGGTATTTATTTCGTCCTGCTAGCTCAGCTCTTGGGCTGTGGAAATAGCGTATGTGTTTGCAGCCTGACGTTTTCATGCTCCAGCTATCTGATTCTGAGTTATTTTTGAGTCAGTTATTTGGCAAGTGATTTTTGACTAATAAAAATAAAAAATTAATAGTACTTACCTTGTGGACTTGTGCTGAATAAATATCAGCTGTCGCCATTATTATCCACCAGTATTACTATCACTACTCTTATTATTCTAGTTTGAAAAGACATAGTTTCTATATGATAACTTTACAGAATTTATCCTTGCTATTGCTATAAGGCTAGTTCCTTTCATAGATGCTGGGTATTTTCATAATTATCATATTTTTCTGATTACAAAAAAATGCATGTTCACTTTTTCTGTGACATACATTTTTCCCCACAGAACAATGTTTTATAAATATTTTTCCAAATAAACATTTACAGATCTACCCAAATATTTTTTAAAGTACATATTTTATGTTTATATTGCAGCATTTTTTAACAATGTCTCTGTTGATATGCATTTATGGCCACACTCTTTGATTGTTATCAGAACATTGCAGTGCCCTTTGTGATCATGTCTTTATATTTTTGTGTAAATGTAGTTTTTCTTTAGATGTCTACATTGTCTTTCTAGATTATAGAATATGTACATTTAAACTATAAATTGATAGGTTCAGCAAAAACTTCTTGCCAAAAATATTGTATTGTTTTTACTTACTGCTCATTTCTTCAACCTGTTACTGATGTAATCTTTTACTGTTTTTTATTTAATAAGTAAACATTGCTTTTATTGCATTAATTTGTACCTTAAACATTCATGAGGCGAGTAGCTTTTTTTGTATTTGATGGTTAAATTCTATTTTAATTGTATGTATATTGGTTCCCTTTCTCCCAGTTTATCTTTTATTGATTTATATATATATATATACGTATGTGTATATATATATATATATATATATGTAGTCCCATTGTACACCTTGTGGGATCTTAGTTCCTTACCAGGGATTGAACCTAGGTCCTCAGTAGTGAAACCAACAGGGAATTCTCTATTGACTTTTATTTTTTTAGAGGCCTTTTATTCACATATGTTTCATCTTCTCTGGGTAGCAGATATTCTTTCATGGACTGTTTTATACCTTTGCTTTTAGCATATTTTCTTATGAGAAATTTATGTGTTTCATCAGATCTGTTAGATGTTTTCTTGACAGTTTATGCCATTTATATTATTTTTAGCAGTCTTCCTAATCCCAAGACTATAACATAGTCCCCCATATTTCCTTTTAATAATCTAATAATTTTATACATTTAAATTTTTCATATCTCTGGAGTTCATTTTTAAGTCTGTTGTCAGAATGATTAGAGTTTATTTTCTCCCAACTATGTAGTCTAGCTTCTAATAACCTCTTACTGAAAATCTCCAGAATTATTACTACTATTATTTATATCATTATCATTATTGGACACATAACCAGCACAATAGTAAGTGCCTTGTACATCATCTACCTTTTAAGTCCTCTTTTAATTTAATTTTTTATGTTTGGCTTCATTGAGTCTTCGTCGCAGCACCTGGAATCTTCATTGCAGCACTAGAATGTTTCTTTGTGGTTTGCGGGCTTCTCTCTAGTAGTAGCGCTGTCTCAGTAGTTGCAATACCTAGACTCAGTTCCTCAGCAGCATGTGGGATCCTAGTTACCCGACCAGGGATCAAACCCACATCCTCTGCATTAGAAGGCAGACTCTCAGTCACTGAACCACCAGGAAAGTCCCTGCCCTTTCATTCTTATCATTAAAATAACCTTCTGAGGTTGGCACTCTACTGTATCCATTTTACAGATGGAGAAGCCACAGTGCAGAGAGCTCACGAATGTGCCAGAACTCATACGACAGAAAGTGGTGGGGTCAGGAGCCAGAATTTGGAGCAAACAACCTAGTTCCAAAACCTACACATCCATCACTGTTACTCAATTTAAAGTTAGGTGGCTTCCTCGTGGGCTTCGCCGGTGGCTCAGCTGGTAAAGAATCTGCCTGCAATGCAGGATGCCTGGGTTCAATCCCTGTGTTGGGAAGATCCCCTGGAGAATGGAACAGCGACCCCCGCCAGTATTCCGGCCTCCTTGTGCCGCATACACCAATCCAGTGTTAAGGGTCGTCTGTGCGCCATCTGTCTGAACCTCGACCGTGCCTATGCGCTCCCTTGCTGCCCATCTTCCTGTCTACATTACTGCCTGACCAGCAGGTTGTAAGAACATCCCTGTCCTCTGTGTTCTATGTCCTTCATTCCTTTAGCAAGGATAGAGTAATAACTCTGAATCTGAGAGGCAGTTTGGCAGAATATGACAGATGTGCCACAGAATTCCAGAACAGAAATTTCTATTCTTCCTGACAACAAGAAGAGGGACAGTTTGTGAATCTGAACAGCAAAATGAGGTGCTTTTTGTGTTTCTAATATTAATTGAATAATTACCACACACCAGGCTCAAGTATCATATGAGAATATTACTAAAATAAAAATTTTATGCTATATTGATGTTGCTTTTCAGAATGAGATTTTTTATGACTGAGTAGTATTCCATTATATATGTATATAATACACATAAGTATATTATACATAATATGTACATAAATAAATATATGTGTGTGTCTGAGCTTCCCTGGTGGCTCAGAGAGTAAAGAATCTTCCTGCAATGTGGGAGACCAGGTTTCAACCTCTGGGTCATAAGGAAGATCCCCTGGAGAAGGGAATGGCTACCCACCCTAGTATTCTTGCATTGAGAATTCCATGGACAGAGAAGCCTGGCTTATATTTATATATGCACATGTGTGTGTGTGTCTATATAAAATTCATAAGATTATATGAAAAATGCAAACTGTTTGGCCAACCATATATATTGTATATATGTATGTATATATATATATATATATGTGAGTATATGTGTGTGTGTATATATATATATATCTTATCACATCTTTTCAATTCATCTATTGATGGACACTTACTATATGAAGTACATTAAAATGTTGAGATCTTCATAAGGAATGATTGATATGAATATGTTTTTTTGTTTCCTGAAGCTTTTCATTAAAAAAAAAAAAGTTTGTCTTTTTGTCTCCAAAGCCTACAGGGTCTAGCAGTAAAAAATGTGCTATGAACACAAAAATAGCAAAAAGATATGGCAAATTTGGGCAAAATTTGACACAGAAATGTGATCTGAATGTTACTTTACTATCAGCCTAGTGTCGCTTTGGTCCAGCTTTTCAAAAAAGCCCAGTTTCCCTTCCTGCGCCTCCAGCCTCAGGCCTTTCTCAGCCAACCTCCTGTGTTTGATGTCTCAGTCTTCAGGAACCAGCATCACTGTGGATATTGCCGTGATGGGAGAGGCTCACGGCCTCATCACTGACCTCCTGGCAGACCCGTCTCTGCCCCCCAACGTGTGCACGTCATTAAGGGCAGTGAGCAACCTCCTCAGCACGCAGCTCACCATCCAGGCCATTCACAAGCCCAGGGTGAACCCCATCGTGTCCTTCAGTGAAAACTACACCTGCTCTGATTCTGAAGAAAGCTCTGAAAAGGATAAGCTGGCTATTCCCAAGGTAGGTGTTAATGACATGCTCCTGAAAGGGTGAAACTGTTTCTCCTAGACCTTTTCCTTATCACTCCAGGCCCACCCAGGGGTTCATATCAGTGAGCCCCTCCCCACCAAGAAGTCTTACCTGATGATAAAGAATCTGCCTGCAGTGTGGGAGACCTGGGTTCAATCCCTGGGTCAGAAAGTTCCCCTGGAGAAGGGAATGGCAACCCACTCCAGTATTCTTGCCTGGAAAATTCCATGGACAGAGGAGCCTGGTGGGCTAAGTACATGGGGTTACAAAGAGCTAGACACAACTCGGTGACTAATGCTTCCACTTTCTTTCCCCTGAGAAGTGTTTGTCAATCATGGTGACCAAAGTAATAAAAAGTAAACATGAAGACTTCCATCCTTATACGTGATAGCTTTCTGTAAACAAAAAGATTTACATTAACTTTTTTTATTCATGTGTTCAGATTTTTTCTTCTCTATATATCAGGCCTTAGTCTGTGGGATAAAAATAATAGCAGTGGGAAATAAAAGCAGGCAAAACCCCCTGCTCCCACTTTTGTGGATTCTGTTAAAAATTCACTGCCTTCTAAAATGTGAGATTCCTTTCCTCTTTGATTTTTTAGTATGGTAGCCTTCATGGTACTCTCAGGTCTTTCCCAAGCCCAACAAGTTTTTAATTTAGAAGAATTTATTTGATTTTCGATTATTTAAAGTAGAAGTTGGCCTTAGTGATTCATGTATTTTCTTCTTTTCACATATAAGATATGAGAGTTTTACAAAAGTGAGCTGTAGGGAGTAGGATTCTACCTCCAGTTTAGAGTTCAGTGTTAGTTGAAAACAAGTCATGTTAAGGACCGAAAAAAAAAAAAAAAACCAAGGAAGATAATCAGAATTTCAGTGGTCTCAGGTATATCCAGAGCAGTTCTTTATTTGGTGAATAAGCAGCTGTGCCCTGGAGCTCATGGTTAGTCAGTAACATCTGTGTTCTTGCCATTGTGGGTCTCTGGACTCAGGACTGTGTCCTTCAGATAACTTTGTCAATTAGGTGTTTTTAAGTTTCCTTGGAGCTTCTACTTCTCTGAGAAAGATAGGGCTAAGCATGATATGAAAGTAAATGGGTGTAGAAAGAGAAACTGATTCCCTTGGGTCTCTTTTTTTTTTTTTTTTTTTAATTTTATTAGTTGGAGGCCAATCACTTTACAACATTTCAGTGGGTTTTGTCATACATTGACATGAATCAGCCATATAGTTACACGTATTCCCCATCCCACAGCAAGCATCACCCTCAATGGTGAAAAATTGAAAGCATTTCCTCTGAAATCAGGAACAAGACAAGGATGCCCACTCTCACCACTACTATTCAACATAGTGTTGGAAGTTTTGGCCACAGCAATCAGAGCAGAAAAAGACATAAAAGGAATCCAGATAGGAAAAGAAGAAGTGAAACTCTCGCTGTTTGCAGATGACATGATCCTCTACATAGAAAACCCTAAAGACTCTTCCAGAAAATTACTAGAGCTAATCAATGAATATAGTAAAGTTGCAGGATATAAAATTAACACACAGAAATCCCTTGCATTCCTATACACTAACAATGAAAAAACAGAAAGAGAAATTAAGGAAACAATACCATTCACCATTGCAACAAAAAGAATAAAATACTTAGGAGTATATCTACCTAAAGAAACAAAAGACCTATACATAGAAAACTATAAAACACTGATGAAAGAAATCAAAGAGGACACAAACAGATGGAGAAACATACCGTGTTCATGGATTGGAAGAATCAATATTGTCAAAATGGCTATTCTACCCAAAGCAATCTATAGATTCAATGCAATCCCTATCAAGCTACCAACGGTATTTTTCACAGAACTAGAACAAATAATTTCACAATTTGTATGGAAATACAAAAAACCTCGAATAGCCAAAGTAATCTTGAGAAAGAAGAATGGAACTGGAGGAATCAACCTGCCTGACTTCAGACTCTACTACAAAGCCACAGTCATCAAGACAGTATGGTACTGGCACAAAGACAGAAATATAGATCAATGGAACAGAATAGAAAGCCCAGAGATAAATCCACGAACCTATGGACACCTCATCTTTGACAAAGGAGGCAAGGATATACAATGGAAAAAAGACAATCTCTTTAACAAGTGGTGCTGGGAAAACTGGTCAACCACTTGTAAAAGAATGAAACTAGAACACTTTCTAACACCCTTGGGTCTCAAAATAGGCACAGAGTCAGTGACAGATTTACAGACAAGAATCCTGTTATTTACATCACTTGACATTTTCTCTTCCTGTTGAATTCCCTCCTAAGGTATATATCTTTAAGAGATTTTGGAAACTATTTAATATCAGAGTTCTCCTTGAATCCCAAGGTGCCATATACTTAATTCTCAAAGCTTTTACTGTCTTCAGGAAGAGCAGACTCTTTGTTAAACTCTGCTTGCACAATTTTTCTTCTTGGAGTCACCAGTCACAAATAAAATGATGAGCTCCTACCTCATCACTATTGCTGTATTTGTATTAGATTACCTTCCCTTTCATTTTTAATGTTAAGACTCTCTCTGGAGGGTCATTGTCCATGTTGGTGAACTCAAAGTCATGCCTGAGTGCTGAGGGTGTCACGAATCCCACTTAGGTTATGGTAGGAGAAGAAATGACAAAGAGGGGAATCGCAGGTCGACTAGCAGAGTCTTCTGTTAAGAGGCGTTCATCCTCACAGTGCACCAGACGTGGAGGGGAACCCCCAGTTCCAGGGACTCAGGTTCCTGGAGGACTTCTCCCCTCCCTCCCGAAGACCTGGTTATGGACTAAACTTGAGCTGGTCAGGGAGGAGGCCTAGTCAGCAGACTACTTTTCCTTTGGGACCAGAGAAAAAGAGTGGAGGGCAGGCTGGGGAGACTTGGGCGCATTCTCCTCCCTGGGAGGGGCTGGGAAAATAGTGGTTTGCCTGGTGAAGCGCCCCCAGTTCCTCTTTGCTCTCCTTCACTTTCTTGCACCTTTCCCCATCTCTTCACATCCACTCCTGGTCTGTCCCAGTTGCCTCTTCTGTATCAGGTTTATTGGTTGTATGTAGAAATTATACTTTCCTTTCAAAAAATAAAAGATGTTCGTCCTGATGACATTACCCAAATGCCTGTCTGTCTTAAGTCAAATTAACCATGAGAGGTGGTACATCTTGTGAGTTACACTCTTACCCTTAGGTCCCGTCATTTCTAAATCAAGGATTAAATCAATTAAATCAGTAAACACTTTGCTATAACAGCAGTTGTGCTAGTTAATAGAAATGCAGCTCATAATAAGTTATATATTAATATTTATAGATATTTAGGCCCTGTTGGATGAATATGACAATAAAATTAGCCCCAAAAGTAAATGATTCTCATTTCCCATAATCCCATTTTTATATAATCATTGAAATGATGGTCCCAAAATGTTATTTTTATAATATTCATTGATTTTGGCCAGAGTTCCTTATTAAATTTCTGAGTGCCCAAATTTTAGAGATATGATATTCAACAAATATAGTTTAATATATTCATTGCTAATTAAAAACTCATTTTCTTTCATTATATTACATAGAAGGTAGTGATAGGAAATATGCTTGGTAATAAAATCAGCGTTCCTTCTTCCCAGCGCCTGAGGAGGAGTTTGCCCCCCGGTTTGCTGAGACGAGTTTCATCAACCTGGACCACCACCACTTCTGCCACAGGCCTGCCCACTTTGGAGCCTGCCCCTGTCCGGAGGGACCGAAGTGCCAGCATCAAGCTGCATGAAGCACCTTCATCCAGGTTAGGTGATGTTCCTATTGGGTTCATGTTTCTGGGAGAAGTTCCTTATCAAAAATTAATTATAAATTACAGGAGATTATAAAACAGAAATAGACTCATAGAGTTAAAAAATGAACTTATGGTTTCCAGGGGGCAGGGAAGGATGGAAGGAAGGGACAGTTAGGGAATTTCAGATGGACAGGTACACACTGCTGTACTTAAGATGGATAATTCACAGGGTCGTACTGCATGCACAGGAAACTCTGCTCAGTGTTATGTGGCAGCCTGGATGGGAAGGGAGCGTGGGGAAGAGTGAATATGAGTATATGCATGGCTGAGTTCCTTTGCTATGCACCTAAGCTATTACGACATTGTTAACTGGCTATACCGCAGTACAAAATGAAAAGTTAAAAAAATATATATCTATATATATAAAGTAAAATATAGTAGCATCCAAAATGATTGTTTACTTAATTATGAAAAATGATCATTAATAAAGATTTATAATATATGGCAAAAAAAATTACAGGGGAAGGGAGGCCCTACAGATTATATAGTGGTTTGAGGCCAGCTTTGAAAATGAAAAAAGTGTTTGGTTTAAATCCAGAGCAGTATAAGGATTGATATCAGATAATTATGCTTAAATGGCATTATATGGCCTTAAGTACAAATGGGGACAGTGACTTGAAGTGATGTCTGCTACTGTAAATTTGGATGGGTAGAGTTGAACCCAGAATAAAGATAGACTAGATTTTACCTGGACTGAGATCTGTGTTGGATTTTTACATCAAAGGTATCCAACCTAACATTTGCAAATGATTGTTAGATTTCCCCAAGTTCACCAGACCAGCTCTCCTGGCATTATTTGAAGGGCAGAAAATCAGATCAAAGGTAGATCATTCTGAGAGCAACTAAATATATTCAAACAGTTTTTAACTTAAACTTTATTTAGACAGTGAACAGATTGGTGGTTGTTAGACGCAGAGGTCAAGGGTAACCGAAATGAGTGAAGGGGATCAAAACTTGTTATAAAATAAGTAAGTTGTGGGAATGTACAGCATGGTGAATATAGTTAATGATGCTGTATTGTATATTTGAAAGTTTCTAAGAGAATATATGTTAAAAGTCTTCATCAGAAGAAACAAAAATGTACAAATATGTGTGTTGAGACCCCGTGGACTGTCCATGGCATTCTGCAGACCAGAATACTTGAGCAAGTAACCATTCCCATCTCCAGGGGATCTTCCCAACCCAGGTCTCCCGCATTGCAGGTGGATTCTTTACCATCTAAGCCACCAGATGGATATTAACTAGACGTATTGGGCTTCCCAGATAGCTCAGCTGGTAAAGAATCCACCTGCAATGCAGGAGACCCTGGTTCTATTGCTGGGTCAGGAAGATTCCCTGGAGAAGGGATAGGCTACCCACTCCAGTATTCTTGGGCTTCCCTGGTGATTCAGATGGTGAAGAATCCACCTGCAATGCAGGAGACCTGGGTTCGATCCCTGGGTTGGGAAGATCCCTGGAGGAGGAAATGGCAACCCATTCCAGCATTCTTGCCTGGAGAATCCCCATGAACAGAGGAGCCTGGTGAGCTACAGTCCATGGGGTCACAGAGTCAGATGCAACTGAGCAACTGAGCATACAGCACACTGTGGTGATCCTTTCACAGTATATACAAATATCAAATCATTATGTTAGGTGCCTAAAACAAATATCATGTTATATTTTGATCGTACCTCAATAAAAATAAATAGAATATAATTTACTTAGAATATTAATTCTAATTTTACAAAGTGGTTGAAAAATCAGAATTACCAAAGCTAAGGAAAAAATAATACTAAGATCTAGAAAGAGTTTTGAAGAAAACATCATCATGAGAGAAATTCTTTCAGAGAAACTACTGTCTGTCCTTTTCTATTTGGCATAGAAATAGCATACTTTATGTGAATAATAATTATGAGAACATTTACCATATATGATTTCAGGTTTTTGAAACATTTACATCAGTTTTATTAATGATCTGATGACTGAAAAAGTACCACATCTTTATTGAACTATGTGATGACTATACTAGAAGTGATTTTCTTTTGACTTTGGCTTTGACTATAAAGCCCCATTCTGAAATTGGCAGAGAAATGGAAACCTTTCAAATCCTAAGAATTTTTAATGACTGCTAACTTTTCTTGCTTTCTCACTTAAAAACACAATTGGTTTCTTTCATGTTAAATATTATTGATGGTTTAATAAACCTATAGGAATCAGAAGCAAGCATGAATGACTCTTTCTTTTACATGAATTCACATAATTTCACTCTGTCTTATCACCTAGATGTTTGTGAAACTTCGAAACATCACCATAGGAGGATGTTAATCTGTTTCATGAACAATTTCCTGAAATTCAAAATTATAGGTCACTAATTGTATTTTCCCATGAAAATATTGACTGTTGTTGACTTTTACACCAACAAATACTGATAAGTGGTAGGAAATTATAGCTATGTAATTGTCGCTTAAAAACATGAATTTTATGTTCTTGGTATATATCTTTAGAGAGGTTGTCTATTTTACCAGGGCACTTTGCCAAGATTCCTGTCATAGTATAGTTCATGCTCCTTTATTTACTATCCATAGGATGATTCTATCAAAAATCCATTCACGCTTTCTTAAATGTCTCCTTTCTTTTTATTATTATTTGTTACTTCTCATCAAATTTCATTTCTCCTACTCCTCTCTTCTCTTAGTTAAATGAGATTAGAGGCTGAAATTGAAATCAACATGAGGAAGAGGCTTTCAAAAACTTTTATGAGCTTAACTCCTAAGGATTTTGTCATTCTGTTTTATGAAATAAATGCTCCTTCTCAACTATTTTCAAAATAGAAAAGGAATGGCATACAATCCCACTCATCCCCTTTGTCCTAGAAGTACTCATAGATGTCCTGCCTAGGTATGCTTTTTCCACTAACTTACTCTTCCTTTATTTCACTATCCTATTAAAAGTCCTGATATAACGTCTGAGAGTAATACAACTTTTTCACCATTATAAAAACATATTAATAAGATTCATTCTGAAGAGAATTTAGCCCTTTAAGGGAAAACCATATGTCAGTAAGTAGCAATGGTACCACCATTAAACACAGCTAGTTTGGGTTGACTCATCCTTTGTTGTGGGTGAAAATAGTGAAAAGATGGCCCCAGAACATCTCCAGGCCTACCAATAAACCAAAGTTAAAACCTTCTTCAGTTAGAAGACCTGTTGCTAAAACTGACTGATTTCAAAACTGACTTGAGTTTTAATCTTTGAAGCTTCTTCCCTGTCAGTCCTTTTATTTCTTCCTTCCCGTGTCTGTCTTTTTATTGAGGCTCTTTGAGGACTGCAGTGATCAAAAGAAGAACAAGAGTAGGAAGTGAAAAGTAGAAACTGTCCTCGACTTATGTTCCTTTAGGTACATAGCTGGGTGATTTACTCCTGGGTGGTTTTAAATCCAGCTGAGTCAAAAGACACTGGACTGAGAGTCTGAAGGATCTTGACCCCACCACTCAGAGATGTGTAGCCAGAGCCTTGGTACCCACCAGAAGGAATTCTTCAGGAAAGCAGGAATGATGAGACAAATGGAATAAAATTAAGTGGAAGAATACCAATAGGTGCTTTATTTTTTTAAAAAAGTAATCTTGAGAGAAATTTTAAGTCTGAAATGAATCATAACCTAAGCCTTCCACATTGGCCATGGAAATGACAGCAGGCGGTAAACTCGGTAAAAGAAACTGTTAGGACCTGGTAAGACTTTTAAAGACCAAGGATGAAGTTTTAATGAGTAAAACTAAGGTGATAAAATCCACTTTTGTAGAAGAGGGTTGAGGTCTCCCACAGCAAACACATAGATAGTTTTTGCATGCTGTGTTAGTGTGGGAAGGCCAAGTAGATGTTCCCCTAAGCCATTTTTCTCACTGGAATTCAAATCGTTACATATTAATAAGATCTAAATAGGAATCACAAAGGCAAAGATCAATAGACAGCTGAAAACTATTGAAGACTCACACAAAGGAATAAATTTGAAAGTACCTGTAATTTATACAGTGTGAATGTATGTGTATATATGGATATACATACACATATACACAGATATATATTGATTTGTCATTTTTATTGACGATGTCTGTTAAGAAATTAATATTTATTGTATTAAGAAAGGATATATGGCTAGGATTTTATTAATCTTGAAGTTCGTTAACTTCCCACACATTAAAGATGCTCCATTATTGCATTTTATGAAATTTCTCAAAGTCAGCCTATCTTAAATGTTTTTATTAAAGATATATAAAATAGAAGCAAACAGTTTTGAGCTAGCTTTAATAATATAGAGGGCTTCCCTGGTGGCTCAGATGGTAAAGAAATCTGCCTGCAATGCAGGAGAACCAGGTTTGGTCCCTGGATCAGGAAGATCTCCTGGAGAAGGGAATGGCTACCCACTCCAGTATTCTTGCCTAGAGAATTCCATGGACAAAGGAGCCTGGCAGGCTATAATCTATGGGGTCACAGAGACTCAGACACGACTGAGTGACTAACACACTTCTAATAATATAACTCTTTAAAGTGTTAAAAAATAAATTCCGTTAATGTTAAGATCTTTTTAGAAGCCTACATAGAAAAGTCACAATCTGTTTATTATATAGTATGCTGAGAAGACAGGTAGGCCACATAAATATTACGTACAATGTCTTCACAGTAAGTCTCATACACCAATCAATCCCGCAAAAGTAGTTGACAGGGAATAGTGGTATCAGGAAATAGTTGATATAGTTATCTATCTCAGATTCAAAGTTTTCTTTGATATTATTGTTTCAGAATTCCAGACATTTGTGAATTGCCTAGAATGAGATTTCCAAGAAGGATATGAAACAAATATTATCTTGTAGGCTATCTTTAATTGTATTTGATAATTGCTGGAACTCATTCCACTTTTAAAATGCTTTTTAAAGTAAAGAGAAAAGATGAAATTTTAAAATACCTGGGTCAACAGTTGAAGAAAAATCTCTCTGAAAAGGATACAAGAGATGAAATGAGGTAATTAGTAGCAGAATGTCACATAAGACTGAACACAGGTAACAGATCTTTCCCATCAGCAAATTTATTAATAATCAAAGGACAGAGGCAGTAGCCAAGCAAATGCTCAGCATCTTCCCCTTTGAGAGGTCTCAAACTGGTAGTGCCGCATACCCTAAAAGTCCTGTCATTTCACCTTAGCACGTGTTCTGGTTTGGACTTAATATGCAGAATTGTAAGCAATACACACATCATGATGCTTGCACAAAGGATGCCATTTTGGTTATAGGTCAGTTCGGTAGCTTAGTCGTGTCCGACCCTTTGTGACCCCATGGACTGCAACACAGCAGGCTTCCCTGTCCATGACAAACTCCCAGAGCATGCTCAAACTCATGTCCATTGAGTCAGTGATGCCATCTAACCATTTCATCTTCTGTCGTCCCCTTCCGCCTTCAATCTTTCCCAACATCAGGGTCTTTTCCAATGAGTCAGTTCTTTGCATCAGGTGGCCAAAGTATTGGAGCTTCAGCTTCAGCATCAACCCTTCCAATGAACACCCAGGACCTATCTCCTTTAGGATGAACTGGTTGGGTCTCCTTGTAGTCCAAAGGACTCTAAAGAGTCTTCTCCAGCACCGCAGTTCAAAGGCATCAATTCTTCGGTGCTCAGCTTTCTTTATGATCCAACTCTCACATCCATACATGACTACTGGAAAAACCATAACTTTGACTATTTTGATTATAGAACACCTCCAAATTATACCTCATTAACTATATAGCTTACATGACAATCTCTACTCATTAATGACCCCATAATTCCATCCATTTCTGCTTTTTTTACAATAAGCCACCCAGAGAGACCAGGTACATCCTGCTTACACTGCCAATCTAAGATTGGCCAAGGATAAAATTGTCCAATTACACTCACACAAGTTATAAATTTTGTGCATTACCAAGTTTACTAATGCTTGAAAACACACCAATGATAGCAAAACACAAACCAAAACATAAAGCAGATACTTTTCCTCCCATCCAAGTCCTAACCAGGCCCTACCCTGCTTAGCTTCTGAGATCAGACAAGATCCAAAGTGTTTTAGGGTGTTATGGCTGTAGACTACACACATTTCCTTTGGAGCAAACCAAGACAGTCTATATGACTTCCTGAATATTTTTTTCTCTCAAATTACAATAGATTATGTTTCAGATTCAGAATGTAAGGTTTTGAGCAGTGCCTACAGATAAATTTTGGTTTGAAACAGCTCTAAAATTTATATCCATTAGTTACATGGATTTTTTGAAGTGTTCTCTATCCCAACCTTCCAGATTGATTTATGATTTATTTAAATTTATTTAAATTGATTCCAAGTTTATTTACAATAATACCTAGACAGAGCAAGGATATCCTGCTAAAAGCATTCCCTCGAGTGAAGACTCACTGTGATTACCTTTCTCCTAGTAAACAGCATCAGTGCTACCTTTAGTAGTAGGTCCATTAGTATCATTAGTATCTACAAAGGAATTTGTCTCATCATTCCATTCTTTACAGGGTATCACCAGTAAAAGAAATGGTTGGTTAAAGTCCAGTTATTAATCTTTTCCTTCAAGATACTGCAAGAATACTGTCTTTGAATGATAAGTACTTGAATTTCTTAATTTAGTTACACCAAGAATAATAAATTATAAAGTATATAAGAAAGCATCATGTCATTCATACCTAATGTAAGTTCACCTGCATCTTAAAGTTAGTTTGCCATGTTTTTAGAAGATCTTTGAGGAACATGATTATGGAAATAGAATGAGAAGGTGTTGCATACTGAGTAATTGAATGAACAGTAAAGCTCTCTTTTTGTCTTGGTTAACCCAGTATCCTTGAAGAGTGTGTCCTGTGACCCTGTAACTCAGACTGAATTCAGATAACCTAGTTTGTCACTTGGAAGTCAAGTGGTTCTGTCACTGAACCTGGACCATGACTCAGATTGGAACGTCTATTATGAAAATAATGGTTGGGTTCTGGTAAGGTCTGCCCCAATAATCAAAGGATAGTTTTTTCATTTTTCTTTATACCTTGTCTTTGCAGTGCTATTAATCCAGATTCTTGGAAAAACCCAGTGATGATGACTCTCACCAAAAGCAGATCCTTCACTTCATCCTACGCTGTTTCTGCCTCTAACCATGTAAAGGCTAAAAAGCAAAATCGACCAGGTAAAGAACCTACTGAGGAAAGAGCTGACACTCACTGAGTGTGCCATCATGGAATGAACTAAGCTTTAAGTGTTGCAACACTCAGATGTGTTTGGTTTGACTCTTCTAAAAACAAAAACCCTCACTAACCAATTAGTTACTGAAATTTCCACTTTATAGGGTGATGCAGATTCTTTTAAGATAGCTGCACTAAATATCCCATCTTGAACTTACTGGATGAATATTAAACCAGTGTAACTATTGAGTAGGCAAGCTTTATCTTATTAATATAAAAGCTAATGAAGTACTTATGAAATTTCAATTTTATTTTTAGTGTCTGTTAAAAAAATATTTTCCAGAAGTATGATATTTATAAGTTCTAGGAAATTCTTCATTTACTATACACATTATAATTTTTCAAAGAAATTATTGCTCCATGTCACTTACCTGTACACACCCCCAATATAAAAATACAAAAAGAAGAGGTATGTAAATTCAGAGAAAATACAATTCAGGACCTTTGACAGCCGTTTGAAAAACCTTGAATATCAGCAACCAAAAAAACCCAGGAGTAACATGGGTGAGAGGTTTTCCTTCTCTTTTAAACCAGGTACAGAATGAAACTTACTGTGATTTCTTGTCTAGGATCTGCATGGGGTTTTTCAGGTTGGTGTCAATGTACCCTCTGTGCTTCTAAGTATCAGTTTTTTCTTTCCTTCAAGCGTCACTTAATAAATATGTATGGAGTGTTCACTGTCCAGAGATACTATCTGACACTGAAATAGTTTGAGGAATACAGCCGTAATGAAGCCAGACCCTATTTCTCCTTTCACAGAATTCTCACTTACATTCAAGTGGAGCGTATAAACAGATACAGAGTATAAACTATTGGTGTATATGCAGTGTGCTAAAGGCTATGATAAGAAAGTGAGGGAAAACTTTCAAGAATTAAAGAGATATAGGATCCAACGTGTGGATGGAAAGCTTCAACAACTGAAGATTCTAAATGACGACTGGCAAAGCCATCAAGCAGAAAGGGAGGGCTGTGAATGCAGAGAGGGAGATAAAAGCAGGTCCGTAGACAGAGGCAAGATGGAACCCAGGAGCTTTGGCACGGAGTTTAGGTATCAGTGAAGTTTCAGGTAGGAATGTATCTATAGAATAATTTCAGGGAAGGTGACCTTATTTAATCAGAATCTGTGATGACTCAAAACTGAAATAGTTTGTCAGATTCTGTCTCCAAATTGGCCTCATCCTTAAATCCCTATTGAGAGTCTGGGGTATTTCCTCTGACCTTTCTTTCCTGGTAGCTTCCTTGTTGGTTCAGTGGTAAAGAATATGCCTGCCAATGCAGGAGACACAGGTTCTATCCCTGGGTTGGGAAGATCCTCTGGAGAAGGAAGCGGCAGCCCACTCCAGTATTCTTGCTTGAGAAATCCCATGGGTAGAGGAGCCTAGTGGGCTCTAGTCCATGGGGTCGCAGAAGAGTCAGACGTGACTTACTGACTAAACAGTAACAGCAACTCCTCCTTGGAATGTTCTCATTCCACGTTTTCATCTCTCAGCATTGTAGAAAGCCTTGCTGAGATTTTTCAGTAGCTCCCTGCTTAGCTTCTTAATCTCCTGCCTTTATCACAGCTCACGAATTCACCAAATGGCTCAAGGGGAAAGCTGCCCTCTTCCCACTGGGCTGTTAGACATTCAAGTCCTGACTGCCATGGCAGCCCCAAACTCCAGGATTTGTGTCATCAGCCTTATGACGTTACTAAAAGCTCTGTTGGCTTGCCTTCCTAATAGCTGCATCAGTCTGCCTGGATTCTTAGCCTTTTGTTCCCTGCCAGTGGTCAATAAATAATGCTCTGGATGGAAGAACATCTTGCAGGATTTCGGCTCACCCTTCTGAGGGTCTCTTCTATTTGGAAACCTATCTCTCCAAGCTGGTTGCCTTGCCGTGATAACTTTTTTTATTTTTAATTCAGCTTTTCTATTTGTTCTCAAAGAACAAATAGATGGATTTACTACAAATTATTGCATTATAGCCAGAAGCAGAAGTCCTGAAATGGTAGTGTTTCTATGAGGGTTAGAGAGCCAGTACTCACATTCCACTAATATTTTAAGAGGCAACCTTGGAATATAAGCTTAATTTTAAACAGCATAACTTAAGGAAGGACTTCTGTTGTTTCTTCCATCTAGAAGAGAAAATTTAGTACTTTCTTTCCCCTTTGATCACCTAGTTTATACTGGTAACTGTTGAAACTATTCTTCCTGGGTAGCTCAGCTATTAAACAATCTGTCTGCAATGCAGGAGACCTGGGTTCAATCCCTGAGTTGGGAAGATCCCCTGGAGAAGGGCATGGCAACCCACTCCAGTATTCTTGCCTGGGGGATTCCATGGACAGAGGACCCTGGCAGGCTACAGTCCATGGGGCCGCTAAGTGTTGAACATGACTGAGTGACAAATACTTTTCTTAAATCTCTACTGGTGAGCATACGAAGACACTTCCTTCACAAAATACCATTTTATTGGCATTGAATTGCTGAAAGAAATCACAAAAGGCAATCTGGTTTTCCAGAAATTAATCTGGTCCTCTCTGCTCTTTAGAAATATTTATTATTCTTTTGTATCTTACAAATCGTTCATGACCTGAGGATTAGAATTTATCTTTCATGAGGGTCAGAAACAGGACAGTGTGGGAAAATACTTAAATAGAGATTGCATTGAGGGTAAATTCAGATGAGCTCAGAAATGCAGAAAAGCAAGGTGGAAGATAACAAAGATAACAAAGAGTTAGATAGGATTGAGTGAGTGAACAATAACAAGTGACCCTAGTTCAAAAGGACCCCTTCAGTTAAGTTCAGTTCAGGCGCTCAGTCGTGTCCGACTCTTCGCGACCCCATAGACTGCAGCACGCCAGGCCTCCCTGTTTATCGCCAACTCCCAGAGTTTACTAAAACTCATGTCCATTGAGTCGGTGATGCCATCCAGCCATCTCATCCTCTGTCATCCCCTCCTCCTCCCACCTTCAATCTTTCCCAGCATCAGGGTCTTTTCAAATAAGTCAGTACTTCGCATCCGGTGGCCAAAGTGTTGGACTTTCAACTTCAGTATCAGTCCTTCCAATGAATATTCAGGGCTGATTTCCTTTAGGATGGGCTGGTTGGATCTCCTTGCAGTTCAAGGGACTCACAAGAGTCTTCTCCAACACCACAGTTCAAAAGCATAAGTTCTGCAGCCCTCAGTTTTCTTTATAGTCCAACTCTCACATCCATTTATGACTATTGGAAAAACCATAGCCTTGACTAGATGGACCTTTGTTGGCAAAGTAATGTCTCTGCTTTTTAACATGCTATCTAGGTTGGTCATAACTTTTATTCCAAGGAGCAAGAGTCTTTTAATCTCATGGCTGCAGTCACCATGTGCAGCGATTTTGGAGTCCAAGAAAATAAAGTCTGTCACTATTTCCATTATTTCCCCATCTATTTGCCATGAAGTGATGGGACCAGATGCCATGATCTTAGTTTTCTGAATGTGAGTTTTAAGCCAACTTTTTCACTCTCTTCTTTCACTTTCATCAGGAGGTTCTTGAGTTCTTCTTTGCTTCTGTCATAAGGGTGGTGTCATCTGCATATCTGAGGTTATTGATATTTCTCCTGGCAATCTTGATTCCTGCTTGTGCTTTATCCATCCCAGCATTTCTCATGACATACTCTTCATACATGTTAAATAAGCAGGGTGACAATATACAGCCTTGACATACTCCTTTCTCTATTTGGAACCAGTCTGTTGTTCTATGTCCAGTTCTAGCTGTTGCTTCATGACCTGCATACAGATTTCCTAAGAGGCAGGTCAGGAAGGACCCCTTGGCTCCCTACAAAATATGTATAGGTAATTTTTGGAGGAAAGCATCAGCAGTTAACAGCCATGCAGCTTCAACATATAAAGTTCAAACCAGTTGGAACTTACAAACCAGATCTCTATAAATGTACAAGGAAATAACACAAGTTAGAAAAAACAGGAAAACAACTGTACAGATCTCTAAAAGTGTTGAGTGGGATGTACCTAGTGGTCCAGTGGCTAAGATTCCATGCTCGCAATGCAGGGGGCCCAGGTTGGATCCTTAGTCAGAAAACTAGATCCCACATGCTGCAACTGAGACTCTGTGTAGCCAAATAATTTTTTAAAAAATATTAAGTTATTTAAGTGACAAAAATACTCAGGTGTTTGAAGAAAAACACGAGGGAATAAAGGCTAGAAATGAGGGATTGCAGGGAAGCTAAATGACTTTTGGAAATATATTCAGGGAAATATGATAAGTTAAATGGCATAAAAGACTATTAAAATTTTGGAGAATTAGTAAACTGGCAGAGACTGTGAAGAAAGTGTCCGGAATGAAGCTCAGATGAGAAGTTGGAAAATGTAATAGATTCTGAGAGCCATAGGAGGAGTAATTAGAAAGTCTAATATACATAATCATAGTTTTAGTAGAGGATAGGAAACATAAACCATTTAAAAAGGAAAGGACAAAGAAAAAAACAATTTAAACATAGACACAGAATAGTGAAACCACAGAATGCCAGAGATGAAAAAAATCTTGAAGTTAGCCAGAGAAAAGTCCCTTCAGTCAGTTTGTGAGCAAAACTGTTGTATATAAACGGAGTCAGAAGACAGAAAAAATGTTTTCTTTAAATTTTTGAGAGAATATGATAGTCAACCTAAAATTGTGCACTGGGCAAATCTGTTTCAAAAGAGTAGAAATAAATTAAAGACATGTTCAGGCAAGTCACAACTTTACCAACCTACCAGATCTTAACTAAAGAAGTGTATGATGGATGTATTCTAGAAAGAAAAAGAAGAGCAGAGGAAAATTTGTCAGGTATAATAGCAATGATGAACAGATAAATTAGGAAATCATGATTCCATTCAAACAAACATCATATGCATAAATAATAGTATTGAGTTGGCCAAAATGTTCGTTTGGGTTTTTCCGTAAGATGTTACAGAAACACCCGAACTTTTTGGCCAACCCAATGTTTTCCGATTGTAGGTATTTTTAAAAAAGATTTTTAAGGAAAAGAATTAAAATATGAGACAATAATAACAAGTAACTCAAGGGATGAAGGATCAATTGAAGTGTTCTGCACTCTTATATTGCTCAGGAAACAGACTCAGATGAGGAAACTGAGGCAGAAATATTGAGTAACTTGCCCAAGGACACACAGTTAATCCAGAATTTTTTCTTTTGTCCTACAGACTTATTAGAAAAAAATTGAGGATGACAAATTGAGATAACTTAAAATTAGGATTTTTTTTTTTTTTTGGTCTTGCCCCTAGCTGAGGATAAGATAATGGCAGGATTCGATTTTCTGTTTCTTGGTTTCTTCATTGGGTCACGAAATTAAAATTCTTAAGATAACCAACATGATAAAATCAAGAAGATAGAAATTAATGGTTAGTGTATTCCCTGGAAATAACAGAACAAATGATGAGACAGACTTGAGGAACAACCTCAGATTCTGTGTCCTGCTCCTGACTTAATATGCCCGTGCTTAAGAAGGGCAACATGTGAAACGAAAGAGGCTCCACAGAAGATACCACAAAGGTAGAGATGAGAGTTGGGCTTCCCAGGTGGCCCAGTGTTAAACAATCTGCCTGCCAATGCAGGAGATGCAAGAGATGTGGGTTCAGTCTCTGGGTTGGGAAGATCCCCTGGAGAAAGGAATGGCAACCCACTCCAATATTCTTGCCTGGAAGGTAACAAGGATAGAGGAGCCTGGTGGACTACAGTCCATGGGGTCGCAAAGAGTCAGATACTACTGACTTTCTCTCTCTCTCTCTCTCTCTCTTTCTCTCTCTCTCTCTCTCTCTCTCACACACACACACACACACACACACACAGAGTCACAGTAACGGCAAGACCCTCCCACATTCTTATCTTAAAGCACATAAAACATCTCTGTCATTGATTGCTTTGGGAAGGATTTCACATTGTTCCATCTTTAGACTGCTCTCACAGCAGAGCTAAATGTTTGCAAAGTAGCCTGTATCCTGTGTATGCTGAATTCAGTTTAAATCCCTGAAAGTCTGCCAAAAGGAGGAGAACTATCCATCGAGAATCAAGAGAACTGAAACTCAAGTACAGTTCTACCTGATCAGATGGGCCCTTCTGTTTGGGAACTCATCTCCCTGCATGGACGGCAGGCTGGGGTTGATTTGCCAAATAGATGTGATTTAAGTGAACGTGATGCCCTGCTACACCCACGTCCCCAAGCCCCCACCCCTGCCCCGGGTTTCAAGAAAATGTGGAAAGAGGCCAAGAGAAGCCCCTTTATATGTCCAAGAGAGTAAGGAAATGGAATTAAATAAAGTGTGAGGAGGAAAGTAAGAAGCAGTAGGCAAAATAGATAGGGGGATGCAAGTGTAAACTTAGTGTACAGAAACACTGGAAGATAAATGACCTGTTTTGAGATGGGACTAATGAAATCTGTTCTTTGCGCAAATCAAGTAAACAGTGTGTCCTCTGGCTCCATCCATCAGTATTCATTTAAACAGTTGAAACACAACCAATTAGTATGCAGTTACTAATATAAAATAAATGGATGAAATCACATATGAGTCCTTTGATTAAAGCCTGAAAACAGGAGATATAAATATAATTTATATTTCTGTGTTGCTTTTCTGAGCCACTGAATATGTAAAAATGCCTGTCATTCTCCTTTTGAAATCTCTCTGATTCATGCTTATCACAGCTGCAGTGAGTCGTTCCCTTTCCAGATTCTTATAAATTTTATCATTCTGATAATCCTATTGCAATGATTACAGATATCACTACACCTGAAAGTTAGACTGAGTTTTCCCTATAGAAAATTTGAAATGAGAGAGAACTTGAATTATGGCATTGTGATTTTGGGTTTTTTTTTCTTTTTCTTTTTTTTCCTTTTTGCATCTGTGTAACTTTACTTTTTGTTTTGGAAAAATATTGGAGCTGTTTTCCTGTGGGTGTGGAGAAGAGGCATGTATTTATCAGACAGGCTGGTCCCTTTTTTGTTCAATGAAAATTAAACAGAATTTTAAAGCACAAACAGATGGATTCATTTAAATCATTTCCCTCCAGTATTGTTTATCATCTTCTTTTGATTGCCCAAAGTTCCTTGTGTCTTGACACACATTTTCTCATGTTCTCAGGAGCAAAGAACTAAAGACTCAATTACTCAAAGGAGTTGGTACTTTAGAACTTTTTAAAGTTATGTTTTTATATTTAAATTTTTAATTTTAAGTATTTTAGAGTAGAGTGGTCTGAATCTTCCAAAGAATTGTGTTTCATGATCTGGGTCTTTTTCCTGGAGTCTCTTAAAATTATTCAAAAAAAATGAAGATAAATATGTTTGAAAGCATGCATATTTATCTCAGTCCCTTCATGTGTATGTGTGTGTGTGTATTTGTGTAACATAAGATTGGATGAGACTTCAGAGGTTATCAATTCTATCCCTCTAACTTTAGACATGATTACACTTTAAATAATCTTATAAAGTAATTTGTTTCTGATGACATACAATAATATCCTTTTTCTGTGAAATAATTTTATTTGCAGTTTCTCCTTTTAAGAAAGAGTAGTCTTCCCTCATAGCTCAGTTGACAAAGAATCCACCTGCAGTGCAGGAGATCCCGGTTGGATTCCTGGGTCGGGAAGATCCACTGGAGAAGGGATAGGCTACCCACTCCAGTATTCTTGGGCTTCCCTTGTGGCTCAGCTGGTAAAGAATCTGTCTGCAATGTGGGAGACCTGGGTTCAACCCCTGGGTTGGGAAGATCCCTTGGAGAAGGGAAAGGCTACCCACTCCAGTATCTTGGCCTGGAGAATTCCATGGATCACAAAAAGTCAGATATGATTGAGCAACTTTCACTTTCATTTCTTTTATTTGGTTATTATCTATACTTGTCATCTCTCCTATTTGAAGACTAATATATGTAAATATATGGCCATTTTCTACAGCATTCCTAACCATTTATGCTTTTAAAATTTTAAGTAAACCAAGATAAGGCACACTATGAGAAATAGTTTGGCTTGAGAAAAAAGAAATTGATATGTTTATGCCTTTATCTTCTCACCTGTAGAATAAAAATATTCTTGCTTTTCATGGAGTTGCCAAGACCCCTGCTTGTTCAGATAGTTCAAAATATGCAACCTCACAGCCCTGCAGAAGCAAAGTGTTTTTCCTCTGTTGCAAGGTTCATTTTAAATTTCATCCCAGGCAGTAAGTCTGGAGTCTTTAGTTCTGCTTATTTGTTTTACATTTTGTTAATCCCTGAGTTCCAAGAACCCTAATCGTTGAGTGGATTTTTAAATTTGTATTTTTAAGAGCGAATTGCGTGTCTCTGGGAGAATCAGCTGGCAGCTATTAAAAATCAACAATGAAGAAAATCACTCCTCTCATAAATTGCCTTCAGAAAATATATTGTGTGGAGACAGAAATGGATCATGTTCCCACAGGCTTTCAACTGCTTTTAAAAAGTGCTAGGAAACTATCCCCAAACTCACAATTAGTTATCAGGATAATTAAGAAATTGCCTAACGCGGAATTTCAGCAGTTCCAGCCAGGCGCCTGTCAGGAGTCTCTTTGGTGTGCCTGTGCGTGCCCTGTCATTCTTTCAAGTCCTGCTCTATGGACTGTATGGATCGTTTGTGACCCTATGGATTGTAGGCAACAGGCTCCTCTGTCCATAGGACTTTTCAGGCAGGAATACTGGAGTGGGTTGCCATGCCCTCCTCCAAGGAGTCTTCCTGACCCAGGGATCGAATTCACATCTCCTATGTCTCTGGCATTGGCAGGCAGGTTCTTTACCACTTAGCGCCACCCAATTGGGACTTTCCTGGTGATCCAGTAGTTAAGACACCATGCTTCCACTGCAGGGACCACGGTTTCAATCACTGGTCAGGGAACTAAGATCTTTCATGCCTTGCAATGCAACTAAACAAAACAAACAAAAAACAACCACCACAAAAAAGATAATTCCTTTAAAAAAAAAATGATGCAGCAATTAAAACTTTGCCATGACCTGGCCAGCCCCACATAGCCTTGCCCTTCCATCTCTCTGACCATGTTCCCTGCCCCTCCTTCCTCTTTGCTAACCTGCAGTCACACTGACCTCCTAACTGATCCTCTGACAACCCCCGGGTAGGTCCCTCTTTCTGGAACATGCTTTCCCCAATACTTATCTAAATGTCTTCCTTATTTTATCAAGTCTCTGTTCAAATGTTACCCTTAGTGCATTCTGTCCTTCTCAATCCTCTACCCTCTGCATTATTTGTTTTCTGGGGATGAAATATATTTATTTGTGTGTGTGTATATATTTATCTATTTTTAATTAGAAGATAATTACTTTATGATATTGTGATGGTTTTTGCCATACATCAACATGAATCAGCCATACGTATGCATATGTCCCCTCCCTCTTGATCCCCCCTCCCACCTCCATCCCCATTCCACCCCTCTAGGTTGTCACTGAGCACTGACTTTGGGTTCCCTTCATTGAACTCCCACTGGCTATTTGTTTTACATATAGTAATGTTTATGTTTCAGTGCTGTTCTCTCATCATCCCACTTCTTCCTTCCCCCACTGTATCCAACGTGTCTGTGTCTTCTTTGCTACTATGCAAGTAGGGTGATCAGTACTATCGTTTTAGATTCCATATATATGCATTAATATGCAATATTTGTCTTTCTCTTTCTGACTTACTTCACTCTATATAATAGTTTCTTTGTATCAGTTAAAATTCCCTGACTTTCTTTTCTTCCTCACCCTGCTTTCTTCTTCTTCCTCCTTCTCTTCTTTCTCTAGTTTCTGTCTCCCCTGAAAGCTCCAAGAACAGGGAATTTTCTTTCATTCACTACCGTATCCTTTACTCCCTGGAATGGGTCACACAATCAATATTTGTTAAATGAATAAATCATTGGGATACTTACTCTGTGCAAATACCTTGATAACCTTTAAACCACATCAAACTTGTATCCAGCTCCTTAATGGTTAAGCTGCTTTTCTAAGATTATCTGGAGACTCAGTCAGCCTTAATTTAATAAACAGTATAAATTAGACTAACATTTTCTAACCTTTCTTAAATGAGAGCTTATATATTTGTATAATGATATGTGCAAATACGATGTTATATAGCTGTGGTGAAATGAAAAGAATTGAGAGGTTTGTGAAAATTGTATTTATTTTATAATAATGATAAGAAAATCAAATTATATTAGTGATCATAGTAAAATTTAATTTATCCTGGAGCACTCAAATTGATAAAAAATGTACAACCATTAGTACTTCCAGAACACTTGTAACTTATTTGCTGCACACGATAGGTTGGTTGGGAAACCGTGAGTTAAAAATCTAGTGCACTTAGTTGTCTTTTGGTTCATGAAATTACATAATGAGATAGTTTGTCAGTGGTGGCTCAGACAGTGAAAAATTTGCCTGCAATGCTGGAGACCTAGGTTCGATCCCTGGGTTAAGAAGATCCCTTGGAAAAGGGAATGGCTACCTACTCCAATATTCTTGAATAGAGAATCCAGTGGACAGAGGAGCCTGGTGAGCTACAGTCCATGGGGTCACAAAGAGTCAAAACATGACTAACACTTTGATTTTTCTTTGGTAAAATAAATCTTTTCAATAGAAATAGAAATCAAAATGAAAGCCATAAGGTATGTGACTGTGAAGAGCAAAACAGATGCAACCTAGCAGGTAATAAATTTTCCTTCCTCGTTGGGTAGTTTCTGATAGAATAATGTGCTAATAAAGCACAATCTACCAAGAATGCTAGGCCCACTCCATGTTCTATTTCCTCTCACTGTAAAACTGGGGAAGTTATTTAATCTTCCTGGGTCAAAGTGGTTTCATTTGTTCAACATAGGCTGGCATTGAGCTGTTGATCAGGAATCCATAGAAATATTGAGAAAAGGACTTGGAGGGGTAACTGGCCTCCACATTTAATCAAAAGAAGAGTATAATTTCTTATCCTTTAAAGTAGACAAAACAAGAAATAGCAGTGCTAACAAGAAACTTAAACATTATAAAAGCCTGTCAACAAGCCTAATATTCCTTTCAGTGGACCAGAAAACCTCTGGGTGTGACAAATAAAGCTTTTGAGAGAACTGGACATTGGAAGCAAACTAGGCCAACTGCCAGGTCACCAGACATCTTATTCAGTGATGTGAATATCGCTAGCTGTACATCTCCCCAGAGTGATGAGCAATAGAAAAATGACTTTTAAGGATTTCATTTTATTTGCTTTACAGTAGACTGTTTAGCCATGTAGTCATGAGAAATAGTAAGCAGGAGGCTGTTTAGAAGTTTTTTGTCTCTCTCTCCTTCAGTTTTAGGGCAGACTGCTCTCTCTGTATTTGGAGAGAGTAACTTCAAAAGACATCATCCCGGTCCTCAGACGTCAGCACTTGGAAATCGATGCCAGTGCTCTTTAAAATTTTCACAACCGAGAGTAAACACAGTTTGGCACAAATGTCCACACTTATCATTTGAGCTTGAGGCCATCGTTTCATCTGAAAAGGATCATGTTACGTTTTTCAATGTTTTCTTCAGAAACGATGCTGATCCAAACAGTTTCTGACACACGAAAGTTAGTTTCACTGAAAATGTGGATGGTTAAGAAAGCCTCTCAAGAATGGATCTTCTTCATTGACATATTTTAAGCAACCAGGGGTGGCTCAGCGATAAAGAATCTGCTTGTGACGCAGGAGGCACAAGTTTGATCCCTGGGTCAGGAAGATTGCCTGGAGGTGGCAACCCACTCCAATATTCTTGCCTGGAAAATCCCATGGACAGAGGAGCCTGGCAGGCTACAGTCCACGGGGTCACAAGCATCAGACATGACTTAGCAACTAAACCATCACCACCACTAAGCAACCAATGCCTGCCAAAAAACTCTGCTCCACATACAATAATGTTGAAAACTACGGCAGATCCTGTTGCTACTAAAAACCTCATAACCAAAGAGAAGGCAAACATATGAGAAATTTTTAACTATTATCATCAGGTCATAATGCCAAGAAGAAACAAAAATGAAAGGAGAAAATAGTACCTTTCTGCAGAAAGACAAATATCATATGATAGCGCTTATAGGTGGAATCTACAAAAAAAAAAAAAAAAAAAAAAAAAAAGCGGGGGGAGGTTACAAATGAACATCTTTACAAAACAAGTAGAGTTATAGATGTAGAAAACCTTATGGTCACCAGAGTATAAGTGATGGGTGTGGGGATAAATTGGGAGATTGGAATCAAAATATACACACTGCTATATATAAAATCGGTAACTAATAGTAACCTGCTATATAGCACAGGGAACTCTACTCAATACTCTGCAATGGCCTATATGGGAAAAGAATCTAAAAAAAGTGGATATATATATATATAACTAATTCACATTGATGTACTAACACAGCATTGTAAATTAACTATGCTCCAATAAAAATTAGAAAATAATATCTTTCTGTCCTGAAGTTACTCCAGGACACCAGGGCTTTAACTGAACTTGCCAGCATTGCCACTGAATTTTCATGATGATTCATTTCTCATATTTCATGCTGCGGTGATGCCCCCGCTGAGCAGCCTGTCTGCAGAGAAGGCTGGCCCTGTGGTCTGAGGACTCACATGGTCCTTCCTGAGTCAAAAGGAATCCAAAGGGAAGGCTAAGAGCTGCAAGTTTGACTTTCAAAGACATTTACTTAAGACTTAACAATTCTCTCTTTCTTTATCAGGTTCCCTAGTGAAAATTTCACCTCTTTCCTCACCCTGTTCTTCACCTCTCCACGGGACCCCCGCCAGCAGCCCTGTCAGCAAAATTTCTGCAGTGCAGTTTCCAGAGTCTTCCGAGGCAACTGCCAAATCAGGCCTAAGTTCTCACCGGGCCTTAACTTACACACAGAGCGCCCCTGATCTTTCTCCTCAGATCCTGAATCCACCTGTCATATGCAGCAGGTAAGGAATTTATGTTGTTCACTGGAGTCTAGGTAATAATAAAACTAACACTGGTTTTCCTCTTAGGAACTCCCACCACAGGCCACATGGCTTTGTGTAAGTTGCCTAAGTAGTTGACAAGAAAGTACAAGATAGTGTGGTCTGTGCTGAATACGCTGGAATAGAAACTTAATTTTTCAGTGCTTCTCCATTATTAGGAATTTTAGAGACCTTATGTTCCATACATGTCTTTGGTGCTGATATAAAATAATTAGTTGTATATTTTATCTGCTTGCTGTTAAAACATCTAATGCATAAAACATCTAATTAAAAACTCCTATCGAGTCATTCAGTATAATTTGGTATTTTATTGGGATATTTTTTTACTTGTTCTCCAGGGAGAATTTTATACCGATTTTAAAGGTACCGTTTTTTTAAGTTTGCATTTCCCATTGTGACACTTAAAAAATGTGCGGATAACATGTGGCACATTGTTTTCACTAGGGAACCTAATAAAGAAAGAGAGAATTGTTAAGTCTTAAGTAAACTACTTAACTACTGTTCTCAAATGGATCTCTGAATACAATGAAGCAATTGCTTGTGCTGCCCTGTCATGTTTAAACAGAGAGACAAAGTGTTGTCTCTTACAGGGGATAAGAAAAAAGGATCTAACATGGCAAGATTAATTATTTTGTTGTATTGTCACTAAAAAAGGAATACCTCCTCTACCAATTAACATACTATTGCTCTTCAGCAATAGCTTCATCTTGAATAGCTGCTTTAAAGCATTGCAATTTTTTTAAGTAGAAAAGAGTTGAGTGTTTTAAAATTAAGCATAATTATGAGAGTGCCTTGAATAAAATGTTATTTTCCCCCCTAAGATGAATGACGATAACTGTTTGAATAAATAAGTTACATGTTGGTCTTCTTATATTAAATACTGGGTCACAGACCCAGATTTGACCAGTGAATTCAAATTTAAGCCTCACAAATTTCATATTCTTACCCTTTGTTCATAAATTCTGTGTTAAATAATTATTTTTATAATCTTTATTTTTGCTTCTTTTTTCTTTACAAATACTTTCAAAGGGAAGATAATTTGTGTGCGGTTAGGACCGGAGTGAAAAGTTATTCCACCATTCAAAACTTACTCTGCTGCTCTCTGCATAACACCATTTTCAATACAATCATTCCCTTGGGATGTTAATCCCATCTTTTTCTGTGTTTAAACAGGCCTATCGTATTTTCCGTTTAGTGATTTACAACACACATCACTTTATTGGAAGCTCTGAGAAGTCCTGCAAAAAGAAAACGCCTTGAGTTTTGTTTCCTCTGGCATCTCCTGACTTTACTTGACCACAGAACCCATTTCTTTAGGTTAACACCCAATAATTGCCCATGGAACTAGTGTCTGGGGGAACACCCTGAAGAAACACTTTTTTGTGGCGTGCGTCCTGGGCCCAGATGAAACCCAAGGGAGTCCCCAGACTCAATGACATCTGCTTTCAGCATTTCTAGGGAGACACTCCCACTGTGAGCCTCAGACTTGTGAGAAATCAGTTGCCTATAGAAAGAACCGAGGGATCCAGAAAAGATGTATTATACCACTCCCGTAGCTTTGCTCACCGCAGACTTTTTTTTTTTTTTTTTTTTTGTATTCTTAGCAGAAAGAATGTAATGGGATTTTTATAAAAGAGGTTTTGGAGAAAAACAAGGGAATTTCACTGCCTACTTGTTCAGTAATGTTTATAAATCCAGTAGTGTGTGTTTTATTTGCTGGGGCTTTATAAATCTATAATTCAAACCATGTTTTATTATTGCCTTCAAGGCAGCCACCCATGTAGGCACAGAGAGCTCCAGAAACACACGACTAATTATTGTGGTTTTTCCTGCTGAACTTGAAGGGCTTGGCGTTGAATCCGGGTCTCTTGGCTGCTGTGATGTCTATGCAACAAGCTGTTTTTCTGGCAGGAGAGGTAGTCTATTTGAACTCCTAATTTAAATGTTCCTTTCAAGTATTATCTTGCAAAGAAAAATCTTCAGACTAGTAAACTACTTTTACCAAGTTTCATCCCAGAACATAAACCCATCATTTACATCTATGGGCTTTTTCCTTCGGTTATGTCATTTTCTTTTGAGTCCCTAAATCAGACTGGCGGGATTTCATAATTAGAAATATTTTGTATGTGATGCTTTCCACTGACATTCAAGGCTTGAAAAATAAATTTGCTTTGGATGAAAACACTCTAACTGGGAAATGCTTATCTCTACTACACATATAAACACAATTCAAGGGGAAAAAGTGATGAGATATTTAATATATTCAATTATAAACCATGATTCTTCTCTTTTCCATTTAGAGTGAGTAATTTGTGGCTAAATAGCAAATAAACAAAAGTTCTCTGAGACCCCTTGTATGAATAATATTAGGCAGAATGAAAGAACCCAGAAACAAAATACAGAATTAAAACCTAGTCAAGTCTCTAAACAAGATAAGTGAGAGAAGAAATTTGCCAGACCATTTGTGGGATTACTTTGTAATTTATTAAATAGTCAAAACTGTTGAGAAAGCAAAAGTAGCCTGCCTTCTCCAACTTCCTCTGTTAAAGAACCCTGCCCATCTCTCAAGGACCTTCATTTTTCTCCATTGTTGATATTCGACTCTTTGCAATCCCATGGATTGTAGCCCTCCAGGCTCCTCTCTCCATGGGATTCTCCAGGCAAGAATACTGGTGTGGGTAGCCATTTCCTTCTCCAGGACATCCTCTCGACCCAGAGAACCCACATCTCCTGCATTGGCAAAAGGATTCTTTACCACTGAGCCCCCAGGGAAGCCCTTTTTCTCCGTTACCCACAGTATACTCCCTTGATCTGTTTTTCTCAACTTGCATCCTGTGTGGTCAGGTGTACGTCCACTGTTTATCAAAATGTATGTATCCTTTATTCATTTCCATAGGGCCTTAACAGGTGAACTGATCCATCTGAAAACAAGTAATTAAATTTTATGGCAAAAAATAAAAATAATCTACCATTTTTTTTAATTTTCATGTTTGCAGTCATTTTTTAAAGGGCTTTTTGGACATAACCCACAGAAATAAATCTAATCATGAAGCTTTTTAGCAGACACAAAGTGATTCCACTGGGAAAGATATTTTTAACCAAATACACATGGGCACTTCTAAAATCACTGCTGTAAGTATGTAGCCGACTATCCCAGGATTCTCTAAATAACCTGAGAGAAAGTTACCAACAGTTTCATTTCACCTCAGATATGATCTTGATTGTGGAAGAGCATGAGAGTTGAACAGAGTATCTGATCCTTTGTATTGATTATGCTTTCCCTCAGCTCAGTTCAGTTCAGTTGCTCAGTCGTGTCTGACTCTTTGCAACCCCATGAACCACAGCATTCCAGGCCTCCCGGTCCATCACCAGCTCCCGGAGTCCACCCAAACCCATGTCCATTGAGTTGGTGATGCCATCCAACCATCTCATCCTCTGGCGTCCCCTTCTCCTCCTGCCCTCAATCTTTCCCAGCATCAGGGTCCTTTCAAATAAGTCAGCTCTTCGTATCAGGTGGCCAAAGGATTGGAGTTTCAGCTTGAACATCAGTCCCTCCAATGAACACCCAGGACTGATCTCCTTTAGGATGGACTGGTTGGATCTCCTTGCAGTCCAAGGGACTCCCAAGAGTCTTCTCCAACACCACAGTTCAAAAGCATCAATTCTCCAGTGCTCAGCTTTCTTTATAGTCCAACTCTCATACCCATACATGACTACTGGAAAAACCATAGCATTGACTACACGGAACTTTGTTGGCAAAGTAATGTCTCTGCTTTTTAACATGCTTTCCTTACCACTGCCCAAAACAGTATCCCACATATCAATGTCCTTACATAAGACAAAATGATTTTTTTCCATCAAAGGAATAAGTAGAGTGCCAGAATATTTGACTGTTATTTATCTTAATGTATACATACGTGGTGTGTGCCTATAATTTTCTGAAAAGAAAGGACCTACTTACAGCTGTTCCATTATTTCTCAGCTGTGGCAGACCATATTCCCAAGGGACTTCTGCTGATGGGCCCCTGGAAAGAAGTGGGGCAGCCATTCGGACACCAAGCAGAACAGGTAATTCTTCTTTGGATTCTGTTCCTCAAAGTGGAAATTGCTCTGCTAGATTTTTTTATTTTTATCTTTCTGATCAGAAAAAGGTAACATATGTTTCTGATTTTTTTAGATTGCTAGTTTAAAGAGACAATGAAGGAAATCAAAATTATCCATAGTCCTACTACCTAGAGTTAATCATGGGTTACGTTTTGATGCAAAGCTATCAAAAATGTTTATTGTGTCTATACACAAATGAATATATTTTTAAATAAGACACCATTTTCTGTAATGTATAGAATGCTATAGAAATGCTATTTTATCTTGGACATGGGAGGGTCATCTATCTTAGGGTACGTTCTGGAGATCTCCATCGCAGAGCCTGAGAATTGACCCTGCTTAGATTACTGTGAGTTTGGGAGGTAAAAACCATAGTTTTTCTTGAGGCAGTATTACAAAAAAATAGGCATTGCAGCCTGGTTTATATCCTGATTCTGCTTCTGACCTGTCTGTAATCTCTGTGTCTTAGTTCTTTCATCAGTAGAATAGAGATAATAAAGGTCCTACTGGAACAGGATTATAGATAGTTAAATTACTAAAGTACATAAAGCATTCATTACAGTTCTGGGTCACTGTAAGGAGTAAGTGTTTGCTGCCATAATTATTGTAATAATTATTATTTTACTTTTATTGGTGTAACCCTAGGGACTTGCTTTTGTTATTGCGATAGGAAACCGGGTGGCGCTACTGGTAAAGAATCTGCCTGCCAATACAGGAGACCCAAGAGACCAGGGTTTGACCCCCGGGTCAGGAAGATCCCCTGGGAGTAGCAAATGGCAACCCACTCCAGTATCCTTGCCTGGAAAATTCCATGGCCAGAGGAGCCTGGCAGGCTGTAGTCCATGCGATTGCAAAGAGTCAGACACAGCTGAGCACGTGTGCACGCACACACACACACACACACACACACACACACACACACACGAACGTTAGACTTTATGATGATAGAGTGATCTAAGAATGGGTCTTAATTATCTGCTCCAGCATCTTTTAACATGCAGCAAATACTGATTATTTGCCTACGAGAATGATGTGCTATGGCAGTGGACAAAGGTCCAGGGACATAGGCAAGAAGAAATTAAAAGGGGGATTCTCTGTGTGGCCATTATATGATATGGTACACTGAAGACTCAGAATATTCTCTTTTCTATATCCCTGATCTTCCCTGACTCTACTGGGGCTGATAGAATAAGGAGTGTTTCCTTATCACCTTTGGTCTCCTGTAGAGTTATGTGGCCTTTGAGTGTGCTTCTTCATTTTTCTGCAGATTCTGGGATTGAAACTTATCAATTATATTTTCTATAATTACTGTGTCTGATTCTAACATAGAAGCAGTTGCATGAGAAAGATAAAAGAAAGACAGGTTCTTGAAAATGTGCCACAGGATACTCCTGATCAGAATAGGCTACATAATAAAAGCCATTATTCACCAGCAATATGAGGACATGTGACAAACCTAGACTATTTAAGCAGTTTTGGAAAAAAAGAACAAAATTTCCTTCAAGACTTAAACCACCATAATGAAGAAAGTATGGTGTTGGTGTAAAGATTATCAAATAGAATCATATGGAATTGAGTAGAAAGTGCCACATTAGACCCACACCTATTCAGTTGTTGAACTTTCAAAAAAGATCCACTTTTCCAAGCCAAAGGGGCTGGAAAAAAATGAATCTCACCCCTTACTTCACACCATATGCAACTTTTATCCTGAGATGGTGCACGGACCCAATGGTAAAAGCTAAAATAGTAAAACTTCTGAAAGAAAACACAGGAAGATATCTTTGTGACTTAGGGAAAGGTGAAGATTTCATAGGTCATGGAAAGCAATAACCATTTTAAACAAAGCTGGATTTCATCAGAAGTAGAATATAGCAACTCAGATTTCATAAGTTCGCTTCTGGTGGTAGGATGTACCAGCTGTGGGTTCTTGGGCAATTTAAGCCTTTCTGTGCCTCAGTTTCCTGTCTGTAAAATGAGCATAATAGTAATGCAGTGATGCAATAATACCTGCCTCATAGGATTGTTGAGAGGATTCAGCATGTTTGTACAAACAAAGTGCTTTCTGTGGTATCTGCCACATAGCAAGCACCCCATAAATTTCAGACAGGTGTTTTATTCAGCTACAAGAAGCTTCTTGAGGTCTTTACCCCAGAAGCATGTTCTTCAGACTCTGGACATTACCTGGTGCATTTTCTGATTAGCACAGTTTGGTATTGACTGCAATGAAAGACAGTGGAGATGGGGAAGGAAGGAAGGAAGGAAGCACAGATCTCCAGGGACCAAGATTGGATACAAGGACCTGCCATGCTCTTTGACACATGCTGCGGCTTCTATATTCTACAGGTTGCTTTGTTCTTGGATATCACCTCAAATTGTCTTGCCCATGTGACATTTCTAGAGTTAGGGTTCTAGTCAGCTGCTTGGTAATTTAGTGTGTTGGTGCATGCATGAAAGAAAAAGAAATATAAAGTCATAGGAGTTTATATGACACCTGTGAACTTATCTACAAAACAGAAGTAGATGCACAGACATAGAAGATAAACTTATGGTTACCAAAGAGGAAAGCGTGTGAGGGAGAGAGAAAGTGGAATTTGGGGATTCGCATCCCTGGTAACTCAGATGGTAAAGAATCTGCCTGCAATGCAGGAGACCTGAGTTAGATTCCTGGATCAGGAAGATCCCCTGGAGAAGGAAACAGCCACTCACCCCAGTATTCTTGCCTGGAGAATTCCATGGACAAAGGAGCCTGGCAGGCTACAATCCATGGGATCACAAAGAAGTATCAACTACTGACCTGAGCATTATTATTGAGGGATTATTAAATGTCATATAAATCACAGATTATAATTCCATCTATTTTATTGGGTTAAAATGAATGTGTATGCTGAGACTCTGGGAAATAGGAAGGATAAGGAAGCCTGGGGTGCTGCAGTCCATGGGGTCACAAATAGTTGGACATGACTTAGCAACTGAACAACAACAAAAATGTGTGCTTTCGCCCACCCTATGATCCTATGTTCTTGGTGTGTAAGCTCAGGAAAATGGTATTTTCCTAACTATGATATCTGTACTATGTGTTTTAGGACTATTTGCTTAAATGGGACCCCTTTTTTCATTGCAAGTTTCATAATAAGCTATTGCCTTTTAATTACAGATGACATCACTCAAGTTACCTCTGATTATGAAACCAATAACAACAGTGATAGCAGTGATATTGTACAGAATGAAGATGAGACCGAGGGCCCCAGAGAGGCTCTGAGAAAGACGTCAGCTTGCAGCTCCTATGCTCCAGAGACCATGATGTTCCTAGTAAGCACCCATCACTTATCTCATTCATTTACTTGAAAAATTGGCTTCTGTGACAGGAATTGACTTAGAAATATATCCCTGAATCATGTCTTACTTGGGTTATATGTATCTTGTAGCCCTTCCTATATATATCTGTATTATTTTTCTCTATCTCAGTCTTATTGGTCTCAAGATTCTATTGTGGCTTCCCAGGTGGCGCTAGTAGTAAAGAACCTACTTCCTAGTGCAGGAGACATTAAGAGATGTGGGTTTGATCCTTGGGTAGGAAAGATGCCCTGGAGGAGGAAATGGCAATCCACTCCAATATTCTTGCCTAGAGAATCCTGTGGACAGAGGAGCCTGGCAGGCTACAGCCCGTAGGGTCAGTTCTATTATTTAATGATTAAAAACTTAAGTGTTCATCTCCACATCTGATTACAATATTTCTTAACCCAATCTAAAAATGTAAATATGCCTAGGAAAATTAACTGTTTCAATCAGGAAGATAAATTTTATAAAAATCAATCAAAATGAAATCTATTTATTATCTTAGGACTTCTTTTGGCTTTTTCTAGCACCTCCTTGATTAAGGGAGTGAGCCATTGTTTATTTTCATTGTTATATTAAACCAGGTTGACATTGACATTTGCTCCCCATTAAAATATTTTTTAGTGATGACTTATTCCGTGTATTTAAAGAGCTCCACATAAAGAGGACAGAAGCATACAATTGAGTCTGGTTCATTTGGGGGAGGCAATAAATAGCAGAAAACAGTTGACTATAATGTGATTTTCCATTGCTGCTTTTATTATTTCTCTTTTACCTAATTTACCATTTCTACTTTTATTTTTTATTTATTTTTTAATTGGAGAATAATTGCTTTACAATGTTGTATTGGTTTTTACCATGCAACAATGCAAATCATAGCTATACATATGCGTACTAAATTGCTTCAGTCATGTTCAAAACTTTGTGACCCTATGAACAGTAACTTGCCAGGCTCTATCTGTCCATGGGATTCTCCAGGTAAAAATACTGGAGTGGGTTGACATTTCCTTCTCCAGGGCATCTTCCCAACCCAGGAATTGAACCTGCATCTCTTACATCTCCTGCACTGGCAGGCATGCTCTTTACCACTAGCATTACCTGGCTCTTCCCTAACTATCTATCTATCTATCTATCTATTTATGAATATATATATGTATACATATCCCGTCCTACTATTTATAGTTTAAAATTGTCAGATAAAATAACTTAGGTGTTTCTTTATCCTCATTATTTTTTTTTCTGGTAAATAAACTCTTAAGAATGTCATTTGGTACCCATTATAAATTTTTGTCTTTACATATATTTGTGCATGTTTTTTGGAAACCACGCATCACATGAATTAAATAAAATACCTGAAAATTGTAGTAATTGTAACTCTATAGGATGAATGCTGATTTTGAAGCAATAATATAAATTGGCCAATTAAAATAAGGGTGATTTACTCCCTCTCCCTACTCAGGGCTTTTTTTTTTTCTTTTAAGAGTTCAATATAAGCCAGGAATCCTCATCTCAGAAGAATTTACATAAATATATAGCAATAAATTTACATACAATTTCAGAGTGTTCTGAAGTCCTTGAATCTTTATTTAAGAATTCCACAGAAGACTAAAAAGCAGTTATGTTAATGTATGAAAGAAGCATCCAGTTTTTCTGTAGCATAGATGAACCGGCAATAGGCAGGCACATAATGCAAAACTCATGGTCTGAATCATTAAGACCTTTTCTCATTACTTTGGGGTTGATATTTTGTTTCTTTTGACTTTTTTTTTTTTTAAGATCACTCATTCACCCCAAAGTCATTTATTTCAGGTAAACTCCACTGTTGAACTTACCAAAGAAGGAACAGTGTAGAAAAACTGCACATTGTTAAAATATTTTTATCTTCATTATAGGACAAACCAATTCTTGCTCCTGAACCTCTTGTCATGGATAACTTGGACTCAATTATGGAGCAACTGAATACTTGGAATTTTCCAATTTTTGATTTGGTGGAAAAAATAGGAAGAAAATGTGGCCGTATTCTTAGTCAGGTAAGAAATGCATTCATGCATATGATTTTAAATGTAGAGAAAATATTCCTTAGTTGTTTAAAGCTCTGTACATGGTTAACACCATTGATGAGCATTAGGTGGAGAATACCCAGCATTCTGTAGAATCCTTGGTGGTGGGATAGCAAAAGAAATCAGAACTTTAAGTCAGTAGAATATTGTATTCTACAATTAAAATATATATATTCTAAGACAAAATGGAGGGAGCAGGGATACAAAAGTAGTGAAGAAATGATCTAAATTCATAGAATTCGACTAATGAAAGCTGAACCAAGCCTTCAAAAGAAGAAAGCTGCCAATTTATAAACACTAACTTATTGTCTAATTATTTCCAATGGCTTTTTTTTTTTTTTTTTTTTTAACTTTTGAGTAGTACAGTGTGTAGGCCTTATCTGGTGGCTCAGATAAAGAATCCAGCTGCAGTGTAGGTGACCCGGGTTCAATCCCTGGGTTAAGAAATCCCCTGAAGAAGGGAACAGCTTCCCACTCTAGTATTCTTGCCTGGAGAATTCTGTGAACAGAGAAGCCTGGTGGGCTACAGTCCATGAGGTCCCCAAGAGTCAGACACAACTGAGTGACTAACACTTTTACTTTCTTTCACTTTAGTCCTTATCAAAAATAAAATATTAAAAGTATGCTTCCCTCAATCTGTGAGAAGCATAAAATATAGCTCTGTTTATATAAATGTGAAAAACATCTTTCAGTAAGTATCACAAGAAATATAAAATAAAACTATTGCTACATAAAAAGTCTTTTTCTTTTTTTCCTTATGTTTGACCAGTTACAAGATTTCCCAAATAATGTTTCATTTCACAGAGGTAGAGAGAAAACATACAGAAATTAAGAATTTGAACATGTCTGTTCTCAATAAATAAAACAATAGGGATTTGCTTCATTATCTAAGGTGAGGTGAAGTCGCTCAGTCATGTCCAACTCTTTGTGACCCCACGGACTGTAGCCTACAAGTCTCTTCCGTCCATGGGATTTTCCAAGCAAGAGTACTGGAGTGGGTTGCCATTTCCTTCTCCATTATCTATCTCCATTAGAGGGCTTCATTATCTAGCCCCTACTAAAATGCACACTCTTAATCAGTTGGAATCATGGGCAGGAGGAGAAGGGGGCAACCGAAGATGAGGTGGTCAGATAGCATCACTGACTCAATGGACATGAATCTGAGCAAACTCTGGGAGATAGTGAAGGACAGAGAAGGCTGGTGTGCTGTAGTCCATGGGGTCTCAAAGTGTTGGATGTGACTGAACAATAGGCTCAGTCGTGTCCGACTCTTTGTGACCCCATGGACTATACAGTCCATGAATTCTCCATGCCAGAATACTGGAGTGGGTAGCCTTTCCCATATCCAGGGAATCTTCCCAACCCAGGAATCAAACCAGGGTCTCCCACATTGCAGGCAGACTCTTTATCAGTTAAACCACAAGGGAAGCCCAAGGATACTGGAGTGGGTAGCCTTTCCCTTCTCCAGCAGATCTTCCCGACCCAGGAATCAAACCAGGGTCTCCTGCATTGCAGGCAGATTCTTTACCAACTGAGCTATCTTGAAATGACAGTTATCAGCTTATTTTAAAATGTTTTAGGTGAGTTCTTAGAGAATGGAGAAATATCACAGTGGAGATACTAAAGACTAAAAGATTTGTTAATATCAGACTTAGGTGAGAATTCAGGACCACTAACCCTTGCCTGCAAAATGCTAGAAGAGAAATCATTTGCTGGACTGATTCCTACTCTGTGTGGTGGACACGGGCTTTCTTCAGAACTCTGAGCAAGTATCTGATTGTAGAACTTAAAGATAAAATAAAATAAAATTAAAACAGTGACACCAAAATTTAAAAAAAAAGTGAGGGTTACTGATCCATGAAAGTTTAAAGGAAGGAATAGAGAGAACTTTTCTTCTACTGTTCCTCAAACATGAATGCTAGGCTAGTCTTCAAGACAAAAAATGTGTCCCTGCCTTCAAGGAACTTCTGCTCCAATGGGGAAATTAGATATGTATCCAAATAATGACACTTCAACTTGCTACACACAGAGGTATGTTCAAATGATGGATGGCTTGTGAAGTTCAAAATAAGAACAGAGTCTCCATAACACATGGTCATAGCCTCTATTGGTCTCTGTTCTAACCATGAACACATTGAGAACCAGAGTGGTAGCCCTTGAACTTTGACTTAGAGGTACTATCCATTTTTTTTTTCTTAAAAAAATTTTATTAAGGTAACATTGGTTTAGGGTGTTATACAAGTTTCATGTGCACACTGTATTTGTTCTTCTGTAGACCCTACTGGGTGCCACCGCTGAAAATGTTCTCATCACCATACAGTTGACCCTCTTCACCTATTTTGCGCTCCCTCATCTCTGCTCTGTTCCCTATGTCTACATATGTTTCTTTTTGTGTGGTTTGTTCACTAATCTTGTTTGTTATATGCCGCATATAAGTGAAATCATATGGTGTTTGTCTTTCTCTGTCTGGCTTATTTCGTTTGGCAGAATATCCTCAAGATACATGCGTGTTTTTGCAAATTACTAGTGCCATTCTTCTCTTCCCTTCTCCTTGATCCGGAGCAGCATCTTTAGCATCTTTTTCCACTGGCTGAGCTTGAAGGCAGGTCTAAAAGGACCCCAGTTTTATTCAGTCAGCCTCTACTTCATGCCTCAAGATTTCTCCAGGGAGGTGTCGTGTCCCATCCCTGAAACTCATTGCATACCAGAACTCTGAAGGTGTGATTTTACCTGGGAAAATGCCTGAAGTGATGCCACAAGAAGAGGTGGCAGCAGGCCAGGAATTCTTTTTTCTCTTCTATTGAAGAGTGTGATCCCTGGTATGGGAAGGAAAGTCTCAAATTCTTTTGTATTTGGTATATATGTCACAGATGTCCCAAAACTTTACAATTTTGTCTTCAGAGTAATTTGGATGCAGGTATTTTGTTTTTTTTAAATCTCTAGTTGACAGAAGGAGAAACTGAGACTTAAAAGAGAAATGATACTGCCCATCCAAAGTCATATGGTAAACATTGGGCCCAGGATTTGATGTATCTATATATAGGAAGTCCAGGCTTTTTACCTTTATTTCAAATTATTTTCAGCACCCCCCCCCCAATGCATTTGTTTATTATATTTTCAAACCCAGAATGGAAAGTTTGAGCAACAGAAAGTTGTCATTATAGCAGTTGGTTTTCCAGTACAAGTGACTGTACTAAATAGTATTGCAGGAACCTAACCCCCTTGAATTTCAGTGAGTGGTGGGGATGGGGGTTAGGGGAGGGACAGAAGAGAGGAACTTGACAGGTTTTGCCACAAAACATTTTCTAACTTGTGAATATAAACAGACAATGGAAAGATTAGATATAAATAGCAATTAGATTTTTGTATCTTTTTTCCACTTATCTTTCAAATATAAATACATAACTACATGATTTACAATGTCACTATTTTTCTAAAAAACCAATTATTGAACTTTGAGAAAAGCCAACTTTATTTGCCCTGCTAAGTAGAACTTTATGATATTTCTTCTCTGATTTGAGTTTATAAGCACAAAAACCATGAAATTTTCAGGGTGTAAAAGGCTTTTTTTTTTTTTTTTTTTTGCACTTTATAAGGCTTTAGGACAGCTGAAATGAATTAACTTGAACATTCCAAGAAATCACCTTCTGGCTGAGACTACACAGCAAAAGTTTCACTTCAAAAGACTTTTAAAGAGACATATGTGCAATGGAAATGACTTCTCAGCCTTAATGTACTGCCTGCCTTTTTGATGATTATCATGTTTATTTTAACAAATTTAAAAGGACATCATTCAGATTTGAGAAGAGTATTTACTTTTTTTGGTTACCAATATTTACCCAGTTAACAGTGACTTTTCTTTATTTATGAGTTTGGATCATTGCCTGTTGATTTCTAACAGCTTCTTGGTGAAAATTTTCCTATTTGAAAATCATACCCTAAAAATATCTTGTCTGAATTTTTCAATTCATCTTTAAAATATTTAAAGAAAATAATAGGAAACTTTAGTCATTTACAGTCCTAACAATATTGCTTTTCAAGTAATAGTGATAGGATATGAAACAGTTAAGAGCACACAGTCTGAAGCCATAATGCTGGACTTGAATTCTGGTCTGATAATGTGTCAGCTGTGTGATGTTTTACAAGTCATTCAACTTCTCTGTGCCTTAGAGTCCTCTGCTTTCAAGTGTAATAAGTAACAGTGTCTATCTCATTAGATGCTGTATAGATTAATTAATGTAAGTAATTAATATATGTAAACTACTTGGAGGAGGCATCAAACTTATTAAATTCCATATATATCTACACAAAATAGTGAGTATATGTGTGTATCAATAGCTGCTGCTATTATAAATAATTTTTTGGCAGTAACATGTATAGTTAAATCCACTGGGTATTTATAAACAAGAACTCAAATATAGCTTAAAGCAATAATAATGAGAAAATAACTGGAAGAACTACGAAATATGACAGAAACCACAAACTTAACTTTCTACTGCATTTTTAAAGAGAGGAGGTTGAGATGTTATGTAACACAGAAAAAGGGGCAAAATTAAGTACACTGGCCTGTATAGTTTTCTCAAAGTGAAAAAAGCACGTGTAAATAATATGCATACTCTATTCCCAATGGGCAGCCACAGTACTCCTTTGAAAACATAAGTCAAATAAAGACACCTTCCCTGCTTCAACGCTTCCAACGTTCCCTGCCTCACTCTATAAAAGTCCTAACACTGGTCAATCTGGCTGTGGAACAGGATTGCAACCCAGGCAATCCCCCTCTATAGTCATTAACTTAAGTTTTACTCCTGTCCTCATTCATTCTGTTTTGACCATGTTGGTCTTCTTGCTGTTTTGTGAGTCTAGCAGACATGCCTCAGGGCCTTTGCACCATCTTTCTCTTCTATTTAGAAAACTTTCCTTAGATACTCCTGTACCACACTCTGCGTCTCCTTCAATTCTTTGCTGAAACTCACCTGAATATGCCTCTTCTGACCACCGTATTTAAAACAGCAGTTGCCACGTCCTTCTGGACTCAGAGCTCTATTCCTGCTTCCCTTTTTCTTTTATCACATAACATCCCTTTCATAGTGTGGTGGTGGTTTGGTTGCTATGTTCTGGCCGGCTCTTTTGACCCCGTGGAATATAGCCCACCAGGCTCCTCGGTCATGGGATTTTGCAGGCAAGAATACTGGAGTGGGGTGCCATTTCCTTCTCCAGGGGCTCTTCCAGACCCAGGGATCGAACCCACGTCTTCTGTGCTGCAGGTCGTCTCCTGCATTGTGGAGTGAGCCACTCAGGAAGCTCAGTCAGAGTGTGAACCTTACTAATTATGTCTATAGTTTACTGCCCTCACCAGCTGGACCATCAATTCTTTTAAGGAAAGCTTCCTTGTTTTTTCATATATGTGTGTGTGTGTGTGTACATATGTGTATATACACATGCATGTGTATATATGTATATGTGTGTATATACACACATGTATGTTATATGTGTGTATACATATGTTATGCATATATATGCATTATATATGGAAATTGTCTTAAACAGAAGGAGACAGTAGACATATGCTGAATGAATAAATCCCTCTTTTTAGTTATATATAAATGTGTATGTGTGTGTTAGTCACTCAGTCATGTCCAACTCTTTGTGACCCCATGGACTATAGCTCACCAGGCTCCTCTGTCACTGGAATTTTCCAGATAAGAATACTGGAGTGTGTTGCTATTCCCTTATTCAGGGGATCTTCCCTGACCCAGGATTTGAACTGGGGTCTCCTGCACTGCAGACAGATTCTTTACTGTCTGAATCACCAGGGAAGTCCCATAAATGTGTATGTATGTATGTACACAAATATAAACATAATATATGATATTGATGGAAATTAAATATCTAAATAAAAGAATATTAGTGAACTTGAGTAGATGTAAGGTTCATAATGAAAATAGAAATTTAACTATGATGTTATCAAACATTTAGAAGTAGTTTGAGAATTTTAAGCAAGAATGCAAATAACTGAAAGGATAAATAATTCTTTCTCAAAGTCTCCTGAATTATAACCAGTACTGTGCCTTTGTGACATAAAGCGAGACCACTTTTTAAAAAATTTGTATTGAAATATCATTGATTTACACATTGTATTTTAAAGATAAAAGTGCGGTCACTATAAATGGTGCTGCTCTCCACCCTGCCATGTGAGTAACCATTTCTCTCCCAGTTACTCTCTTCTGTGCCTTTATCATTTTTTTTTATTCTTGACAATTTGCATATCAAAGATACCAGTCACATCCAAAGATATTTAGTTGATTTGAGTCTCTAGAGCTATGAAAGTAATTAGAAGGAGAATAGATATTCAAAGGAAAGAGATGGCAAATGAGGAAAAATAGTTCAAAAATTTTTATTTATACTGGATTAGAACAAATTTTTTTTTTAATTTTTTATTTTTCAGTGGGTTTTGTCATACATTGACACGAATCAGCCATAGAGTTACACGTATTCCCCATCCCACCTCCCACTCCACCCGATTCCTCTGGGTCTTCCCAGCCCACCAGGCCTGAGCACTTGACTCATGCATCCCACCTGGGCTGGTGATCTGTTTCACCATAGATAATATACATGCTGTTCTTTCGAAACATCCCACCCTCCCCTTCTCCCACAGAGTTCAAAAGTCTGTTCTGTACTTCTGCATCTCTTCTTCTGCCCTGCATATAGGGCTATCGTTACCATCTTTCTAAATTCCATATATATGTGTTAGTATACTGTAATGTTCTTTATCTTTCTGGCTTACTTCACTCTGTATAATGGGCTCCAGTTTCATCCATCTCATTAGAACTGATTCAAATGAATTCTTTTTAACGGCTGAGTGATATTCCATGGTGTATATGTACCACAGCTTCCTTATCCATTCATCTGCTGATGGGCATCTAGGTTGCTTCCATGTCCACAAATTTTTTTTTCTATATATATTTCAGTCAAGACAACCTTTTCTTTCTTGTAATTCTATTCCCTTATTCTTCATTAAGGCACAGTTCTTTATCCTCTAGAAAGCTTTTTTAAATTTATAAAATTAGTCCAGATGAAAGCTTTCTCTCATTCTTTATTTAGCACATATATTATACAGTTAGCAATTTACTCAGTATCGTTCTCTTATTATTGATATCACACACAATTTAGTACCTTGTTATATTTCTTTAGTATATACTGGATTTTTTCATTGGCTGTTTCTTGGGTTTATGTCTCTACCTTTAAAAATAGATTATATATAGGGCTAGGACATAGAGGTCTTCAATATCTATTTGATCTGTTGTTTCCAGTAAGGATTTCTATAGGCAATACATTAATATGGTTGATAGAATGTATAGGTTTTTCCCCATTTTTCTCTTTATGTCTAATACACATCAAGGGATGTTTTGTAAGACCTTGACTTTTACTTTTACAGGTATCATACAGACTTTTTGAAGACATGGGCCTCTTTGAAGCTTTTAAAATTCCAGTTAGGGAATTCATGAATTACTTTCATGCTTTGGAGACTGGCTACAGGGAAATTCCTTGTAAGTAGAAGAATTAATACTTTTGAAATCCATTAAATTTGCTATGGGTAATGGGACATTGAATTGAGAGCTAGCACAGAATTACACATTGTAAGCATCCTATATGGTCACCTGGTGTAGTGATTAGGAGATAGTAGTTTATGTTAGCATCCTGGTCCCTTTACAAATCAGCTATAGGACACCCTGGTCTTAATTAACCTCTAAATGCCTCATTTCTTAATCTGTAAAATGGATATAATAATAACTACTTCACAGGATTGTTGCAAGGATAAAGTAATGTAATAATTGTTAAAGGGTAATAATAGTACCTTGCACATAAGTAACTCCAATTTAAGTGTGTACTAAATAAATACATGTTAATTTATTGCTCATTTTATAACATACTCCTCTTACTGGGTAGAATTCTCAACCTTTGCTCTAGCATCTGCCAAGTTAACTCACAATTAAAGTTTTTCAGTACAAGATAAGGCTAGCTGGGAATAGAGGGACAGGAAGATGATGGTCTAGTGAATAAAACAGAAAAAGAAAAGGCAACTGGAAGTGGTTGTGGAGAAATTGTTAGGAACTTTTTAAAAAATCAAGATAAAATGTGAAGACCAAAGGATAAGACACAACCAAGGGTTCAAGCTTATGAACTTTGAATATTGCGAGAACAAATCTGTCCTTTGTAATCATGAGGAACTGGAACACAGAAGAGATAGTAAATTTTCAATATGTGGCATTTCCATATCATCAGAACATGTAAGTAGCATTGTCCTACATGCTACAAAATATATGAAACTGGAGAAATGGCTGTAAATCTAATCAGAAGTATACAGAAATCACATGGAACTTTAGAAATAAACACATAGAAAGAAAAAAATAGCTAAATATGTTGACTAGAGCTTGTGTTACTTAAATCACATTTTAACTTTTAAGTTTCTAAATTTGCTTTTACCTACTTTGAACTTTGGAACCCCAGAACTCATGTCTATTTCTAGTAGCAGAGAGCTTAAGTAAAAGCTGAATGGAGATTAGAACAAGTGTGTTCAGAAGGGGTGGGGTAGTGCATTAACCAAGTGATCCATTATTAAGATGCTGGTTTTGAAAATGCCATCACATGCTACGTTAAGATAAAAATTCACAGTTGATGTGTGATAGAAAAGAGGAATGAGTTATTGAATTTACAAGTTGTGTGGTAGAAAAGGAGAATCAAGATTAAATCTACAAATGATATTTGTGGGAGAATACGGGACTAAATGCAGACAAAATAGGACGGTGGGGTAGAGAGGGGAATTTAAGCGCTCTGGGTGCCGTGGGAAAGTCTGGCAGATGGGGCCATGGAAGTGGAGAGAGAGATATGAAAAAAGGGTAGTTTGAAAGGATCTTAAGATAAGCCTTGCTTTTTTTAATACCATTTTTCCCAGGGCTACTCTGGTTGAATGCCAGGGATTGACCTAAGTGTTAGTGATTTCTTGAAGCTTAAGGAATTACATAAATAAGCTTTTACCAAAAGGAAGCCACTGCAAACACTAAACAATAGTTAGTCATCAGACTAAATTTACAAGTAATATTAATTGATGAATTAAATTTAAGTTTATAAATAACACTAATATTAAATTTTCATATAATATAATCAGCTATTGCCAGGTTCCACTGAGTTCAAGTCTCTATCTTTCAACTTTTCTCTAGATAGTATTCCATTAACTCATAAAGTTGACCAGTATTTATTTAAGTGTAAAAAGTTTGCAGATTCTAAATTTTATTATTACCTATTTATATACTGCAAGTAACCAGATATTTTTCCTGAAATACCAGGTTCTTCATTCCATGTGAAAAGAATTTGTTATATCTTTGCTTGTTCTGTTAGACATGAAAGGGAATTTATTTACATCTTCTCACAGAAAAGTTTTAACTTAATTCATGATCACTTTTAAATCATAATACCGTGCATGTTATAAGGTTATAAATTTAGACCAAGATGGATATTTATTAAAAGCTGTACTTATCATTATTTAAAATTAACATGTGCAAAAATTTAACATTTATTCCTAGAGAACTGTCTCTAATGTCTCTGTATAAACCCTTAACTAAACAAAAAAAGCCTAAAGGTAACCAAAATAGGGCTAGATTAGCCTTAATATGACAATGAGCTAAACTGTTAGAAACTAAATTTTACTACAGTTTTAATTACACTTTTTAGCAATTGCCAAGAGAAGAGGGAAAGTATGAAAGCTTATAAATTTATGCCCAGAACCTTTGCTAAAGGACCCACCTGCCAGAACAGGAGACGTGAAGTGACTGCAGGTTAGATCCCTGGGCTGGGAAGGTCCCCTGGCGGGCTACCATCCATGGGGTGACCCAGAGTCAGCGTGACAGCGGAGACAGCACGACCTTTGTTTAGCTCAGTTTGATTAAGCTGTATGTGATGTGCCCACCGATTTTAAAGGTAGACCCTGAGGTGCCATGGAACAAGCTAGAAGGGCAGAACTGTTACGCCATTAGCTCCTTTTCAAAGGTGGGGAAAAGAGTGTTTCAAGTCTAATTTCTATTCTCTAGTACTTTGCTTCATTCATTGGTGAATAGGAGCATAGAGAACTTTAAATAGAAAATCTGTAAATTGAGTTCTAAAAAACCTATAAATTTTATATGCAACCTCAGTCTTCCATAGCAGCTTATTTCAACCCTGTGCTTGAGGAAAAGGAGAAAAAGAGAAAACAAGTCTATTTAGACAGAAGAGGGGTTAGGCAGGTTCTGGGAAAGGGGAAGGCGGGTGATGTTATTAGGATGTGCACGTGTGTTTATGTGTTGTCCAAGAGGCGGGGGTGGGGGGTGGGTGTTTGCCAGGTGGGTGAGAGAATTATTAAGAGATTTGTCCAAAATGCAGAGATGAATGAAGAGGATGAGAATAATAATGATAAAATAAGGATCGCTCTGATTTTATTCCTCAGCTCTGTCAGTTGCCTATCAAGGTCAAAAAAGAAGAGCAGTCTTTGAGCATATTTGTCTGTCTTATAGAAACTTCTCAATCCTCTATGTTGACTCAGGTGTCTTTACACCTGAGTTGGTCCCCAGAGAATTAATGGCAAGAACAACAGTGCCACCAGCATTCGGCACAATATTTTCTCATAGTAGGTTTGAGTATGTGTTTAATAAATATCTTAATGACTTCTTAAAGGCAGATAATTTTTCCATCCTGCTTAAGTGATAGTGACAATGTAATCCTTTTAGAGTTACACCTGCATAACTGTAGCTATATAAATATATGCTATATATATTAAAGGAGTTAGGTTTTTTTAGCTATTGTTTTCTTTAGCACTTGTGAACCTACACTCAAAAGCAAAAGGAGGGTTTTTTCCCCCATATACTCTTATACCTAGTTTTTAAATCAAGATGATGTTAATCTCTAAAAAGCAAAACAGACATAGAAAAAAATTTTTAACTCTTATTTTATGTTGGAGTAGAATCAATTAGCAATGTGTCAATTTCAGATGTACAGCGAAGTGGTTCAGTTATACATATACGTGTATCTACTTAAAATGATTATAAACTAAGTTAGGTGTTAGTTGCTCAGTCATGTCTGACTCTTGAGACCCCATAGACTGAAGCCCACCAGGCTTTCCTGTCCACTGAATTCTCTAAGCCAAAATACTGGAGTGAGTTGTCATTTTCTTTTCCAGGGGATCTTCCTGACCCAGAGATCAAACCTGGGTCTACACACACACACACACACACACACACACACACACCCTATAAAGCCTTCCGGACTTGGACCTTGGGATGCAGGACAGGCCAGGAAGCAGTATAACTCAAGAGCTACAAGCTCACCTGACTTGGTATTGTCTATTTTTCACCCCAAAGAGACACAGTCAATACCCTGATACCGCTTCCACCCACCTTGTAATGCTGGGTGCAGGCCCAGGTTTCTCTGACTTGTAGTAGTAATGGTAGTTACATCACACAGTAATTTCCCCAGCTTGTCACAAGGGAAGAGTAAAGAACTTAACCCAGAAACTCTCTTCCAACATAGCCCCGGAACCCCTCTGACCAGGTTGCATGTTCTTCTGGTGGGTCATCACTGCCTTCTCCCTCCTCCATGGCTTAGCTTAGCTTTTATTTTAGCTCTTCAATTCTATTTTTACAAGTCCAGCATTGATTTTTGAAAGGAAACTGGTAATCTGCACTAACTCATCATTGCATTGTAAAAGCAATCATGTATTTTCAGTTCAGTTCCACAAAGTCACTCAGTCGTATATGACTCTCTGTGACCCCGTGGACTGCAAGCAAGCCAGGCCTCCCTGTTTATCACCAACTCCCGGAACTTGCTCAAACTCATGTCCGTGAAGTCGGTGATTCCATCCAACCATTTCATCATGTATTTTACGTGAATGATATTTACATCAATCACAAGCTTACTATATAGCAGCCACTTTAAAATAAGTCCCCTTCTGTAATTCTCAAAGTTGTAGTATGAAATAGGCACTATTATTGTCTACATGGTTTTAAGATAATGAAATGAGACAATGTTTTAAATGACTCAGTAACACAGGTAATAAATGTCAGAGCAGAGATAGGTATGTCCTAGACCCTGAGACTTGTAGCATGATCAACTTTGTACACTGGCACAGATATAGATTTTAAATGTAATTGTCTTAAATCATTTGTGATAGTCCATACATGGAGACAGAGACCCCAGTTTGAATAGAAGTGTTCTTTGGAGACTAGGTAATATCAGTGTTCACCTTTGGCAATGATACAGTGAACAAGGTTTGCTGTTTACCGCTCCAGAACCTAGGAGGTCTGCTTCTCAAAGCTCTTCTGAAAACATCCTCTCAAGACCTCCCTGAACCCTTCACTGAGTTTCTGGAGTTTTTACCCAAGATTTACCTATGTGTCTTCACTTAAAGTTGCCAGACATGTAGGAAAACACACACCATCTTCCTACGTGCTCCTGTGTGCCGCCAACACCACAGGTGTCCTAATTTCTGTTTTCTTCCCTGATCGGAGAACAGGTGTTCCTCTCAAATTTTCATTATGATTCTGCTTGTTCTCTCTGTTTTGCTTCTCCTCATCTGTTGAGTGCTATTCACAGATGTCATCTATTACCTTATAGAAGGAAATCATACCATGGTTGGTCATTAGGAATAAAATGTATGAAGTTAGCATACCTAGAATAAATCATACCATATCAGTGAAGTATTCTGAAGGGCCAGATAAGAGAAAAACATGGAAAAAATGGACTGAGAAAGAAGGTGAGCCAGGAACACAGTGGGCCTTTGGTCATGGTTCCATAGAGGCTAGATCACATGTGTAGAAATAGAGCCCCATTCCTATGATAAGGGCATTTTAACTGGAGGATTTGGTTGCCCTGTAGATTTATGCACTTCGGGATGGCTCAGCCCCTTATGTTATTGTACAAAGAGGTTTTAATTTTTTCTCTTTCTGTATTTCCTAGAACTTTATTCCCAAACCAGAATTTCTAGATCAGAGAACATTATCGATTTTGGTTTCGATTTGCTTTGTGGATTTTATCTATTAATACATGTAAAAAACATTACTCATTTTCTTGCATTTTTAAGTGTGATACAGAAGAATAACACTATTTTCAATTCACAGGTTATATTTGAGTGCTGTTTATCAGAGATGAAACACTGGGTGGTATGGACCATTGGTCTGACCTAGGTTGAGTGTATCATGGGTCTTTTGTTCTAGTCCTCTGCATAGTTTTACACAGGAACATGGGCATAAGGACAAGAGTAAACATTGCAGTGGATTCGCACAGTGAGTTTATATATGTTGGGTTATTTAGTGAAATTTATGTTAGGTGGATGCTGAACACAGATTTAGTTCATTTCAGACATCTGCGTGTGTGAATGTTGTAAGCTTTTTTTTTTTTCTTGTTACTGTGAATATTATAGAGAAATGGAAGAGGAATCACAGAGTATTTGTTCTAGAATGTTTGGCTGTCTTTCACCCAGGTTATTTAAATGTGAGGACTAAACCGTTTGTCCAGTAGGTGGCACTCTTAGTCCTTGGACCCCAGAGTTCACAGCTGAATGCCTGTCCTTTGCATTGGTTACAGACCACAACAGAATCCATGCCACGGATGTCTTGCATGCTGTTTGGTATCTCACGACACAACCTATTCCAGGCCTCTCAACTGTGATTAATGATCACGGATCAGCAAGCGATTCAGGTACATATTAAGTTCTCTGTGCTCCATTGTAAACTATGGGAACGGAAGAGTGGCTTTGTAAATAAGGAAGTGAGCATAACTGATATCAGTTTACTACTTTCTTCAAAGCTATATTATTTTCATCATCTCTTCTCAGATTCTGACAGTGGATTTACACATGGCCATATGGGATATGTATTCTCAAAAATGTATAATGTGCCTGATGATAAATACGGATGTTTGTCTGGAAATATCCCTGCCTTGGAGTTGATGGCCTTGTATGTGGCTGCAGCCATGCATGACTATGATCACCCAGGAAGGACTAATGCTTTCCTGGTTGCAACGAGCGCCCCTCAGGTAAACCTTTCGATTTTGCCTAGGGAAGTAGTTCAATTTTGAGGTTTCTCTGAAGAACATTAATTTTATAAATTTGACTTATAGCAGGCCAAGTGAATTGACCAAGCGAATATGAACAAACTATATTTAGACCTGAGATAAAATTCTTAGAGACCATGCTCATTTTGAAAAGATATGATGCCTTGTTCTAAGTTATTAATGATAGGTCTACATTTATCACCTATGGAGATCCTTTCTCAGTTTTCTTTTGAGGAAGAAAAACTGCTTGAATTCATGTTAATCAATTTCCTCAATAAAGAATATCTGACCTATATGAAAGTTTTCTTTCTGAAAAGATTGGAGAACCAAATCTTTCTCGGTTCTTTAAGAATTAGAGGCTTCTTTGGATATAAATGCAGTTCCTTTGAGATGCATTATAACAAATATCATTCTTATGGCATCTTTATTGTTTAGGAAGAATTAAAGATTGATTTATTTTATTCAAGGTAAATTTTTTACCTGACAAAAACAATAAGTTCAAAAACAGCAACTTTAAAGAAGTTCCTCTGGTCATGTGCTTAAATTTAAGTCAAATAGCAATCACTAAGTATTTAGGAATCTCCATCTATATAATTAAACTTTGGTTTAATCAAATGGATGGACCTATTTTACTAAAGATCCCATGATCTTATTTTTCTTTCTAAAGGCTCTAGAGACTAATCTGATCCATTACTCTTTTTTGTCATGTTTGCTTTTTGTCTTTTACTCTCTTCTCATCTATTTTTATCTGTTTCCACGCTCTCTCTTATAGACTAGCCTAGAGTGTTCCTTTAGTTAATTAAAATTAATTTCCTTTAAGTAATTTTCCTTTCATCTGTATACAGCACAAATATCCTGATTTTTTTCTGACTACTTACATTTCTTTCACTGTTTCCTCCATACACTATATATTTTCCCTAAATATAAGCATATCCTTTGACCAGCACATTTTACCATTCAGTTTTCCTATGTGTCCATGAATTTTCATTTACCTCAATATTAATTTTCATGTGCTTGGTCTTTCCTTTTTGTCATTATACCTTTTTTTCCTTCCATCATCAATCTGCCACACTAGACTTCAGGCATTTTTTTAGGCAACTTTCTTTTCCTTCACAGCTTCCCTCAGCGTTATTCAAACAAGTAGATATTTACTATATACTTTCAATTACTAGACAGAGGGTAATATTTCCTATGACTGGTTGTGAGGTAAGAATATTTTGAATTATGAGCTTCTCAGGGATATCATCCCTCTTTATTAGTTACATGTGTTTAATTAAAAGAAAGTCATTCTTATTTTAGATGTGGGCAATAACTGAGTTACCTCTTAGGGATATTAATATATTTGCATATTTTATGGTTAAATTCCTGTGTTTTGAAAAAAGAGTAATCTGAAATAAGCTAAGTCTCCACCCTTCACTTACAAGAATTTGAAATAAAATTTCAAGGAAATGAACTTTATCTTACCAAAAAAAGAAAAAATAACCAAGAAAAGTAAACAATGTACAGTAATAAGTAATTCTTAATAACTAGCTGTCACAACGTTGCATTTATATGTTCTATGATAAAAGATGATTCCAAATGTTTTGCATATTCTCATTTACTTTTGTTTCTAATTTAAAAAGCTGAACTCCTGACTCTCATCTTTGCCTAGGCGGTGCTCTACAATGATCGCTCAGTCCTGGAGAATCATCACGCGGCTGCCGCATGGAACCTTTTCATGTCCCGGCCAGATTATAACTTCTTAGTTAACCTTGACCACGTGGAATTTAAGCATTTCCGTTTCCTTGTCATTGAAGCAATTTTGGCCACTGACCTGAAGAAGCACTTCGACTTTGTTGCCAAATTTAATGCCAAGGTAACTAGATTTGTACCAGTCCTCATTTTCTGGCCACATTAAAAGATGTCATGGAATGAGAGTGTTAAACAAAACTCATTGCTGCCACCTCATACATGTGGAATGTGAAAATGAAATGCAATGCAGTGTTAAACCAGAAGCAGTTATTTAGGCATTGGGCCCAACCTGGAAACCTAATATATTGAGGTCCTGTCGGTATATATTATACCTTGTACAGCAGAAGAATAATAGAATTCTAACTATCATTGTGATTTTGTTTTTTTTTTTTTTTTCTCTCATCTCTGTGGAATACTAATTACCTTGTAGTAGTAAAGGTCAAAAACCTGAAGCAGAATTTAATACATCAAACATATAATAAATGCTCAAATAGTAACTCAAGAAATTTTCTTATTATTTGTAGCTACAGTATTTTAATAGTAATTTATAATACATGCTAGTATTAAATAGCAATTATTTTAAATTCCATAATGATCCATCATTTGTTATTATTTTTTTAGGTGAGCTATTTCACTACTAGTTTATACAAGCCAAATAACGTTATTTGAAACAGCTGAGATGTTTCTCATTACTTGGTATTCCTATCTGCACATGGTAGACAGATCAGAATACATAGTAACAAGGTGATCAGAATTCTGTGATTTGTTTTCCCGTTCAACTTGTGCATTCATTTAAACTTTGTCCTTCAAACAGGTGAATGATGAAGTTGGAATAGATTGGACCAATGAAAATGATCGTCTACTGGTTTGTCAAATGTGTATAAAGTTGGCTGATATCAATGGGCCAGCTAAGAGTAAAGAGCTCCACCTTCAGTGGACGGAGGGTATTGTCAATGAGTTTTATGAACAGGTAACTAATTTAACTATTTTTCTTAATCCATATTGAGGCTGCTTATAGATTCCCTAAAGCAGCAATCCCCAACCTATTGGGCACCAGAGACTGGTTTCATGGAAGACCATTTTTCCACAGATAGGGTAGGGGGGTTGATTTCAGGATGATTCAAGAACATTACATTTATCATGCACTTTATTTCTATTATTATTTCATGTGCTCCACCTCAGATCATCAAGCATTTGATCCTGGAGGTTGGGGACCCCTGCTCTAAAGTTTCCAAAGGCTGTAAAAGTGTGATTAGTCATTTTATATTCATGATACCATGAGAAAAGGCACTGGCCAAATTTAATCTGAGTTTTAAAAAAATGACAAAAATTGAACCAAACCCTGGTGGCTCAGAGGTTAAAGCGTCTGCCTGCAATGCAGGAGACCTGGGTTCGATCCCTGGGTTGGGAAGATCCCCTGGAGAAGGAAATGGCAACCCATTTCAGTATTCTTGTTTGGAGAATCCCATGGACAGAGGAGCCTGGTGGGCTATAGTCCACGGGGTCACACAGAGTCGGACACGACTGAGCGACTTAACTAACTATAAACATAAAACTCTTAAGGTAAAGTTATTAAGTATTTTGATGGGAAAAGGTGTTAAGATAATGGAATGACCTCAGAAAAATTAGGAATCCCATTGAAATACTCATCAGTTTTATCATAATAGAAGCTAGGTTTAAATTTATATGGATGAATATATATCAAATTAAGTTCATTTACTTTTCTAACAGTTTATAACAGCAGTACATGAAAAAGCTAATAAAAATAGCATTTTATTTGACACATTACCAACAGAACATGAAGGGATCTTCCCCACATGACCTTACCCCAACCATACTTGAAACCTTGTGTTTGGTGCTGTAAACGTCTCTTATAAGAGGAATCTCGAGGTAGTAGAGATGGGTAAATGACAGGCATCAATAGTGACCTAAAGGCCAGGAAAGAAGTACAAATATGTACCCTAAGGAAAAACAGAGGTAATAACTCTCTTTAGATACTTAAAAGACTGACATACAAATTTAGGATTAGGTGTATCATGATGTTGTACAGCTTAAAGAAGATAAATTATATAAGATACCACAGGATTTGATTTAAAAAAAAAATTCCCTAAAAACAGACACGACTATAGCCAGTCTATGGATGTTATAAGGAGATAGATTTTAGGTCAATGTCAAAAAGAAATTTGTATTCCCAATGTCATCCAGAAATAAGATGAGGCCCCTTAGTAAGTGATAAATCACCTTTCACCAAACATATTTAAAGAAATAATTTTTTTGAGTATTGTAGATAGGACTCATTAAAAAAAAAAAGTTTATAATTTCTAGAAAAGATTCTGTTTTCTTGGCACTAATTGATAGTCCTGAAGTATTGACTATAGATAAAATGTAAAGAAAAGAAACTTGTAATAACTCCATTACATATATAGACATAACCAGTGATGATATTTTGGTATAATTCCTTCATTAATGTTGCTAGGTAATTTTGGGCTTTCAATCTGATTTTTTTTCTGAAAGATGAATTAGTTCAAAATAAAAACACTTACATAGTAGTACTATTAAACATAGAAAAATAATATCAGAAACTATAATCACAGAAGACATAATTCAACCCAAAATTGGGATAAACTCTTAACTCTTTAATTGAGGAATAAGTTATTTTAAATTTTCTAGCATACAAGACAAAAAAAAAGGCAAACAGAATAGATTATCTGGTAGATATTTATGACCAGCATTGCCTTTTAAGATGCTTTTACATTCTAACTTACACTCTAATATAAGGAACAGTGACTAGTGTGATGACAGAGATCATCTACTGAGACATAAACCACTTCTGGTAGCTCCCCTGATCGAAAAGCAAACCCTCAAGATTACCAAAGAGTAAGTAGCAACAAAGCAGTCCTATAGGAAACTTAATGGGCTTCCCTAGGGGCTCAGGGGTTAAAGTGTTTGCCCGCAATGCGGGAGACCCAGGTTCGATCCCTGGGTCAGGAAGATCCCCTGGAGAAGGAAATGGCAACCCTCTCCAGTATTCTTGCCTGAAGAATCCCATGGACGGAGGAGCCTGTTAGGCTACAGTCCACAGGGTCGCAAAGAGTCGGACACCACTGAGTGACTTCACTCACTCAGGAATCAGTAATTTGGGTAAAATCTTTTAGCAATCAAGGACAGAGAGAGTTCACACATCAATGCCCAGGTTCTTGCATATTTGCACATTTTAGATGCCGGGTGAATGGTGACTTAATTTGTACTTTATCCTTTCCTTGTACCTTTCTAGTTAACCATGTTGCTACATTCCTATTTCCAGGGTGATGAAGAGGCCAGCCTTGGGTTACCAATAAGCCCCTTCATGGACCGTTCTGCTCCTCAGCTGGCCAACCTTCAGGAATCCTTCATCTCGCACATCGTGGGTCCTCTGTGCAACTCCTACGATTCAGCAGGACTCATGCCAGGGAAATGGGTGGAAGACAGTGATGAGTCAGGAGACACGGATGACCCAGAAGAGGAGGAGGAGGAAGCACCAAATGAAGAGGAAACCTGTGAAAATAAAGAATCTCCAAGTAAGTCATAGAATCTTTCTCGAATGTCTTTCTCCTAGGATTGTTTTCTTACTTAGGTTCTGGTAAAGTTGATGCTTCTCATGAGTTACCTAGTTGAGTTCTCACATCGTCTACTGCCTGGATTATGGATACTCCCCCCTTCCCAAATATCATCATCATAATGGAAATTACAGATTATTATAATATATATTATATATATATATATTATATATAATCTATTATAATATCATGTTCATACAAAAGTATGTTCTCTGTCATGAATTAAAAAAAATAATAATAAGTAGTCAAAGTCTACTTTTCAGAGTATCTTAATGAGTTAGCAGTGAAAGGAATCTCAGGTACCGTCTAGACCAACATAGGCTTTTACTGGTTTGGTTGGGAAGAGATGCTGAAGTGGTAAGAGGTAGTAATCAGTCACTCATCAAATGTTTATTAAGCACCTACTCTGTGCCAGGCATTTTTCCAGGTACCTAACATAGAACCACGGACAAATCAGACCAAAAAAAAAAAAAAATCATTCAGTCCTTGCCCTTTTTGACTTGTGTTTCCAATGGGGTCAGCAGACACTAGGGAAGACTAATCAGTAAATCTATAATATGTTAGATGCTGATAAATGCTAGAGTTAAAGAGAATATGAAATATTGCACAGAAAGATTAAAATCATAGACAAGATAGCCATGCAAGGTCTAAATAAGAAAGGTATTTAAAAAAAAAACCAAAACTTTGAAAGAAGCAAGGGAGTGATCCATGGAAATAGCTGTGGACAACTCATTTCAAGGAGAGAGGAAAGCCAGCCACACAAGGTTCTGCTGTGGGCCTTGGCTGGGTCTCAGGAAGCACCAGGAGGGCTGGGAGGCTGAAGTGGAGGAGGTGGGTGGGGAGCAGCAGGGGGAGACGGTGGGGACCCAGGTGTTAGAGGGTTAGAAGGTAGGGCTCTGCAGAATAGAGTTTGGCTTTTTCTCTGAATAAGATGGGAAGCCATCAGAGGTTTTGAACAGAAGACTTAGTTGATTCAACTTAATGTTTTAACTTGATTGCTTCAACTATTGCATGGAAAATCTTCTGGAGTTTGGGGTGAGCAAAGGTGTAAGCAGGGCAGTGTGTTAAGAGGCTCTTGAAATCATCCAAGTGAGAGATGACTGAGGCATTGGGCCAGGGCAGTGAGAGTAGGGATGGTGAGAAGTGGTCACATCTGGTCATTGGTTTCGCGGTGTATCAAACAGCCATTCCGATCTCTTCATCTCTTGAAATATTCTCTGCTGTTACGCCTGCCATGGGGACAAGGACAATTAGGAAAACCCATAACCTTTATAGTGACACTGCACAAATACTGTTCCTGTTTTCATGGAAATAGAGTGTGCAGTTTCTACCTACCTTCATCAAACACGATCTTACTATTGGTAGTTTTCGAAGCCCTTCCCAAAAATATTACCAGTGAAAGACACCATGATCATCTGTTCCTGTTTTTAGCAGTCAGGAAAATGCATGACATAGTTCATTTTGGCCATCTAGTAAAGAGATAGTCTAATGTGGCTATTAACCTATTTCACCCTCATGTAAGTGCCTTGTTGTAAGCTCACAAAAGCAGAGAAAAAGAACTCATTATTAACCATAGGCTGGGTAAAGAGGAGCAAATTTGGTTTTTGGTCAGATTTTTGCTTAAGTTCTTACCCATATATTAATGTTGATACAAAATGAGAGGAAAACCAGATGTTGTTTTTCTTCAGTGTTCTATTCTCAAGGTAATTTTATTTTATTCCTCTGATGCTTATAAAAAGATTTCTATTAAAAATTCTGTGCTGACCTTGGCATTCAAAGTTAGGAGCCAAGATGGGATTCATGGATTATTTATTCATTTTCTCACTTAGTAAACATGCATGATTTTCTTTATCACTCAGAGAGCCAGGTAATTTGCTGTCTGACTAAGGACTGGGCAGTTTTTCCACTGAATGTTATTGGAAAGTGTGGTCAGCTTAGCCTCTGGAAAAGCTTTGTTCCCATGGACCCTGCCTGATTGCTATTTGAACTCAAATACATTGAAACAACACACACATAATCTATGCATCAAAAATTAAAGAACCTACGTTAGGAAATTCAACAGGCTCAACCGGTCAATATTGGCTTTAGTAGCAAACACTAAATATTCATTCTGTCTCTATTCTGTAGAGTTGGGTGGCCATACTGACTCCCAGATTCTAATGTGTTACTCTCCTGACATTCCCTTTTTTAATCGTGCTCACTAAAGCGGGAATGAGAATTCTGTGGATTCTGTTTACTAATGGCTTCTAAATGTCAACTGGACACCTTACATTAAAATTTAAGACACCATCAACAATGATTTGATAACCATAGCTTTTGAAAAATTACCCTTGAAGTTTCCCATTATAGCCAAGAAAATGGCAGCATTAGTAAAATTTGGCCACATGGAATTCTAGAAATGGAATTGGTGACCACCCAGTTCAGCAGCCTCATTTTACAAAATTCTACAGGGGCTCAGGAGTTTAACAGACATCCCAAGGTGTATATAGTTTCTGCAGAACCAGAAATGAAACTCAGATTTCCTCAGTTTTAACTCTATTATTACTGACTCTTAGTAATTTTAATTTCAGGATTCATAATGACTGAGATGGTTAACTTGATTTATCCTAAAATTTAGATTTCAGAAAAAATGTAAATTAAATATGCATTGATAATTTCATCAGTCTGCATAACTTGTAGATCTCTCAGGAAATACAGAATAAAATGTTTCAATATGGTATCCTAGGGAAAGACGGCTTTTTCCCCCACATCATAATTAAATCTGAAAGATTCCTACAGTGAACTAAGAGGTTTCTAATGAAGTACTAAGCTGCATTTAGAATTTGAGCAATGAAAGGACCTTTGTTCTCATTTCAAAAGGTTCCAGTGCTGAACAATTTGGCTCCCAATACAGGCATGTTTTAGACCACCTGCGGACTCTAATCTACGCAAATTTATTTGGTACAAACTCCCTTCTACGTCACCTTATTCAGTTTAATTCCAGAGAGGTTTATTGCTAACATTGAGCAGCCTTAATAAGAGAACAGCTGCTCTCATGGGGGCTGCCCTGAAAGGAAAAAGAGAAAAAACGAGCTTTTGTTAGCTTCTTCCCTGTGAATTCACTGCCATGAATGTGTATAACTTTCAGATTGAATAATCACCTTGAGCAGTAGAGTATGTCCTATGTCTGATTCAAGTCTATCCTTCAGCCAGTGATTGACCTGTAAATATCTTGACTCAAAGGATTAGGTTAAAAAGAATGTTAACATGTAAAGATTCTCAACAGTAACTGATCTGAACTTAACTGCAATAAAAACGATGTAGAAATAGATGAGTAGATAACTTTGGTAGAAGAGTAATCTTCAAGGTTTACTTTTAAATATTAAATAGATGCATATATGTTATTGGTTTCTATAGAAACAGTTGAGATTGTTTTAAATTTTAGTTTATTTATTTCCCTTGTTAAGAATCTTATAATTGAAGAAAGTGATATTATACTCCATGCCATCTGCCTGTCACTTACCTGGAATGCTTACTCACCCAGTATATTTCGTTCTCATAATTTACACATCCTTTGGGGAAAGTCTTATCTATTCCCTCACAGGCTGAGTATCTGATGTTGCCATATTTTGATGTGTCAGAGAGAAATTGTGCTGCATATTCTTAAAAATAACAAGGAAGACTTTCTTCAGGACTCTTGTAATAGGAAAGAGACGTTAGACTCAACGGATTGAAACAGAGGCGGGAGAGTTTTTACACACTGGGATGAGGTGGTGATAAAAGTACCGGAGGACCTTAGAGGGGAGTTGGTCCATGTGATTCGGCCACTTGTGTCTGTTAATTGATTCTTATTGAAGTTAGGCTCCTTCCCTCCCATGGAGATGTGAGGGAAGGGACCCTGTATTTCTGAAAAATTGCATTTCAAAGGATTGGCTTTCAGGTTCTTGAGAAAAAAGTTTCCTGGGTTGTCAAACTAGTGAGGCTGGGAAATTTATCTACACTACCTAAGAGCAGAGCAAGAAATTGCAATTACAAGTTGTATAAAGTAGATGCTTTAAGAAAAAAAGAGATCTGGGTCCTAGAGTCTGGAAGAAATCTGTCTAAAGTTTAATGAACCTGAGGGAAACATTAAGGCTCTCTTGATCTCTATAGGTCTATCATAAAACGTAGCATGCGTATTTCAGTTTCGGTCTTCTAGGTCCTCTCTCCTATAGATGGTAAGCGCCTTTAAGGCAAACTCTGAGACTCATTGGTGTTTGTTTCTATAGCATCCAGAAAACTGCCTATCAGTTCCTGTGTGTTGTGCTCAGTTGCTAAGTCATGTTACACTCTTTACGGCCCCCGTGGACTGTAGCCCTCCAGGCTCCTCTGTCCATGGGGTTTCCCAGGCAAGAATACTGGAGTGGGTTGCCATTTCCTTCTCCAGGGGATCTTCCTTACTCAGAGATCAAACTCACATCTCCCGCGTCTCCTGCATTGCAGGGGATTCTTTACCACTGAGCCACCAGGGAAGCCCTGCTTGTCAGTTAGTAGGTGGTAAATATAAGCTTATTTTTATCATGAATAATATAATATAGAAAATTTTTTTAAATTCTTGCTTATGGCTACCTGTATCCATTCCCCCTGTCATTCATTCAACTAATTTCCTTATGTGTCTCTATGGTTCAAAAGCAACTTAATGTCCTTTTTCTGAACTGTTTTTAAAGTTGATCTTAACGTTTTATAAAGTACAAGAAAAAAATGTATAATAAAATTATTGAAGGAATCATCAGCATTTCCACAAAAATTTTGGTTGATTGCATATCTTGTAGCCATCGGCTTTGCCTGTTGTTACTATTTGTTTCTTTTTCCTTCCAGATTATACATGGTAAATCATTACTATTTCATTAAGTACTCTCAAGTTGCTTGCAGATCATCCTGGTAACTTGTATTGTTAACTCTTTAATATAGTCTTAAATCAGAATTTCCTGTGAATCACTTTTTCTTACCTTTATTATCACTTTATTATGTCAACACTTTACCATTTACTTGGTACTATGGAACAGAAACTAGAAAGAACATAATTCACTTAGTAAAACTTCTGTCCATGGAGAAGTTTACAGTTCAACGTGAGAATCTTTGCCTATCTTCCAAATTCTCAGCCTGTGTCTAAAATGATCACTCAAAAGAAGGCACATTATAATCTGGTTGCTTAGACAAGAACAGCTGCCTGCAGTCTCTGCTTGGAGATTTGCCAGTCCCTCCATCTTCAACATACTCCTCAAATCTGCTTCTCATCTGTTGTCCCCTTTCGCCTTTCATCCTGTCACTCACCTGTTCACATCATAAAGCTCAGGGTTGTCTATGATTCCTCCCTTTTTCCCTTACAGTTGCCAAGTCCTATTGATTATACCTCACAAATATATCTCACATTTACCGATGCATCTTCATTTCCATTATCCCCATCCTAGTCCAAGCCACCATCATCATGAAACATCCTTCCAGCTAAGTCATTTCCCTCTCTTCCTGCCATGTTTCAAAGACTGTACAACTCAGTATAATTGTCCCTATGTGCTTACTCTCTATCTTCCCACTGGACTCAAAGCTCGCTGCTTGAAGAGCTCGAAATTAATTTTTTTAGTCCACAGGAAGCATAACAGTACTATCAAAAGTGTCTTTAAAAAAAAAACTTTTATGAGGTGAATTGGTTGACAAAGCAAAGAATGATGTGACAAGAAATTATCCCAATAATCTAGGTGGAAATCTTGAGAGCCTGAATGGGGTGGGAGTAATAATTCCAAGATACAAACAGAACCTTGTATTGGATATTACCAGATGTTAAATGCTGTTCACAGTACGTCTCAATGATACATTAATGCTTCTTGCCACCTTCCTCTTATTTCCCCATCCTCAAAAATAATTATGATGATACACATGTCAAGTGTATACATATCATTTGGTACTTAACTCCTATGAATAAGATGGAAAAACTGCCATGTACTTAACACACAAATAAGTAGTCTAATTTGGTGCTTTCTCAGGAAAGAAAATTTTCAAGAGGAGGAAAGTCTACTGTCAAATAACTCAGCACCTCCTGCAGAACCACAAGATGTGGAAGAAGGTCATTGAGGAGGAGCAGCGGTTGGCGGGCATAGAGGACCAGTCCCCCCAGCAGCATCCCTCAGAACAGATCCAGGCCATCAGGGAAGAAGATGAAGAAAAGGGGAAGCAGAAAGGAGAGGAGACCCCAGCCCCAAAGCCAAACCAGTGACAATGGATAGAATGAGCTATGTCTCCAAACAGAGTTACTTGTCACACAGACTCTTTTCAAGCCAGCACAACACTTAGACACAGCACTGTAGAAATACAAGAAGATGGGCAAATGGCTACGGCATTTTGGGATTCTTCGCGTTTTATGTGTTTATTTTTACAGTGAGGTACAGGATTTAAAAAACTCTTGCTCAGAGAAGCTTTCACATTGTAACACCAGCTTCCAAGGATTTTTTTTTTAAAAGGAAGAAGTATATACGTGTGTGTGTATATAATCTCTCACGTAGATCCATGTAAAACATACTCACAGACACACATGCAAACACACAGACACTCTGAAAGCTGGGATTCCTGGCCCCACAATTTAGTAACGTTCATATTAAGATATATAGTGGTCACTGTGATATAATAAATCATAAAGGAAAAAAATGAAGGAAAGCAAATCACAAAGGAGATTGTGCGGCTTAGCCCTCAGTACAGCAAATGAAGTTATGACTGAGGAGCGTTTGCTCTTAGTCCTGAGGGATGAAAGTTCCAGAGCGCTGGTTGAATTCTGATACATCCTGCCAACATTGTAGGCGTGTGTGTGAGATAGAAGTGATGCTCAGGTGTATGTACGCTTGTGTGCACCTGAGGAGAGAATGGGCTTTGGTCGTTCACAGCGTGGGTGCAGCAGACAGCTCAGCACAGGTGAACAAACAGGATGAAGTGTGCTCTGGAGTGTCTCCGCCTCTATTTGGCTTCAGCTGAAGCCCCTTTGCAGACGGAGGGAATTAGCAGGATGAGGGACAGGGCCACAGGTCTAGTTCTCCTGCCGTCACCAGCCTTAAGCCCGGAAGACTGAGGCATTTTCCAGTCTAGTCGCCGAATGAATGTATAGGAGCTGTTTGTGAGTATGTCTGTCATTCACCTAAGATCAATTCACCATGGAAGGGGATGGCATTCTTTACACAGAAACACCTCAGAAGGAGCTGGGGTCAGGTCTTTTCATCAGGTGAGAATTCTAAAAGGTAGTCAGAGAAGACCTGGGAAATGACTCTTCACTGGGCTCTCCCATGTCTTAATTTGCTGCAAAATGTGTGGTAGAAAAAGAAAGGAAGGCAAACAGAAACCCACTCTGGGATAGATGGTGAGAGATGAAGGGGAAATTTTTTAACCTAGGGTTTGGTATTTATTGACATAGTGAAAGCCTGATTCTTGGCGGCTGTTGAAGGTTGGCTTTTAGTTGGCTAAAGTTCCACAGACAACCCTGTTGTATTCCATGAGGGGTGTGATGGGGTGGCTTATGTCTGCAACCTGGCCCATTGTCATGTTTCTTTTGGCAGGGAGGACTCAAGAGGGATTTGGGGGGATTGGGCCTATCATTGAAAGTCTTTTTCTGTTTATTTTTGGTTTATCTACACTTGTTTATGCTGTGAGCCAAACCTCTATTTAAAAAGTTGATACTCACTTTCAATATTTTATTTCATATTATTATATATTTGTCATTAATAGTTACTTTGATGTAAATATAAAGATTTGTTTGTGTTTCTGTAGATAGTTAACTTTTTTTAAAGGGAAAAGGGAAACAATTTTATAAAGTTCTATTTTAATCACCATTTTTATACATTGTAGCTATCTCCAAGCCCAGTAAGAGTGATGGTTCATTTGCATGAGGTCTATGAACACCCACTCATCTACCTGTTCTAATTTAAATAATCATCTGATACAGTTATTTTATGCCAATTAAATGAGGATGCTGCAAACAACGTTTTTTCACTAGTAAGTAACTTCGGGTAACTCTTGGATCCGTGTCTCCCTAGCAAAAGACCGTCTTAATCCTGAATGTTTATAATCAATGTCCCTTTCTTCCCAAGACTTTTTGCTTCAGTACTTTTCCTTCAGTACAGTACTATAGTCAAGCCTGTTCATCATCTAAACAACCTTAGCTTCAAGTCAATCTAACTTGTAACTTCTACTTTTTATTTCTTCTAAAATCATAGAAAAGAGTGTTTACATTGAAATGCCTTTGTTTCTGATGAATGGATGCTCTTCCCTTCTAAAACAATGATTATACAATAATCCATGGCATTCTTAAAGTAAGGCAAAGATAGTACACTCAAAAATAAAGTTTCAAGGCAATTTTCCCAATAAGTAGGAAAATAAGAAAATGATCAAATGGATGTAGATGCTACCTAAATGAGATTTTTTTTCCAGTTAATACCAGGTCTTCATTATTTAGGACTTACTGAATTTTTTTTTCCCCCTTGTATTGCCTGTCTGTCCCTATGTTTGCAAAACTTGCTGTGAGTCAAATACATTTGCCAAGCAAATTTAACTATTTTCCTTTCGTTGCAAATAACAGAAGGATTTAGAAAAGCACTTATATTCCCATACCTCTTGTATCTAATTACTTAACAAAGCTAATCTTTTCCCCCACTCCAAATGCCATAAATATAAAAGTAAAGGGAAGGAAATAGGTGCTGAGGAGGTTGAACGGCAGTAAAATACTTCTGAATCCATTACCATGTATTGGTGGTTTCATCAAAGCTCGGTAACCCCAAGTAGGAGCCAACTTGGCTGCCAGAGTAGAAGTCTAAGCACGTGGCCTGATTTTCCTTTGTTTGAAGTACGTGAAATAATGATAGCCAAAGCAGTGAGAACCTCTTCATTCCAGAAATGTGCTCATCAGTCCAGGCAGATTAACCATTTGTTCTTTCAAGATAAATTGCCCATGTGTTAAAGCTAAAAGTCAGTTCAAAAAAGGGAATGGAGATTCATCAAGTGTGTGACTTTCATACACCCCCCACCTACATCCCAAAGGATGCCGAGGGCCGTGAAAAGATACTTTCTGCTAGTGATGGTCTCCCTGTCCTTGGCAACAGCAATATTGCAGTGCTCCCTTCCACTCCAAAGCTTACTTCCTGTGGTGCCAGTGTATTTGTTGCGATTTACTACATTTTTATATGAGCCTAATTATAGGTGCCATTAGATAAACTCAGGTCTTACAAAGGAAGGAATGTCTAGCCCTCTTACGGAGAAGGAGAATTGTATGGACAGCCATGAAGTTATTGGTAGGAAAAGTAGGAATTGGTGACCTTGATGTTTGTGGTTGCTCTCTGTTCAGTAAAAGACCAGGTATACTGAATGTCACCAATATCATTTCCTGCATGCTGATAGAATGTCTTTCTGGTTATCAATCTAAGCCAACCCTGAGGATATATTGTTTTCTTAGTGAAAACGCCATGTTAGCATATTTTAAAACTATAATTTGGTTTTTGTAATTTACATAAGTTTTGCTCTTAGTCGAAAATGAAGACAGTAGCTCTGTATAGGGATTTATCTATGTTGGTCTTCATCTGAGAAGTGAAGGAATTTCCTCATATTATGTTTAAGAAAATATCTACTTTCTAAACCCAAAAATCCCCATTATGTCTATTCTGTTTTGATGGAATTCCAGAACAAATCCTAACCATTGCAGTCCCAGTAAAACTAAAGATAAGGCATTGTATGTCAAGTAGGCTCATTGCGTGTCTGTATTGCCATTTCCTCACGCCCTTGCCTCTCAAAGATTTGCAGTGTCCCTGTCACCTTCCCAGAGAACTTTCACTGAAGGTAAAAGCTGTGCAAAAGGCATGAGACTCAGGCCTATTCTTTGTTTAAATGATGAAAAAATATAAATTATTTTCTAAGTAATAAAGATATGAAAATTATCATTGTAAATAAAGTCTAAAGTTTGAAACAAGTGCTTTACAAACGTGAACTATTTGTGTTATGGACAACTAGCAAATGATGAGTCAAAAAAAAAACTTTTCTGCTTTAGGAGGTATCTTGGATGCTTTCATGTTATTATAGGGATCTCCACTGTCCTTGTCATTTACAAAATTTCTAAAATAATAGTGAAAACCACAATAAGGGTCTTATAATCCTACTCTTCCATTCTAAGTCTGATTCCTGCTTAATATTTTTCCGTTTTTCAAACTGGCAGAAGACTCCAGTAAAACAGAGTCTGTACACTTTCATAGTCTAGAGTGAATATAATTCTCCATATAATAATCAGCTAGTGAATGTGGAGAAAAAAAAATCAATAAAATTTCTAATGCTAATAGCTCACTTCCCGATATCTGAGTACTACAATGTCTATATACTCTCAGACCAAGCTGAATTCCTTTCATCTGCCTTCTGTCCTAATATGTAGCAGAATACTGCATAACCATTGTTCTAGGTCATTCATTTCTCTCATGATTTCTCTATGAAATAAAAGCATGAGCTTGCTGATACTGTCTGTCCACACAAATGGAACTCTAGGAGACCAGGGTCTTTCCTGGTGATCCAGTGGTTAAGACCCCATGCTTCCAATGCAGGGGGGCATGGTGTGGATTCATTCCCTGGTCGGCAAAGAAAGATCCCACGTGCTGCCCTGCATGACCACACACTCCCTACCCCCTGCCAAAATAGAACAATTGGCCATTCTAGGTGACAGACATTCTGGAATTAAACTATGCTTAGCATTTCTAATCAGAGGGAACTATACCAGTTTTAGGTCTTATATTCATTTGTTCCTCCAGAAAATACTCAAATTCTTATTGTGAATTTGGGGATAAAGTAATTAACTATAAGCACTGAGTCAAACTATAAGCAGTGCATTAGATAATGAATTTAAATTGAGGTGTGCATAAGTATTTGTGGTTTCTCACTAGTGAGCCATGGCTTGAGAAGAACAAGGATGTGTTTTTCAATCTATATTATGCACCAGAGATGTTAGCTAATTTATGCGGCCATGTAACATATTTCATTTGTTAAAATGATGCTGCTTTTACCTCATCTGAACTGATCTTTATGTTCACACTATCAAATCATTCTAACAGCAGGTTAACAATGGTGACAAAAAATAATTGAACGTTTTGTTGTTAAATATGTCTGAATATAGAAAACTGAAGATTAAGGCATTATTTAGTTGGTGAAACTCAATATCATGATCCAAAAAATACTGATCTGGTATAAGTTGTTTTTATATTCCATATGGTAAGACTATACAGAATTTTGACACGTGCTTAGGGCTCTTATGAATCCAAATTCCGCATCTAAAGGCAGCTAGTTATTTTCCCTGTCATACTTATAAGGTTGATTATATTGATAGGCATTGCTATCATGGATTTCTACGTCCCTGAGGAGTTGTGGAGCAAAGAAGAAAAGGCAGGCCTTATTATTGATAAGAATACTGAATATGTCCACGTTCAGACAAATTTTCTCAATTGTTTCACATTAAGAAGTGATTCTTTAATCATGCACATAATTTAAACAAAAAATGTTTCAAAGAGAATAATATTAAATCATCATACATACCATCAAGAATATTAAATTTCAGTATTTGAAACAAAGCCTTTAACACTTCTAATCAATTAAAATGAAACCCACAAAATGATATTTCATAGTGTAGAGATGCTAAATGTTTTGATATAATCAGAACTACTATTATGTAACAGAAAACTAGAAAAAAATATTTAATTCTTTTTCTAATACCCTGTATGCCTCAGGGAGGAAAATATTTTATGAAGAGTCTAATAAACACATGAAATAGATAAAAATAAATTTAGTTCCCATAATTTAATTAGATTTAGGGTATAGAGTCTGAATTATCCCAAGAAAGAGAAATGCATTATCTAGCAACTTGTCGTGGTTTAGGTTGTTTTAAGATAAATGTTAGTCACTCAGGCGTGCCCAACTCTGCGACCCCATGGACTGCAGCCCACCAGGCTCCTCTGTACATGGGGTTTTCCAGGCAAGGATACTGGAGTGGATTGCCATTTCCTTCTCCAGGGGACCTTCCTGACCCAGGGATCGAACCAGGGTCTTCTGCGCTGCAGGCAGATTATTTACCAACTGAGCTAGGAGGGAAGTCCTAGTTTTAAGATAAATGATTTACCAATGTAGATTGTATTTCACTAAATTCTAACACAGTTAAGAACCCAAATACTTATCTTCATTACTGAGAAAAATTAAATCTTACTAATCTTTCACAGAGCAAGCACTGACCAATCAATAAACCACACACACTACATTCATCTGCCAAGACTGATCAAATGGTAGGTTAAAATTTGAAATTCACAAATATAAAAGTAATTTAAAAAATATTTTTAAAGCATAAATGCTTTAAAATTTTGGTGTCAGTAGGAATACCCATTTCAGATGAAACACACAAATTCTTTGACCAAAAAAGGTCAAATTATAGGGGAAAAGTAAAACTTATTTCCAATTTTACTTGTCTAACTCAAAGTTTGCACAGGAAAAATCCATCAGAAATTCTCTTCTCCCATGATAAGGAGAAAGAGTACTTTCACCTCATTTTAATGCACCACACCTAGTTTCATCTTGCAGCCCAATGGTACTGAAAACCAAAACGAAAAAAAAAAAAAAGCAGTGGATTGGGAGTGAACACTGCATAAAACTTGAAGGCTCATCCCAGGACCCCTCTCCATCTTTTTTGTGGCAAACCAATTTAGTTCTTAGTTACTCTAGAGCAAAGGGACTTAATGGATCCATATTTCAACCCTGACTTCCTTTCACAACTAGCACTTACACACGCATTTTACAATGTGAACTAGCCCTTAGCTGCTTGAATACTTTTTGAAGGGAGGGATTTTTTTTTTATTCTAGTAATTTTTCTTGCTATATAATAACAGAATATTCATATAGTTTAATGTGAAATTGAAAGTAATTATCTAAAGATGTTTTCTTTGTGTATATCAGTTGTTAGTTGATAGAATTTTCCATCACTTTTCTTTTGAAAATTGATCATATTTATGACTCAAAAATGCATATTATACCAGATATTTCATTTTAGCTATGTATAAGCATAATCCAGTACTACAGTATTTCTATCTTTAAATAACAACCCTGACATACCTATTTATCACCTGTCAGTGGAGTTTCAATGGCTTGACGTTAAGTATATATTTGTTAATTAGTTTTAAAAAAAATCACTATTTTAATACTCTGTAAAATATGTGCATGGGATATTTTGCTATATTTGCTTAACTGGTGCAGTTTTTGCCATTTATGAATGTCATTTCATTTCCTAATACATTCTCACAGAAGAATGCATACCATTTCTATTTCAACAAGAATAGTGTGTTAGTTGACAAGCACTGGAAATAAATTATCTCTAATTCCAATTACCCCCTTATATTTCTTCCTACAGGTTTTTTTGTCATACAAATCACAAAATGAAATTGGTGCTCTTTCAGATATTCTGAAATTCACAATGCAAAATAATGAAAACAGGACTCTCCCTGACTTTTTAAAATAATATTAAGATATGCAACTCAAAGAACTTTAATTCAGAGTATTTTGGGTTTTGACTGGTTTGGTTAAATTGATTTGGGTTTTGGTGTTAAAATATGTTGTGATTCTTGGTGGGGCAGTTGCTCTGATCAGTCATTACCTCTTCCTGACAAAAACTTTCATTGGAAAGTTCAAATTAGCATGTCCCAAGTATTTGTCTCCATATTATTTTTAAACCAGAGAGTATTGGATTAATTTAATTTAGTATTCCTAAAAAGCAATATTTTCAAATAACTACCAAAGTAACACTATAAGGGATGTCATTTGTACATGATGATTTTTAACAATGTAATGCTCATCAATCTTGACCAACCTGAATATGTTTGTTAATAACTTTCCAAATTTATCAACTTTTAAAAACAAGAGAATGAGGCATTGAACTTAGGTGATCATTTTGCAGTTGAAATAAATCTTGTCTTCTCACCTGTATCTTGCACTTAATATATGTAGCAATACTTTGTATTGTCCTATTACAATTATTTGTTAAGTGACTTAGTTAATGACTGATAAATGTTTTGTAAAAAGTAGAATCTGTACAGAAAAAAAATTAGATAAATTGTATTTATTTTTATTATTTTTTAGCTTAGACACTATAATGATGCTCCTTTTTGGCCAGAATTACTGGAAGTGCCTCTTGGTTTTATATATATATATATAAATGTTATAGTAAATATATACTCAAAATTATTAGAATTGTGTCACAGATGATTGATATGGATGTTACAATGTGAAGACAATGTATAATATAAATATTCTGTGGTATCATGTATGATGTAGTCATTTCTATAACCAAAGCCCTCCATTCAGTTTCAAAGGCATCCTTTCTTCTCATATTCAAACGCAGTAGCCTGTACCCAGCCTACACTGTAATGATGCATTTAACCTTCCTATAACTTCCAAGGACTCCTGGAGACTTCCATTCCCATGGTCACATACCTCTTCCTAACAGCGATGAATTCTTGGCTGCATTAATCTTCATCTAACTTTCTTCAGCTAAACTTATAATCACCCAAGATATCTACCCTCTAATCCCTGAGAAACTGTAAACATGTTAAATTACTGTGTCCTTTCTCTAACTGAATAGTTAGCACCAAAACCAAGATAACCAGATTTCTGATAGTTAGCTTCCGAGTCCTATAAAATACACAGTGCTGCCATTTATACCATGAACGCCACAACTTACCCTAGACTGTCTATGAATGTCCAGTATATGGGAGTATTTGTTGTACAGATTCAGAATTGGTTTTGTTCTGTGTAGATGAAAAGTTTACAAAACTTTGAATGATTTGAAAACACTCAAATAGAGTTCTCTGGAACAAACAAAAGCAAAATGCAATTTCTATTCAAAGTTCCCAAGGAATCAATCCTTCAATCTATACAGATCAACTTCCCCATTACCTATGAAACAAACTTCAAATGTCTAAGCCTGTTATATTCAAAGCTCCCTTCACTCTGGCCTCAAACCTTTCCCCCATTTAAAGGAACAAGCTATTTATTATTTATATTTCTACATCTTAGGCACATCAACTTAGCAGAGTATTTTCACACTCTGTATAGATACTTTATCTTTCTCCCTTTATGCCTACGCTCACATACACAACACACACACACAAATTCTTCCAACTACACACAACACAACAGGACTAGATTGACTATGTTTTTTTGAGTTCTGTACTCTATCCCTCTCCCAATTCTCTTCTGGTGATACTCTGGTCCTCACAGAAAGGAGATAATAAGTAGGTAGTCCAATCTTAACTTTCATCTTCTTCTTGCATTAGGTGCTACCAAACTGGCCTTAGATAAGGAAAAGTTAATTTATATGATGGGGTAAGGATGATAGGTAAATTATAATGAAGCCTGAGATCCAAGCCAGAGGAGAGGGTTGGCCAAGGTCACAGCCTCAAATAGCCTCAGAGAGCAGCTCAGTATGTGGGCATACTAATCCACACCTGGTTCATCTCTACAGCTCACTCCTGCTGCCACTGAGCCACATGAGGTGGAGCTTGGGAAATGGGGACCACATCCTGACCAATGAAAAAATAAAATTAGTTCTTCGTAATTAGAAAAACTTCTGCCCATTTGACTGGTTTTAAGCAACAGTCTTGCTGCTTTTAAATCCTGGAACCACTCCATGTCCAGGTCATTCTTTCTTACACCATTACTGGCTTAAGAAAGGAGACCCTGTGTTTTCCTGGTGGTTCAGCGGTAAAGAATTCTGCCAATTCTCTCCCTGTCTCTCGCAGGAGACACAGGTTCAATCCCTGATCCAGGAATATCTCACATGCAGCAGAGCCTGTGTACCCTAGAGCCCATGCTCCACAACCAGAGAAGCCACCACAATGAGAAGCCTGCACATTGCAGCTACAGAATAGCCCCCACTCGTGGCAACTAGAGAAAAACCCTTGCAGCAACAAAAACCCAGCACAGCCAAAAAATAATAATAACAGTAATAATAAATAGCTCTTAAAAAAATAAAGACCCAGGTCCACCTCTGCTGTAATCTGGCAGATGTGAAGAGTTGTTGAGTGGCCCGTGCTGTTTTCTGGGATCATCTGGGCTACTAGGACCAGACAGAGCTGGACGGGAGAGGGGAAAGTTGCTTCACACTTTGTAGTTACAGTCAGGAGATGGAATAGCTCCTTCTCCATTGTCAGAGTGACTGGCTTTTCCCCACCGGATGCCAAAGGTGAATTCATAGAAGGCCTGGACTCTATCCTTCAGGGACTTCAAAGTACATAAAGATGATATATTCATTTTCTATTTCTGCCATAAGAAATTACTGCAAAGTTCGTAACTTAAAACCAGGCAAACTTATTAGCTTGCAGCTCTGTCAGAAGTCCGGATGGGCTCGGCTGGACTCTACTTTGGGTCTCTCACAAGACTGAAATCAAGGGTTTGCCAGCCTGGCCTCTTTTCTGAAGTGTCTAGAATCATTCAGCTTGTTGGCAGAATACAGTTCCTTCCAATTACAGGGCTGAGGTTCCGTTTCTTTGCTGACATTCCTCTGGGAACTTATCTTCGCTTCTAAGTTCCTCTGAGCATTTCCCCTCTCACCCAGCTCCCATTCTACCGTCAGACTAGCAGTGGCATATGATTCCATCTTATATTCTGCAACTTTCTAATTTCTGCTGCTGCTGTTGCATTCTTTCTTACTCCAGCTCCTGAAAGTTTTCTGCTTTTAAGGATCCATGTGATTACCTTAGATCCAAATCATCCAAGCTCGTCTCCCTATATTAAGATCTTTAACATGAATTACACCTGAAAACCCTTTTGCCATGTGGAAATGAGTGTTAGTGGCTCAGTCGGGTCTGACTCTTTGTGACCCCATGAACTATAGCACCACCAGGCACCTCTGCCCATGGAATTCTCCAGATAAGGATACTGGAGTGGGTCATGCAACCATACCCTTCTCCGGGGGATCTTTCCAACCCAGGGATCAAACCTGGGTCTCCCGCATTGCAGGCAGTAGTCTGCATTGCAGGCAGATTCTTTACCATTTAACATATTTACAGTTTCTTAGGGACTAGAGGGTAGGTATCTTTGGTGGCTATAATTTTATCTTCCACAAATCATGAAAAGAACGAGGAACACAGTTAAGATAAGGAAGGCATATGGAACACACAGCTGTTCCAAATCACAGACGCTCATGTCCGTAATGAAACTGGTAAAAAGCCAGCAGTGATAATGGTGAAAGAGGGACAGGCCCAGTCTTGGGAACGTTGGAATAGTTTATTGAAAATAAGCTGTTGGGGGGACTCCAATCAAGATGGTGGGTTACAAGGACACAGAGTTCACTTCCTCTCACAAATACATCAAAAAATGCACCTACACATGGGACAGTTCTCACAGAATACCTACTGAACACTGGCAGAAGATCTCAGAAGCCTAGAAGTGCAAGAATGATCTCCACATAACTGGGTAGGAGGAAATAAAAAAAAATCTGGGAAGGGACCTGCCCCACTGGGAGAGAGCTACAAAAGAGGAAATATTCTTGCACCCTGGGAAGACCCCCTCACCATGTGGAGATACACTGGGAAAGAAAGGGAGCTTCAGAAGCTTAGAGGAGAGCACAGAAATGGCTTGCAGCAGACAAAGCAGAGGAAGACCTACACAGATGGTCCCGCCCTGCATCCCCAAACCTGAGACGTGCATCTACTGGTACAGGCAGAGGCCGGGTGCTGAAACTCAAGGTGTAAAAGACAGATCCGGGACAGGACTGGGGGTAGCTGTGCAGAGACAGCCTAAAGGGGTTAGAGAGTGGTAGCGCTGCAACCCAGAGTGTACACAGAAGAAGCCAGGGCCTGCCACAGAAGCGAAGGGCCATTGTTGAGGTGCACGCGAAGGAAGCTGTGGAGCCCACCATAGCAGTCTCACTCCAGGGATGCTCACAGTGGGCGTGGTGCAACCACTGAAACCCTACTGTTAGTGCACATTCCAGCAGAGAAAGGATGGGCCTGCCATAGCAACCTCTTTCTCCAAGCACTCTCATCTGGCTTAGCGCTACCTCTATGAGCTCTGAGAATGTGCAAGTGCCCAGTGGGTGACCCAGACATAGGCAGGGCTGAAATCAGAACTGGTCCCCAGGGGCCATGCAAATTAAGAAGCAGAGCAGAAATCTGAGGCTTCTCCCTAAGCCAGGGTGATCTACAGATTTACCACTGCTGGCTTTGGAAACTCAGCATCTTCAGGACATCCTTGTGAACAGTGGGTGCTCCCATGATTGAGACAGCTCAGATCTTAGAAGCTATAGATTTCATGGGTGCATGCACATGGAGGCAGGGCTGGGCCAGGATCTGGGCTGTCTCCATAACTCCCGAGGAGGGTCCAGATGTGAGACTACTGAAAACAGTCCTAGTAATCTGACCTCAGTGGATCTGAGCCTACAGATGTACATTATGGCTTTGTAAAATGCCTTAGGGACACCAGGGCCAATTGCCAGCATTCCCATGGTTGAGGTGGGGCTGGCCGCGTCCAAAACAGTATATTTTGTGAGCCCATGCAATGGGTGATGGGCAACAACACCATAAAGCTCACGTCCTGGTAGACAGCTTCAGTGGAGGGATACTCAGTAGCTCCATTCCCAGTGGGAGCACTCCAATATTCCACCCACCTCACACTGCAGCTCAAAAACAGATCTGGAGACTTCTACTCCAATAGCTAAGGAGAAGACCCTTCCCCTGAAAGGGCTGTTACAATCACACAGCAAAGAAGAGGCTTCACTCAACATCCAGTAAAGGCTTTTGTTCACAACACAAGTCGCACCCCTTATGACGGGGATAACAGCCAGCACAAACTGAGGAAAGAGGTGGAAGGCATCCACACTAAAAACAGACCTCACACCAAAAATATTAACCCCATATAGGCTACATTGGGATGCTCCCATATAAAGACAATCCTCTAAGAACAGTAATTTTTTTTCTTCTAAACACATATAGTAAGCACGAATACAAGAACCACTCCATATTACAAGATCAAGCAAATGCCTGAAAGAAGGAATAAAACAGTCCACTTAAGTCTAACCACCCTTGACAGAAGGCTACTCTGATGACTCAGTTGGTAGCAAATCCACCTGCAATGCAGGAGACCCAGGTTCGATTACTGGGTCAGGAAGATCCACTGGAGAAGGGATAGGCTACCCACTCCAGTATTCTTGGGCTTCCCTTGTGGCTCAACAGTAAAGAATCTGCCTGCAATGTGTGAGACCTGAGTTCAATCCCTGGGTAGGGAAGATCCCCTGGAGAAGGAACCAGCTACCCACTACAGTATTCTGGCTTATAGTCCATGGGGTTGCAAAGAGTTGGACATGACTGAGAGACTTTCACTTAAGGCACTTTTTAAAAAGGAGATAACGCAAATACTGAAAGACTTAAGAAAGAATATTAATAAAATGCAGATTACTCTAAAAAGAAACTAGAAACCATAGAGTGATCAAGAAAAACTAGAAAATCTATTTGCTGAAACAAAAGCTGACCTAAAGGTAATGGATAACAGATTGAATAATACAGAAAAACAAATAAGTGATCCAGAAGATAGGATAATGGAAATCACCCAATGAGAAGAGCAGACAGGTACTTCCCTGTGGTCCAGTGGCTAAGACTCTGAACTCCCAATGTATGGACCTAGGTTTGATCCCTGGTTAGGGAAATAGATCCTGCATGCCACAACTAAAGATCCCATGTACTGCAACTAAGGACAGCAGACAGAAAGCCAAATGCAAACAATGAAAGCAATATAAGAAACCTATGGAATAATATAAAGCATGCCAGTCTAAGCATAACAGGGATTCCAGAAGGAAAGAAAAAGGGGATCAAAAATGTATTTGAAGAAGTTATTGCTGAAAACTTCCCAAACCTAAAGAAGGAAACATATCCAGGCATCAGCAAAAAAGAGGATCTTAAACAAAGTGAACCCAAACAGACCTTCACCAGGATATTTTTTTCAATTTTTAAAAAATATTTATTTATTTATTGGCTATACCACGCAGCATATGGGATCTTATTTCTCTGACCAGGGATTGAACTCCCAACCCCTTCACTGGAAGCACAGTCTCAACTACTGCACTGCCAGAGAAGTCCCCCAAGTCATACTATAAGTAAAATTGCAAAAGTTAAAGACAAAGGCAACATTCAAAGGCAGCAATAACAAAAAAGAGTTAATTAAAAGTGAACCCCCATAAGGCTATCAGCTGACTCCTATGTAGAAATGTTGCAGGTTAGAAGAGAGTAGCAAGATACATTCAAAGTCTTGAAAGGGAAAAATTTTTAACCAAGACTACTGTAACCAGCAAAACTATTATTTAGAATAGAAGAGATAAACTATTTCTCAGACAAGCAAAAACTAAAGGCATACAGGAATACTAAACTTATCCTAAAAGAAGTATTGAAAGGACGTCTCTAAGTAGAAAAGAACCAAGAATCCATAGAAAAGAGTAAGCCACAATCAGAAAGTAATTCATTTAAATAAACCAGTATAGATTAAAAAAAAAAAAAAAATTTTGAAAGTGATGATAACCATAATGAAGAACAAAATCATAAACATGAAGATGTAAAAGAAGGCATAAAATATATCATATATGTGGGGAAGGAGAGTAAAAAATGTAGATTTTGTTTATAGAATGTGTTTTAATTTTTATGACTATTAGTCTAAACAAAGTAGACATAGAAAGGAGTCATACTTGTAAAAAGGAATAACTGCAGAAAGCATATAATAGATTCACGAAAACCAAAATAAGAGAACACAAGCATAATACAAAGGAAAAAGACAAAAAGAAACATGAACGAAAGAAAAATATAAATCAACTGGAAAACAAGGTTTAAAATGACAATAAATATATATCTATCAATGGTCCCCTTCTTGGATCACAGCCTTTTGGCAATGGGGTTTGCGTAGCTCAATGAAGCTATGAGCCATGCCATGAAGGGCCAGCCAGGACAGACGGGTCATAGTGGAGAGTTCTGATAAAATGTGGTTCACTGGAAGGGGGACTGGCAAATCACTCCAGTATTCTTGACGTGAGAACCCCATGAACAGTATGAAAGGGCCAAAAGATTTGACAATGAAAGATGGGACCCCCAGGGTAGAAGATATCCTATATACTACTGGGGAAGAATAGAGGGCAATTAATAATGGCTCCAGAAAGAATGAAGAGGCTGGCCCAAAGTAGAAATGATGCTCAGTTGTGGATGGATCCGGTAGTGAAAGTTTGAGGCTGTAAAGAACCATATTGCATAGGAACCTGGAATGTCAGGTCTATGAACCAACGTAAATTGTAGGTGGTCAAGCAGGAAATGGCAAGAGTGAACATTGACATCTTAGGAATCAGTGAACTAAAATGGGTGGGAATAAGCAAATTTAATTCAGGTGACCATTATATCTGCTACTGTGGGCAAGAACCACTTAGAGAAATGGAGTAGCCCCTGTAGTTAACATAAGGGTCCAAAATGCAGTACATGGGTGCAATCTCAAAAACGACAGAACGATCTGTTTGTTTCCAAGGCAAACCATTCTACATCACAGCAATCCAAGTCTATGCCCAACACTGATGCTGAAGAAAATGAAGTTGGAACAGTTCTACAGAGACCTACAAGACCTTCTAGAACGCCATTAAAGGATGTCTTTTTCATCATAGGGGATTGGAATGCAAAAGTAGGAAGTCAAGAGGTACCCACAGTACAAGAAAAGCTTGACCTTGGAGTACAAAAAGAAACAGGACAAAGGCTAACAGCTTTGTCAAGAGAACGCACTGGTCATAGCGAGCTCAACACTTAGCGAGCATCTTCCAACAATGCAAGAGATGACTCTACACATGAACATCATGAAATGGTCAGTACCAAAATCAGATTGATTATGTTCTTTGTAGCCAAAGATGCAGAAGCACTATATAGTCAACAAAAACAAGACCTGGAGCTGACTGTAGTTCAGATCATGAGCTCCTTATTGCAAAACAATAGAATGAGAAGGACTAGAAATCTCTTCAAGAAAACTGGAGATATCAAGGGAACATTTCATGCAAACATGGGCATGGTAAAGGACAAAAACAGTGATGACCTAAAGAAGCAGGAGAAATTAAGAGAGATGTCAAGAATACACAGAAGAACTGTACCAAAAAAAGGTCTTAATGACCCAGATAACCACAATGATGTGGTTACTCACCTAGAGTAGATCTGGTCACTCCAGACATCCTGGAGTGTGAAGTCAAGTGGACCTTAGAAATTATTATTACAAACAAAGACCATGGAGGTAATTGAATTCCAGGTGAGCTATTTCAAATCCTAAAAGATGATGCTATTAAAGTGCTGCACTCAATATGCCTGCAAATTTGGAAAACTCATCAGTGGCCTCAGGACTCAAAAAGGAATTTTTACTCCAATCTCAAGGAAGAGCAGTGGCAAAGAATGTTCAAGCTACCGAACAATTGTACCCATTTTGCATGTTAGTCTAACGTCATGCTCAAAATCCTTCAAGCTAGGCATCTGCAGTACATGAACTGAGAACTTTCAGATGTACAAGCTGGCTTTAGAATAGGCACAGGAACCAGAGATCAAATTGCCAACATTCATTGGATCATAGAGAAAGCAAATAAATTCCAAAAAAAAACATCTACCACTGCGTCATTGACTACACTGAAGCCTTTAACTGTGTAGATCACAGCAAACTGTGGAAAATTCTTCAAGAGACAAGAATATAAGATCACCTTACCTGTCTCCTGAGAAACCTGTATGCAGGTCAAGAAGCAACAATTAGAACCTTACATGGAACAAGTAACTGGTTCAAAATTGGGAAAGGATTATGCCAGGGCTGTATATTAGCTATACCCCATTTTTTAAAAAACTTATATGCAGAGTACATCATGTAAAATGCCAAGCTGGGTTAATCGCAAACTAGGATCAAGCTTGCTGGGAAAAGTGTCAACAACCTCAGGTATGCAGATGATACCACTCTAATGGCAGAAAATAAAGAGGAACTAAAGAGCCTCTTGATGTGGGTAAAAGAGAAGAGTGAAAAGGCTGGCATAAAACTTAACATCCAAAAAACCAAGATCATGGCATCCAGTCTCACCACTTCATGGCAAATAGAAGGGGGACAAATGGAAGCAGTGACCAATTTTCTTTTCTTGGGCTCCAAGATCACTGCAAATGGTAACAGCAACCATGAAAGCAAATGATGCTTGCTCCTTGAAAGGAAAGCTATGACAAACCTAGAAAGTATATTAAAAAGCAAAGAGATCACTTTGCTGACAAAGGATCATATAGTCAAAGCTTTGTTTTATTCCAGTAGTCATGTATGGATGTGAGAGATGGATCATAAGGATGGCTGAGTGCCATAGAACTAATGCCTTTGAATTGTGGTGCTGGAGAAGAATTGTGAGAGTCTCTTGGACTGCACGGAGATCAAGCCAGTCAATGCTAAAGGAAATCAACTCTGAATAGTCACTGGAAGGACTGATGCTGAAGCTCTAATAGAGCTTTGGCCAACTGATGTGGAGAGCTGACTCATTGGAAGACTCTTATGCTGGGAAAAACTGAAGGTGAAAGGGAGAAGAGGGTGGCAGACGTTGAGATGGTTTGATAGCATCACCAATTCAAAGGGTATGAATTTGAGCAAACTCCTGAAGTTAGTGAAGGACAGGGAAGCCTGGGGTGTTGCAGTCCATGGGTTGCAAAGAGTCGGACACTATTTAGTGACTGAACACCAACAACAATCATTGATTACCTTAAATGTCAATGGATTAAATGCTTGAATCAAAAGACACTGAGTAGAAGACTGGATTAAAAAAACAAGAGTTTTCAACATGCTGTATAGTGTATTGACCCACTTTAGGGCAAAGGACACACATAGATTGAAAGGGAACATGTAGAAAAAGATATTTCATGCAAATGGAAATGACAAAAAAAGGGGCTTGCAATACTCGCATCAGACAGAGTAGACTTTAAAACAAAACTGCTGAAGAAAGATGCAGAAGGACACTACATAATGATAAAAGGATCAATACAAGAAGAGAACATTACACTCATCAACCTATATGTACCCAATATAGGAGCACCCAAATCCACAAAACAACAGGTATAAGGAAAAATTGACAGGAATACAATAATAATAGTAAGAGGCTTTAATACCCTACTCATATCAATGGACAGATCTTCTAGAAAGAAAATCAACAAGGTAACGGATATCCTAAATGATACAATAAAACAGGTAGACTTAACTGATATCTTTAGGACATTACATCCAAAAAAAGCATAATACACATTCTTTTCAAGTGCACATGGAACATTTTCTAGAACTGAACATACACTGTGGCACAAAAAGAGTCCAGCAAATATAAGAGTATAGAAATTATTTCAAGCATCTTTTCTGACTACAACAGCATGAAATTAGAAGTCAACTACAGAAAAATAAATTAGAAAAACAAGATCACATGGAGAATAAACAGTATGCTACTAATAAACTAGTTGACCAACAATGAAATCAAAGAGGAAAGCAAAAGATGCCTGAGACAAATGATATGAAAATGCAACCATACAAAATCTATGGGATGCAGCGAAAGCAGTAGTTAGAAAGAAATCTATTTGTAGGGACACAGGCCTTACTCAAAAAACAAAAATCTCAAAACAAGAAAAACCTAACCCACTACCTAGAAGAATTAATAAAAAAAGAACAAACAAAATAAAAAGTCAGTAGGAAGAAAAATCAGTAAAGGTCAGATAGGAAATAGAGACTTTTTAAAAAATAGGGGGAACAAATCAATAAAACCAAGAGCTGGCTCTTTGAAAAGGGTAAACAAAATTGACAAACCACTGAGGAGGTTAACCAAGAAGAAAAGAGAGAAGACCCAAATAAACAAAATAAGAAATGAAAAAGGGGAAATAATAACGGATATCACAGAGATACAAAAACTGGAAGAGAATACCGTGAATAATTATATGCTAAAAAATTCAAGAACTTAGAAAAAATGGAGAAGTTTTGAGAAACTTGTGCTGTGCTGTGCTTAGTCACTCAGCTGTGTCCAACTCTTTGCAACCCCATGGACTCTAGTCCACCAAGCTCCTCGGCTCATGGGTATTCAAAAGGTAGGAATACCGCAGTGGGTTGCCATGCCTTCCTCTAGGGGATCTTCCCAACCCAGGGATCGAACGAGGTCCCCCACATTGCAGGCAGATTCTTTACCATCTGAGCCACCAGGGAAGTCCAAGAATACTGGAGTCGGTAGCCTATCCCTTCTCCAGGAGAACTTCCTGGCCCAGGAATCAACCTGGGGTCTCTTGCATTGCTGGTGGATTCTTTACCAGCTGAGCTACCGGGGAAGCCCCTTCCAAAAACATACAGCCCAGCAAAACTGAATTAAGAAGAAAAAGACAATTTGAACAGACTGATTACTAGAAATAAATTGGAATCTGGACTTAAAACTCCCCACAAACTAAAGTCCAGGACTTTTGGCTTCATAGGTGAATTCCACCAAACATACAGAGAAGAAGCTATACTAATCCTTCTAAAGCTCTTCCAAAAGACTGAAGAGGAATGAGCACTCCAGAGACATTCTATGAAGTCACCATCACTCTGATACCAAAACCAGACAAACATACCACAAAAAAATAGAAAATTACAGATCAATCAACATCTTTGATGAATACAGGCGCAAATATTCTCAACAAATATTTTCAAACCAAATCCAACAACACATGAAAAAGAGCATATATGATGACAAAGTTGGATTCATCCCAGGGTCACAAGAATAATTCAACATGTGGAAATAAATCAATGTGATACACCACATCAAATAAAGACAAAAAAACACAGGACCATCTCAATAGATGCAGAAAATCATTTGATAAAACTTAACCTCCCATCATGACAAAAACTCTTTCCAAAATGGGTAGGAAGGAAACATATCTCAATAAAAGCTCTTTATGACAAACCCACAACCAATATAGTACTCAACAATGAAAGACTGAAAGTCTTCCTGCTAAAATCAGGAACAAGACAAGGATGTCTACTCTCACCACTTTTATTTAACTTAATATTGGTATTCCTAGTCATAGCAATCATATGAGAAAAAGAAATAAAAGTATCTAAATTGGAAGGGAAGAGGTAAAATTGGCATTATATGCAGATGACATGATACCATATATAGAAAACCCTAAAGAATCTACACAAAAACTACTAGAACTGATAAATGAATTCAGCAAGGTAGCAGGATACAAGATTAACAGAGAAATTGGTTGCATTTATTTACACTAAAAAAGAAATATCAGAAAGGGAGTATAAAATAATTTCTCTTAAGATCACATAAGACAAAATAACTTAGGGATAAACTTGACCAAGGAGATGAAAGACTTGCAGATTGAGAACTATAAAACACTCATAAAGGAAACTGATGATGATTCAAAGAACTGGAAAGATATCCTATGCTTTTGGATTGAAGAATTTTTGTTGTTATTGTTTTACTATTATTAAAATGGCCATTCTACCCAAAGAAATCTACAGATTTAATGTAATTCACATGAAAGCTTTCACAGTACTAGTACAAATAATCCGTAAATTTATATGGAACCATAAAAGACCCAGAATTGCCAAAGCAATTTTAAGAAAAAAGATTAAGGCAGGAAGTGCAACCCTGCCATACTTCAGACAACACTACAGAGTTAAAGTAATTAAAACAGTGAGGTAATGACACAAAAACAGACTTATGGATCAATGGAACATAATATACAGTCCAGAAATAAACTTACACACGTACGGTCAACTAGATTTCAACCAAAGGGGCAAGAATATAAAATGGAGAAAAGATAGGCTCTCAAGGAAGTGGTGCTGAAAATGTTGGACAGCTGTTTGTACATCAATGAAGTTAGAACACATCCTTATACCATACACGCAAAAAATTTCAAAATAGTTATGCCTTATAGCATAAAACTTCCATAAAATTCATGGAAGATAAGAACATAGGCAAAACACTTTTTGACATAAACCATACCAATGTTTTCTTATGTCAGTTTCACAGGCAACAAAAGTAAAATTTTTTTTAAAAATGGTACTGAATTAAATGCAAAGTTTTTGCCCTGCAAAAGAAATCAAAAACAAAATGAAAAGACAGCCCACAGAATGGGTGAAAATATTTACAAATAATGCGACTGACAAAGGATTGGTTTCCAAAATTTACAAGCAGCTCATGCGGCTCATGTGAGAGTTGGACCATAAAAAAAGCAGAGCACCAAAGAATTGATGAACTGTGGTATTGGGGAAAATACTTGAGAGTCCCTTGGACTGCAAAGAGATCAAACCAGTCAATCCTAAAGGAAATCAGTCCTGAATATTCATTGGAAAGACTGATACTGAAGCTGAAACTCCAACACTTTGGCCACCTGATGTGAAGAACTGACTCGTTGGAAAAGACCCTGATGTTGGGAAAGATTGAAGGCAGGAGGAGAAAGAGGTAACAGTGGATGAGATGGTTGGATGACATTGCCGACTCAATGGACATGATTGAGCAAGCTCTAGAAGATGGTGAGGAAGAGGGAAGCCTGGTGTGCTGCAGTCTATGGGGTCACAAATAGTCAGACATGAGTGAGTGACTAAACTGAACTGAACATGTGGCTCAATTAAAAAGAAAACAATCAAAATATGCACAAAACACCTAAACAGACATTTATTTAAAGAAGATGTACAGATAGTTTACAGGCCTATGAAAAAATGCTCAACATCAATAATTATTAGAAAAATGCAAATAAAAGCTATGATGAGGTACCTGCTCACATCTGTCAAAATGGCCATCATTAAAAAGTCTATAAATAAATGCTGGAGAGGATGTGGGAAAAAGGGAACCCTCCTACACTGTTGGTGGGAATAAAAGTTGGTGCAGCCACTATGAAAAACAATATAGACGTTCTTCAGAAAATTAAAAGTAGAACTATCACATGATCCAGCAATCCTTCTCCTGGACATATACTCAGACAAAACTCTAATTCAAAAAGATACCTGCATCCATATGTTCATAGAAACACTACTTATAAAAGTCAAGACATAGAAAAAACCTGAATGTCCATTGACAGGTGAAGGAAAAAAGAAGATGTGGTACACATATACAGCGGAATACTACTCAGTCATAAAAAAGAATGAAATAATGCCATTTGCAGCAAAATGGTTGGACCTAGAGAATATCATGCTAAGTGAAGAAAGAAAAAGACAAATATATGATATCCCTTATTTGTGGAATATTTTTAAATGACACAAGTGAACTTATTTATAAAACAGAAACAGACTCACAAACATAGAGAAGAAACTCATAGTTGCAAAGGGAATGGGGGCTGTGGGAGGAATGGATTAAGAGTCTGGAATAAGCAGATGAAACCTTTATATACAGAACAGAAAACAAGAAGGTCCTACTATATAGCACAAGGAATCATATTCAATATTTTGTGATAAACCATAATGGAAAAGAATATATAAACATAAAAATGAATCACTTTGCTGTAAAGAAGAAATTAACACAACATTGTAAATCTACTATACTTAAAAAAATAAATTGAAAGAATAATAAAGAAAATAAGCTGTTGAGATGTGGTATGACATAATGCAGTTTATACGCTTGACCACCTACCGTTATGTGTTGTTGTCTATCCTATAGCCAGAATATATACATATTGGAATTAAAGAAAAAAGGAATAGAATTGTTTCTCTCATTATTATACCTAATTATTGTTATTTTTTTCTATCTATGCTTTAAAATGTTGGTTTTTCTTGTTGAAATAAAATGGTTTCTGAGTAAGGGATACTCTGACCAGAGGACAAGATGTTTCCATTATCTAGAATTAATGCTATCATTTACTCATTTTATCCTCTCACTTTCTCTCTCAACAAGAGAGGAAGTGATTGATCCCAATTTATCAAGTTGAAATATGATTTCTGCTACAGTGTAGTAGCAAGATTGTACTTCAAGCACAGAGGATTCTCTATTGAGCATTTTAGTACTTTCATGTCAAACAGCAAATGTAGTATAAAACTAGAGAATCCCAATAAAGGCAGGTCCAATGAAGAACCTTGGACCTCAAGACTGAAATTTTGGGTCACATCATCAGTAAAAGAAAAACAATACCTCAACTAGCTGATTGATTGTATAATACACAACATGTATTCCTCATTATGGCATCAGATGGAGTAGTTTCACTACCCCCCAAAATACTCTGTGCTCTGTCTGTTCATCTTCCCCCCAACTCTAACCATTAGCAACTCTAACTGATCTTTTAACTATTGTCATATATTTTACTTTTCCAGAATGTTGTATAGTAGGAATCATATAGCCTTTTCAACTTGGCTTCTTTCACTTAGAAATAGAATTTAAAATTCCTCCATGTTTTTTTTTTTTTTTTCCCCAGTGGGCTTCCCAGGTGACACTAGTGGTAAAGAACCCATCTGCTAACGCAGGAGACTTAAGAGACCTGGATTTGATCCCTGAGTCAGGAAGATCCCCTGGAGAAGGGCATGGCAAACCTCTCTGGTATTCTTGCCTAGAGAATCTGATGGACAGAGGAGCCTCCAGGCTATGGGCTATAGGGTTGTGCAGAGTCAGGCACAATTGAAGTGACTTAGCATGCATGCATGTCTTTTTAACACTGAATAATATTCCACTGTCTGGTTGGACCACAGTTTATCCATTTTCCTACTGAAGAATATGATTGCTTCCAACTTTTGGCAATTATGAACAATGTGAAAGTGAAGTTACTCAGTAATATCCAACCCCTTTTGACCTCATGGACTGTAATCTTCCAAGCTTCTCTGTCCACGGAATTCTCCAGGCCAGAATACTGAAGTGGGTAGCTGTTCCCTTCTCCAAGGGATCTTCCAAACCCAGGGATCAAACCTGGGTCTCCCACATTGCAGGCCGCCAAGGAAGCCCAAGAATAGAGTGGGTAGCCTATCACTTCTCCAGCAGATCTTCCCATCCCAGGAATCGAACCAGGGTCTCCTGCATTGCAGGTGAATTCTTTACCAGTTAAAGCTACTATAAATATGTGTGTGGTCTTCCCTGGTAGCTCAGTGGTAATCTGTCTGCTAATGCAGGAGATGCAGGTTCAGTCCCTAGGTGGGGAAGATCTGGAGAAGGAAGCAGCAACCCACCCTAGTATTCTTGCATGGAAATCCCATCAACAGAGGAGCCTGGCAGGCTACAGTTCATGGGGTTGCAAAAGTGCCAGACACAACTTAGCAACTAAACAACAATAAATATCTATGTTCAGGTTTTGAGTGGACAAAATTTTTGTCAGTTCCTTTGGGTAAATACCAAGAGGTATCATTGCTGGTTCATATGGGACAGGTAAATACAGTTTTATAAGACATCACCAAACTCTCCTCCAAAGTGGCTGTACCATTTTGCATTCCTACCAGCAATGAATATAAGTACCTGTTCCTCCACATCCTTTTCAGCGTTTGGTGTTTTCAGCATTATGGATTTGAGTCACTCTAATAAATGTATAATGCTAAGAGAAATATAATCAAAATGATGAAGCAGAAGAATTACTCCAGTTAAAAAACCAAGAGAATTCTCCTGAAGGCACAAACAACGAAACAGACCCCTTCAGTGTAATAGATACCAAGTTCTAAAAGGGCACAATGAAAATATTGAAGGAATTAAGAAAGGCTGTCAACAGAGATGCAGATTACTATAAAAAGGAAGAGGCAAGAAAAACTTAAAAATTCATTTGCGGATACAAAAGATGAATTAAGGGCAATGAATATCAGAATGAATAATGCAGAAGAAAAAAGAAGTGATCTGGAAGATAGAATAATGGAAATTACCCAATCATAACAGCAGACAGAAAACCAAATGAGAAGATGAAAGCAATTAAAGAGATCCATGGAACAATATGCTTCCCTGGTAGCTCAGATGGTAAAGCATCTGTCTGCAATGTGGGAGACCTGGGTTCAATCCCTGGGTCAGGAAGATCTTCTGGAGAAGGAAATGACAACCCACTCCAGTATTCTTGCCTGAAAATTCCATGGGCGGAGGAACCTGGTAGACTACAATCCATGGGGTCACAAACAGTCAGATATGACCGAGTGACTTCACTTTCACTATGGAACAATATAAAGTGTGCCAATCAAAGCATAACAGGGATTTCAGACGGACAAGAAAGAGAAAAGGGGATTAAAAATGTATTTGAAGAAACTTTTGCTGCAAACTTCTCAAACCCAAAGAAAGAAATAGATATCCAGGTACAGGAAACACAAAGAATCCCAACAAGATGAACTCAAACAGATCTACATCAAGACAGATAATAATAAGAATGGCAAAAGTTAAATAGAGAATTCTAAAGGCAATAAGGTAAAAACAAAGAATTAATTACAAAGGAATACTCATAAAACAAGTCAAGAAAAAGAAGATCCACCAGTCCAGAGTTCCAGGAGGTAGACATGCCTTGACCTGCCCAGGGACCCAATTCTTGGGAGGCCGACATGGCTCGACCAGTCTAGGGATTCGATCTCCAGGAGGCTGTCACCCCTCAGCCTGCCTGGGGATCTGCACCCTGACCCGGGGACGCCCAGCTCTCAGGTTGCAACAATACTGGGTAGGATAAGCTTCAGAAAGACTCACCCCTAAGGAAGTCCATGGAAATAGAAGGAAGCCTATTAGTTGTGGGAGTGTGCACAGTCTCAGCAGTAACTCAATGAGACCCCATTGACTTTCTGGAACATCTAAAAGAGGCCCTTCAAAAGTTTACCAATCCAGATTTAGACTCTTATGAGGGACAGGTGATTTTAAAGGACAAATTCCTGTCTCAGTGTGCATCAAACATCAGGATAAAGTTACAATAGCTACAGCAGCAGGACCCTGCTGCCTCTTTAGATGAGATGGTCCAGACAGCCACCAATACATTTTTATAATAGAAAACAGGAGAGGGAGGCCAAGGCCCAGGAAAGGGAGAAAAGGAAAGAGACAAGGCTTGCCCAGATGCTGGCCACCCTCCAGGGAAGACCCATGGCAAATCCCAAGGACAAGGCACAAGGAAAATACCTAATCTGTAAGCAGATGGGACATTGGGTCAACAAGTGTCCAAACGATGGCAAATCTCCTAAAACAGCATGATACAAGTGCCATCAATTTGGTCATTGGGTGGCACTCTGCCCTGGGTACCCAAGAGGCTCAAGGTCAAGCGCCAAGCCTTCCCTCACAGTGGTTCAACAGGACTGAAGCAGCCTGCTCCAGCCAGCCCACCTGTCACAGATAACCATCATGAGGCTGGAGCCAAGGGTGCAACTGGATGTAGCAGGTAGGTCCAAAAATTTCTTGGTTGACACAGGGGCTACCTACTCTGTCCTGACCTTCTACTCTGAACCTTCTCCTCCCAAACCTATATGATTTGGGGTGCTACAGGTAAAACAATTACAAAAAGATTCACTGGAGGACTTCTTTGTTGCTGGAATGGACAAATATTTTCCCAGCAGTTTCTGGTGGTCCCTGAGTGTCCTACTCCCTTATTGGAAAGAGATCTTTCCCTGCCTTTGAAATCTTGCATCTATTGCAGTCCTGATAGAAGATGCTTTAAAACACTCTCTTAGGGACAAACTAACTATTTTTACCAGCCAACAAGTGAAATAACTCCTGAATGGGAGAGGCCATTTATGGATGTTGGATCAATGAAAACAGAGAGAGGCTGTTTTCTTGGGCTCCAAAGTAACTGCAGATGGTGACTGCAGCCATGAGATTAAAAGACACTTACTCCTTGGAAGAAAAACTATGACCAACATAGACAGCATACTGAAAAGCAGAGACATTACTTTGCTGACAAAGATTTGTCTAGTCAAAGCTATGGTTTTTCCAGTAGTCATGTAAGGATGTGAGAGTTGGACCATAAAGAAAGCTAAGTTCTGAAGAATTGATGCTTTTGAGCTGTGGTATTGGAGGACTCTTGAGAGTCCCTTGGACTGCAAGGAGATCCAACTAGTCCACCCTAAAGGAAATCAGTCCTGAATATTCATTGGAAGGACTGATGCTGAAGCTGAAGCTCCAATACTTTGGCCACCTGATGTGAAGAACCGACTCATTGGAGAAGACCCTGATGATGGGAAAGGTGGGAGGAGAAGCGGGCAACAGAGGATGAGATGGTTGGATGGCATCATCAACTCGATGGACATGAGTTTGAGCAAGGAGAGTTGGCGATGGACAGGGAAGTCTGGCATGCTGCAGTCCATGGGGTTGCAAAGAGTTGGACACAACTGAGCGACTGAACTGACTCATAAGACTCTCAGTTGATTTCTCTACAGAAATACAGCAGGCTAGAAGAGAGTGGCAAAATACATTCAAAGTCCTGAAAGGAAAAAAAAAAAAAAAAAAAAAACAGTCCTGAAAGGGAGAAGTGTTAAACCTAGAATATTCTATCCATCACAATTATCATTTATAATAGGAGGAAAAATAAAGGATTTCTAAGATAAGCAAAAACTAAAAGAGCACAGAAATACTAAACCTACGCTAAAAGAAATACTGAAAGGTCTTCTCTAAATAGAAAATGAGCAAGAAGATATAGGAAGGAGGAAATCACAATTGGAAAGCAAATGACTTAAATTAGCCAGTATACAAATCAAAAAGAAAATAATAAAACCTATCTGTGAAAGCAGATGATAAACACAAGGAACAGTAAAAGGATAAACAACAAGATGTAAAATAGGAGAGCAAAACCATAAAATGTGGGGAAGAACAGTAGACAATGTAATTTATTTGTTTGTTTGTTTTAGAATGTATCAGAGCAGTCTAAATTGTGTATATATAGGAAGGGGTTAACACATTGAAAAACAGTACAATTACAAATCAGAAAAGGACAATAGATTCACAAAAGCCAGAAAGAGAACATAAGCATAAAAGGAAATCAGCAAGGCAGAAGAAAAAAGAGAGAGAAAGAGAGACAGAGAGAAAGCAACAAAGAAAAAGTGCATAATCAACTAAAAAACAAGCTTTAAAATGGCAATAAATACATATCTATCAATGATTACCTTAAATATTAATGGGCCAAATGCTCCAATCAAAAGTTGCACAGTGCCAAACTGGATTTTAAAAAAGCAAGAGCCTACAATATTCTGTCTACAAGAGACATACCTTAGGGTAAAGGACACACATAGATTGAAAGCTAGGGGATGGAAAAAGATATTTAATATTTCATGGGAATGGAAATGACAAGAAAATGGGAGTTGCGATACTCATACCAGACAAAAAAGACCTTAAAACAAAGGCCATAAAGAAAGATAAAGAAGGATACTATACACTGGGAAAAGATAAATAAAGAATATTTTATAATCTTCAATATATATACACCTAATATAGGAACACACAAATACATAAAACAAATGCTAACAGATGTAAAAGAAGAAATTTATGGGAATACAATAATAGTAGCAGAATTTAACATGCCACCTCCATCAATGCACATACCCTCTAGATGGAAACCAGCAAGACAATAGGGACCCTAAATGATACAATAGAACAGTTAAACTTAATGAATATTTTGGGTACATTATATGCAAAAACAAAAGCAGACACAACAACAGCAAAAAACAAACAAACAAACAAAAAACCAAAAGACGACATTCTTTTCAAGTGCACATGGAATATTCTCTAGGATTGATCACATACTAGAGCACAAAACTAAACAAATTTAAGAATACAAAAATTATTTCAATTTTCATTAGGTCCCATTTGTTTATTTTTGCTTTTATTTCCAATATTCTGGGAGGTGGGTCATAGAAGATCTTGCCGTGATTTATGTCAGAGAGTGTTTTGCCTATGTTCTCCTCTAGGAGTTTTATAGTTTCTGGTCTTACATTTAGATCTTTAATCCATTTTGAGTTTATTTTTGTGTATGGTGTTAGAAAGTGTTCTAGTTTCATTCTTTTACAAGTGGTTGACCAGTTTTCCCAGCACCACTTGTTAAAGAGATTGTCTTTTTTCCATTGTATATCCTTGCCTCCTTTGTCAAAGATAAGGTGTCCATAGGTTCGTGGATTTATCTCTGGGCTTTCTATTCTGTTCCATTGATCTATATTTCTGTCTTTGTGCCAGTACCATACTGTCTTGATGACTGTGGCTTTGTAGTAGAGTCTGAAGTCAGGCAGGTTGATTCCTCCAGTTCCACTCTTCTTTCTCAAGATTACTTTGGCTATTCGAGGTTTTTTGTATTTCCATACAAATTGTGAAATTATTTGTCCTAGTTCTGTGAAAAATACCGTTGGTAGCATGATAGGGATTGCATTGAATCTATAGATTGCTTTGGGTAGAATAGCCATTTTGACAATATTGATTCTTCCAATCCATGAATATGGTATGTTTCTCCATCTGTTTGTGTCCTCTTTGATTTCTTTCATCAGTGTTTTATAGTTTTCTATGTATAGGTCTTTCGTTTCTTTAGGTAAATATACTCCTAAGTATTTTATGCCCGGTGGGCTGGGAAGACCCAGAGGAATTGGGTGGAGAGGGAGGTGGGAGGGGGGATCAGGATGGGGAATACGTGTAACTCTATGGCTGATTCATATCAATGTATGACAAAACCCACTGAAAAATTTAAAAAATAAAAATAAAAAAAAAAATTATCTCAAGCATCTCTCTGACCACAATGGCATAAAACTAGAAGTCAACCACAAGGAAAGAAATGAGAAAAACACAATTACATGATGACTAAACAACATGCTACTATAAATAACCAGTGGATCAACAAAGAAATCAAAGAGGAAATTAAAACATACCTTGAGATGAAAACACACAAAAAAACACAACCATACAAAATCTATGGGATGCAGCAAAAGCAGTTCTTAGAGGGAAGTTCATAACAATACAGTTCAGTTCAGTTCAGTCGCTCAGTCGTGACCAACTCTTTATGACCCCATGAACCCCAGCATGCCAGGTCTCCCTGTCCATCACCAACTCCTGGAGTCTATATCCAAACCCATGTCCATCGAGTCGGTGATGCCATCCAGCCATCTCACCCTCTGTCATCCCCTTCTCCTCCTGCAACCAATCCTTCCCAGCATTAGGGTCTTTTCCAATGAATCAACTCTTCGCATGAGGTGGCCAAAGAATTGGACTTTCAGCTTACAGGCCTTCCTTAACTAGCAAGAAAAATCTCAAATAAGCAACCTAACCGACTACCTAAAATTGAAAAAAGAGGAATAAACAATACCTTAAGTCAGCAGAAGGAAGGAAATAATAAATAAAGGTCAGGAAGGAAATAAAATTGAGATTAGAAGACATTAGAAAAAAATCAATAAAACTAAGAGCTGGTACTTTGAAAGGGAAAACAAAATGATAAACCTCTGACCAGGCTCACAGAGAAAAGAGGACCCAAATAAACAAAATGAGAAACCACAACTGATATTGCAGAAATAGAAAAAAATAGAGAGAGAGAGAGAATTTTATGAACAATTACATGACAGCAAACTAGACAACCTAGAAGAAATGGACAAGTTTCCAAAAACATACAGTTTACCAAAATTGAAACAACAAGAAACAAATAATTTGAACAAATTGATCATTATAAATGGAATAAAGCCTGTACTAAAAATAAAAATCTCCCTACAAATAAAAGTCTAAGACCAGATGGCTTCACAGGCAAATTCTACAAAACATATAAAAAAGAACCTACACTGACCCTTCTCAAATTCTTCCAGAAGAAGAGGAGGAAATATTCCAAAAGATATTCTATGGAGCCACCATCACCCTAATATCAAAACCAGACAAAGACACCACCAAAAAAGAAAATTACAAGCCAATATCTTTGATGAATGTAGGTGCAAAAATTCAACAAAATATTAGCAAGCTGAACCTACAACACATAAAAAATATTTTAAATCACAACCAAGCTAGATTCATACCAGTGTCACAAAAATGGTTCAACATATTCAAATCAAGATAATATACAACATTAAAAAAGATATGTCAAAATCCACATGATCATCTCAATAGATGCAGAGAAGCATTTGACAAAATTCTACATCCATTCACGATAAAAACTCTTATGAAAGTGAGTAAAAAGGAAACATATCTACACATAAAGCCATTAATGACAACCTACAGCCATAATCCTCAGTGAAGAAGGGCTGAAAGCATTCCTGCTAAAATCTGGAACGAGACAAAAACCCCATTCTCTCCACTTCTGTTCAACATAGATGTATTCTATCCATGGCTACGTCCTAGCCATCAGACAAGAAAAGGAAATGAAAGGTATTCAAATTGGAAGGGCAGAGGTAAAATTGTCATTATATGTAGGTGACATAATACTATAGAGAGAGAAACCTAAGGAATCCACACAAAAATTACTAGATCTAATAAATGAATTCAGCATAGTAGCAGGATACAATATTAACACATATAGAAATCACTTGCCTTTTTTTAACACTCACAATGAAATATCAGAAAAAGAATGTTAAAAAATGCACTTTTAAAACCACACCCCCCAAATAGGAAAACAACCTAGGAATAAATCTGACCAAGGAGGTGAAAGGATTGTGTACTGAGAGCAATAAAACATTAAAAAAGGAAATTAAAGAGAATTCAAAGAAATGGAAAGATAGCCCGCGTTCTTTGATTGAAAGAATTAATATTGTTAAAATGGCAATACTATCCAAAGAAATCTACAGATATAATGCAACCTCTATTAAATTACCCATAACATTTTTCACAGAACTAGTAATACAAATAATACAAATATTTATATGAAACATAAAAGATTCAGAATTGCCAAACCATTCAAAAAACTAAGATCACGAGATCCGGTCCCATCACTTCAAGGCAAATAGATGGGGAAACAATGTAAACAGTGACATGCTTTATTTTCTGGGGCTCCAAATCACTGCAGATGGCAACTAAAGCCATGGGATTAAAAGACACTTGCTCTTGGAAAAAAAGCTATGACAAACCTATACAGTGTATTAAAAAGCAGAGACATCACTTTGCTGATAAGGTCCATCTAGTCAAAGATACGGTTTTTCCAGTAGTCTTGTATGGATGTGAGACTTGGACCAGAAAGAAAGCTGAGCACCTAAGAATTGTTACTTTTGAACTGTGATGATGGAAAAAAGACTCTTGAGAGTCCCTTGGACTGCAAGGAGATCCAACCAGTCAATCCTAAAGGAAGTCAGTCCTGAATATTCATTGGAAGGACTGATGATGAAGCTGAAACTCCAATACTTTGGCCACCTGATGTGAGGAACAAACTCATTGGAAAGGACCCTAACACTGGGAAAGATTGAAGGCAGGAGGAGAAGGGGACGACAGAGGATGAGATGTTTGGATGGCATCACTCACTCGATGGACATGAGTTTGAACAAGCTCTCGGAGTTGGTGATGGACAGGGAAGCCTGGCATGCTGCAGTCCAGTGAGTCGCAAAGAGTCAGACACAACTGAGTGACTAAACAACAACAAAAGCCACAGCAATGAAGAAGGAAAAGATATAAAAGAATTGAAATTGGAGAAGAACAAGTAAAACAGTCACTCTTTGCAGGTGACATGGTACCCTACATAGAAAATCCAAAAGATTCCAGAAATCTTCAGAACTGCTAGAGTTCATCGATGAATTTTGTAAATTTGCAGGATACAAAATGAATACTCAGAAATCTTTTGTATTTCTATGTGTGTGTTAATCACTCAGTTGTGGCCGACTCTTTGAGACCCCATGGACTGTAGCCCACCAGGCTCCTCTGTCCATGGGATTCTCCAGGCAAGAACATTGGAGTGGGCTGCCATTCCCTTCTCCAGGGGATTTTGCTGACCCAGGGACCAAACCTGGGTCTCCTGCATTGTAGGCAGATTCTTTACCACTGAGCATACTAACAGTAAAAGATCAGAAAGAGAAATTAAAGAAACAATTCCATTTACCATCAAATTGAAAAGAATAAAATACCTAGGAATAATCCAACCTTAAGAGGCAAAAGATCTGTATTCTGAAAACTATAAGACACTGATAGGAAAAATGGAAGATGAAAAACAAATGCTGGAGATAATGTGGAGAAAAAGGAACCTTCCTACCCTGTTGATGGGAAAGTAAATTTGTGCAGTTATTTTGGAATACAGTACGGCATTTCCTAAAAACTACTAAAAATAAAGTTACCCACATAATCCAGCAATCCCACTCCAGGGCATATATCCAGAAAAATCTCTAATTCAAAGAGATATGTGCAGCCCTAAGTTCATAGCAGATCTAGTCACAATAGCCAAAACATGAAAACAACCTAAATGTCCATTAACAGATGACTGGATAGAGAAGATGTGGACATATACACCAAAATACTACTCAGCCATAAAATAAAACAAAATAACATCATTTGCAGCAACATGGATGGGTTTAGAGATTATCATACTAAGTGAAATAAGACAAAGTCAAATATTATATGATATTAATACCACTGTATAATCTTAAAAGATAGTACAAGTGAACTTATTGACAAAACAGGAAGTCTCACAGACATAGAAAGCCAACTTATGGCTACCAAAGGAGAAAGGTTGGGGGAAGAGGAGGCATTAAATGGAAGTATGGGATTAACAGATATATACTACCATATATAAAACAGATAAACAGCAAGGATTTACTGTATAGCACAGGGAAGTATATTCAATATCTTGCAATAAATTCTAATTGAAAAGAATCCAAAAAAAAAGAATATAGGTATATATATATATGTATATCTACTTATATTAGGCTTCCCAGGTGGTGCTAGTGGTAAAGAACACTCCTGCCAATGCAGGAGACATAAGAGACATAGGTTCACTCCCTAAGTTGGGAAGATCCCCTGCAGAAGGGCATGGCAACCCACTCCAGTATTCTTGCCTGGAGAATCCCATGGACAGAGGGTGCTGGCAGGCTACAGTTCATGGGGTTGCACAGAGTTGGACTTGACTGAAGTGACTTACACGCATATGTATATATGTAACCAAATCACTTTGCTGTATACCCGAAACACAATACTATAAATCAACTGTCCTTTAATATAAATAAACAAATAAATGAAATAATTGTGTGAAACTCAGGTAAGGAAGGAAATGAGACTATAAGTAACATGGATTGAATTGTGTTTCCGTCAGAAGATATACTGAAATCCTAGTCCCCTGTATCAGTGGATGTGCCCTTATTTGGAAATGAAGTCTTTGTGGATATAATCAAGTTAAGATGAGGTCCTGAGAGTAGACCCTACTCCAATGTGACTTGTGTCCTTTAAAGAACAGAAGACAGACAAGGGACACAAGGAGGTGACTGTTGACAATGGAGGCAGAGATTAAAGTGATGCACCTGTAAGCCAAAGAATGCCAATGGCTGCCAGTAACTGCTAGAAGGTATAAGAGAGAAGGAAACATTTCAGAGGGAGCATGGCTCTGCCCACACCTTTGTTTTGGACTTGTCGCCTCTAGTACTGAGATAATGAAGTCTTGCTCTTTTAAGTACCCAGTCTGTGGTTCTTTGTTGCACAATCCCAGGAAACTCATTCATTCATGGTTAACTCATTTATGGTTGACCTCACAGCACAGGGACTGAGTTGAGTGTCTGTGACTGAGACTGGCCTTGCAAAACCTAGAATATTTATTAGTTGACATTCTACAGGAAGTTTGCTGAACCCTGGTCTATGCTATGGAAGTAGAATATAATCCCATGCAAGGCTGTATGTGAGAAACTCTGAATAGCATGTAAAATAAGTATGATGTACATTCAAAATAGGAACATTTTGTGTGAAGTATGAACTGAACAGTTCAGAAATCATATTAGAGAGTGAAATTGAGCAAGTTGAAAATAGACCAAGTTACATTCTTGAGGGAGAATTGTGAAAATGTAGCCCTTTTTGGCTGTAAACAGTGTCTCCCCTTCAATGAACCAATGGCCACCTGTCGGACGCATTGAAAAGTCTATAACTTGTTAGATGTTTACTCACTGTTTCTGATGGCAAATGCTGACTGATTGCTAAAACAAAGTATTTGGTCTTACAGAGTCTGGATACACCATTTCTTCATTAAAATATTTATTTATCTTCCTTGTATCTTTCTTTTTTCTTTTATAGTAAAATGCCTTATAATAACATCTGACTATTAATTAATGATCCTGACCATTATGTGAACTGAAATTACATAATGATGATAACTTTGTCATTCAGTACTCTGTTATTTGAAATGTATGTTTGAATACACAGGAGTTTAATCCTTAAAAACGCCCTCTGAATCTTTTTTTTTTTTTTTAAATTCTGCTCACCAAGGAAGAAATTGAGACTCAGTAAAGTGCCCAGGGTCTTCCTAAGAAGTGCAGTGGTAAAGAATCTGCCTGCAATGTAGGAGATGCAAGAGACACGGGTCCAGTCCCTGGGTTGGGGAAGATCCCCTGGAGAAGGAAATAGTAACCCCACTTTGGTATTGTTTCCTGGAAAATTCCATGGACAGAGGAGCCTGGTGGGTGACCAGACCAGGGTCACTGCCATTTAAGAAAATGGCAGATCTTGGATAATTCTGGTAACAAATTCATTTATTGTTTAAAGCACATGCAAGCTAATACTGCTCAAAATCCTCTAAAATGGTTCTCTTGAAAAAAGAATTTATTAGAATTGTAAAATTTCTCAGTGCAAAGAGTTCTTTGGAATTTATATAGAATGTACTCCTGAATGCCAAAAATTCAATGTTTTTCTTTTTCTCCCCTACTTTTAAGATTTATAAAAATTGTGGGTGTTAAGCAACTGATCATGTCTCTTTGAGAATTAACTCTTTCTGGAAAGAACTCTGCAGAGACTTAATCCTGGCTTGATACGTGGTCCCTGAAGATTCTAGAAAGAATCCCAATAGGGAAAGAGACCATACAGAGGTTGAGACCATGGACCTTTTTAAAAAAATAAAAAAATTCCAGTGATGTCCTCAAGGAGCGGCTGGCTTAAAAACTTCTTGGAAGGAGAAGGAGAGATCTTTGTTACAAACTTCCGTCCCTCCTCCTGCTTCTGTTCCCTTACCCTCTGCCCCCTGCAGAGTTCTGTTTTCTGGGAATCAGCAAGTAAGATCACAAGTAGTCTTTTCTTTTTTCACTCTCTCCCATAAAGAAAGCTTTATCACGTGCGGCCTTAAACTTGCAGCAAATTGCAAAGAAATGGCTCAAAGGCTTCAGCTCTTTCTGTGCCCTGGGAGCTGAGATGCACGTCAGTGGCTTTGCCAGCGTGGCCTGCTCCCTGCAGACTGCCAGAGAAAAGAGGCCAAGAGGAAAGAGAAAAGAGAAGAAACTGGCCAGGGCTGAGACCATGCCCTGTATCTTTACTTTGCCCTGATCTGCTCTGTGTCCATCGAGGCTCTCCCCACCTGACAAAATTGCTCTAAGCTGCTGTAGGATCCACCTGCTTCTTCTTTCAGGTTCTTGAGTGTGGTCCAGCCTCTTGGGCACACGGAGGGGAAATGGCCATCTGATCTCCACCTCCAAGGTAAGATCTGGTTCTCTGCTTTCATATTTCATGATGATCATATCAGAGTCTCACAGGACAGAGGTCAATAAACCTTGTGTTCTGCACTGCACATGTCTTACTCATAACATTCTCAAGAAACTTGTGGGGGCCCTTGTAAGGCTGGTGGAAATGGGAAAGGATAGTGGTTAAAGAAGATAAACCCAGAAACTCAGACCTGGGTTCCAATTGGGACTCTGATGCATGTTTTATGGGTTGTTTTGGACAAGTCCCTTAACTGCTCTGAGTCATATGATTTTTCTATAAAGTGAGAATTAAAGTGTTAACTTTGTTTTAAGGATTAGCACAAAGTATATAAATCACCTGGAACATAAACAGTACTTATTAAATCTGCATCTGACACAGTTACTTGTGGTGAGGGGATCAACTTTCTAAACAATGCATATTCCTTAGAAAGTACCTAGAGGTTATTTTCCCTCCTGAAGGAAGGTATCCTGGTGTCCACCAGACAAGCTAGGGCAAGGATTTTCCTCATGGGAGATGACTAAGACAAGACAGTGATGGGAGTGGCTGCCTTTCTGGCTCTCTCTGTGGGGTCGGCGGAGGCCGACCACTGGACGGAATCTGTTAACAGGATCAGGGCACAGCGGTCAGGCTATTTGCAGGATCCAGCTACAACCTTCCTAGCGCACCTGCACTTTTTCAAGATGGGAGTACTGATTACCTTCCAAACCTCTGAACAGAGAATTCCACTTTTGGAACTGAAATGAAGAGAAACTGTTTAGCATTTTTTTTTTTTTTTTTTTTGCCTCCAGAGTAAGTTATACTCCAACTCAGAGTGTTGAAGGGAAACGTTGCAGAAATCTGTTCAAGTTTGTGTGAGAAAGAGTAAGGATTTGCCAACTGCAAGTCCTGCTAAATAACTACTTTCAGTCTACTTCTGCAGTTGCTAATGGAGAGAGAGATGGCAAGGGCAAGTGCACTGGGAAGCCCAGAGGATTTCTCCATTCATGTCACTGAGCGTCGCCTTTCCTCTTCTTTTCACAGACAGATGAAAAGCTCACTGCTCAATAATGTAGCCTCTTTGAAACATACTATACTTGATAGGATATGCAAATTAACAATCAAGATGACAATGTCTTTTCAGTAAATCTATGCAGTGTCAATATTTTGATCTAGATGTTATTTTGCCTTAATACAACATCAGTTAGGAGTTCTCTTGTTCTGTGTTCCCTTTGGAGTCTAGTGAGAGTGATTTTTGTGTCAACATCTCTAAAGAGAAGACAGTGTGTTTTGATGTCCCAAGTTTTTAATATTATTTTCAGCATTTTTCCCTCTTTAGCATTAGCATTCTAGATATGACCCTTTGAGGCTTTTAAAGGTATGTTTAGCATAACTAATAGTGTATTTTATTATTAAATAATTTATTATTTCTGACTTTACTATTATGACTGATCAGAAATATACATGAACTCCTAAAACAGTAGTCCAGTGTGTATTACAGAGTTTAGTTAGTGGAAGAGAATTGCATTTTACATGGTAAATGTGATATTATTTATTTTGTATTTTAAAATCTTTCTGGTATATATTTCTTGCTGGGTGATATGTCTATATCTTTAATATTTAAAATATTTTTCCATATAGGAAATATATATTCATTATAGAAAAATTAGAAAATATGAACGTACAAAACATTTTAAGAAATCATCTGCAATGCCACCAGTCAAAACTAAAGTGTTAACCTATTTTTTAAAATTTATTTATTTTCAATTGGAGGATAATTGCTTTACAGCGTTGTTTGGTTTCTGCCATACATCAGTATGAATCAGTCATAGGTATACATATGTCCCCTCCCTCTTGAACCTCCTTCCCACCTCTCACTCCATCCCACCCTTCTAGGTTGTCACAGAGCCAGGCTGAGCTTCCTGTACTATACAGCAAGTTTCCATTAGCTATCTATTTTACATATGATAATGTATTTATATATATTTCAAGACTACTCTCTCAATTTGTCCTACCCTCTCCTTTCCCCGCTGTGTCCGTAAATCTGTTCTCTGTGTCTGAATCTCTATTCCTGCCCTGCAAATATGTTTAGCAGTACCATTTTTCTAAAATCCGTATATGTGTGTTAATATATGATATTTGTTTTTCTTCTTCTGACTTATTTCACTCTATATAATAGGCTCTAGGTTCATCCACCTCACTAGAACTGACTCAAATTCATTGCTTTTTATGGCTGAGTAATTTTCCATTGCATATATGTACGGCAATTTCTTTATCTGTTCATCCGTTGATGGACATCTAGGTTGCTTCCATGCCCTGGCTATTGTACATAGTGCTGCAATGAATATTGGGGTACATGTGTCTTTTTCAATTATGGTTTTCTCAGGGTATATACCAAGCAGTGGAATTTCTGGGTCATACGCTAATTTTATTCCTAGTTTTTTAAGGAATCTCCATACTGTTCTCCATAGTGGCTGTATCCGATTACATTCCCACCAACAGTGCAAGAGTGTTCCCTCTTCTCCACATGTTCTCCAGCATTTGTTTGCAGATTTTTAATGACAGCCATTCTGACCAGTGTGAGGTGATACCTCACTGTAGTTTTGACTTGAATTTCCCTAATAATAAGCAATGTTGAACATTTTTCATGTGTTTATTAGCCATCTGTATGTCTTATTTGGAGAAATGTCTGTTTAGGTCTTCTGCCCATTTTTTGATTGGGTTGTTTTTTGATATTGAGCTGCATGAGCTGCTTATATATTTTGAATATTAATTCTTTTTCAGTTTCTTTATTTGCAATTATTTTCTCCCATTCTGAGGGCTGTCTTCATTTTGTTTATGGTTTCCTTTGCTGTACAAAGCTTTTAAGTTTAATTAGGTCTCATGTATTTATTTTTGTTTTTATTTCCATTTTTCAAGGAGATGAGTTGTAGAGAATCTTGCTGTGATTTATGTCAAAGAGTGTTCTGCTTATGTTTTCCTCTAAGAGTTTTATAGCTTCTGGTCTTATATTTAGATCTTTAATCTATTTTGAGCTTATGTTTATGTAAGTTGTTATGAGTGTTCTAATTTCACTCTTTTATATATAGTTGACCAGTTTTCTTAGGACCATTTATTGAAGAGACTGTCTTTTCTCCATTGTATATCCTTGCCTCCTTTAACAAAGATAAGGTGCCCATGGATTTAACTCCGGGCTTTCTATCCTGTTCCATTGGTCTGTACCCTTGCTAAGTCACTTCAGTCATATCTGACTCTTTGTAACCCTATGGACCTAACCTGCCAGTTCCTCTGCCAAAGGAATTCTCTAGGCAAGAATACTGGAGTGGGCTGCCATTTCTTTCTCCAATGCATGCATGCATACTAAGTCGTTTCAGTCATGTCCAACTCTGTGCGACCCTGTGGACAGCAGCCCACCAGGCTCCTCTGTCCACAGGATTCTCTAGGCAAGAGTACTGGAGTGGGTTGCCATTTCCTTCTCCATCTCTTCTTCTAGGACCCTGTAATTCAAATGTTGGTCTGTTTAATATTGCCCCAGAGGCTCTTGAGACTATCCTCAATTCTTTTCATTCTTTTTTTTTTCTATATTCCGCTCTTCAGCAGTTATCTCCAATATTCTATCTTCCAGCTCCAATACTTTAAATACTTTGAATACTCTAGCTCCAATACTTTGAAGCTTCAATATTTTGCCCACCTGTAGCAAAAACCTGACTCATTGGAAAAGACCCTGATGCAGGGAAAGACTGAGGGCAAGAGAAGTGGGTGACAGAGAATGAGATGGTTGGATGGCATGACTGATTCAATGGACATGAGTTTGAGCATACTCAGGGAGATAGTGAAGGACCGGGAAGCCTGGCATTCTGCAGTTCATGGGGTTGTAAAAAGTCAGACATGACTTATCAATTGAACAACAGCAAATTTTCCAGCTCACTTATCCATTCTTCTGCCTTAATTATTCTACTATTGATTCCTTTTAGAGTATTTTTAATTTCAGTAATTGTGTTGTTTGTCACTCTTTGTCCACTCTTTTATTTCTTCTATGTCCTTGTTAAATGTGTTAAATAATTTTCTCCATTCTACTTTTGAGAGTTTGCATCATCTTTATTCTCATTACTCTGAATTCTTTCTCAGCTAGTTTGCCTTTTTCCCCTTCATTTATTTGGTTTTGTGGGCTTTTACCTTGTTCCTTCATTTGCACACAGTGTTTCTTTTTCATTTTATCTGTCTTACTCTGTTTTAGGTCTCTGGGCTTCTCTGGTGCCTTAGAGGTTAAAGCATCTGCCTGCAATGCAGGAGACCTGGGTTCGATCCTTGGGTTGGGAAGATCCCCTGGAGAAGGGAATGGCAACCCACTCTAGTAATCTTGGCTGGAGAATCCCATGGACGGAGGAGCCTGGTGGGCTACAGTCCACGGGGTCGCAAAGAGTCGGACACGACCGAGCGACTTCAATTTCAGTTTTCACTGTCCCTTTCCCTAAGCTCTAGGGTCTTAGTTCCTCTTGTTTTTGGCCTCTCCCTTCAGTGAGTGAGGCTGTTCTAATGGTTTGTGAAGGCTTCACTTTGGGCTTCACGAACACTTGTGCCTGTGTTCTGATGGGAAGAGGGTTTTCTTTCCCTCTGATGGGCAGCACTGTGTGAGGTGGTGTGTTTTGGGGTGTCTGTGGGAAGCCTATCTGCTGACTATTGGGTTTGTATTCTTGCCTTCCTTGTTTGGGTGAGGCATCCTACACAGAGTGCCGCCAGGTCTTGGATACAGGTGGAGGTCTTCGAGAGAGTTCTCACTAATTAATACTCCCTGGGGTCTGGAGTTCTCTGGCAGTCCACTGTTTCAGACTCAGCGCTCCCATGCCACAGGCTCAGGCCTGATCTCTGGTCAGGAAACCAACCAGAGGCTACAGCGATGGCTCCATCCTTGCCTATGACTCAGCAGTAGCACCCTGCACCCATTGGCTGCCCAACTTTCCTCCAAAGGTATTCCCTGCCGCTATCTCCCTCTCATTCCCTCAGGCCATCTCCCCACAGTCAACAGCAGTCCTCACCCTGGGATTGTTCTCCAGTCCCTGTGTTCCAGCGCCCAACTTGCTGCGTGTTCCAGAGGACTTGTAGCCTTGACCAGGTATGTAGGACTGCGCACAGATCGTCTATGTGATTCTCACTCCATTCAGACTGTCACAGGTCAGCTCCTCTATTCTCCAACAGCCTTCCCCTTGGTTCCAATCTATTGCCTCGAAGTGGGGATCTCACCCCTGCTTTCAGCTCCCCCACACCCTCGGTGCAGGTCCAGTTCGCTCACTCTTCTCTTCTTTTTCCCTTCCTTCCTTCATATGACTGAGATTTGCATGGATCTATATATTCCTTTCTGGTGGTCAAGGACTCCTGCCTGTTCTCAGACAGTGCTGTGCAAGATCTGCGTCTGAAGGTGTATCCTGATGCATTCATGAAAAGAGGTGTACTCTCTGTCTACCTACTCCTCTGCCATCTTTTCTCTCCCTAACCTGTTCTTTATAAACTTTCTGTAGCTTTGTTTCTATGTATACACACCAGTGAATGTATGTGTTTCTATTATAAAATAGCTTTTTATACATATATATATATAGTTTTTAAGCATTGTGTTTTTAAAATCAACTCTGTAATAAAAAGTTATATATTTCTATATTCACTTCTTTACACTAATTTCTAATGATTTCAAAGATTTCCTATGTAAGTATACCAAAATATGTGGACATTTAGGTAATTTTTTATAAGTAATATGTCTCTACAGGGGTTTAATTAAAGCTATCTTTGTAGTAAAGATACCTATTGAACTCAGTGCTTCCCAAATGTTCTTTCACTGTTCTGGCAAAATATCATTCTGAAAAGTTAGTTTTAATGATTCAGTGGTTATAAGAAGTTGGTTGTTGGTATCAAATGGTAAAAAAGAATATCTATTTACTCAATTTCTTAAAAATTTTAAAATCATGAATGCCTGTTGAATTTATCACCTGATATGCTGCATCTTCTGAAGTTTAATTATTTTTTATTTTGAATTTTTCAGCTTTATTGAAATATGACTCACAATAAAAATTGTATATATGTAAGGTATACAATGTGATGTCTTGATATATTATACATGTAACCTTTTGAATTTTTAATATGATGATTTAGGTGAAAAGTTCCTAATATTAATCAATTGTTATATATGTATATATATAAATGTTAATTATAGAATTTTAATTAGTTGTATTTTCTAGTATTTTATTTAGGATTTTAGCATTTCTAGGTTGATTCTTTTCATTTTTGGTGCTATCTTAATGAGATTTTGTTATAAGATAATTCTGTCTTGGTCAAATGAATGGAGACTATTAGCATCGTTTCCATTATCTACTAATTTTCCTTACAGGATATTCCTTGATAAAGCACACCTGTTACATCATCTAGTCTCACTATTTTTATTTAGGGGATAGGTTTAGAGTATTTTTGTTACTGTCTTCCTTAGCCGTGTTTTTCTCCTGGTTTGTATCAATATAGCAACTTATATTTGCTAGAAAGTTATCCATTTGGGAAAGACCTTAAAGTGATTTCTAAATATTTTCCATAATTTTCATTTTATATTCTCCTAAACATCTGTGTTCAGATGTCACTAATATTGTGTTCTTGTGTCTTTGTCTTTGGCTCCTGTCTAGAATTCTCTGCTCTTTGTTTATTTTCTGGCTTTAAAATTTTTTGTTTTCCTCACTTTCTTTTATTCTTTTTTAAAAAGTTAAATTTACGCATGTTTATGAAATTGAATAATCTAAAAGTGTAATAGCAAGTTTAAAACTGAAAACAAGTCCTTGATCAACCCTTCTCAACCCATTTCTCATTCCCTGGAGAAAACCCCTCCACTTTTAAATCTTTTAGGTCTATCTTCTGTTATTTAACTCCATATCTCAAAATACAATTTGTTCACTGCCATTTCCTGATTTTTCCATTTGAGATACTACCTAGGAAGTCAAACTATGAAAGATGAGACTGAGTGAACACGGAATAAGCATTACATAAAGTCAAGGTAATACACACATGCATGTGTGTGATCAGTAGCTCAGTTGTGTCCCCATGGACTGCAGTGCACCATGGACTATGGCTCACCTGGCTCAGAGACCCCATGGACTGTAGCCCACCAGGCTTCTTTGTGCATGGGATTCTCCAGCCAAGAATACTACAGTGGGTTGCCATGCCCTCTTCCAGGAGCTCTTCCCAAGCCAGGGATTGAACCCACATCTGCTGCACTGGCAGGCAGATTCTTTACCACTAAGTCAGCTGGAGATACTATCTATGAATTCAAACTATGAAAGATGAGGTTGAATAGACATAGAACAGTCATTACATAAAGGCAAGGTAATATACACATAGAATCATTTTAAATTTCTACCACAGAACGTTGTTTTATCCCTAATGTCATTCTTTTAGTGTGATGAGAACATAGAAAATCTCTATTAATGTATAAATACATCATCTAATAAACATTAGGGTGATCCAGAAGTTATTTTATTTCTAAATCCCTTCACTAAGATTACTATAGCAAGCAGGCAGTGAGCTATATGGAATCCTAAAGAAGTCGGGTTTCCCTGGTGGCTCACTCGGTAAAGCGTCTGCCCGCAGCGCGGGAGACCAGGGTTCGATCCCTGGGTCGGGGAGATTCCCTGGAGAAGGAAACAGCAACCCACTCCAGTATCCTTGCCTGGAGAATCCCATGGACAGAGGAGCCTGATAGGCTATAGTCCACGGTGTCGCAGAGTCGGACACAACTAAGCGACTTGACTCATTCATTCAAAGAAGTCGGGGCATAGGATATGTAAATGTTGATGAGAATCAAAAGAAAAGAAGTTTAGTGTATATGAACCTATGAAAAGCTTGGTAAGGGCAAAGCAGGGTGGGAAATTAGACCCAGGAAAGGAGGCATCTTACTCACTTTAAGGCACAGCAAAGACTACTTGGGCCTGAATGAAAACTAAGCCTGAGGCATAAATCATGCTGCTTCCTTATTTGTCAAACTAAAATGTTACACAGAGTGGTCCCCTTCTCCCCCAACCCATATTTTAAGACTTACTTTGGATGCTGCAGCCCTATAGGAGTCATGGTGTATTATAGGCATCTACCAGGGGCATCAATCTTTTCTATTCATTCCACAAAGATAATAGATTTAAAGGTTTTGAAGACTTAATTCCAATGAATCAATATTCAAATAGCTGAATTCCTCTTCCTCACTTCCTGCTTGCCTCTAGTTTTAGTTGGCAAGACCACAAAGTCAGCAAAATTCTCCCTCTTTATTTATTCCAAAGGCAACATTTAAATTTATTCTTTGCTATAATGAGGCTTACTGGAGGGATTGAGAAAGAGTGCTGGCTACAGACTCCCAATAGCAGGATTGCTTAATCAGTTATCCTGGTCAATTTTAATTGAAAAACTTTGCCAACTTACTGTGGTAAAATAAGGGAGCTTCACATAATGCTATGTCTACAGAATTGTGATCTACTGTGAAATAAAAACATAGTTTAACAAACTGCATGGAAATTAAAATTGGATGTGTATTAAATATATTTTTTTTTTTACTTTAAAAATCAACTTTGACAGATCAGAATCAAGGAACTTTTTCAAAATGGACACTTCATCCAAAGAAAATATCCGGTTATTCAGCAAAAATTCCATGCAACCTGTTGGGAGGCTTTCTTTTAAAACAGAATATCCCTCCTCAGAGGAAAAACAACCCTGCTGTGGTCAACTAAAGGTAACAAGCAATTAAGTGATTAACAACCCTAAGTGCTTAACTGAAGAGTGTCAGAGAATTTGATGGAGTCCATGCTCTTGGCTCCAGATATTTTCTACACATTGTAACTACAAGTGAGAAATTTTTTTCCATTTTAAAAAGTGATCTTAACCTATGGTTGCCAGGGGGAAGGATGGGAGGAGGGATAGTCAGGGAGTTTGAGATGAGCATGTACGCATTGCTGTACTTAAAATGGATAATCAACAAGGACCTACTCTATAGCACATGGAACTCTGCTCAATGTTACATGGCAACCTGGTTGGGAAGGAAGTTTGGGAGAGAATACGTACATGGCTGAGTCCCTTTGCTCGCTACCTGAAACTATCACAACACTGCTAATCAGCTCTACCCCAATACAAAATACAAGGTTTAAAAGGAAAAAAATAAAAATGAAAAGTGATCTTAGATGCAATTTATGAAAATCACATTTTGCCAGACAGTGAAAGCAATCTTTGTTTGATCATGCAGGTTAAATTTCTAAGTATTACTTTTCTGGCTCACTTGAATGTCCCTCCTAAACAGAAAGAAGCGAGGTAAAAGAAACTATTATTTATTAAATATCTACCATGGGTCAGTTACTATGCTATGCGCAGTTGCAACATTTAATCTACAAAACATCCATTTTATTCCTGTTCTATAAACAAAAATTTTGACTTTCCTACCCACATAGTAAGGGACAGAATTCCCTTTTAAATGGAACTCAATGTGACTCCAAGTTCCTGAATCTTCTTCACATCAAACATATTCAATGCTTTTTCCATATAATCTACCTAGGGATACTCCGTCACAGACCCAGGTCTACCGAAACACACAAGTCAGATGTCAAACAAATATTGTGTTCGTTGAATAAGAATCTGAGTGTTGATTTAACTTTAATATGACCTTAATCACTAGGAATAGTAGTTCTACTTCTCAGTCTATTACATTCCCTGCTGGAACATGCACCATCCCTGTGAAATACAGTCATGAGTAATAGACTTGGGATAAGATGTTAAGTGTCTGGTTTATGGTTTTTATTTTCTTACCTTTCAATGGCTCCTTCCTCCTTCTGCTTCCCCAAGCAATGGATCTTCTTTTCAAAGCCAAGACTCCTTTAAATATCCTTTGGGGAGGGGAGGAGAAAGGGAAAAAAGAAATTCAATATACATTATAAATGAAAATCTATTACTTCTAAGAAAATTTGAATTTTTAGAACTTCCCATGAGCTTGAGGTGGGAAGAAGACTATTACTGTGCTTGAATGAAATCTTCGATATTAACAACTTTGTTCCATGCTTCTTGGTTTGTGTTTGTCTCTTTGCTTACCAAATTTCCCGTTTTAGGTCAGGCTGGATTTAGAGTAAGTGTGACCTGTCATATTTTCCAGGTGTTCTTGGGTGCCTTGTCTTTCGTTTACTTTGCCAAAGCACTGGCAGAAGGCTATCTGAAGAGCACCATCACTCAGATAGAGAGAAGGTTTGATATCCCTTCTTCACTGGTGGGCATTATTGATGGTAGTTTTGAAATTGGTATGTATTACAGATACCTGACTTTACTTTTAAGTACAAAGTTTCTAGGCATGACTGAAGGACATCCTCACTGCATGTTGTTATCTGCTCCATGTGTAAAATCAGACTCCATGTGTAAAATCTTATTTGGACATAATTTGCCACGGCCTTTTGCTACCGTCTGTACATATGTGCTCAGTCATGTCCAACTCTTTTGTGACTCCAGTGACTGTAGCCCACCAGGCTCCTCTGTCCATTGAATTTCCCAGGCAAGAATACTGGAGTGGGTTGCTATTTCATTCTTCAGGGAATCTTCCCAATCCAGGGATCCCATTGCAGGTGGATTCTTTACCACAGAGCCACCTGGGAAGCCCTGTGCTATAGTAGAGGCAATTTGTTCTCTCCAAGTAAACAATTAACGTCCTGTCCCAGACTTTCTCTATCATATGACTTACACAAATTTCCAATCAGAGTGAGTTTTTTCAAGGAGAGAGGGTGAAATGCTGCTGGTATGTTGAGTTAGAAGTATGTGGGAAACATCTTTACAAAAGTTATATTCTGGAAGCCCTGTGATTCAAAATTTGGAAGAATTCAAAGGAGGTCTTTGAATTATTACAATAAAAATGTATTGTAATAATTTAAGAGAAAGTTAAGCTGTAAAAGGAGTGTTTCTGCCCAGTGGCCTAGAAACAAGATAAAGGAATTCTAATAATAACAACACTAGAGCAAAGCAGGAAACAAAAATTCTACTCTCTGGGGTCTTTGGTTAGCTACCAACTCTATACTTCCTCTTAGGACTTGAAAAGACCAAGAGATTTTAGTCATTGTTTTGGAAGTATTTTAAGGAGTGTAATTCCACTTAGTCATCTTCCTAAACTGATAAACTAAGAGTCTTCAATCTTTGGTTGAAATAAATTAGAAGCCACTGTGGTCTTTACTGCCTGTTGAAATTCAAGTAACGTGCTATAATAATGACTCCAGGTTCAGCTTCACTTGAAACTTTAGAAGAGTGAAGAAATATTTTTCAACTCTTCAACAATTATTTTTTTCCTTCTGTTGGGTCACAGCCTAGCACACCCTGTACTTGGCCCAGCCTTTTTTAAAAAAATTATTTATTTTTAATTGAAGAATAATTGCTTTGCAGTCTTGGGCTGGTTTCTACCATACATCAATGTGAATCAGCCGCAGGTATATATACGTCCTCTCCCTCTGGAACCTCCCTCCCACCTCTCTCCCCATCTGACCCCTCTAGGTTGTGACAGAGTCCTGGTTTGTGTTCCCTGAATCATAAAGCAAATTTCTATTGGCTATCTATTTTACATATGGTAATATATGTTTTCCTGTTGCTTTCTCCATACATCCCACCCTCGCCTTCCTCCCCCCACCCCACCACCCCCACCCTGTTCCTAAGTCTCTAATTGAAGACATAGAGCCTGGATGACAGAGACATCAATGGTTTAGCTGAGAAGCCTTAGCCGTGGGAAGCAATGCCCTGGAGCAACATCCCCCCCTCCCCCTGTGTGAGAAGGAGGGCAGGCAGGAGGACCCGGTGGTAGTCTTGGCTCCAGGGGAGGAGGGGGGAGCTTACCATTCACAGAGGGAATTTGTTTCAGGTTGGCTCATTTGTTTCCCAGGACCAGTAGGAGACACGCCGCCCTCATTGCCCCTTTGATGAGCTATTCTGTGGAGATGTTCTGATCTGAAGTTAGAACAATCAGTAGCTGGAGGGGCAAGTATATAGGAAGGTCAGTCATGAGAGTAGGGTGTAACTGAAGCAAGCCATGGTTAGACAGAGGATGTACAGAGAGCAAGAGAACAGTTTATCTTGGGTGGCCTGATCATACTGTGTATTTCAATCTTACCCTAAATAACTTGAGAAGGAAATGGCCACCCAAAATCCCATGGACAGAGAAGACTGATGGGCTACCATCCATGGGGTTGCAAAGAGTTGGACACGACTTAGTGACTGAGCATGCACCCTATGTAACACAAGAATGGAGAGTATTAGGTAATCTGACCTTCACACTTTTGCTTCCCAACTCCATCTTTCATCACCTTATCAGAAAAAATGTCTTGGATCAGTGCTAGTCAAACATTAATATTCACATGAATGACTGGACAATTTTGTTAAAATGCATAGACAGATTCTGCAGGAAGGGAAGTAAGGTCCCACATATCTAACAAGCTCCAATACAATGTTAATGCTATTCATCAATGGGCTGCAATCTGTGTAACAAGTTTATAAAACATCTGATTGTATCACTCCCTTGTGTAAACTCCTTAGATTGGTGGTTCCCAACCTTTCTGGCACCAGGGACCAGTTTCATGGATGACAATTTTTCCATGAATAGCATGGTGGGGAGGGGTGGTTTTGAGATGATTACATTGCAATAAGTGCATTACATTTATTGTTCACTTTATACCTATTATTATTATATTGTGATATATAATGAAATTATTATATACCTCACCATAATGCAGAATCAATGGGAGCCCTGAGCTTGTTTTCCTGAGCTCAGGCAGTAAGGGGAGCTTCCTGTAAATATAGATGAAGCTTCACTCACTTGTCCAATGTTCCACCTCCTGCTATGTCCCCCCTTTCCTAATAGGCCACAGACTAGCACTGGTCCATGGCCCTGGGGTTTATTAGGACCCCTGCCTTAGATAGGTCTGGTTAGTAGATGTATTCTTTGATGCCTGCCCTACCGACAACTCCAAACAGAATGAGAAACCATGGAGAGAACTTCCCTGGTGATCCAGTGGTTAAGCTGCAGGGGACATGGGTTCGACCCTTGCTCAAGGAAGTTTTCACATGCCTTGGGGCAACTGAGCCTGCAAGCCACAACTGCTAAAGCCTGCATGCCCTAGAGTTCATGACCCACAATGAGAGAAGCTACCACAATGAGAAACCCTGTGCCCTGCAACTAGAGAGTAGCTCCTGCTTGCTGCAGTTAGAGAAAGCCGGCACATAGTAATGACTGCCAAAAAGAAATAATTTTTGCTTACAAAAAAGGCCACGGAGAGTCAAGGTAAAGGTAACACTGAATCAAAAGAAGAAACAAGTACAAATAGGAAACTGATGCAGATCAAAAGAATAAATTAGATTTACAGAAAGAAGAAGAAATACACAGATAGAAAATTATACATGAAATATTTCTTTGATTATTGCTTATGCTAGGTTATAGTATAAAAACATTTTAGAGCTGAAGAAACTTAGAATCTGGTCCAAACTTACTCTTAGATTCCCAGACCCCAGTGCAAAACTGGAGAGGATCTATAATTAATATAGGGTACTAATGTTACACGCTGGGCTGGAGGAATCACAAGCTGGAATCAAGATTGCCAGGAGAAATATCAATAACCTCAGATATGCAGATGACACCACTCTTATGGCAGAAAGTGAAGAAGAACTAAAGAGCCTCTTGGTGAAAGTGAAAGAGAGTGAAAAACTTGGCTTAAAGCTCAACATTCAGAAAACTAAGATCATGACATCTGGTCCCATCACTTCATGGCAAATAGATGGGGAAATAGTGGAAACAGTGGCTGACTTTATTTTTCTGGGCTCCAAAATCACTGCAGATGGTGATTGTAGCCATGAAATTAAAAGACTTATGCTCCTTGGAAGGTTATGACCAACCTAGACAGCATATTAAAAAGCAGACACATTACTTTGCCAACAAAGGTCCATCTAGTCAAGGCTATGGTTTTTCCAGTGGTCATGTCTGGATGTGAGAGTTGGACTATAAAGAAGGCTGAGCACCGAAGAATTGATGCTTTTGAACTGTGGTGTTGGAGAAGACTCTTGAGAGTCCCTTGGACTGCAAGGAAATCCAACCAGTCCATCCTAAAGGAAATCAGTCCTGGGTGTTCATTGGAGGGACTGATGTTGAAGCTGAAACTCCAATACTTTGCCCACCTGATGTGAAGAACTGACTCATTGGAAAAGACCCTGATGCTGGGAAAGATTGAGGTCAGGAGGAGAAGGGGATGACAGAGGATGAGATGGTTGGATGGCATCACTGACTAGATGGACGTGGGTTTGGGTAAACTATGGGAGTTGGTGATGGACAGGGAGGCCTGGCGTGCTGCAGTTCATGGGGTCGCAAAGAGTTGGACACAACTGAGCGACTGAACTGAATTGAATGTTACACAGGAAGTGAAAAAGGACCCTGAGTCTAAATTCATATTAACCCTTCCAGAGCATTCTAAGGATAGAAATTGTTTACTGGATTAGATGCAATAAAAGTCCTCTTATTTCCATTGCAAAACTTTATCCCAAACATCACAGGATTGCTCTAGTTAATTGCAAGCCCTAGTTTTCCAGAAAAGTGGGTTTCCTGACCATAATTTTAATTTACTCCTTTGTCTCTCTCCACATTCCTTCCTTCCAGTGTTCTGGACCCATTCCCACCCTCTGTCTCTAGCTTTAAATTCTTCAATCATTTTTTGGAGAACAATTTCATTTATCCTCTAATATCAGTTGTCATTATTATCTAATATCCACATACTGGACATTCAGTTTCTTCCCAAGTAAACTTTTTTCCCAAAGGACTCTTTCTCAAACAATGGCCAGGAAAGTAAATTTTTTTCTATATCAAGACCTACTAATATTTCTAGATATTAATTCTTTGTTACAAATATTTTCCCAGGTGTTTTATTCTAAATATGTAAAAGCTTTTGCTTTTTAAGGCAGTTTTGGGTTCTCAACAAGAGTGAGCAGATAGAGATTTCTCATATGCCCTCCCTCTATCTGCACACATTCATAGTCTCTCCCATTATCCACATCCCCCACCAGAGTAGGACATTCATTATAGTCGATGACACATCACTATCATTCAGAGTCCAGCGTTTACATTAAGGTTCACTGTTGGTGTTATGTAGTCTATGGGATTGAAAAAAATGTATAATGACATGTATCCACTATTATAGTATCATACAGAGCACTTTCAATGCCCTAAAAATCCTCTGTGCTCTGCCTATCCATCTATCCCTACCTGCTATTCCTGGGTAGCTACTGATCTTTTAGCTGTTTTAACTCCAAAGTTTTGCCTATGTCAGAATGCTATATATTTGGAACCATACAGTATGTAACTTTTTCAGATTGGCTTCTTTCACATGACAATAAGCATTTAATATTCTTACCTGTCTTTTCATACTGGGTAAGTAATTTTTTTAGCACTGAATAATAATCCATTTTCCAGATGTACTTTAGTTTATCTATTCATCTACTAAAGGACTTCTTGATTGCTTCCAAGTTTGGGCAATTATGAATAGAGCTACTATAAACATGTGTAGATTTTTGTGTGGACATAAGTTTTCAACTCTTTGGGGGAAATACATTGGAGCATACTTGCTGGGTCTTATGGGAAGAATATGTTTAGTTTTGTAAGACACTGCCAAATTGTCTTCCAAAGTGGCTATACCATTTGGAATGAGAGCTCAACAACAAATGAGAGTTCTTGTTACTCCACACCCTCAGCACCATTTAATGTTCTAGATTTGGGCCATTCTAATAATGAGAAGGAAATGGCAACCCACTCCAGTACTCTTGCCTTGAAAATCCCATGGACGGAGAAGCCTGGTGGGCTACAGTCCATGGGGTTGCAAAGAGTCGGACACAACTGAGCGACTTCACTTTCACTTTCAATAGATATGTAGTGGTGTTTCATTTTTTTTAATTTGTAGTTTCCTGATGACAAACAAACTTGAATATCTCTTTTCTGTGTTTATTTGCCATCGGCGTATCTTTGGAGTTCTGTCAAGGTATTTAGCCCACCTTTTAAATAGGTTGTTTGTGTTCTTATTGTTAGATTTTAAGCGTTCTTCGTGTATTTTGGATAATAGTCCTTTATCTGATATGGCTTTTTCAAATATTTTCTTTTGGTATGTGGCTTATCTTTTAAGTCTCTTAACATTATCTTTCAGAGAGCAGAAATTTTTAATTTTAATAAAGTCTAGCTTATCATTTTTTTTCTTTCATGGATTGTGCTTTTGGTGTTATTTCTAAAAAGTTATCTCCAAACCCAGGGTCTTCCCTGGTGGCTCAGATGATAAAGAATCTGCCTACCAATGCAGGAGACCCAGATTCAATCACTGGGTCAGGAACATCCCCTAGAGGAGAGAATGGCAACCCACTCCAGTATTCTTGCATGGGAAATCCCATGGACACAGGAGCTTTATGAGCTACAGTCCATGGGGTCGCAAAGAATGGGACACAAGTGAGTAGCTAACACTTAAACCCAGGGTCATCAAGGTTTTCTATGTTATATTCTAGAAGTTTTATAGTTTTACATTTTACATTTAGATCTGTGATCCATTTTGAGTTTATTTTTTTGAAAACTAAAGTTTGTGTCTAGATTCAGGATTTTTGTTGGTTTTTTTGAATGTAGATGTCAAGTTCTTCCAGAACCATTGATTGAGAAGACTATCTTTGCTTTATTGTATTGCTTTGCTCTCTTCTCAAGGACCAGTTAACTATAATTCATGTAGGTCTTTTCTGGGCTGTCTGTTATGTTCTATGTATCTGTTTTTCATTCTTTCACCAATGTCACACTGTCTTCATTACTATGGCTTTATAGCATGTTTTGAAATTGGGTGGTGTCTGTCTTCCAACATTTTTTTCTTCAATATGTTGTTGGCTGTTCTAGGTATTTTACTTCTGGCTGCCTAGGTATTTTACTTCTCCATGTAAACTTTAGAATCAGTTTGTCACTATCCACAAGTAACTTGCTGTGGTTTTGATTGAGATTGCATTGAATACATAGATCAAATAGGAAAGAGCTGATGCCTTGACAATACTGAGTCTTCCTATCTGTGGATGTGGGATATGATCTCTCTCCATGTATTGAGTTAGTTGATTTCTTTAGTCAGAGTTTTGTAGTTCTCTTCATGTAGGTCTTGTATGTATTTTGTTAAATTTATACTTATTTTAGGAGGTGCTAATGTAAATGATATGTTTTTAAACTCCAATTGTTCACTGCTGGCATACTAGAAAATGATTGACTTTTGTGTATTAACTTTGTATCTTACAACCCTTCTGTAGTCACATATTAGTTACAGGAGTTCATTTGTTAATTCATTCAGACTTTCTATAAAGATGATCATGTCCTATGGGAAGAAAGACAGTTTTATTTCTTCCTTTCAAATTTGTATACTTTTGCTTCCTTTTCTTGTTCTTTTGCATTTAGTTGGACTCCCCGTACAATATTGAAAACAATTTTAAGAGGACACATGCTTGCCTTGTGCCTGATCTTAGTGGAAAAACTTTGGATTTCTTACCATTAGTTATGATATTAGCTATACTTTTTGGTAGTTTTTTAAAAAATCAACTTGAGGACATTCCTCTGTCAAGTTCATATAGGTTTTTTTTTTTAATCATGATTGGTTGTAGAATTTTGCCAAATGTTTTTTCTATACATAGTGATAGGAGCATGTGATTTTTCTTCTTTAACCTGTTGATGTGATGGATTACATTAATTGATTTTCTATTGCTGAAAGAGCCCCGAATACCTGGGATAAGTCCTGCTTGGTCTTAATGTATAATTATTTCTATATATTGTTGGATTTGATTTGCTATTATGTGGTTGACAATTTTTGCCCCTATGTTCAGGAGATGCTTTAGTTCATTTTCTTTTCTTGTAATGCCTTTTCTGGTGTTGGTATTAGGGCAGTATTACCCTCAAAGAATTAGGAGGTATTCCCTCTCTGTCTTCTGAAAGAGGTTGTAGAGAATTAGTATAATTTCTTCATTAATTGTTTGGAAAAGTTCACAGTGAATCTATCTGGATGTGATATTTTCTAGATTGTATCTTTCGATTTAAATTCTTCCTTCTTATCCTTTGAATCACTGTTATTAATCATTTTATTTCACTTATATATAACAAAACATGCATACATAGGAATACATCACTGAACACATTTTTGATATTATAATTTTGAACTCTTATCTGCTGGACTTATTACAAATAAGAAAAATAAAAGTTTTAAATTTGTCTTCATTTATCTCTTCAGTTACTAAGTCATGTCCGACTCTTGCAACCCCATGGACTGTAGCCTGTCAGGCTCCTCTGTCCATGGGATTCTCCAGGCAACAGTGCTGGAGTGGGTTGTCATTTTCTTCTCCAGGGGATCTTCCTGACCCAGGAATGAAACCCCGGACCCCTGCATTGCAGGCAGATTCTTTACCAACTGAGCTATGAGGGAAGCGCATCTTTACTCATGTCTTCTCTGAAGCTCATCCTTTCTTTATCTGAGATCTGAGTTTCTGAACTTTATTATTCTTTTTTATCTAAATAATTTCTTTTAACATTTCATCAAGGCAGGTCTACTGGAACCATTTCTCAATATTTGCCTGATACAGTATTTTTTCTTTGCTTCTGAAGGATAACTGCAGGGTACAGAACTCTAGGTTGGTGGATTTTTTTCTCTCAACACTTTAAAATTATTTCTATACTCCTTTCTTGTTTGCATGGTTTTGGAGGAGAAGTAAGATATCATTATTTTCCTCCTCTATAGGTAAGGTTGGATTTTTCTAAGAAATTATCTCATATTTTATTTTCTGTAGTTTGAAAATGACATATCTAGTTTATATTTTTTGTCATTTATCCTGCTTATTGTTCTCATAGCTTTCTAGACCTGTGGTTTGGTGTCTGACATTAATTTGGTAGAAATTCTTAGTCGTTATTTTTTTAAAATATTTTTTCTATTCCTTTGTCTCTTTTTTCTCTTTCTAGAATTCCCATTACCTGTATGTTACAACTTTTATAGTTTCACATCCTTGGATATTCTGGAATTTTTTTTTCAGTCTTTTGCCCTTCACTTTTCACTTTTGGTGTTTTCTATTGATGTATCTTCAAGTCAGAGATTATTTCCTCAACTGTGTCCAGCAAGCCAGTCAAAGGCATTCTTTACTCCTGTTAATGTGTTTCTATTCTCTAGAACTTTTTCTTTTTGGATCTTTCTCAGAATTTACATCTCTTTGATTTACACTGCCCATTTGTTCTTGCATGCTGTTTACTTTTTCCATTAAAGATCTTGGCATCTTAATTATAGTTGTCTTACATTTCTAGTCTACCAACTCTGAAATCTCTGCCATGTCTGGTTCTGATGGTTGCTCTGCCTCTTCCAAAAGTTTTTCTTTTTATTTTCAGTATGTCCTTTTTTTTGTCTTCCTTCATAGCCAGAAAAGATGTACTGGGTGAAAGGAACTGCTATAAATAGGCCTTTAGTAATCTGATGGTGATATGTGAGGGAGAGAACACATTCTATGGTCCTATGTGTCTTAGGCTGTTAGTGAGTCTATGCTTCTGGACTTCAGGTGTGCTTTCTAGTCCCCAACCCCTCACTGGTGGGACAGGATAGCTAGAATGGCTAGAGTTGGGTATTACCCTTCCCCCAGGTCAGCTGGGCTCTGATAATGCCCCAGCAGGTTAGACTTTGGTTCCTAGTTCCCCCTAAAAGCAGGCTTTCTTAAGATAAACAGAGTGCCCTGGCATATTTCAAAATGGTTCCCTTTCCCCTCCCCATGCTGGAAGCACAAAAAATTTATTCTCCGATATCACTGTGAAAACCTAATTGAGCTCTTGAAGTAAAGCTCACAGAAGTGTGGGGGCCCTCAATCCCTCAATCCCTCTGGAATTTTCATCCCTCAGAATTGTCCATGCTGAGCCTCTTGTCAGGTACAGTTCAGGTTTTTCTTACCATAGAACTTGTTCCCAAGGAGATTTATTGTTGTGGATTTCTTTTCCAGCTGGCCACAATTCTTTGCATTTGCCTATTGGTCTCTCCAATTGGAAGCACAGCAATTTACCTTATGACCCCACCTGTCTGACAGATCTAAGAAGATCTGTTGATTTTTCAGCTTTTTACTTAGTGTTAGGATGAAGAGGTGGAGAAGGAAATGGCAACCCACTCCAGTATTCTTGCCTGGAGAATCCTAGGGACAGAGGAGCCTGGTGGGCTGCTGTCTGTGGGGTCGCACAGAGCCGGACACGACTGGAGTGACTTAGCAGCAGCAGCAGGATGAAGAGGATTCTTCTAGCTTCTTATATGCTGAATCAAAAGAGGCATTCTTAAAATAGAATTTAAAAGAAAATACAAAGCCAGGTAGCAGCCTCTTTATATTATCATAACAAATTGTCCGATCAGCACTAATTCAATATATACTTAACCCAGGTAATTGAAATACCCTCTTTATCACATAAAAACTTATCTCTTAAGTGTAAATCTCTTCCATAAGTCCGTTGATCCCTAACTCAATACAAGACTATCTTCTTGTTTATAGTTTTATAACTAACTCTGCAATTAGGTAGGAAAATTTCCAACTTATCTATCAAATTTTTTCTTGGTTGTATTTGGAATAGTTTTCTGAAATATCCCATTTTGGTTTGGTTGAAATTGCATAAAATTTATATAAAAAATCAGATAACTGGCATTTTATGTTAGTGAGTGTTTTCAACCAAGAACATGGCATATATCTGCATTTAGTTAGATCTTTTTATAGCTTTCAATATTATGTTTACAAACTATAAACATACTAGCTATTTTTTGTTATATTTATTCCTACATTTTTAAAGTTTATGTTGTTGTGAAAGGAATTTTTGTTACATTTCTTATTTAGTAATTCTTAGGGTACTGGAAGAGTATTAACATCTAATGTTACAAGTATACAGCAATCTTGTTGAATTTGTTCATTTTAATTGATCGTCTATAGATGCTGTAGAGTTTCCTGAACAATTGTATTGTCTGAAACAGAAGGTAATTTTATATCATTCTTTCCCATTATTAGATATATTATTTCTTGTTCTTGTGCTATTGCACTGGCCTCGGTACTACATTGAATAGAAGCAGTGACAGTGGGCATCCTTGTCTTACATCTTACCTTAATGAAAATACTTTTAAAATTTCACCATTAAACAATCTATGAGCTATGCAGTTTGATAGATACACTTTAAAAGCTAATTTGCCCACATTTTTCTCATCATAAATGGTTAATTATATTAAGTGCTTTTATATGTCTGATGCCCTGAAATAAGAAATGGCAACCCACTCCAGTATTTTTGCCCAGAGAATCCCATGGATGCAGGAGTGCAGGGGGTCGCAAAGAGTTGGACATGACTGAAGTGACTGAGCACAATATAACCATGGAATTTTTCTCCTTCCATTATTTTATATACAGCTTTAATTAACAGATTTGTTTCTTATTTGGTGGTACCCTTCCACTCCTGGGCTTCCCTTGTGACTCAGACAGTAAAGCATCTGCCTACAATGCAGGAGACCTGGGTTAGATCCCTGGGTCGGGAAGATCCCCTGGAGAAGGAAATGGCAACCCACTCCAGTACTCTTGCCTGGAAAATTCCATGGATGGAGGAACCTGGTAGGTGACAGTCCATGGGATCGCAAAGAGTCGGACACGACTGAGCAACTTCACTCACTTCCATTCCTAGAATAAACTGCATTTGGTCTCTTTCACTGTTTTCATCTAGTTTGGATTACAAGGTTGTATTAGTCTTATAGGCATGAGTTAGGTAGCTTTCTTTTCTATTATTTGAAGTACTGTGTTTGGGAAAAGAGAGGAAGAGAGAAAGCAGGAAAATCTAGCACTCAAAAATTTGATAAAAACACATTTGTAAACCTCTCTGGACCTGTTGTTTTTTCAGAAGTTAGTAATGGTAGATGTGAAAGAATTTTGATATCCAATTTGATTTTTTAAAGATTATATATCACCATTTATTTTCTAAGTCTATCTTGTGAGAACTCAGAAATCTTACTAAATAAAGGAAGCAAAACCTACAGATATTACAGAAGTTCAAATGGTATTTTGTAGTGTCTGGCATACCCACTTATATAACACAGAAACAGCCCGTAAACATGAGTGCTCTTTTGTGACATATTTGTGATATGGGACTTTGGGAAGGAGGTAATGGTGGTGATGGGGGGCACATTACCTATAAACTAAAAGTTAGGTTTTGATTTAGTTTTGTTTATTTACTGTGACACATTAGCAAAATTACAGACCTAATTATCAATATATATGTTACAATGTTTCTTCTACTAAATACTTAAATATTAAATAAGAGATCTCATACCGAATTAAGCTTTTTTTATACAAAACCTAGAAAGAGCTCAACTCTTCCTGATGAAGAATTGTAGCCAGAAGCAAGCTACTTTTTTCACTACTATCCTCAAAATGATAAAAATTGCTGCTGTTTTTGCACTTAAGCTGGCAATGTGAATAGACAGTAGTAAATTAGATGATTGCTTACAGATGTGAGGAAACTCACTCTTGTTGGAAAATTGAAAACATCGACAACTTCAAACCTAGGCCACCCAACAAACGCCACAATCAATTGCTGGAGAAATGCTAAGTTTTACTTTATCTAGCACCACAATCTTTAAAAAAATAAATACTCCAAATATAAATAGCTAAAACATTAAAGTCCCTTGAAATCTAAGACCCTAAGCAATGTTTATCAAAGCATGTTCCAGGAATTATCCCCATCAACACGTTTGAATGAATATTAAAAATGCAGATTTCTTGGCCTGCATCCCCTCCCCTATCCATGAAATCAGAAACTGTTGAGAGCTGCCAAGATTCTGCATTTTTAATGTTTCTGTGGGTATTTACCTTGCCACTCCTTTCCAGTAATTTTTCTACACAACAAGGCATGAGAAAATCTTGCCTAAAGCATGTTTAATCAGTTATCACCATCATCGACTACTTCACTGGCGATATTTTAGAAAGCCTTAAGTCCTACCTTCAAAACTTTTTTTTCTTTATTTTTTAAAAAGAGATGGTTATATCTTACAGAGACTTTCTATTTAATAAAATTTGTATTCTGAGCATACATTGATATAATTATATAAATATAATTGATGTGTTTATGAAGCTATGTGGAATAATTTTTCATTTCTATTTTGAACCTTTTATTTTTGTAAAAAGTGTGTAAGCAAGCAGGCTTCCCAGGTTGTGTAGTGGTAAAGAATCTACCTGCCAAAGCAGGAGGTGGAAGAGATGAATCAGGAAGATCTCCTGGAATAGGAAATGGCAACTCACTTCAGGATCCTTGCCTGAAAAATTCGATGAACAGAGGGGCCTGGTGGGCTATAGTCCATGGTGTCTGAAACTGGACACAACTGAGCATTTCATAATTTGAATTCATTTAAAGTGAAACTGTTCTGTTTATTTTTTTCTTTGGGGAATATCAGCTAAAGCAAGACTATATGAGCAATGGGAAACAAATAGAGGTTTTAATAGAAAATGTTAACAAATGAAGAGAGTCATAAAGTTTACTTCAAAATCACCAAGGAAAATTTAAGAGTGCAACTATAGGGAGCCTTCTACAATTTTATTTATTGATAAAACACTTTAAAAGGGCAAATAATTAAGGTGGAGGAAAACAAGGTAGAACAGTTAGTTATTAAAGTATTTTGATAAAGGGATGAGATAATTGAAGTAATGAATCTCAGGACTGTTTCAACAGTCATTTCAGATTAAAGCAAAAAAAAAGACAAATGATGGGAAAGATGGTGGGAGATGGTTTAGTCAAAACAAACATTGCCCGATTTGCCATAGACATTCATTCATTCAGTTATAGTCATTTAGTTATGGTGATGACTTTCTAAGTTCTCTAATTTATGAACATTTTATTCTTTTTCCCGAAGGGAATCTCTTAGTTATAGCATTTGTTAGCTACTTTGGAGCCAAGCTTCACAGGCCAAAAATAATTGGAGCTGGGTGCCTGATCATGGGAGTTGGAACATTGCTCATTGCAATGCCTCAGTTCTTCATGGAGCAGTAAGTCTAAAGCAAACATCTTTTTCTTGTGTTAACCAACAACTGTATTGTCTCTCTTTTAATGAATACAATTAATTATTTAAATTTGAGAAAATAATTCCTGATCGTTACAATAACCATGACAGTTTGTATCATGATAACCATGATAATTTACATCTTATTTTATTACATGTACTTTGGGCAAAATTTCAAAATGCTTACAATTTTACTTATGATTTAATAAACCGTAAAAGAATGTTTTTCAATATACCAGTATGTATGGATGTCAACATTATTTAAGGGAAATTTTCACAAATATGTGTTCATTCAAATGATTTAATACAGCTGTGGAGGCAAAGTTCTAAGTAAAGAAAAAGTAATAAGCGTCAAATGAGTGTCAAATGGGTAATAAATGAATGCTACAGACAGTATGCTGGATCATGGTAAAACTGACAGGTATCATTGACTAAGGGATACATTACCAACTGAAATAACTATTCAGTATTCAAATATTGTCTCACAGAGCTTTCTCAACAGAAGTTCAGTGTTTGTATTCTGTAAACTTGATGCTTCCTGTTGATACTTTTGTTAGTAATTTTATCAGTACTTGCATACAACTTTAGTACTTCCAAAGATTTCATCATATCATTTCATCTTCATGATAACCCATGAGGCAGGAGAGCATAGTTTATCCTTTTTTTCTTAGTTTAGAGCTAAGGACCGTACCTAGAGAGTCTGGTGACCTTCCAAGTCTAGGTGTCTTATAATTACAGAACTGGATCCTTAAAACAGGCATTCTGATATCTTCTTCATACATATACACATTGCCTCTCTTCTCTGTGGTTGCCCATTGCCTACTGAGCCAAGTGACAAGCAAGAGGTTTTAAAGCAAGAGAATATTTTACGAAATTATGTATCAGATAAATCTTTGATGACTGCCCACTCCAGACCACCATACCATGACATTTTAAAGCTGGAGAGATTTACAAATGATCTGTGTGTGCTAAGTTGCTTCAGTCATGTCTGAGTCTGTAACTCTATTGACTTGCTTGCCAGGGTCCTCTGCCCATGAGATTCTCCAGGCAAGAATACTGGAGTGGGTTGTCATGCCCTCCTCCAGGAGATCTTCCTGATCCAGGGATCGAACCTGTGTTTCTCACATCTCCTGCCTTGGCAGGCAGGTTCTTTACCACTAGTGTCACCTGAGAAGCCCACAAATGATCTGGTCCAAATTTTTTCTTGGTTTCCCAAGTCACTTATATAAATATAGTCTGATTTTGACATCCATATCCGATCTATAAAGACAGCTCACAGAATCCTTTGTGTAGAATCTTTCCTACCTATTTGGATGGTTTCTGTGACCCCTTTGTCTGTATGGCTTCAAGATTTCTGCCAACTCTTTAGACACATATCTAACCTCCTTTCCATGGGACAGAAGTGTCCTTAGGTCACTGAGATTCTACAAAGGTATTGTATGCAGCCAGTGGGTGAGGAGGAGGCAAAGGAGAGGGCTGAGGAAATAGTCTGCAATCCCCCTAACCCCTGCTTGATCCATTTCTGTGTTATCTATTCTAGTCATTGAACCTCCATGCAGCAATTTGCTCAGAGGGGGAAAAAAAAGAGTTCCACTAAAAATATTAAAAAATTTGAAAGCAGTTACAGAAACTAGATAAATCCTTGACCTAACTCATTCTGAAGGGCATCAGTAGCTCAGAAGAAACGTGACCTTGGGCATATTACCTAGCCTGCCTAGACCTCAGTTTATGCATCTTAAAATACATATTATAGGTAATAAAACAATAGTTAGCTTGTAATATTGTTGAAGATATTCAGTGAAATGACACAGGTAAAATGCTTGCCAAGCTTCCTAACATAGCTAACAGCTGTGTCATTCTTGTCGTGTATTATTATCAATCCTCCTTAGATAATTAAGCCACCTGGTTTTAACCAGAGATGGCAATGATTTATCTTAAAGCTGTTGCATTCAGATTAAGAATAGTGTCCCTTCAGTTCAGTTCAGTTGCTCAGTTGTGTCCAACTCTTTGTGACCTCATGAACTGCAGCACGCCAGCCCTCCCTGTCCATCACCAACTCCCGGAGTCCACCCAAACCCATGTCAATTGTGTCGGTGATGCCATTCAACCATCTCATCCTCTGTTGTACCATTCTCCTCCTGCCCTCAATCTTCCCCAGCATCAGGGTCTTTTCCAATGAGTCAGCTCTTTGCATCAGGTGGCCAAAGTAGTGAAGTTTCAGCTTCAACATCAGTCCCTCCAATGAACACCCAGGACTGATCTCCTTTAGGATGGACTGGTTGGATCTCCTTGCAGTCCAAGGGACTCTCAAGAGTCTTCTCCAACACCACAGTTCAAAAGCATCAATTCTCTGGCACTCAGCTTTCTTTATAGCCCAACTCTCACATCCATACATGACCACTAGAAAAATCATAGCCTTGACTAGACGGATCTTGTTGGCAAAGTAATGTCTCTGCTTTTTAATATGCTATCTAGGTTGGCCATAACTTTCCTTCCAAAGAACAAGTGTCTTTTAATTTCATGGCTGCAATCACCATCTGCAGTGATTTTGGAGCCCAGAAAAATAGTCAGCCACTGTTTCCACTGTTTCCCCATCTATTTGCCATGAAGTGATGGGACCAGATGTCATGATCTTAGTTTTCTGAATGTTAAGCTTTAAGCCAACTTTTTCACTCACCTCTTTCACTTTCATCAAGAGGCTCTTTAGTTCTTCTTCACTTTTTGCCATAAGGGTGGTATCATCTGCATATCTGATGTTATTGATATTTCTCTCAGCAATCTTGATTCCAGCTTGTGCTTCCCCCAGCCCAGCGTTTCTCATGATGTGCTCTGCACAGAAGTTAAATAAACAGGGTGACAATATACAGCCTTGACGTACTCCTTTTTCTATTTGGACCCAGTCTGTTGTTCCATGTCCAGTTCTAACTGTGGCTTCCTGACCTGCATATAGCTTTCTCAAGAGGCAGGTCAGGTGGTCTGGTATTCCCATCTCTTTCAGAATTTTCCACAGTTTGTGGTGATCCACACAGTCAAAGGCTTTGGCATAGTCAATAAAGCAGAAATAGATGTTTTTCTGGAACTCTCTTGCTTTTTCGATGATCCACTGGATTTTGGCAATTTGATCTCTGGTTCCCGTGCCTTTTCTAAAACCAGCTTGAACATCTGGAAGTTCACGGTTCATATATTGCTGGAGCCTGGCTTGGAGAATTTTAAGCATTACTTTACTAGCGTGTGAGATGAGTGCAATTGTGAGGTAGTTTGAGCATTGTTTGGCATTGCCTTTCTTTGGGATTGGAATAAAACTGACCTTTTCCAGTCCTGTGGCCATTGCTGAGTGTCGCTTCAAGTTAATGACAAATATACCAATACAAGAAAATCAGAGGAGAAGTATATCTAAGAAGTCAATCAGGCTCATGCTTAAAAAATAAAGAGATTCTTATCAACCACCTTTATATGTTGAAAGATGCATTTTTTCATTAATTATTTAGTGTGTGCAAATTGCCTAGTGGGTTTTTTTGGTAGCTCAGATGGTACCATGCCAGACAATGGAGAAAAATCAAAAAGAAAGAAAACCAAAACACCCCCCCCCCCTTCCTAAACACATACACACAATTCTTTCCCTCATGAACTTATCCCTACTGAGGATTATTATAATAATTTCTTTTCAACCTTTCACAGCATTAGTCACTAATTGGACACCTGTTCAAAATGTTAGTTTTTGTTCTTTCAACGATGACTATACTCTGCTTAGCAGAAATTCCCTTGATGTCAAGAAAATATAATATTAATTATAGATATCAATTATTAAGGGCCTACTCCCAACAGACTGTGTTCAGTTTTATGTGTGTTAGCTCATCTGACTCATGAATTTGATAAATATATATTGATCAGTGTTCTAGGTAACAGGAATAGTGACAAAAATCTCTGCTGTCATGGATCTTATTAGAAAGAGATAGAAAGTAAACAAACAGATAAATAATGACATATGCTGGAAATGTTAAGTGCCATAGAGAAGAATAACCCAGGGAAGACACACAAGAGTCGGTGAGGGGTTGCAGTTTAAAGCAGCATTGTCGGGGGATGATTTACCAAGATGATGACTTTTGGGAAAGGCTGAAAGAGATGAGGGGAGTGCCACATAGACATCTGGGGAAGAAGATTCCAGGTTAAATGAACAGTGAATGTTTCTATAGCAGGAGGATGGAGTCAGGCATGATGTCTGCTGCAAGGATGAGCAAGAGGAAAGTGTGTGTGTGGGAGGGTGGGTATAGAAGGAGACTTCAAGTTGATTCTCAAACCATGATGGACATTTAAATTGCCTGAAGCTCTTGGTAAAATGTAGAGCTGAGCACAGAAGAATTGACGCTTTTGAACTGTGGTGTTGGAGAAGACTCTTGAGAGTCCCTTGGACTGCAAGGAGATCCGACCAGTTCATCCTAAAGGAGGTCAGTTCTGGGTGTTAATTGGAGGGACTGATGTTAAAACTGAAACTCCAGTATTTTGGCCACCTGATGCAAAGAGCTGACTCATTTGAGAAGACCCTGATGTTGGGAAAGACTTAAGGAAGGAGAAGGGGAGGACAGAGGATGAGATGGTTGGATGGCATCACTGACTCAATGGACATGAGTTTGGGTAAACTCTGGGGATTGGTGATGGACAGGGAAGCCTGGTGTGCTGTGGCTGATGGGGTTGCAAAGAGTCGGACACAACTGAGTGACTGAACTGAATACCACTGGCCCCCTGTTCAAACACTTCTTTGTTTCCTTATACAATAGAGCCTAAATAAGCACAGACCACATCTATAGCCCCCATCTTATAACTAAGAAAACTGAAATTTGAAAAAGTTGTCATAGTATTTAGTGACAAAAATTTCACTTACATAAAATTCTATTTATTCAAGATCTAAATAATTTTATATGCAGCAGTTGACTTCTGATAAACAGAAAGCTCAAATAACTAAAAACTTTCAAAAATACTACCTAATTGCTATTGATAGTCATTTTAAGAGCATTTAGGTTTTATATTGGGTTAGTCAAAAAGTCCATTAGGGTTTTTCCGTAACCATCTCATGAAGAAACTCACATGAACTTTTGGCCAACCCAATAATAATCCCTGGTATCTTTGGAATTATATTAATGAAAGAAAATTAAATTTACCATGAATTTAATGCTAAATGTTCTCCTGTGTAGCTAATAATTTTTAAAATTTGTTCTCATTAAATAGTTCTTTTTTTAAATTTTTCCGAGGTTTATTATAAAAATATTCAGACATATAAAAAATGAAAGAATTGCACAGGAACATCCGTACACCCAACACCTGAGATGTTACTTGTCTTTGTAACTTAGGAAACCTATTTTGGTCAAGGATTCATTTGATAAAAGTGCCAAAACTCTGAACCTCTTCCCTTAAATACATATATACAAAAATATTTTTATTTTTCCAATGGGGTTCATAGACCCATTGAGGTGTAGGTTATGCGACACTGATATTCACTGTATGCTTAGTTACTCAGTCATATCCGACTTTTTGTGACCCCATGGACTGTAGGCTTCCAGGCTCCTCTGTCCACGGGACTCTCCAGGCAAGAATACTAGAGTAGATTGCCATGCCCCCATCTAGCAGATTTTCCCAACCCAGGGTTCGAACCAAGGTCTCCCGCATTGCAGGCGGATTCTTTACCATCTGATCTACAAGGGAAGCCATGATATGAGATAAGACCTTTATCAACCTGAATATGTTAACAAGTCAATATATCTTGACCTTACTGTATTAAACAGCTTTAAACTATTACTATTTTAAGCATTATTATGATGATTAGCCGTTAGTCACATAATGCCTGAACAAAATGAGAATCAAAGTGATGTGATTCCTTTCATCAGTTACCTCTGCCCTGAATAGTGCTTGTGGAGCAGAAAAATCAACTTCTGAAGGGTAACTTGAGAAGCAGTATGGTGCTATGACAAACCTAGATAGCATATGAAAAAGCAGAGACATCACTTTGCCAACAAAGGCCCATATAGTCAAAGCTGTGGTTTTCCAGTGGTCATGTATGGATGTGAGAGTTGGACTATAAAGAAAGCTGAATGCCAAAGAATTGATGCTTTTGAACTGTGGTGTTGGAGAAGACTCTTGAGAGTCCCTTGGACTGCAAGGAGATCCAACAAAAAGCATAGCATGCTACAGTCCATGGGCTTGCAAAGAGTTGAACACAACTTAGCAACTGAACAAAAACAACAGTGGTGCTAGGGAGCCGTAGATGGAATGATCACAATCTTACCATCTGGCATTGGCTCCTCAATCCAGCTGCCATAGTAATCTTATAAACAGAGAACATTAGAAATAACTTATAGCCAGATTAATAAAATGAAGAATAGGATACTGTCTGGATAAAGGGTTCAAAAAGCCCAAGTATCATTCTCAGTTCTGTAGAATCAACATTCCAAGTGTTCTACTAAATTTACAACTCCAAGTACAGTATATCAATAACCATAATTGTTCATTATTGCTTTCAGAGATAAGCATGATTTTATAGAATGTTCGATATTTTTTCACCCACAGAGTAGGTGATTTATAGTTATTATTTTATATTAAAATGAGCCTCTCTAAATCATTCTTTTATTATCTTTCATGACACTGGGCAGTTGGTTCAGATATAGTGTAATATATGTGAAACATCTGTTTCACATATATTTCTAGCACTCTCTTCAGAAAACTGTACTGTTAAATGCTGGTTTGATTTAGTGATATAGATTCAGGGAGAGCTGTAGATTCAAACAGGTGTCCTAGTTTATATTTATTATATAATATTTATTATTATATATTATATTATAAATATAATATTTATATTATATTATTATATATTATAATATTTTTCACAAGATGCTAAGAAAATGTTCTTTTTATACAGGTACAAATATGAAAGGTATTCTGTCTCCAATTCCACTCTCAGCATCTCTCCATGTCTCCTGGATTCAAACAATTCACTACCAATTCCAGTTGTGGAAAAATCACAATCCAAAATAAATAATGGTAAGATAATTATTTTTTGACTTGAATAAACAAGTACTTTTAGTCTTTATAGGTGACTTAGCATGCGGTATATGATTTTTGCTGTCAAAAACTTTACTACTTAAATTGAGATATTATAGTACCATTTAAAAAAATCATAGAATATAAAGCTCAAGCTCCAATGTCTTGGCCCCCTGATGTGAAGAGTCAACTCATTGGAAAAGACCCTGATGCTAGGAAAGATTGAGGGCAGGAGAAGGGGGCCAATAGGGGATGAAATGGTTGGATGGCACCATCAACTCAATGGACATGAGTTTGAGCAAACCCTGGGAGATAGTGAAGGCCAGGGAAGACTGGTGTGCTGCAGTTCATGACATCACAAAGAATCAGACACAACTTAGTGACTGAACAGCAAAAACAAAAGCAGTATATGATGAGATCTTAAGAAAATATTCAGAAAATCAAATATTATGGAAAGATGACACATTAATTGCTAGTGACTGGGAAAGTTTACAGCAGTTCTAAATAATGTGTACTGTGAAACAGGGTAAAACAAGTTGAACATGTACAAATCTCATATAAAGTATTTATTTTTTTCCCCAAACACAGTTTAATTTTTGTGTTCAGCCCCTTTTCATCAAAATGGCAAAAAACATGATGTCAGTCAATTTGTCCCTAATCTCTACCCATGTCCCCAGGGGTAGCTTACATTCTAAGGAGCTTATGTAATGGTAAAGGGGGAAATTGTGGGAGGGGAGGTCTTGCTGTTATCAGCCCTCTGTCAGCCTAAATATTTAAAATCCTTCTGTCCACAGTGTTTGTTCATATACGTCATCTTGGGGTCATCTTATGTACACATTCGTGTCCTTTTTAGCATAGCAGCTCTTTGATGCAAAAGTGACCATCATGGAAACATGGAAATAATTCTACTTTCCACCAAGATAGGATTTGGGGAATTTTGTGAACATACCCAGAGTTCCACATGGCTGACCTACGCTGCACAGCAAGGCTATGTGTGGGCCATGCTTGGGAGCATGGGAACCATCTCTTCTGTGTTACTGCAGGCATTGGAAGCCCTGTGAAGAGGCAGGGGCAAGGATGCTTAGTGATACTGCATTTCATCCTTGGGATCTTGTTATCTCCCTGGCTCTACCTGGCCATGGTGGCACAGGTTTCCTCACTCATGGAGTCCATGAATCTACTCACAGGTCTTTGCCATGTCTCTGGGATGCTGCACTGGTGGACACTCAAATCCTCTCTTCCCACAACCTTTAGCATCAGTAGGCTCAACCCTCCCTCTCTCTCCTACCCTCATCTCTCTCCTACTCCTAGGCTGCGGAATCCACTTCTATAGAGGCAGTGTGGAAGCCCTTCTTTTATATACTTGCTATCCATCTAAATCTTTTATCTACACCATAAAACTTTCTCACTCCCCTGATGTCCTCATTGATACTTTCCTTTGAGATGTCCTTTTTCTGGCCAATGAACCAGAGAGGTCTGACTCTGAATGAAAGCAAGGATAGGAGAATTAAAAGAAATACTGAAATATGAGGAGAAAAATGGGGCTGGTCGTATACAAGTAAAAGGTTTATCCTATCCTGCTATATGAAAAGAAGGTATTCTAGAAGAAAAGCAAAGCATGAAAGAAGGCAATAGATACAATATATACATGTATATAAATCAGTGAATGAGACCAGAGGGATTGTTCATGTAAGAATATAACAGATATTTGGACCTTAAAGAAGGCTGAGTGCCAAATAATTGATGCTTTTGAACTCTGGTGCCGGAGAAGACTCTTGAGAGTCCATTGGACAGCAAGGAGATCAAACCAATCAATTCTAAAAGATATCAACCCTGAATGTTCACCAGAAGAACTGATGCTGAAGCTGAAGCTTCGATACTTTGGCCATCTGATGAGAAAAGATGACTCATTGGAAAAGATCTGATGCTGGGAAAGATTGAGGGCAAGAGAAGAAGGGGGCAAAAGAGGGTAAGCTGGCATCACCGACTCAATGGACATGAGTTTGAGCAAACTCTGGGAGATAATGAAGGACAGGGAAGCCTGGTATACTGAAGTCCACAGGATTGCAGAGTTAGACATGACTTAGCCACTGAACAACAAAAGTTTAATTCAGTTTAATTCAGATCCACACAAAGAAGCAAGGAGACAGACTAGAGGATTTAGACTTTGGTCTGTACATAATGTACAGTCATTGAAGATATTTTGGGTTTGGTTTTGACAGTCAAGGGAAAGACATGTTATACATGACAATGAGTGCGTGTTTGTGTGCTGTTGTTTTCGCTCTTTGTGACTTCATGGACTGTAGTCTGCCAGGATCCTCTGTCCTTGGAATTTTCCAGGCAAGAATACTGGAGTGGCTGCCATTGGCTTCTCCAGGGGATCTTCCTGAAAAGCAATCAAACCTGCATCACTTGTGTCACGTGCATTGGCAAGCAGTTTCTCTGTCATTGTACCACCCAGGAAGCCCATAAATGACAATACAACTAATATTTAAACCTTTCATACTAAAAAGAGAAATGTAGGGTTTAGGGGTGGAGGATGAAGTTTTTTAATGTAAAGATACAAAATTATTAGGCAGGTACATAATATATGACTCATAAATCAATGCTTTTCTTTCCTTTAAATGAAATCCTATTCCCTTAAAGTCATAGATATATACAAACCTTAGATACAGTGGACACAAGTATATCCTAAAGGGGTTAGCGGGATAAATAGAGGACTCATCTCAGAGATGCTTTGCACGCAAACCCCATTTCCTCCAAATATTTTAGAGCAGAGCTGTCTACCAGAACTTCTGTAGTGATGGGAATGTTTTATATCTATGGTATCCACTGGTGCCTTAGACGGTAAAGAATCTGCCTGCAATGCAGGAAACCCAGGTTCGATCCCTGGGTCAGCAAGATCCCCTGGAGGAAGGCATGGCTACCCTCTCCAGTATCGTTGCCTGGAGAATCCCATGGACAGAGGAGCCTGACAGGCTACAGCTCATCGGGTTGCAAAGAGTTGGACACAACTGAGTGACTAAAACATACACATACACATAGTAGCTATTAGCTCCATGTGACTATTGAGTACTTAAAGTATAGCCAGTGAGACTGGGGAATTGAATTTTTAATTTCATGTAATTTTAATTAATCAGTTACAGTGGCCACATGTGACTTGTGGCCACTGTATTGGAAAGCCCAGAGCTAAAGTGTCTACACTTATCTACAAGACTCCTCTATCAACAATAATAGAATCCCCCAAAGGCAGGGCTGAAATTGACACTGGAATCAATGTTGAAAAAGAAGTCCCATTATATTTGGGAGAGTGAAATAAAAATCCAGAGAAGTTAAGTGAAATATCCCTGGTCACTTGGCTACATTTCTAGGAAAGGCAAAATCGGAACCAAATGTCACATGATTACACAATAATCTTTTATGTCACAAAGTCTGATTCATCCACACAAAAGCATTCACCCCAGTTCTTAATAACCCACACTTCACTTTCAAAAATTACTTTCAAAATTACTACAAGAGAAAATATTTCCTACCTCATAAGATTCTTAGGATAATTCAATTTGAAAAAGTCTGCAAACCACTTAGCTCAGTGCTTGCCAGAAAGGGAGCTTCCATAAGTAGTGATTGTTGGAGGTAGTTAATATTGACACTTTTTGTTAAAGTCACCTAACTGTATGACGGGGAGTAATTATTCTACTTCACATGATCATATTAAGACATGACTTTTATAAGAGCATTTTAAACATTTTAGCTTTGAATTTCCCTCTAAAAATAATATCAGAAACTTCTCCTTTTTTTGGAATTGTTATACCACTAAAGCATGAGAGTGTCAGTCCCTCAGTCATATCCAACTCTTTGCAACCCCATGGACTGTAGCCTTCCAGACTCCAATGTGCATGGAATCTTCCAAGCAAGGATACTGGAGTGGAGAGCCATTCCCTACACCAGGGCATCTCCCAGACTCAGGGATTGAACCTGGGTCTCCTGCATTGCAGGCAGATCCTTTACTGTCTGACCCACCAAGTATGGTTTTTAAGTTTTATATGAATTTGTTTCTGAAATGTGAGCCCTTAACATGTCTGTTCACTATCAAAGAATTTTAGTTGTAGGCAATAATGCTAAAATTTGAAGTATCACCCATATAAAGTTTGAAATTCAGATAAACCTTCATCACCAATAAAATTGCAGGTGATTTCTGTTGCAAAATAGAAAGTTTAAAGATTAAGGCAAGAAAAGCCTTTGTTCAAATTTTTCTATTTTTGTCCCAGACTGGACATTGTATGTTACTGAAGTACAGGAATTCAAATAATTCAGTAGAAATATGAGATAAAAAGAAAGAAAATAAGAAATAAGGAGAACAATAGATTTCCTTTGTCAGTTTCTGGGGGATTTACACTACCTAAAATATGTTGCTCAAACTCCTATCAGTCGATTTATTGCTGATTTCACTTCTGCATTCTCGTGCATCTTTAGGACAACTTGTAGACATGCAGAATAAATGTTTAACTTCAATAGTGATTGAATTTCAACCCTCTTGTTTGTTTTCCTTTTAAGAATGCCAAATTGATGCCAGCTCCTCCATGTGGGTTTACGTCTTCCTGGGAAACCTTCTTCGTGGATTTGGAGAAACTCCCATTCAGCCTCTAGGCATTGCCTACCTGGATGATTTTGCTAGCCAGGACAATGCGGCTTTTTACATTGGTAATTCCCGCCTCATTCATCTTTCTGGGGTGCAGGATACCTGGTTTTCTCGACTCTATTCTCAACTAATGTGTGGAAGGTTTTATATTTCATATATAACTCCTCTATTCAGTTCACACTTTTCTGAAGTTCACACTGAGGGTTTGGATAGTGAAGAAACTTCAGTTAAAAGGACCTATTGCATTAGGGAAAGAAAATCGAATTAAAAGAAATTATCTGTGAGCTCAACTGCTGTGGTGTATGACCTGTACCTTTATGGATACAGAAGAAGGGCAAGAGCCAGGCCTGAGTCACTCTTCTAGAACAAGTCCCAGTGCATAGAATAGTGGCTAAAATCTCAAAAACAAAAATATGTGTGTTCGGTCATTCAGTCATGTCCAACTCTTTTCCACCCCATGGACTATACCCCGCCAGACTCCTCTGTTTGGGGCTTTTTCAGACAAGAATACTGGAGTGGGTTTGCAGTTTCCTCCTCCAGGATTTCTTCCTGACCCAAAACAAAAATATAGCAATTCCAAAGCCAGGTGAATCAAAGCAGCGTTTATTGAGTGCCTCTTATGTTCTAGACGCTAAATTTGTTCTGTTTCACACATTAGTCTTGGTTTCTGGGGGCTTTGATCTTCTGAGGGTTTCACCTTCAGAGACAGAAGGACAAGATTTAAATTCATTAAGGCAGTGGGGGTGGGTGGGGGGGCACTGTGCCTGAATGGAGGAGCTTGATGGGCCCCAGTCCATGGGGTCGCAAAGAGTTGAACATGATGAGCGATGTCACTCACTTAACTATAGCTAGGTATAGTTCTGTCCTGGCTAGTCACATGGAATTCCAGAGGGTTCTGATGACAGCCAAGAATGCTGTATGTAGTTAAAAACAGGGCACCTGTTCTAATAGGAAGCTGCAGCACAGATCAGGATGTAGAACAGAAGCTCCAACACATGTGTTAGGCCATTACTCGGGACCGGAAGAAAGATTGTAGCCAGGAGATGCACATAGGTGTCATCGTGTCCCTGTTCTGTCCAGGAGCTCAGAGGCTGCTCTCTCTCCTTCGTCCTCTTTTCTATTCTGTAAAAGATCCAGTATGAATTTCCCAGGTGGCTCAGTGTTAAGGAATTTGCTTGCCAAGGCAGGAGCCACAGAAGATGTGGGTTCAATTGCAGGTTTAGGAAGATTCTCTGAAGGAGGAAATGGAACCCACTCCAGTATTTTTGCATGTGAAATCCTATGGACAGAGAAGCCTGGTGGGCTACAGGCCACAGGGTCATAAAAGAGTTGGATATGACTTAGTGACTAAACAACAATAACAAAACTGAGGTCTAGAAAGTTTAAGAAGGGTGCCAAAGACCACAAGACTGAGGACTCAGCCCTTAGCCCAGATGTGGTTCTTTTTCCACTGCACAGTGTGACACTGTGGGGACCCGCTGCTCAGCTGGACTGTTCAATATGTCCTGTCCTCCACCTACAGCCCATGGGGTCACAGAGAGTCAGACGCTACTGAGCATACATGCATACACTCAACTGCTATTTACTCCTCCAGTTAATCTCCCAGGTATATGCGCAATACAGTCTGTGATGAAATAAAAGGCAGATGGGTGATATTTTGCAAGGATAGCAGACTTTCTGGTTACTAGAAATGATGTCATTGAGGAGATCTGCTCCAGCTACCTGGAGCTCCCCAGGTGGGTCAGGAGCATTGCAGAGTGCCCCTCTTCCCTCTCTCAAGTCAAGCTCCTTTGCATGAGCTGCATAGTTACTGTGTTCACAGGTGATCCCCTGGAAGCTCTAACACAAGCTCTTTCCCATTAAGATGGAAGAAATCAACTTTAATGTTGAAACAAGTCTTACGGTCAATTAAGCAACTGACCATAAAAGGTTTTCGAAAGTCTGTCAGAACAGTATAATTCTGATTTTTATCACTAGGGGGAATCTAATCCTAGGGAGTAAAGTTTGTTCCATTTGCCAAAATTAGCTGAGTCTTAGTGTTATTATCATACTAAAAGGTAATTAATGCCTTAAAGATGCTCATTCTTCTTCCAACACTGAGAAGAAGTTATTTCCGAATTCAGTGAGGTTGAAAAGTTGACAAATTAAGCACACTTAAGGGAAGAGTTGATGAAATATTTTCAGTGACTAACTGGATCTCATGCATGTTTCCTGTTTAAAATTTTATTAATGTACAAAAGCAAAGAAATGGTACTTTTGTATTTTGTAGGATGTGTGCAGACAGTTGCAATTATAGGACCAATCTTTGGCTTCCTGTTAGGCTCATTATGTGCCAAACTGTATGTTGACATTGGCTTTGTAAATCTAGGTAAGGAAGTTTATTTCTATTTCTTCATCTATTTTAGTTACTGTAATTTTTAATGGGAAAAGTGTCAAAAATATCAAATTGTCTTTTTATAAAATGATAGGATGGTAGTCTTTCATAAAATGAAAATAATCCTTGAAAACTTACTGCTTATACAATTATCACACACATTAATAAATGGAACATGAAAAATAGGTGGTGATTATAACCAGATGAACCATAGTTTGTTTATCAGTTGTATCATTTCCCACTTCTGCTTTCCCAGTTTAAAGGCATTCAAGCTTAGTTAAGACTAACAACTGTGGCTTCTTACAGGCTTCAGGTGAATCAACATTTACTGTAGTCACATCAATTAATAACATATTTCTGGACTTTCCAAAAAGGCCAACAATTGAAAGTCTCTGGCAATTAAAATTCCTTTCTTTAATATACAAATTTTTTTTTAGTTGAAGAAACTTTATAGTGAGACTAACTTTCCTTCTGGAGGAATGCTTGTGGAGGGAATAAATGAGGACTTCATCTCTCCATAGCTGTTAATTCGTTTCTTCCCTTATTAGATGTAGGCCCTAGACATAGATAGAAATTATCTGTTTTTCTGAAGAATTCCTAGAAAGCAGTTAAAAACAAGAAAACAAATTTCAGTTTTAAAAATTTTGGAATCGCCTTGTCACTAGTGTGTGCTACAAGTGATTATTATGTGTTACAATATAATGCAAAACACTTGAGCTAGCTGTTCTTTTTTAATCAAATAACCGGAATATGCATTCCAGAAATTTTGTTGATTCATTTATTACTCCTCACATTTATTTCATGTCTACTCTAACTCAAGTGATGTTCTACCAAAGTGAACAAAACAGTTGATTCCTTGACTTCATGACGTTTAAAATCTGGTCATGGTGACTGATATAGATAAGAACATGTTGGCATGATGACAGGTACCAAGGAAAATTGTGAAAAGGAAGCAATGAACATGCAGTGATAACTAAATCAAACATTTCACTGAGTATAATGTAGTGCTGATCAAGCCTAATTGTCAAAGGATTCTCATAGAGTGTAATAGAGTACAATAGTATGTTTCATACGTTCTTATATATTTTAAAAAAACTTTATTTGCTTAAAATACATTTGTCAATGCTTACATTTCAGTCAAATAAGAAACAGTATCAAAATTTTATAATGAATAAATATTGATGTTTTAATTATTAAAGCATATACAAATCTTCTTTCAGAACTAGAATATCTCTGAAATATTACTGATCATCATTTAATAAATAGCATTCTGAGTGGCTCAGACTAGACTTGGGCCTAAGCATATAGGGTCTTTTTCTTTCAGTAAAATTCTAGACATTCAATGTGTAAATCAGATGAAAATGGCACTCATGTGGGAGAGGTAGCAGAAGGCTTTAAACCCTCCTAAGTCTTTCTCGCATGTTGCTTTCCTCCTGTCATAGGTCCGGGGGTCCCTCTGCAGAAGCCCAGAGCAGAGTGAGAACCCCTTCAGGACTGTGGATTCTATATTTTTAATCTAAGGAACAAAAGAGAAATAATTGTGCTCTGAAGGCATCTTCTTTCCTTTAAAAAGCAAGATCATAATAATGTTCAGTTCAGTCGCTCAGTCATGTCCAACTCTTTGCAACCCCATGAACCGCAGCATGCCAGGCCTCCCTGTCCATCACCAACTCCCGGAGTTCACCCAAACCCATGTCCATTTGGTCGGTGACGCTATCCAACTAGCTCATCTTCTGTCGTCCCCTTCTTCTCCTGCCTTCAATCTTTCCCAGCATCAGCATCTTCCCAATGAGTCAACTCTTCGCAGGAGGTGGCCAAAGTATTGGAGTTTCAGCTTCAGAATCAGTCCTTCCAGTGAATATTCAGGACTGATTTCCTTTAGGATGGACTGGTTTGAACTCCTTGCAGTCCAAAGGACTCTGAAGAGTCTTCTCTAGCACCGCAGTTCAAAAGCATCAATTCTTCAGCACTCAGCTTTCTTTATAGTCCAACTCTCACATCCCTACATGACCACTGGAAAAACCATAGCCTTGACTAGATGGACCTTTGTTGACAAAGTAATGTCTCTGCTTTTCAATATGCTGTCTAGGTTGGTCATAACTTTTCTTCCAAGGAGTAAGCGTCTTTTAATTTCATGGCTGCAATCACCATCTGCAGTGATTTTGGAGCCCAGAAAAATAAAGTCAGTCATTGTTTCCACTGTTTCCCCATCTATTTGCCATGAAGTGATGGGACCACATGTCATTATCTTAGTTTTCTGAATGTTGAGCTTGAAGCCAACTTTTTCACTCCCCTCTTTCACTTTCATCAAGAGTCTCTTTAGTTCTTCTTCACTTTCTGCCATAAGGGTACTGTCATCTGAATATCTGAGGCTATTGATAATTCTCCTGGCAATCTTGATTCCAGCTTGTGCTTCCTCCGGCCCAGCATTTCTCATGATGTACTCTGCATATAAGTTAAATAAGCAGGGTGACAATATGCTGCCTTGACGTACTCCTTTTCCTATTTGGAACCAGTCTGTTGTTCCATGTCCAGTTCTAACTGTTGCTTCCTGACCTGCATACAGGTTTCTCAAGAGGCAGGTCAGGTGGTCTGGTATTCCTATCTCTTTCAGAATTTTCCAGTTTATTGTGATTCACACAATCAAAGGCTTTGGCATAGTCAATAAAGCAGAGGTAGATGTTTTTCTGGAACTCTCTTGCTTTTTCAATGATCCAGTGGATGTTGGCAATTTGATGTCTGGTTCCTCTGCCTTTTCTAAAACCAGCTTGAACATCTGGAAGGTCATGGTTCACGTATTACTGAAGCCTTGCTTGGAGAATTTTAAATATTACTTTACTAACATGTGAGATGAGTGCAACAGTGCAGTAGTTTGAGCATTCTTCGGCATTGCCTTTCTTTGGGATTGGAATGAAAACTGACCTTCTCCAGTCCTGTGGCTACTGCTGAGTTTTCCAAATTTGCTGGCATATTGAGTGCAGCACTTCCACAGCATCATCTTTCAGGATTTGAAATAGCTCAACTGAAATTCCATCACCTCCATTAGCTTTGTTCGTAGTGATGCTTCCTAAGGCCCATTTGACTTCACATTCTAGGATATCTGGCTCTAAGTGAGTGATCACACCATCATGATTATCTGGGTCATGAAGATCTTTTTTGTACAGTTCTTCTGTGTATTCTTGCCACCTCTTCTTAATATCTTCTGCTTCTGTTAGGTCCCTACCATTTCTGTCCTTTATTGAGCCCATCTTTGCATGAAATATTCCCTTGGTATCTCTAATTTTCTCGAAGAGATCTCTAGTCTTTCCCATTCTATTGTTTCCCCTATTTCTTTGCATTGATCACTGAGGAAGGCTTTCTTATCTCTCCTTGCATTCTTTGGAACTCTGCATTCAAATGGGAATATCTTTCCTTTTCTCCATTGCTTTTCACTTCTCTTCTTTTCACATCTATTTGTAAGGCCTCCTCAGACAGCCATTTTGCTTTGTTGCATTTTTTTTTCCTGGGGATGGTCTTGATTCCTGTCTCCTATACAATGTCATGAATCTCCGTCCATAGTTCATCAGGCATATGTTCAGATTAGAAAAGAAGTTGTCATGTATGAATTATTATGTATTTTTATGATGTGATAGAGCTAGTGCTAGGATTTTAAGAGGCTTATTTAATGCATTAGCTTTGCTGTACATGTTCTCTAACCACCCTGCCTGTTTTTCAGATCATATAACCATCACCCCAAAGGACCCGCAGTGGGTGGGTGCCTGGTGGCTTGGCTACCTCATAGCAGGCAGCATCACCCTTCTGGCAGCTGTGCCTTTCTGGTGTTTACCAAGGACTCTACCAAGACCCAGGAGCAGAGAGGACTCCAGTTCCTCCTCTGAGAAATCTAAGTTTATTATGGATGATCACACGGACTACGAAACACCTCCTGGGGAAAAAGCAAAAATCATGGAAATGGCAAGAGGTAAGCCCGATTCTCTTTGGTTCTGAGGCACTTTCCATATTCCTGTTGAAACTTTCGAGGTGATCTATAAACAATACTACTCTCTCCACTTCATGTGTTCAGAAAAAAAAATTGAGAAACTATACAGGAAGCCAGGCTTCCCATGTGGCACAGTGGTAAAGAATTTGTCTGCCAATGAAGGGGACTCAGGAGACTTCAGAGTTTGATCCCTGGATCAGTAAGCTCCCCTACAGGCAGAAATGGCAACTCACTCCAGTATTCTTGCCTGGGAAATTCCATGGACAGAGGAACCTGTTGGGCTACAGTTCATAAGGTTGCAAAGATTTGGATGCAACTGAGCACAGGAAGAAGAAATGAAGATTATTAAAAAATCTTTGCTGCCATCTCCGCCCTTACACCTCCTCCGTGTAGACCTTGCAAACAGCCCTCCTGGGAGGGCTGTTTCACATTAGTCTGCGTGGTCAGAAAAAAACCTTCAGGGCTTGTGGCAATTGACAGATAACATCCACCCACTTGAGAATGCGCACCACTGCATGTGTCCCACCAATGATCAAAGGAATGAGTGTGGTGTGGCGCCAAAGGTCAGACAAGTTCTAGTGAATTCCCTTCCTGTGAGAATGGGTGGCCATGAGAAAGACTGGTCCCCTTCAACTGGCCCAGCAATATTGACATTTACAGAAAATCTTCAAATTTCTATTTGGCTTGCATAAAAGGAAGAAGAGAGAATGCCAAAGCTCCTTCTATTAATAATTAACTGGAGAAAAGTTTCACATTCTCTTCTCTGCTTCCGTGACCTAAGTTCAAAGGAGAGAGACCAAAAACTCAAGTTTCTGATGTCCAGCCTATGACTTTCAGCTTGATGGGGAGGGAGTTTTCTTATACTCATATCTCTTACCACATCAGAGGAATCTGTTCTCATCTGACTGATTCTAATTTATAATCTAGATCTTATGGCTGTGGAAGTGAGCACCTATGTCTGGATCTGAACCTGGTCAGATCTCAACTCTGTCTTGTGTCACTGGCTTAACATTCAGTGTGTGGGTGTACCACTCTATAAACGCTCCTGGGAACCATGACAATAGGACTCAACCATTCAGCTCTGAGGCTATGGCTGCATCTTCTGCCAAGTGTGACCCTGTCTTTAATTACTCCATGCTACTTTTGTCTTATAGATTTTCTGCCATCACTGAAGAGTCTTTTTGGAAATCCGGTGTACTTCTTATATTTGTGTGCAAGCACCGTTCAGTTCAATTCTTTATTTGGCATGGTAACTTACAAACCGAAGTACATTGAGCAACAGTATGGGCAGTCAGCCTCTAAGGCCAACTTTGTTATCGGTATGCTTCTCTGTCCTTCCTGCTTTCCAATAGGTATTATTAACTCTGTGTCTTGTTGATCCTTAGTAATTTTAAAGTTGTTCTGATATTTAGACTGAAAGCAATTTATGACATTTTAGAAAGTGAGTGAAAAAATCTAGCAGAGTAAGATATTTAGAAAATCTGTGGTACAACTTTGAGTCAAAAATTATTTAGAACAGTGTGTGAATGACCATGAGCATACCATGTAGACTAAACATGCATTTTGTTAGGAGATTGTTAACACTGGCTATCTGACTTTCAAGTGTAGCTGAAACCTCATAACAGTGCCTCTTCTACCTGAAGAGTTTCTGGGATTACAAAAGGTGAGTATTCAAACAGGTTAGAAGGTATGCATTGCAAAGCAAAGTTTGTATTTGCTCAGGATTGAAAGACTTCTCTGACTTCTGACATTTGGGGTTGTTTAAAAGGCCTGTGTTTCTAGCACAGCAGAGCAACCATTTAGGAGGAAGATATTCAAAGGCAAAGAAAAATATGAAAAGATGAATGAAGAAGAACCAGAATCGCCAAATACATAACCACGGTCCTGCAAGCAACTGTACCCTTTAAAACCTGGACTGTGTGCTTAGTCGCTCAGTTGTGTCTGACTCTTTGAGACCCCATGGACTGTAGCCCACCAGGCACCTCTGTCCATGGGGATTCTCCAGGCAAGAATTCTGGAATGGGTTGCCATGCCCTCCTCCAGGGGATCTTCCCAACCCAGGGATCGAACGCAGCTCTCCCACATTTCAAGTGGATTCTTTACCAGCTGAGCCAACAGGGAAGCCCAAGAATACTGGAGTGGGTAGCCTATCCCCTCTCCAGGAGATCTTCCTGAACCAGGAATAGAACTGGGGTCTTCCGCATTGCAGCTGGATTCTTTACCAGCTGAGCTACCAGGGAAGCCCCAAAGTCCGTGAAGATGTCATTTAATGTTTTGTTTGATATTCTATTCCTTTGGACATGTTCTTTTATGACAGGAGATTCCAGTGGTTTAGAATAATTCCTTCACAAACATTTTAAATATTGCTCTATTCATCTATCTCTGAAAGAAACCTGGGGGATGAGGAGTGGGGAAACAGCTAAGCATATATTTTAAGACATATAGTTTTCCTGTAAAATCCTAGACAATGGACACTTAGCATATGCAATTTTAATTGACTCTTTGGTCTGCTCTTCCCCTAAATTTTAACTGCTAAGGCTATATCATTGAGAGGCTTCCCAGGTGACACTAGTGGTAAAGAACCCGTCTGCCATTGCAAGAGACATAAGAGACACAGGTGCGATCCCTGGGTCAGGAAGATCCCCTCTAGAAGGAAAAAGCCACCCACTCTGGTATTTTTGCCTGGAGGATCTGGAGGATCCCATGGACAGCCCGGCAGGGTATAATCCACAGGGTTGCAAAGAGTCAAACATGACTAAGCAACTTAGCACATACCACTGAAGTTTTACATTCAACATTAATTGGTTCAAACTAATTTTATTATTTAATGGTTGACCTGAAGAAATATTTTTTAGCATTTTTCAAACCTATATTCCACCCATGCCAATCAATGTATGAAATGAAAGTTTGAAACATTTAAAACTTTTAATATTTTCTTTGTTTGTTTATTGAGACATAACTTGCAAGCAGCAGTTCAGTCTACAGATCTTAAATGTAAGCTCAGCAAGACAAATATTTACACAAAAATACGTGTGTAGTAATCATTATCCAGAACCTGTAGCTCACTTTAGTATCCCAGTTGGCTCCCTCAAACCTTCTACCCAACATTCTTCTCCAAACTAATAACTATTCTGAAGTCCACCATCATAGACGAGCCTTGCCTGTTTCTGAATTAGTATAATAGTATAGTATATGAGTATATATAGTATAATGAGCTATGTACTCCTTTGTGTCTAGGTTTTTCCCAATGGAAGTGAAATCTACAAGATTCATTCGTGTTATTGCATGCAGTGGTGGTTTGTTCTCATTGCTGTGCAATATCCTATTATATGAATACACCACAGTTTATTCATTTTCATGCTGGTGGATATTTGGGTCGTTTATTGCTTTGGCTTTGCATGCTTGCTCAGTCATGTCCAACTCTTTGTGACCCCATGGACTGTAGCCCACTAGGTTCCTCCATCCATGGGATTTTCCAAGCAAGAATACTGGAGTGAGTTGTCATGCCCTCCTCCAGGGGATCTTCCTGACCCAGGTGTGAACCTGCATCTCCTGCATTGGCAGAAGGATTCTTTACCACTAAGCCACCTGGAAAGCCTGTTTACTGCTTTGGGCTATTCTAAATAATGCTTCACAAACATTCCACATGTATTTGGTAGGCAGATTCAGTCCTTTGTCTTGGCTATATGTTGGAGTAGAATTGCTGGATCCTATGGCATGTGTATGTTTTGATCTGGTAGATATTGCCAAAATATTTCATTAAAATGTTGTGCAAATGTTTCCTCTCATTAGAAATGTAAGAAGACTCCAGTTGTTTCATATCCTTCTTTTGATTGGTATTGTCAGTCTTTTTCATTGTAATCATTCTTATGGGGTCTGATGGTATCTTCCTGTGGCTTAACCTGCTGACTAGCAATACTGAGCATGTTTTCCCAAGCTTATTGGTCATCTCAGCATTATCTTTTGTTAACTCTGTTTGAGTGGCTTGCCCATTTTTTTTGGATTGCTAGTCATTTTCTTATTGATTTGTAGGAGTACTATAGATTTTTCCTGATACAAATTCTTTGTATTTTGCAAATACTTTCTCATAGACTTCAACCTTCCTTTTCGCTCTTCTTAATTTTAATTCAGTCCATTTTTAATCTTTTGCTTCTTCATTAGTGCTAGTTTGAGCCTGTTTTAGAAATATTTATCAAACCCCAAGGTTATGAAAAATAAAACTGCTCCTAGTAGATTGTTTTAACTTTCATGTTTATGTTATAATCCACTTCAAGTTATTATTTCTTGTATTATGTGAAGGAAGTCAAGGTTCACTTATCAAAATGAAGAGACTATCTTTTCCCCATGAATTGTAGTAAAGGAACACACCTTTAATACATGTTTACTTCTCATTATTCAATATGTGCATGATACTTAGAGATTCAATATGTGCATAATACATAACACATTTGATTTTGCTCTCACTACAATGATGCGTAAGTTTTTTTTTTTTTTACCATTTTCAAATTGAAAAGTTTATTTCATAAAGGAAAGTTAAGGGCATTTGGGGGAAGTTACTTAGAATAGAAATGAAACTATATGTAATCTCATTCCTTTATTAAGTGGGTAATAAATGAAATATGCTTTACCTATAAAATTGTTTTAAGGGTAATTAGCACAGATGAAGAATGTAAGATTCTGAGAGATTTAATGACCTGCCCAATTTCATGCTTATATAGCATACATACATAATGTTATAGCCAGGAATGAAACTATTTTATGTGAGTTTCTGAGTTGTATTTCCTCACTGGGCATAATTATTTTTGGAAAACTGACAGGAAGAATCTGATTAATAATTATCTTTTTATCTATGGCTAGCTGATTTCTTTTAATCTATGACCCTATGCTGTATACTAAAAGGGACTCTGAGATCCAAACTCATCATCAGATTTTTTTGAGCCATTTAGCAAAGGTTGCCTAGAACCCTAATTCCTCATGTTTCTGACATATCTATAGATAATTCAGGTACTTTTGTGAGAGATAAATGAAAATGTTTAGTAATTCCACATCCTTATAACTAGGATGGGCTTTCCTGGTAGCTCAGACAGTACAGAATCCGCCTGCAATGCCAGAAGACCTGGGTTCAATTCCTGGGTTGGGAAGATCCCCTGGAGAAGGGAATCATTACCCACTCCAGTATTATAGCCTGGAGAATTCCATGGAGAGAGGAGCCTGGTGGGCTACAGCCCATGGAGTCACAAAGAGTTGGACACAATTGAGCAACTTTCATAGGGCATACCTGGCAGCTCAGCTGGTGAAGAATCCACCAGCAATGCAATTCCTAGGTTGGGAAGATCCACTGGAGAAGGAATAGGCTACCCACTCCAGTGTTGTTAGGCTTCCCTGGTGGCTCAGAAGGGAAAGAATCTGCCCGCAAGGGGTTGGGAAGATCCCGTGGAGAAGGAAATGGCTACTGACTCCAGTACTCTTGCCTGGAAGATCCCATAGACAGAGGAGCTTGGTGAGCTACAGTCCATGGGGTCGCAAAGAGTCAGACACAACTGAGTGACTAACATAAGCGTGAAATAACTAGGATACTTTCCTGAGTGGTGTGACTTTACCTTAGTAAGTATAGGATACAGCAGAGTAAGGGAAGTGGGTAAATTATCTGACATCCCTAACACTTATTTTAATCAGAATGGTGAAAAGAAATGCATCACTGGGTTAAAATAAAGATGGGAAAAGACATGTAAAATGGATTGGAAATGCACATAATTCTCATTCAACAAATACTTTCTCCCTTTCATTTCTTTCCCACCCCTGGCTCTTTTCTCCATCTTTTTCCTTTGGGTTGTGGGAGAATGACCCTTTCTGTGATAAAATATGAGAAAGGCCCAAAGAAGACACATTTCCATTCTACTCTCAGAGAAAATATTTGATATGACATGGATGAAAGAATAAACAGGAATTTCTCTAAAGTGTTCAAGGGCTGACTAATCCAGTGACTATTTTACTGTATGTGGTTTTATATGTTGGTCACATTCTTTCTAAAGTCTAGAAATAGTATTTTCTTATATTAATGACTTTTTTATTATGAAAATGAAAGAAAGATAAAGATATTTCAAATTCAGGGACTAGATAGTATATTGCAAAATGATTCTACTTTTTTATAAACGGTGCGAGCTTTAAAATAATTTCCATTGCAACTTCTACTGAAAGAAATTTGACTAGCAGGTGAATCTTTCATTTAAGCCTTTTTTTAATCACTGTGAAGGTACATGGACATGATCTCTTCTTCCCCTTCTTATAACTCAGACTGAAATTATTTATTTTTTGCTTAATTTCTTGAAATTTTTTGATTAAATAAAATAGTAACTAGTAGACAAGATATAACAATACTGACTGTAATTGACAAAAATGATTATCATTCTCAATTTTTGGAGATGTTAAACAAATAAGGAAAAATTAAAATCCTTTGAGAAAAAATAATTATAATAGAAAGCTTTATTTTGTGGCTAAGCTAGAATAGCAAATTTAGAATAGTAATATGATGTGTTCTAGAATTAAGTAAAGTTACATTAAAAACTTGTGAGGTGATGGAAAACTATCTTAATTTGTGAGGGGGAAAAACTGTTATTATCCCCAAGAAGGATGGCTAAGTTTACTTGTCTACACTGAACAGGTATATGAAAGTGTACATTTTTACTTACATTTTTCTCTCTTTGCAACATTCAAATCTTAATATTTTGTCTTCTAATATTAGAGTAATATTGTGAAGGTCCATGATGTAACCAGAACTTTTACTTCACTGGGGAAAAAAATCTCTAAAAATATCCTAAAGTACTAAAGAGCCTCTTGATGAAGGTGAAGGAAGAGAGTAAAAAAGATAGCTTAAAACTGAATATTAAAAAAACTAAGAACATGGTATCCAGTCCCATCATTTTATAGCAAATAGAAAGGGAAAACATGGAAGAAGTGACAGATTTCCTCTTATTGGGCTCTAAAATCACTGCAGATTATGACGTCAACCATGAAATTAGAAGATGATCACTTCTTGGCAAGAAAGTTATGTATGACAAACCTATACAGTATGTTAAAATGCAAAGGCATCACTTTGCCAACAAAGGTCTGTTCAGTCAAGACTATGGTCTTTCCAGTAGTCACATATGAATGTGACAGCTGGACAATAAAGAAGGAAGACCACGAAAGAATTAGTGCTTTTGAACTGTGGTGCTGGAGAAGACTCTTGAGAGTCTCTTGGAGAGCAAGGAGATCAAACCAGCCAATCTTAAAGGAAATCAACCCTGAATACTCTTTGGAGGGACTGATGCTGTACCTCCAATGTTTTAGCCACCTGATGTGAACAACTGACTCGTTAGGAAAGACCCTGATGCTGAGAAAGATTGAAGACAGAAGGAAAGAGGGTGACAGAGAAAAAAATGGCTGAATGGCATCACCAATTCATTGGACATGAACTTGGGCAAACTCTGGGAGATGGTGAGGACAGAGAAGCCTGGCATGCTGCAGTCCGTGGGGTCACAAAGAGTTGGACACGACTTGGTGACTGAACAATGATAAGCTCAGCTTGCCTGATATTTGGATAAATATAAATGTTAAATTCAAGAGAAAATATACAAAATAAATTGAAATAAATTACAGATGCCAGCATAAATTATGGCTTATATTTCCATCTGAAATATTCAGATGGTAAACATTTTAAGAGCAGCACAGTTTACAACGTGAGTGGAAAAAGTGAATGAAAGCAATGAAGAAATCAGACTGAAATTTCTATCTCATTGAATGGCTCAAAAATACCTAAGATGAAAGAAAAAAAGCTTTGGGAGGTGAGAAGCACATCTCATCTGTTTTTCAGGAACTTTGCCACCAAATTGGCCCTGCATGGATGATATACAGATCCTAGGGAACTTGAAAGGGAGAACCAAATTGACAATATATTTGAAAAGCCCTCCTAATCTTTTTTTGAATCATGTTATAATTTAGTCATCCTGAAATTGAGAAAGATATTCTGGAGAAATGGGTTTTATGCACATTTTAAGAGAAATCCACCTATGTAAGAAACACAGGATTCTATCATGAGCATAGTTCTTCCCTTGAAGGTTTGATTGGAGGGTGAGAGAGATGAACAAACAAACTAACAGGCAATTTTGATAAGTACCAAGGCTGCCTCTAGGACCCCACACAAGGGCCGCAGACTGAGGGAGAAAGGGGGTTCTGATGAGCAAGTCATGCGCCCTGGTATCAGATGCATCCTCTGGAGGCATGATATGGCTGGGAGAGGATGTGATAGGTGCTCTAATTAGGGGAAGCCCAGAGGATTTTGGTGGAGAAGGAGATGGCAACCCACTCCAGTATTCCTGGGAAATCCTAGGAACAGAGGAGCCTGGTGGATTGCAGTCAGTGGGGTCACAAAGACACAACTGATCATGCACGCATGCAGGGTGCTCTGGATGAGCAAGCACACCCTTGAAGTCAGAAAGAATTATCTGGGAGATGATGCTATCTGAATTAAGAGCAAAACGACAGGGAGGTGTTAAAAGATGAATGCATGAGAACAGGGATGGAAGTTGGGGAGGACAAGAGATAGCAAATATCTTGCTATCTCTCTGGCAGAAATAGCAAATATTCTTGAGCAGAGAGACCTACAAGCAAGAGAACACTTTAAATCCTCTGCAAATTTCAAGAGAACATAAGTCTCTGAAAAAGAGGTCAGTCTAGAGAGGATATTCCTGATTATTAACAATCTGTTCTGAGGGAGAAATATCCCTAGAATTCCTTTATTCTCAGGCTATTCTAAGCCAGATGGAGGGCTGGGAAGTCAGTGGAGTTTAGCACAACATGTTGCTCAGGCCAAAGAGTGTATTTTGTGCCATTTCTTCTGATGTCCCAGGCAGGATGGGTACTTTACAAAATAAATTTCTTTCTTTTTTATTAAAGTATAGTTGATTTTTTATACTGTGTTAATTTCAGAGATTCTACAGCACAGAGATTCAGTTATACGTTATGTGTATATATTCTTCAGATTCTCTTTCCCTATAGGTTATTATAAAATATTGAATATAGTTCCCTATGCTAAAAACTAGGTCCTTGATTATCTATTTTACATATAGGAGTACGTATATGTTAATCCCAACCTCCTAATTTATCCCTCCCCTCACTTTCCTTTTCCCTTTGGTAACCATAAATTTATTTCTATGTCTGTGAGCTTGTTTTGGAAATAAATTCACTTGTATATTTCTTTTAAATTCCACATACAAGTGATATTGTATGATATTTAGCTTTCTCTGTCTGGTTTACTGCATTTAGTGTGATAATCTTTAGGTCCATCCATGTTGCTGCAAATGGCGTTATTTTGTTCTTTTTTATGGTTGAGCAATAGTATTTCATGTTTTTTTTCTGTGTGTGTGTACGTATGTATGTGTGTATATATATATTTTATATCACATCTTTATACATTTTCCATTGATAGACAATTAGTTTGCTTCCATTTCTTGGCCATTATAAATGGTGCTGCAATGTATACTGGAGAGCAATGTATCTTTTAAAATTATGGTTTTCTCTGGATATATGCCCAGGAGTAGAGTTTCAGGATCATATGGTAGCTCTATTTTTAGATTTTAAGCAACCTACATGTTGTTCTCCATATGCCAGTTTACATTCTCACCAACAGGGTAGGAGCGTTCTCTTTTTTCTACATCCCCTCCAGCATGTGTTATTTGATGATGGTCATTCTGACCAGTGTAAGGTGATACCTCATAGTAGTTTTGATTTTCATTTCTCTAGTAGTTAGTGATGTGGAGCATATATCTTCATGTGTTTTTGGTCATCTGCATGCCTTCTTTAGAGAAATGTCTGTTTAGACCTTCTGCCCATTTTTTGATTGGGTCGTTTGGGTTTTGTTTTTTTTTTTTAAATATTGAGCTGTATGTCATAAAAAGTAAAGTGAAAGCAGCTCAGTCATGTCCGACTCTTTGCGATCCATGGAATTCTCCAGGTCAGAATACCGGAGTGGGTAGCCTTTCCATTCTCCAGGTGATCTTCCCAAGCCAGGGATCAAACCCAGGTCTCCTACATTGCAGGCAGAGTCTTTACCAGCTGAGTTACAAGTGAAGCCCATTTGTCATAAGAAAGAACGAAATTTTGTCATTTGCAGCATCATAGATGGACTTGAAGGACGTCATGCTAAAAAGTGAAGCCAGACAGAAAGACAAATATTGTATGATATCACTTATCTGCAGAATCTAAAAAATATAACAAACTAGTGAATGAAATAAAAAAAGCAGAGTCACAGATACAGAGAACCAACCAATGGTTTACCAGTGGGGAGAGGGAAAGGGGTAGGAGCAATATAGAGATAAGGAATTTTTTAAAAGGGGGATTATTATGGGGCTATCTGAAATCACATTGTGTGAACCTTTCAAAAATTGTAAAGCACTATGGAATTTAAATACTCTTTAATTCAAATAAATAAGCTTTCAAGTTAAAATCATCAACATCATCCACAGCCGGTGCCTCTTAGCTGATGTTCAGCTCTTCAGGAGCCCAATGCACAATCTCTGCCATTTGCACACCCACAAACCTCAGCTCAGCTGAAGAAGCAAAACTGAATATCTTTTATTTCAATTTCACTAATTTCATGATCATGCCGCCTTCTAGGTGGGTTAATTTCTAATGTGATCACCTTAATGCTAACAATGCATAGTCACGAAGAGATGAAACAAAATATCCTTTTAAAAATAATCTATCAATACATGATGAAAACATTTTTTAAAATAATGTAATAGCTAACCAACTATCACTATATATTTGATGTTTTAGACCCTATGAAACTTGTGACTAGATATATAAATCAGAAAATAAAGAAAGGAAGAAAGGAAGCTACTTTGCATCTATTATCACTGTATGTCAGTATTTTTAATTTTTTAACACAAATTTCAGTGTGAGTCAGAAAAGGATACTTGTAATTATTGTGTACCTGAGCAGATGCTGGCCAAGGTTTATACAAACTTCAGCCCTTTTATTACGTGAAAGAAATGTGTTATCTCAAAATCTCAATTTACATCAGTAATTGATGAGTAGACAATATGAGAAATGGTTTCTAACTCACGGAGAAGTTTAGCATTGGGTACCTGATTACCTTTCCCTACAGTTATTTACCAATCACAATCCAACCAAAGAGCCTCCTTCTCCATCTTTCCTAACACAGAGGTGTTCCACTTCCCCCAACCCCAACATTTTCATCTTTGCCTCATAGATGGAAATGTTCATAATAACCTAATTGAATGATGTTTTGTGCCAGATATTAAGCTAATAACTTTTCACGCCATTTAATCACTTTAAGGACACTATTATTAGTTCCATATTATATGCGAGGAGACAGTTTTAGAGAAGCTCAGAGAATTACCAGCAGTTCCACAGCTATTTGCATTGTGGAACTGAGATTCAAAGACATGGAGCTGGGTCTTTGGGATCCAAACTCTTAATCACTTTGTTGAACTTCTTCCTAGTATTGCTTTTTAAGTCATACTTCTTTGACTACTAGTGAGATTGAACATCTATTTATGAAGAATTATATCTCCCAAATCCTCTTGAAGGAGAGTCAGTTTAACATAGTTATTGAAAGCATTTAACTTAATAACAGCCTTCCTGGATTCATATCTGGCTTTTCCACTTACTAACCACCACCATCAACAAATTTCTGAAATAAAGATAACATATGCCTATCTTCTAAGGTTGTGGTGAAGAGTAGATGTGATAGATAGTATATCAAATGCTTAACTAAGTGACTGGTACACTGTAAGCAAATTTAAAAAAATATGAAAGGTGCCTAATAATATGTTATTATTGTTCATGCTGTAAGAAAGCATATCAAACTAAGAGGCTGGGCAATAAAAGCAAATATTGTTGGTGTCAGAAAATAGAACCAGGACTGTTTTTGTGCTTGTTTGTTTATTCCTTACAGTCTATGTGCCTATTCTTCTTTCATTCACAGCCTTAAAAAGCATTATAATCACCTAATTGCCACCAGATTGCACCTGTTATTCTGGGGATAGACCACAAACAGCAGATTCATTGGTTGATTCAGTGTTTATTGATTTCAAACCCTACGCTAGACATTGTGATAGGCAGAACCCTAGGTCTGTCAGCTGTGTTACCATTAATCTAAAACCTAGATGTTAGTGGCTGAATAGTTCTATAAACTTAAATGGATCAAGTAGTCTAATAATAAGTTAAAAACTATTATTACACAGTTTCACACAATCCCTTAGAAAGTTTGGGTGAATGTACTCAGATTTCTTTTAGAGGTTCACAAAAATGACACATTTTTCTTTTTCCTCAGGGCTCATCAACATACCTGCAGTGGCCCTTGGAATATTCTCTGGGGGAATAGTTATGAAAAAATTCAGAATCAGTATTCGTGGTGCTGCAAAACTTTACTTGGGATCATCAGTCCTTGGGTACCTGCTATTCCTTTCCCTGTTTGCACTGGGCTGTGAAAACTCTGATGTGGCAGGATTAACTATCTCCTACCAAGGGTATGTTTACTCATTAAGTAATCAGAGGAGATCCGTTTATTTAACCAAATTAATTATTTTGTTTCAAGATAAGATAATTAAATTATTAAGAACATACCTATGAAAAGGAATTATTGTTTTATTGTGGAAGAATAGACAATGCTTATGACGTGAAGCTGTTATTGTCACCAAAATCTGTCATTTTCTTTGAATCTGAAAATGTTAAAAAATACCAAATCCATATCTTTCTTTAGGGAAGTAACCTGATAGTAGAAAATACAGACCTTGAATTTTGCTTCTCCATTCTTAGTGAAGTGATACTGTATGAGTTATTTAATCTAGCCTCAATGTTAGTATTTTAAAACCAGAAATAATAAGGTTTTGTAAGGCAAGATAATACACATGAAAGGGATTAGCACTTACCCAGTACAAAATAGAAGCGCCATTCTTGGAAACAATTGTAGTTTATTTTCTTTGAAAACTAGATACCTAGAAAACTGGAATGGTTTCTATGCTACAGTTTATAGTCTTTGTCATTCAAGTCAAGGGAAATTGAAGGAGAAAATGGCTATCCCTCAACATGGTGACGAACATGCAGCTCTTTGCAGTTGATCACAGGAGGATTTACTGATGCTTTTAGATTTATGCCATCCTGTGTGGGGGTAATGATTAGATTTCTTAGTTTCCAGAGTAGTCTAAAGGCTGGGTCTTGAAGAAATTACTTCATCCTTCCCCTTCAAGAGTCCTCGCTATCACTCTGTCTCTGCACCTGAGTTCCCAGAGACAATTCTGCTCATCCTCCTACCTATCTATATATCATCTGTTTTTTTTAAAAAAAAAAAAAAAAAAGTTATTGAGCTGCTACAGGTTGCCAGGCCAGCCTCCCTGATTTTATCTGCCTGGCTGCCTAAAACTCTACCTGTTGGCTCAAAGGTCAACCATCCTGACAATATGTTGTTTCCTGATGATTCAGTTGCTTCTTGCTCACTGCTTCTCCCCCAGCCTCTGTGCACATTTATCTGTCTGGTGTTCATGTTCTAATACCTTCATTAACCTAGTTTCTCCTGTTGTTACACACATGCCCAGTCATGTCTGACTCTTTGCAACCTCATGAACTACAGCCCACCAGGGTCCTCAGTCCTTGTGACTTTCCTGGCAAGAATACTGAAATGGGTTGCCATTTCCTCCTCCAGGGGATCTTCCCCACTCAGGGATTGAACCCACATGTCTTGCACTGCAAGCAGATTCTATACCACTGAGCCACAAAGGAAGCCCACATCAATTATGCCTTTTGTCCTCTAACATGTTCAGGAAAATTAGTGAGTGCAAAGTTCATATAACATTGCTTCTGGGAGTTGTCACAGCAACAGTTAGACTTAACAGAGTGTATCGTTGCCTTGATAACATTGAACAATATAGATCAAGAATGTTAGTTATAAACAGGAATTGCAAGAAGATTCTGGAGAGAGTAGAAGCCCTGTGCCATGATTTCCTACCCCTAAGCTCCTCATGGTGGATGGACAGTGGTCAAGTACTTTATATTTTGCAATTTAGAAAACACCTTACTTTTTAATCATCTCACTTCTATCTTAACGTGCCTTTATGAAGTTTTGTTACCATCATTTAAAGAACTGAGATTAGAAAGGTCAGTTAACTTCCTTCCAGTATAATGTTTTTTTCGACTGCATTGTGCTATCTCTAAGCCAAAAGCAAATACAGAAGTAGACAACAGAAAAATTTTGAGATTTACATTAAAAGTATACTCAGATGATAATAAAAGATTCAATATTCTTAAACAAACAAAAAATTTCATTGAATACTAGGTCCCTGAAAGCAGTTCACCTTGAAAGACTATAACTACAATGTAATAATGCTATCATTGTTTAAAACACCTCTTTTGAAATTGCTTTCCAAATTTTTAAGAATATTCTTGACAATGGCAAAGATTTAACCTCTAAGAGTAGCTTTGTTATTGGAAGCAACCAAAGAAAAGGCAACATCACTGGGTGAATCTAAATCTTTAGAAAAATCTCATAAATATAAACTTTCTAGCATATTTGATAAAACTAATAATTAAAAATTTAAATAATGACTCTACTGTCAACACATCCTTCAGGAAACATATATGCAATTAATTTCTGCTTCAAGATTGTCCTAAGTGATAAATTTAATGTTACCTTCAGCAATATAAAAGAATTGACTATATAAAATACCATGCTCTCCAGGGTTTGTCCAGAGTTTCTTTGTTCCACAATGTTGGTTTGATTCCAGACATTCATTCAGGATCAATATAGAGAAGCTTTAGACATGATGTTGCAAAAGTTTCTCTTCTGCAATGATGAAAATTAAGTCTGATGCCCAAGACAAGAACTTAGAATCCAGAGGCCTGGAAGGGTTCTAACTCTGGGTTTGTCACTGACAAACATTGTGAATTTGAGCAAGTAATCTGTCTACTTTGGCCCTGAATTTCCTGATTTTCCCAATGAGAAGTTAACCTAGATCATCCCCTCTGTTCTTTTAGCTCTAATCTTCTATAATCTCGGCTCTACAGTATCCATAGTGACCTGATTCTAAGCTTTCAAAGACACACATTTGTACTTTCAGATACAGCAAAACAGTCTCAATTAAAACTTCATGTCTTAGAGAAGAGAATAAGATAAAATATTCCTGGGTGACTTTGTAGGAGGCTTAGTTAAATAGCCTCTCATTCTGCTAGAAGATACCTCAAAGGTTTTTTGTCTTTACATTTGGAGTAACCAAATCCATAGTAGTTCTACAAGATGGAATATTGTATGAGAGTTTGTTATTATATTGATACATAGTAAGAGTAATGTCATAAATTGCTCTTGAAGTTTATTCTGTTTTTATACTTTGATAGCTTTTTTCAAATGCATAATAATATAAAAAAATATTGTAACATTCTAGAGTCAGTTCAGTCACTCAGTCGTGTCCAACTCTTTGCGACCCCATGAATCACAGCACACCAGGCCTCCCTGTCCATCACCAACTCCCAGAGTTTACCCAAACTCATGTCCATCGAGTCAGTGATGCCATCCAACCATCTCATCCTCTGTCATCCTATTCTCATCCTGCCCCCAATCCCTCCCAGCATCAGGATCTTTTCCAATGAGTCAACTCTTCGCATGAGGTGGCCAAAGTATTAAGAGTTTCAGCTTCAACATCAGTCATTCCAATGAACACCCAGGACTGATCTCCTTTAGGATGGACTGGTTGGATCTCCTTGCAGTCCAAGGGACTCTCAAGAGTCTTCTCCAACACCACAGTTCAAAAGCATCAATTCTTCAGCACTCAGCTTTCTTCACAGTCCAACTCTCACATTCATACATGACCACTGGAAAAACTATAGCTTTGACTAGACGGACCTTTGTTGACAAAGTAATGTCTCTGCTTTTTAATATGCTATCTAGTTTGGTCATAACTTTCCTTCCAAGGAGTAAGCATCTTTTAATTTCATGGCTGCAATCACCATCTGCAGTGATTTTGGAGCCCAAAAAAATAAAGTCTGTCACTGTTTCCACTGTTTCCCCATCTATTTCCCATGAAGTGATGGGACCAGATGCCATGATCTTAGTTTTCTGAATGTTGAACTTTAAGCCGACTTTTTCACTCTCCTCTTTCACTTTCATTAAGAGGCTTTTTAGTTCCTCTTCACTTTCTGCCATAAGGGTGGTGTCATCTGCTGTAGATGTTAATAAAACCCATCAGCCAAGACCAGGATATCATGTAAAGTGGTAAACCTCTAAAGGTAATTATCAAAAGGAAGATGTCTAAGAGTGAATTCACATTTAATGATGAGAAGCTGGTATTTCTGATGACAACTGTGTTCCTCCCAGGCAAACTTTGTTGGCATTTCCATTTACATACCCAAGAACATTGATTTTTGAAAGTACTAGGGTATTGCCTACTAAGAGGTAACATTTTATATCGTTACATTTTTTTTTCCAGAACCAAACCTGTCTCTTATCATGAACGAGCTCTCTTTTCAGATTGCAACTCAAGATGCAGATGTTCAGAGACAAAATGGGAACCCATATGTGGTGAGAATGGAATCACGTATGCATCGGCTTGTCTTGCTGGTTGTCAAACCTCCACCGGGAGTGGAAAGACGACTGTAAGAAAGCTTCTCTAAAGTGTGTGCCCTGGGCATGCAACAGTGCTTAACTATACAAGCCTATGGGGTCTCAGGGGCAACCCAGGAGCAGACCATGTTGATAGAATCCATGGCGTTTACTCTGCCGTTGTTGTTTTGTGTGGCAACAGGAAATAAAAGCATCACTAGCAGAGCTACAGTTGCTGGAAGAATTGGGATCAGAATGAGAATGCTGAAACATGCTGGAGGAACTTTGTGATTATGTAGTCTAGTTCTCTTATTTTACTAGTAAGGAATACTAGCCTCAAGTGAGAAAGTCCCAGTCATAAGATCATTTAATAACATCTACCTTGGGCTCCATCTCTCCTGATCCCATAACCAGTGGTCCTTGCAGGTTTTGGAGGACAGGACAAATAGAGGCCAGTATAAGGCAGTTTAGCCCAAAAGGTCTAGACCCAGGGCTCAGAGATCCAGAGGAGGTTGATGGTTCTGAGACAGCTCTGCCTGAGATATCAAGCCAATTTATGTAATGAAGAAAAGAGTAGATGGCTGGAATCAAGGATTCCTATAGGATGTAAGAGGAAGACAGGGTTGGAAATAAAGGTAGAAAACCAGTTGTGAAGAGTATCATGTACTTCAATTAAGAGTACTATGTACTTTATTAACAGATTCATTCTTCTAATCACACCTTTATAGCCCTGTCCCTAACAAACTCTTTCTTATACTCATTGTGTATAAGGCACAGGGGTCAGATGGCTTTCTGCTTGTGACTGATGAAATCTACCTGTATTTGACAGCCCCAGAGAGCTGAAAATTAAACCACACACATATTTATGTATTCTTATCCACTAGATTAAGAATGCTTGGGCAACCACTTCTATAGACAGTCTCGTGCTTGTTGATTTTCCGTTTACTGTTATTTTGACACTTTATTCAGAGAAGAATGGATTGGTCTCTAGCAACACGGATATTAAGACCACCCACCCATCTGAAATCTGAGCTTTAATATTCTATTCTTTTTTTTCCTTCTTGTCTTTCCTCCACCCAACCCCCAACTTTGACCACTATACTCTTTGGCTTAAACCACTTGAAGGATTTTCTTTTTCTTTTACTTTGGATTTGCTTTTTTTTTTTAATTGAAGTATAATTGATTTACAGTGTTGTGTTAATTACTGCTGTACGGCAAAGTGATTCAGTTAGATATACATTCTTAAAAGTTTTCCATATGATTTATCATAGGATATGAATATAGTTCTCTGCGCTATACAGTAGGACCTTGTTGTTTACCCACTCTATATATAAAAACTTACATCTGCTAACCCCAGCCCCTACTCTATGCCTTCCCCAACACCCTCCTCCCTTGGCAACTGCCAAGCTGTTCTCAATGTCCATGTTTCTGCTTTATAGATAGCTGCATTTGTGTCACATTTTAGATCCCACATGTAAGTGGTAACATATAGTACTTTTCTTTGTTTCTGACTTATTTCACTTAATGTGATAATCTCTAGTTGCACTGAAAGGTCTTTCTTAACCGGAGCTTCCATTTATTGAAAATGTTGCATGCCAGGGACTAAGGGAAGTACTTTAAAGGAATATTTAGACATCATGATACTCAAGAAATTGGGTATTATTTTACTTATTTTGCTCATGTGAGAATTAAAGCACTAAGATACAAGGGATCTGCCTAAACTTATGTAAGTGGTGAGAGGCAAAGTCAAGATTCAAAAGCTTTTTACCTGACACTCAAAACAAAATAAAAAATCCTATATTGCTGCTCCTCTTCTGAAAGGAAATGCCACTTTCATTTCATTTTTTACCTAAAAATTCACAAAGTCTTTTGCAATAAAAATGACAACTCATTACATGGACACATTCACACATGAAACTTATAGAAATAAACTGATGAGGGATTATGAAAGTTGCCCCTTTATCCAAGATTTAGTTGGGTTTTACTTATCAAGGTTTTTCTTTCCTTCTCATAATCACTATATATTCTTTCATATCTTCAAACTGTGCCCATTTATTTAACAAATTTTTACTAAGCACTTAAATTGAGGGCCTATTTTTAAGCCTACATGTACAATGATAACAAAGCAAAGAGTTTCTGCCAGAGGTTACATTCTAGTGAGGACATGTGGTTTAGAATTAAATGATTATATAATATCCTGATAAAATGTAATAAATGCTGTGAGGAAAACAAGCTAGAATAACAGTGTGGAGAGATGGAGGTACTGTTTTGAATGGGTGGCTTTGAAAGCTCTCTCTGATGAAGTATCTGAGCAGAGACATGAAGTGTGTTTGCCAACCAATTCTCCCTAGAAGAATTGCCCAGCAGAGAAAACAGGAAGACCATGAGGCCTGACTGGGCTTACCACGTTTGAGGGTTGGCAAGGGTCCCATGGGAACTCACGAGTAGAGAGAGAAGGGGAGGATCAGGGAGCAATGAGATCAGAGTGGGATTCAGGAGATGCATCATGGATAGTGTGGAAGCCGCTCTAAGGACTTGGGATTTTATCCCAGTACAATGAGACACCATTGGAAAGCTGAGAATATTGATGCAATCTGACTGCCATTTTTAAAGGCTCAGTTGGGTTATTGCAGAAGAGAGACCAGAGCCAGGTAAGAGTAGAGACAGGTCAAGCACAAATAGACCATGGTGGCTTAGATTTAGATGTGGTAGGGAAGAAGGTAAGGTAGCACTGGATTTGGTGAGATTTGCTTAGAGATGGTTCTGTAGGATCAATAGTGTGTAGACCATCTGCTCTTTGGGTACTAAAATGTTTTCTTTCTCGAGTTCACTTTGCTTGATACAGTCTAACACAGAAAAATAAAATTTTCCCCACTGTTTGTGTTACAAATATATACTATAATATCATTTAAAATAAATATTTGTGTTTAATGCTATATACTATTTACCTCAATAATTGGATTTTTTCCCTGCTGTGTTACAGATATTTAATAACTGTACCTGTGTGGGACTTGCAGCCTCAAAATTAGGAAAGTCCTCAGGCATGGTGGGCAGATGTCAAAAAGATAATGGATGCGCCAAAATGTTCCTGTATTTCCTCGTGATTGCAGTCATCACCTCCTATACTTTGTCTGTAGGCGGGATACCTGGATACATCTTGCTTCTGAGGTGAACCTTGAATCTTCCTGCCCCAATTTTAACAGAAGACACACTGTGACCATCTACAGCAGTGACTTCCGACTCTGTTCTGTGGAGTCATTGCGATTCCTTACAGCACTCTCAGGAAACTTGTTCCACTTTTATGCTTTTCTCTTTTTAGGCTTTTATACAAAAATGTGGTTGGATAGAAATTTTTCTATTGTAATATAATTTATGCTTGAACACTTTTTACTGGCTCTCCTCTCACAAGTCGATGCAATACACACATAAATTCAAATGTTAAAATACTAGTTTTCTAACGAGTATTCTCAGTGGTAAAAGTTTCCTTTTCATTGAATTAGTATTGCAATTATTACTGTTATACAACTGATCAAAATCACCTAAAGATACTACAAATTTTGATGAAATTGTTAAACATGAAAAGTCACCATTTATTGTAAGTCAATCTTTTATGAGATGGATTAGGTAACTGAAATTAATTCACACATCAAAGGATTATTTTTTCTAAATGAAGTTGATCAAAATAGTATATATATTTTTAATTTCCCACAGCTTATATTGACTTCCCTGGTGGCTCAGACAGTAAAGTGTCTGTCTACAATGCGGGAGACCTGGGTTCAATCCCTGGGTCAGGAAGATTCCCTGGAGAAGGAAATAGCAACCCACTCTTGCCTAGAAAATCCCATGGACGGAGGAGCCTGGTGCAGGCTACTGTCCATGGGGTTGCAAAGAGTCGGACATGACTGAGCAACTTTACTTGCACTTTCATATTATAGAAATTGATTAGGAATATTTATAGAAAATAGGACCAAACATCCACAAATCTGCTTTCATAAAAGGGTTTTTAAAAAATGATTTACTAGCTATTAAATTTTGGGGCTGTGGCACAAGGCATGCAGGATCTTAGTTCCCCAAACATGCATCCCCTTCCCTAGATCACCAGGGAAATCCCTCATAAAAGGATTTAATGGGAACATGAGATATTGATGTTTTCAAATGGAAGCATAGGTTCAGTGGGAAAGCATTACACCAGAATTCTCAGACTGGGATCATTCTCAGCAGGTACCTATTTCTTGAACATTTTCTTACGTAGTGCCAAGTAGGCACCTGGGCCTCGTGAATAAACAGGCGAACAAAGGACAAGTTTTCCTCACCATTAGCCCATAAATGAACCACACTTTATTTTGATGCCAGAAAGAACCATGTTTGCTTAAAGGAGAAAAGCTGTAATTGTTGATCATTTTAAAGCAGAGATTAAATATTATGCCTATGAAGAATTTACTACCATGGTTAACACTCAGTAGTTATTATATATCCTCATGATTATTGCTATTAAAATCCATCAGTTCAAGCTATGCATGCATACTCTGTCGCTGTGTTGTGTCCAGCTTGGACACCTCATGTACTATAGCCTAACAGGCTTGTCTGCCCATGGGAGTTCCAAGGCAAGAGTACTGGAATGGGTTGCCATTTACTTCTCCAGGGGATCTTCCCAAGCCTGGGATCGAACCAGTATCGCCTGCATTGACAGGCAGATTCTTTACCACTGAGTGACCTGGGAAGTCCCAGTTCAAGTTATCCAGTCATTTTATTAAAGATGCTCTTGTTATTTTAGATAATCTTGTACTTGGCTGGTAAATTCAGATCCACAGTACTTACCAAAAGCACTCAGCATGTCACAGTGATTTTAATTCAACTTAATTCAATAGGGTGCCATGGTTTTAGACCAAAACCCAAAAAACTAGCTATAGGTCATTAATCCTTTATTGTGCCTCATATTCTTACAAATTGTTAGAATTATTCCCTGTCTTTGCTACTTTACTGATAAAATTTGATTTTACTTTACCTTACACTGTTTGACTATGTCATGTAAGAGATTAATCTTTTAGAAATATTAACTAAAAACCCAATACATTGCATATAATAGAACATGGCTTCTACATAATTTGCTTTCCCTATGCTAGAATATGTGGTTTCTCCATAAATGCTACTTGAATTCTGAGATTCTACATGCAGTAGCCAAAAAAAAAAAAATAACTAAATTTGAAAAAAAAAATTATACAAAAAAGATTTGTAAATGTTTGGCCCTATTTTCTGTAGATCTTTCCTAACCAATTTCTATTATATAAGCTTTGGGAAATTAAAAATATATACAATATTTTGATTACTTTAATTTTAGAGAAACTTAACAGTCATCCTTTGACATGTGAATTAATTTCAAAGTAACCTAATCCACCTCACTAAAGACTGATTTATAATAAACTGACTTCACTATATGCTTTAATGCACTATTTTTGTGTGATAGTGCTTTTTATTGTTTTTAGGTGCATTAAACCACAACTTAAGTCTTTTGCCCTGGGTATCTACACCTTAGCAGTGAGAGTTCTTGGTAAGTATAATCTATGCTTAAATTATGATAGCCATTATAAGTATATTTTAATAGTCTTCTAAATATCTTTACAGAATTATGACACATAACTCAATGCTGTAGGTAGTAGATTCATGTTCTTTTAATTTTCTTCCCTCCTTTATGTCTTTCTTCCCTCCCTCTTTTCCTTGAATATTCTTCCTTTTTTCCAGAAATATTTATTGAGAATCAATGATGTACCCATAATAAAGTGATCTTATGAGAGTAATAACATTTTTTTTATAACAGTCTTGCCTCTTCTAGTACTGATCTAGTTTCCAAAAACCCATTGCTATTATAAAAGAGCCCTCTGAGAGGAAAGCAAAAAAATGAATCAGTAAGAAAATCAAAAGTCTAATTTCTTAAATGATTAAATGGATGGAATTCTGTTGAGCTACTTTCAATGCTAGGATATATCACTGGTAGAAAGATCAAACAGTTAAAGCAGGATGGCTTAAAGTTAAACATTTCTTAAATGTAATTGGAGTGATTTTTTATGACTATCAGAATTTTCAATATTCATTAGTTAAAATCTATAGAAAACAGAGTGAATAAGTCAGATTAGGTCTTGTCCTTCAAGAGTTTATATTCTAAAGAAGAAAGGGAAATCACTCTAATGTTCCTCTAGGCTTCCCTGGTGGCTCAGACGGTAAAGAATCTGCCTGCAATGAGGGCAACCTGGGTTCGATCCCTGGGTTGGGAAGATCCCTGGAGGAGGCCATGGCAGCCCACTCCGGTATTCCTTTCTGGAGAATCCCCATGGACAGAGGAGCCTGGTGGGCCACAGTCCATGGGGTCGCAGAGTTGGAGATGACTGAGCACCTAAGCACAGCACAGCAATTTGACAGAGAGGAGCTACTTGGGAAAAAAATAAAAATTCAGAGTTTTAAATAAATGGGTTTATGTAACTTGGAATATAAGAGGATATCTGATATATAAAGGGATATATGCAAAGATGCAATATAATCCTGGGAAAACAATAAAAATGGAGGTCTATGCCATCATAGTTGGCTCAAATTCTACAATATTAACACAGAGATTATCTAGAAAAAAGGTTATTGAGTCTGAAGTACATCCCAGGCTGTAATTAGTCTACCTACCTCCTTTTGCGAGCATAGATGTAACCACAGTGTGAAACATATCTTAAGTAAAATAAATAATTCATAACGTTGACCCCATAAAAATGAAAATGCATTTAATCTTATATGCTATCATTTATTGCTGTTATTTAGTTGCTATATCATATCCGACTCCTTAGTGACCCCATGGACTGTAGTCCACCAGACTCCTCTGCCCCTGGGTTTCTCCAGCAAGAACACTGGAGTGGGTTGCCCTGCCCTCCTCCAGGGGATCTTCCCGACTCAGGGACTGAACCCATGTCTCCCATGTTCCTGCATTGGCAGGCAGATTCTGTACCACCAACCCACCTGGGAAGCCCCATGTATCATTTATATATAGAACCTACAAAATACAGCAAACTAGATAATATAACCCCCCAAAAAGCAGACTCACAGATATAGAGAACTAATGGTTGCCAGTGGTGGGGGGCAATATTGGGGTGAGGGAGTGAGGTACAAACTACTCAATATAGGATAGGCTCAAGGATCTATTGTAAAACATGGGAAATATGGCCAATACTTTGTAAATACTGTAAATGAAAAGTAACCTTCAAAAAATAAAAATATAATTAAAAATGAAAAAAATATCATAAAGCAAATGAAAAACTACATATAGTGTTTTTTTCCAATCTATATAACAGATGAGTGGCTAACATCCTATTATGTGGAGAATGCCTAGGTACTAAAAACGAAAAGATCAAAGCTCTAAGAGAAAAGTGGCAGCAGCAGTTTAGTCGCTAAGTCGCGTCTGACTCTTGTGACCCCATGGTCTGTAGCCTGCAGGCTCCTCTGCTCATGAGATTCTGCAGGCAAGAATACTGGAGTGGATTGCCATTTCCTTCTCCAGGGGATCTTCCCAATCCAGGAATCAAACCTGGGTCTCCTGTATTGCACGCAGATTCTTTACTGACTGAGCAGTGAGGGAAGCCCAAAAATGGGTAAAAGATATAACAGCCATTTTATGGAAAAATAAATGGATATGTCTTAATATAGAAAAAGATGGTCAAGGCCCCTCATAAGAAGAAGAGTACAAACTAAACCTATGCTAAGATACTGATTCTTACTTAACAGACAGGAAAATTACCAAATGCTTCTTATGTATTATAATACAAATAGAAAATCGATACACTCATATATTGCTATTGTGAAAATTATACTATTGCTGGAGAAGAACATTTGGCAATTACTTAAAAAATTACCTCTAGATTTATCTTTTGACCTAGCAATCCTATTTCTAGTAATTGATGCCAAAAATGAGCTCGCAAAAGTTTGAACTGTAATCTTATGGAGGGTCCAGTCTTTGTGGCATTATTTATAACAGTAAAAGGCTACAAGCAGTCTAAATGTACATCAATAGGAGACTGGTTAAGTAAACTATAGTAACCCACATAAGGGAATACTTTACAGCTGTATGGACAAACGGGGGAAAATCTCTAATGTTGCCAAGTTTATTAGTCAGTACAGGTTGTCATAACAATACACCATGGACTGAGGGCCCTAAACAATAGGAAGTTACTGCCTCGTAGTTCTGAAGGCTGCCAAGTCCAAGATCAATGTGCCAACAGACTGGTGTCTGGTGAGACCTCTTTTCCTGATGTGTAGATGGGCACCTTCTCACTGTGCATTCACACAACCTTTTCTCTGTGCACAGAGAGCAGTCTTTGGTGTCCCTTCCTCTTTGTAAGGACAGTATATATACTCCTATGCATAAAATGGGCTTCCTAGATGGTGCTAGTGGTAAAGAACCTGTCTGCCAATGCAGGAGACATAAGAGATGCAGGTTCAATTCCTGGGTTGGAAAGATCCCCTGGAGGAGGGCATGACAACCCACTCCAGTGTTCTTGCCTGGAGAATCCCATGGACAAGGGAGCCTGGCAGGCTACAGGCCATAGGGTCACAAAAAGTCAGACATGACTGAAGGACTTAGCATGCACGAATGTAGAAAATAGATAACTAATGAGAACCTCAGGGCTTCCTTGATAGTCCAGTTGGTAAAGAATCTGCCTGCAATGCAGGAGACCTCGGTTCAGTTCCTGGGTTCGGAAGATCCGCTGCAGAAGGGATAAGCTACCTACTCCAGTATTCTTGGGCTTGCCTTGTGGTTCAGCTGGTAAAGAATCCTCCTGTAATGTGGGAGACCTGAGTTTGACCCCTGGGTTGGGAAGATCCGCTGGAGAAGGGAACAGCTGCCCACTTCAGCATTCTGGCTTGGAGAATTCCATGGACTGTAGTCCATGGAGTCATAAAGAGTAGGACATGACTGAATGACTTTCACTTTCAATGAGAACTTACTGTATAGCCCAGATATACTGTATAGCAGATATATATACAGATATACTGTATATTCTGTATAACACAGAACTTACTGTATGGCACTCTACTCAGCGCTCTGCGGTGACCTAAATGGGAAAAAATCAAAAAAAGGGGGATGTATGTACACAAACAGCTAACTCATTTTGCTATACAGCAGAAATTAACACAACTTTGTAAAGAAACTATATAATAATTTTTTTTTAATGGCAGATTAAAAAAATCAGATTAGGGCTTCACTCTTACGACCTCATTTAACCTTGATGATCTCCTTAATTATTTTGCTTTCACATGCAATCATATTGGGAGTTAGGGCTCCAACTTATAAATTGTAGAGGGACAGAGTTCATATCAAATGATCTCCAGGATATGCAACTAAGTTTAAGAAAGCAAAATGTAGAAAATTGTATACAGTATGATGCATTTGGTGTAAGTATTGAAAGGTGAAAATATTATATACATGCACAGGTATTGATATTTGCTCTTGTTAACAAGAAACAATGGAAGCATAAACCAAAAATGAATAATAATATTTTTTTAAGTTGCCTGTTAGGGAAGAAAGAAAAAAACAGGGGGAGAGAACAGGATGGAAATGAGACTTTGTAAATATAACTGTTGTATAATCTTTAGTTTGAAATAATGCAAAAATTTTATATAGTTTTAAATAATTAAAAGAAACAAAGAAATTCTTAAAACAAATCAAAACTAACTGTATATCACAGGGGTAACACACCATACAGAAAAAACATTAAACTACATGAAAAACAGAATTACTATGAATTCCCCATTGCTTCAGTACATTTTATAGTTTTGTTTTTAATAGTAACTTTAGCATTGTGATGTTAAAGCTACTATATATTTTAAGGTAAAGCAGATGAGATGCTATGTTAATATCATCAGGAATCAATATTTTCAGCATAATAGAAAAGTGATAAAAGCATAAAATATTGTAAGTAAAATTCATTAAACTTAAAATGTCAATATGAACTCATATTTTAAAATAAGGTGTATTGTACAACTCTGTCTCCTGAAAACTCTAGAATCTATTTAACCCAGGAGAAATGAGCACCCATAGCAATGAATCCGTGGTATCTAAATATCATTCCTCAATAAGGAACCATAGGACCTCGGAAAACTGACCAAGGTCTAGATTAGAAAATATATAACATGATTGTGGGATACCTTTTGGTGCAAGAAAGTGAGAAAGCTCTCAAAGGGATATATCAAAATGACACAGGAACAATCTGAGGACTTTGGTCCAAGGGGAGATAATTTGAAAATAATAAATAAAAATACTATTCTATTAATATATAACAGTCATTATAATAGCTGCAGTGTCTCAAAATACATTGAATATAAAAAAGATATAAATTTGTAATGATACCTAAGTAGTTTTGAAGAATACTAAGACACTAACTCATTATTCTTAAAACGGGAAAGAATTGAACATTTACCCTGCCTTCCTTCTACTAATTGTATTTCAAAGTAACCAAGTAAATAATGATGAAGATAAGTTCTTTTATAGAGAAATCCTAAATTATTTACACAAGAAATAATGCAATTTTGAAAAATCTGTTTTGCAACCTTATCAATATTTGCTAAAAGTTATAAGTGAAAATGAATGAAAAACTTAATAATGGAGGGCATAGCATGAACCTCAGTTTCATTTTAACATTACAGAGAGTGGCAAGTAGGCAGAAAGTGTCTCCTGTCTGAACACAAACCACCTATGTCTTTTTCCCGCCTGAGTCAGTGCAGGCCCTACCAAATTATTGGGGAAATGAAGGATAGGAGAACAAAGCAAATGATGCTGTGAAACAATCAGTCAAATCCAGACTATGGCACATTCTACAGGACAAATGTCTTGTTTCAAAAATCATTACTATAAAAAAAAAGTTGGGAAAGAAGCTGATATAAAGACCACTATTATTTACCATTAGGTAAATTTAATGTGTCTACTTGGTTTGAATTCTGGTTAGAATGAACCTGTTCTAAAGCAATGCTTTGAAGACATTTAGAAAAGTTTGAATATGAGTTCAATAGGATTAAAAAATTATTTTAATATGTGTTATGTGTTAAATGGCATAGCGATATTTTTTAATTTATGGTTTTTTTTATTTTATGTTTATTGTATTTATATATATATATATATATATATTTTTTTTTTTAATTTTGGCCAACCTACACAGCATGTGGGCTCTTAGTTCCCTGACCAGAGATCAAACCCACAAGCCCAGTATTGGAAGCGCAGAGTCTTAACCACGGGACCACCAGGGAAGTCCCCATAGCGATATGTTTTAAAAATCCTATCAGAGATGTGTTCTGAAATACATGTAAGGAGAATTATTTAATATCTGAGATATCTCTTTAAATGTTACTTTTAAAAAGTTTCTGGATGGACAATAGATTGAGGGATTGAAGAAATATGACACAGAAATAACAAAATTTGAAAAATTGTTAAAGTTAGTGATGGTACATAAAGTTGCACCATATCATCCTAATTTTGTGAAGGTCTGAAATTTTGCCATTATGAAAATTTTAAAACATACAAAAGGTGGTAAGTATTTGAGTACTGAGGAATGTCTTCACGTTATTAGGAGCAATGTAAAGTTATTAATAGTTATCACCTAAATGTTTTTAGGTGATAATCTGTTCAGTTAGAGAATGTATATAAAAAGAATTTTTATTTATGATGTCAAGTAATCCAAATTAACCATTCAACTTTATCAATATAAGCTTTACCATATAGCTTTTAATGATCTTGTTTATGGGACTCTTTGGAAAATAAAAGTTTATGCTGTTAGTTCTTTTTTGAATCTGGAATTCTTCTCATCTTGGTACAAAGAGGGAGTTGTTGCTTAGTTGCTGAGTCAGGTCTGACTCTTTTGCAACCCCTATCAGGCTCCTCTGTCCATGGGATTTCTCAGACAAGAATACTAGAGTTGGTTGCTATTTCCCTTCTCCAGGGGATCTTCCCAACCCAGGAATCAAACCTGTGTATCCTGCATTGGCAGACAGATTCTTTACCACTGAGCCTCCAGGGAAGCCTTTACAAAGAGTTGAGAAACTTTTGCAAATAACTTCCTTTGTAAAGTACATTTTCCTTACAAAAGGGAAGCTTATGCTCTGTCTTCAGAGCTTCTTCTATGACTTCTATTTCTCAAAATTATCAGCTCAAAATAACCTTTATGCCAGAGGCATGCTTGGGGGTGGCATATTCTGGTCTCCTGGAGAGGCCCTGCTATTTCCAAAGAAGTGAATTTTGGACAGAATGTAGTTTCTGAGAGTCATTCTTCGTAGGCTAACCAAAAAGCTATGCATATATTTTTAGTGGCAATTATTTGTTTTTCTCACAGCAGGAATCCCATCTCCCATATATTTTGGAGTTTTGATTGATACTTCATGCCTCAAGTGGGGATTTAAAAGATGTGGAAGTAAAGGATCCTGTAGATTGTATGATTCAAATGCTTTCAGGTACTGTATCAAACTCTTTCCTACATCTCATTGCTACCACATGCAGGTTTGCAAGAGGCAACTGGCACAAATAATCCTCACATAGTTTCATCACTTGTAAAGTAAAAGAGAATCTAATCCAGAAGTTTGTTCTGTTTTATGGAATAATTCTATTATTATCTGACCATTTGGCTATCTATCTTTCATTTCCCCCATTCTTAATCTTGACTCCCATCATTTAAAAAAGATAAGACAGAAGATTTCAGAATAGAGTAGGATTTTGAAAGTTTATGCACACAACTGAGTTAATTCCCTGAAACTCAGAAGCATTTAGATTTAGGTCACACTTGGGGTTTAATTCTATTTTTTTTTTTTCCAAACTGAGCCAAACTGTCCCATTTACGTCAGCTATAATCCCCCTGGGCAAGATTTGGATTTGGCTCTAAATCTGTCCGGTCTTTATTGCCAAACTGATGTTCAATTATTCCAGTACTTGAAATGCATAAAAGTAAAAGATTTTCTCTATGTGTGTATGGGGTTAAGGGCATGGATTTTTCACTATGGTATCATTCAGAGCAATTCAGCCAACATTTAGTCCCCTTATTGCTTAAAGCAATGCTTCAATGGCTTAAAAACAAGAAGGACTTTTTTTTTCAATGTACAAGCTGAGTATTCTCTAGAAAAATAAACTTAGTGCTAAACCCTGTAAGTTGGATGTGAATTGAGCTGACCATCTCAAATAAATTTGCTTGACTTAATAGGCTTTGATGACATGTGAGAAATTTATGTTGGTCTTTGAAAGGGGCCTGATCTATGAGGAAAATTGGCACTTGATTCACATTTACTCAGGCTGTATTTTACTGTAAAGACAATGTAACTCAGAGACTATGAGTATATGTACAAGGTGACCAGCATGAATCATTCAACCTGTGCTTCCAGGCCTTCATGTCTTATGATCTAATAGAACTAAAGGCTTCTCGTGGAAGACACTGATGTAAACCTCTAGTGTACTGAGATCTCCAATTCCTCCTTAATGTTACTTCTTGTAGTTTTTCTGTAGGAGTGAATCTGGGCAAGTTTCAAGGGGAGGATAAACATATAATTTATCATTCAAATCTGGATATTTTTGACAAGGAAAGGGGGCAGATTACCCTGGGACAACACTAGCTTATGCTAGCTTATGCTGGGACTGTTCTAAGCAAACAGGTCTATAGTCTCCTGGTCTAAGGAAGTAAATTACAGAGAGGATGGAAAGGATTATATAATTAGCAGTAACTGAAAATGATGGCACTACTGAAAATTTGCTTTATATTAGCTTACTGCCTTCAATAGTCTGTCAAATGTTCACAGAAAGGCCTTTAGTAGTCACTGAATCTGCATTCTTAAAGAAAACCATCCTCATGATAGTTTTATTGATATTGATTGATTTCATTGATACTGATTGATTTCATTGATATTGATATTTTCGGATGTTATTACATTTTATTTAAAATTGCATAGCTACAATAATTAAGACTGAGTTTCTGTCTTCTTCTAGACACATATATCTGGGACTAACCATGATGCTTGGCATAATGTCCATTTTCCTAAGTACTGCAGTGCTTTTCACTTTAAAGAAAAATTCTGTTTCAAAACACAGAAGCTTCAGGACCAAGAGAGAAAGAACAATGGTGTCAGCAAGAATCAGGAAGGAGAATTGGACTACAAGTGATCATTTGCTACATCCCAGCTATTGGCCAGGCAAGGAAACACAACTTTAGAAAAATGGTCCCTTGAAGCCATGTTTTCTGATTGCTGGAAATTCTGCAAACCAATATTAGTCAGAAGGGTTTTAAATGTGTGAATTCTTTCTCCTTTCAAAAAGCTGTCTACTTTGTTTTTGATACTGTACCTGATAACAAATATAATTAATCATGTTATAGAAGATGTAGATGGTAAAGTTAATTATAAATATTTTAATTTATAAACAAATTCCTTATATTATTTACTCATTCTGCTGAATTTTGCCTGTGCCCATTGATATATTAGCTGTACTTCTAGTAGAACAGTTGTCAATATAACTTAATGGCTGTATGTAATTTCCAAACTGACATACTTGCCTAGGATAATAGAATACTTAAGGAAAAAAAATTAAACGTCTTGTGTGTGTGTTCAGTCACTCAGTTGTGTCTGACTCTCTGCAACCCCACAGACTGTAGCCCGCCAGGCTCCTCTGGTCCATGGAATTTTCCAGGCAAGAATACTAGAATAGGTTACTACCATTTCCTACTCCAGGAGGTCTTCCTGATCCAGGGACTGAACCTGTGTCTCTGTTGTCTCCTGCACTGGCAGACAGATTCTTTACTACTAGCACCACCCACCTAGGAGACATCCTCCTTCAAATACCAACTTAATGATGATGTTTGGATAGAGTAAGAACATGTAGAGGAAGATTTCATTTTAAGCTCCTTTCTTTTGAAATATAGTAACTGATATAGATTACTATATCAATCTATATATTATCTATATGCTCTATCATTGCAAATGATCTTGGAGGAGTCAAATTTTGAATTACTAACTCTTCTGCTGTTCATCATTTCTACTTTTTCTGTGAAATTTTTTTAAGTGACTGTAGTTGTGAAGTAATAAAATTTATATGCTTTCCTGTCCTTTTATGAATTCAATGGAGTAAAAAATATTGTTAATACTGCTCACATTTTAAAGTATATAAGTAGCTCCAGACTTATGACTGTGACATGGTACTAATATATATTTGAAAGTGAATTTCTGAAAATCTACAATGAACTTATATATTATGATAGGAACACAGAGTGATGGCTTGAGTGGTGGTGGGTATGGTCCCTTTTGGTGTCCTTCTGGCATCTGTCTCAAGGTTTCTGGATGGGGTGGTACCACTGGTACACCCTGCCATATAGTTCTCTGTCTGCAACTGAAAAAGTCAAGCCAGGCATTTCCTCCTGACTGACTTCCTGGTCTTGCTCTCACTAAAACTAGCAGATTCAGCAGTCCGCCATTGTTAATCTTCAGCTCTCCCATGTGTCATGTCTTTCTTCCTCTATCACAACTCTTCCCTAGGAGGGACCCTGACCTTCCCAGACTTAGGTAGATCCACCCCTCCCCACCAGTAAAGTCTTAAAATTATGCCAAAATTCTGAGCAGCCTTCAGAAAACACCAACAGGACACTCCCAACAGCATGTCTTTTTGAGGTGTTTCTTAGGAAATCAAGTTAAACAAAAAGGTCCAGCTGAAAAATGCAGTCACCTTACTCACATAGTTCAAGGATCATATAGCACAGTAAAAAGGGTTTATAGTCTCTAAATTTCCCCCCTTATATACCAGTCCTGAGAATACGATGAGTGGACAATGAATGGAAAAAACCAGAAATGAAAAGTGTGAGGATGGAGAAGAGAAAAAACTTTTTTAAATATATATTAATTTTCCCCTTTCATTTGAATTGGTAGTACAAGATTATTTCCTATTTTGCTATTTTTTAAAATGAACATAGACTTGTTTTGTTTCTAGAAGGCCTACTTTAAACCTGCTGCTGCTGCACTAATTTGTGAGCAAAAATCCCTTTTGTTATCTCAGTATCAGTCTTACCCATAACAAATATTTACTGAATGGGTGAGTAGGTACACTTGTCAAGAGTTTTCTTTGTAGAGATGTAATTAAAATTCAAGTTCCTCATCCTGTCTCCCACATCCTCTTTATTTTTCAAAGTCTTTGTAGCAATATCCTGAAAAATAACTTCTTTGCAAGTAAATTTCTAAACAGGATCCTATCCAATGTCCTGAATGACCTGAAAAATAAAAATTAGCATAAAGGATATTTATAATGACTTTTTCATAAAAACACCGTCAATGAAAAGCATATTTTTATGCATACCCATTAATTGAACAGTGGAATTATACATACTAAATTCAGCTGTATGGTATAGGAGGGTATCATTTAGGGTCAAAGTGAATTTAGCAAAAGGAAGCTTGATGTTTTAGATGAGTAAATGCACCTGACAGAAGTAAAGGGAATTTTTTATGGCTCAGAAAATAAATGCTTAATTTTTTTTTGACAAAGCAAACCCCATTTCAGAGGTCAAAAAAATTCCCTCAGCCCCAGGGCCAAATATTAGAGGTAAGACCTTGACAGACATGAGGGATCCCACAATTGCACCACTTTATTCATTTACTGTACATTCATGAATCCCTGGAGGTCACCAGCACCTCAAAAGAACATCTGATTCACTCTAACCTTCAGACAGGCAATGCTCTAGCAGTATAATTTTATAAATGGAGTGACTTAAATTGGATTAAATAACTTGCTCAAGGTGGAGGCAGTCACACTAATGCTGGCCTCTTTCATTATATTATGATACCTCTAAAGCAAGTAATAAAGGCAAACAATATAAAACACCTAAAAACAGCTGGAAGAATATTGTGACCATGCACATTTAAGAAATCTTCACTTACTATAAATTTGTAGACTCAGACATAAAAGGAGATTGAAAGCATAAATTGACTGTAACATGTCAGGCTATAATTATTATAACAATTTTAAGTATAATAATTAATATTAATTAATTAAGCACTCTCTTTACCTGCGGAGAAGGAAATGGCAACCCATTCCAGTATTCTTGCCTGGAAAATCCCACGGACTGAGGATCCTGGCAGGCTACAGTCCATGGGGTCGCAAAGAGTCGGACACGACTGAGCGACTTCACTTCACTTCACTTTACCTGTGCTAAATGCTTTAGACACATTATCTCAATTTCAAAGGTCAAAATAACTTATGTGTTAGGTGTGAATACTGATATGAAGTTTCACAGGAAGCTTAGACAGTTTTAGTGACTCTTCCAAGGGCAAGGTGTTCTCATAGATGGTAAAGCCAAGATTAAACATGAGGTTGATCAAATTTAAACAGCTATGTTACGCCCGTATTAATCTAGATCTGAAAGGCTGTTGCTGAACCATAAAAAGATGCTGGGATTCTTGGCCTCCGGAGGAGAAGAATTCAATCCAGGCCCAGAGATGAGGCTTGATCGTTCAGAGCTTTTGTGCAATAGGGTTTTATTAAAGCATAAAAGGGATAGAGAAATCTTCTAACATAGACATCAGATGGAGGCAGAAAGAGTACCCCCCCTTGCTAGTGATAGCAATGCAGTTATATACCTTTAAATTAGTTATTACAATGAATCAAAAGAATGTCTGGAGGTTGTAAAGACCTTACTAGACCCACTCCCATAATTTACATTTTAAAATAACAGGATTAGCCAGAAGGTTTTCAGGAAGGAGAAACTGTCCTCAAGCAGGACACATTGTGGTTGTATAATCCCTAGTACAGAGTTTAAACTGAGCTGTGCTATTTACTAAGACTAAGGAATGTAGACCAAAAAAAGTTTGTCCTTTCCTCCTCCTTGAGAATTCCAGACCCCTATCTCCACTTCGAGAGCCCCAGACCCCTTTCTCCTCCTTGGGGACCCTGGGCTTATCAATCTGCCTAGGAATTGACTCTCTCAGATCCTAAATTGTAGTCTTCCACTAACTTTGCTGAAAGTCAATTTTGCACATGAATGTTAGAGAAGTTTTAGGATACTAAATCATGCACATGGTTTAAAAAAATCAAATGGCGCAAAATGATTTAAAAATTAGAAGTAAACAGTCCTCCACACCACCTCCACTTCTGTTCCTCAATGGAACTACTTCTAACCAGTTTGGTTTGTTCATTTTTCTGATGGTCACTTCCATTATCTTTAAATAGTATGCACACACCACTTTCTTAATTTTTATCACGGGCAATGTTTGTTGACTGATTATGTCAGTGTTCTATTAGATTAGAACTAACTTAACTTACTCATCCCTCAGTGATCTCTACATAGTGAGGTCACTTTTCTAGTTTCATCAAATAGCACATTGATACCTTCATTTCTTATTCAATAAACACTGAGTACTATAATTTTCCCCACTCTACAAAATGAAGACCTTAGAGATCCCCTCCCTTCCCTTTATGTCTGCAAACTCTGGTATATCTTCTTGTTTCTGTTAGCTGTATCTCTACTTTCACATTGTTAAAATGATGACAATTTCAGTCAACTCTGCAACTGTTACATCTAGGAAAGGCTTGAAGTTTACAATCACGATCAATGTCAATGCCATCTACTGTTGAAGTCATGAAATTTACTGTTAGAAAAAAAATTAAAAAGAAGGAAAAATATATTTAATGTGGACCTACTATGAACCAGCCTAATGGTAGCATATTTAAATATTAATAAGTGTGATGTTTAAAAGTGTTTTATGTTTGAATAATTTTGGAATATTTAATGTTAGCTCTCATATGTTCGCAATGTGATGCTGTAGATTGCCAATCTCCTAAAGGGAGTGTGCATTTCAAATTTATTTGGAATTAAATCCACTGCTTTATTAACAAGTCTTGGACCTGACTAATCTTCCATACAATATATTTGGAAAACAAAATTTTATCCTCCTCTTTATTAAAAATTTTGCTATCTTTGTCAGCTTCTGGTATCAGGATCATGCATTTTTATAAAATTAACTAGAAAACTATCTTGTTTTAAAATGTCTGGAAAAGATTTTGTAGCACAGGAATTATCTGTTGCTCTTATATTTTAGGCTTTTTTGAGAAAAAATACCTTGAAAAGTTGTGCATTGGTTTTTGTAGCTTTGCCTAAAAAAATTTGTTTACTGATTTCAACTTTCAACATTTGTAATTTTTCTAGAAAAATCTTCCAGGTTTTCAAAAGACATTTTTAATATTATAAGCTTAGGGAAATTAAAATATTATGCTTTTTCCCTTTCTTAATTTTGTGTATTTGGGTTTGTCTTTTTTGCATATTGTGCTTGTCAGGAACTTGCTTCACTGGACTTTTCAGAGAAAGAGCATTTGGATTCTGTTCCCCTGATACTTAATAAATTTTTTTTCTTCTACTTTGTTTATGCATGGTTAAACAAAAAATAAAACACAACTATTTACCTAAAAAATATTACTTACCTAAATACTTGATGAGTAGGCATATAACTGCATGCTGTAGCTTAGAAAATTTAACATTCCTTAATCTTCAGTTTTGTTCACAATACAGTTTTTCCATATTGCAGTATCCATAATATTTTCCTAACTATTTACAAATGCATTCTTGATTTTCTATTCGATTCAAAATTCCTATTTTCTCTAAAAGTATAATGATTTAAAGTTTCCCTGTGTTTGAATATTTCAGTTTAAGCTTTTAGTTTTTAGATTAACTACATTTATAATTAGGGAATGTAGCCTACTCAATTTATCAGTTTGGAAATTTGAGGATTTAAGGCAGTCATCAATTTTTTTAAATGTTCAGATTTTGAAAACAAAGTATATTCATTGATTATAGAGGATAATACTACATATATATTTACCAAACCAAACAAGTATAATAGTCACATCTTTTGATACTTATTTTCTTTCCTGTTTTCTCTTCAAGGCCTTAGAGTTACAATGTGTCAAAATCTCTCAATTATGATTGAAAGAATCTTTGTGAATTACTTCTACTTTTAAAAAGGTTTTATTTATAGAATTGAACATTGTGTTTCACAATTATAATGTATATATTTGATTATTAAAATTTTGTTGTCATAGTTAATACTTTGACTTTTAAATAATTATCTTCATTAATTAATATTACCATTTCTGCTTTATTATGTTTACTTGATATATCTTTGGTCCTTCCTTTATTTTTAAAGTTTCCTGTATTCTGTTTAACATTAGACATTTGTTAACAGTACAGAATTGAATTTTATTTTCACTTTAAAATTTTGCCTATCAATAAGTCATTTAATTATCACATATGTTTGGTTTTATTTTTGCTATATTATTCATTAAATTTTTCCTCAGGCTTTCCTTACATTCTTTCATATGCTATATGTATTATATTTTTGCTTTTATTTCTCAACAATATAGAAGTTACAGTCACTTATTTAGCAATTTGGGAAATATTCTGCAATTGGTTAACCCAAAATTATAAAAGTATACATTGATATCATTCTCCTCTTTTAAAAATACCAAGGATCAGACAATAAATGTTGTCTATTGACTTTCTTCGTGTAAAATTAAATATTCAAGATGTTAAGTTTAAAAGACTTAAATGTAAGACCTGATACCATAAAGCTCCTAGGAGAAAAATAGGGATCAGCTCCTTGACATTAGTCATGGCATGGTTTTTTAGATTTGCACCAAAAGCAAGCACAACAATAGCAAAAATAAACATGTGGGACTACATAAAACTAAAATGCTACTGCACAGCAAAGGAGACCCTCAACAAAATGAAAATGCAACCTATGGAGTGGAAGAAAATATTTACAAATCATGTAAGCAGTAAATATCCAAAATAAACAACTCATAGAGCTCAATGGTAAAAGACAAACACACTGATTTTAAAATGGGCACAGCGTCTGAATAAGCATTTTCCAAAGAAGATATACAAATGGCTAACAGGTACTGAAAAGGTGCTCAATTATCACTAATCATCGGGGAAATGTAAATCAAAACCACAAAATACCACTTCATACCTGTTAGAATGGCTACCATCAAGAAGACCAGAAATGAGTTTTGGCAAAGATGTGGAAAAAAGAGAACACTTGTACACTGTTGGTAGGAATTATTAATACACTTGTGCAGCCACTGTTGAAAACAGTATGGAGATTCCTCAGAAAATTAAAAATAGAATTACCATATAATCCAACAATTTCACTTCTAGGAATATATCTAAAGAAAGTAAAAACAGAATCTCAAAGAAATATCCACCCTTTTATGTTCATTGCATCATTATTCACAATAGACAAGATCTTGTATGAAAACTACATGTTTGTCAACAGATGAATGGATATGCATCAATTATTGCTCAATAAAGCTAAAACTTTAAAAATTTTAACTAAAAAGTTTTTATTTCCAACCTCCACTCCTACCCACAAGTCCAAGACTTGTTTTTTAACTAATATAATCAAGGATTTACAACTTTAAAGTTATTAATAAATTATTTTTACTTTCTAAATCTTTTTGCTATATAAACAAATCTACAAGGAAACTTTTGTGCATGCATCCTTTCCTTATCTTTATTTAAAATACATTCCCAGGGATAGAATATTTCAAACATATGAATCAACAGCATTCCAAAAGACAAAGATAGTAGAGCCTGACACAAACAGCACTTAAAAGATTAGCTCTCCTCAAGCTTCACTAATTAATAAACTTTATAAGTTAAAATGGCATCTCAATATTTTTATTTTCATGTCTTTGCTAGTGATTTAAAGCTTTTATATGTGTATCGGTCATATTTCCTATTTCTTCTTCTATAGATTGTGTTCACAGGCTTGCTTATATGTTATGTTTATGGTTGTAGATTTAATGATACTAATCATTATTGCGTCCCATGTATAACAACCTTTTTTTTTTTTAGTATTAACCCTTATGTTTATCTTTTCTTTTTTTTTCCATTTATTTTTACTAGTTGGAGGCTAATTACTTTACAATATTGTAGTGGTTTTTGCCATACATTGACATGAATCAGCCATAGATTTACATGCATTCCCCATCCCGATCCCCACTCCCACCTCCCTCCCCATCCCATCCCTCTGGGTCTTCCCAGTGCACCTGCCCTGAGCACCCGTCTCATGCATCCAACCTGGGCTGGTGATCTGTTTCACCTTTTCTAGTATACTTGTTTCAATGCTGTTCTCTCTGAACATCCCACCCTTGCCTTCTCCCACAGAGTCCCAAAGTCTGTTCTGTACATCTGTGTCTCTTTTTCTGTTTTGCATATAGGGTTATCATTACCATCTTTTTGAATTCCATATATATGCATTAGTATACTGTCTTGGTCTTTATCTTTCTGGCTTACTTCACTCTGTATAATGGGCTCCAGTTTCATCCATCTCATTAGAACTGATTCAATAATAACCATTTTTAAAAAAATATGGGGGCTGTATTAGTTTCCAAAAGCTGCCACAACAAAATACCATTCTGGATAAAGCTCAAACAACAGAAAATGTGTTTTCTCAGTCTAGAGGCTAGAAGTCTAAGGTCAATGTTTGGCAAGTTTTGTTGTTTTTTTGTGTGTAGGTTCTAGTCTTGGCTTGCAGATGGCTGCTTTTTCACTGTGCTCACAATCTTTTCTCTGTGCATATGAGTTCTCAGTGTTTCTTTTTCTGTCCTAATTTCTTTTTATAAGAACCAGAAAAATTGGACTCAGGCAGGCCCATTCTAATGGCCTCATTTTTAACTTAGGCTTGCATGCTCAGTCTTGTTTGACTCTTTGTGATCCCTTGGACTATAGCCCTCCAGGCTCCTCTGTCCATGAGATTTCCCAGGCAAGAATACTGGAATGGGTATTCTGACTCCAGGGAATCTTCCCAACCCAGGGATTGAACCTTCGTCTCTTGCATCTCCTGCATTGGCAGGTGAATTCTTTATCACTAATTTAATCACATCTTTAAAGACTCTTTCACCAAATACACTCATATTCTGAGGTACTACATGCTAGGACTTTAACATACAAATTTGGGGAGAAAGACATTCAACACATAACAGGGGCTAAATTTTAATTTTGTTTAATGTGATTTTTAAAATTTATACATTTTAAAAAATTTTATATAATCAAATATCTCCTTTCTCTATAAATTCTATATTTGCATATGTGCTTAAAAGAATTTTCTTACCTTAAGATGATGATCACCTACATCTACCTGTTTTATAATTTAATTTCTAAAGCTAAGATATTTAAAATATCTCAGTTTATTTTGATGTATTTTGAGATAAGGAATCCCATTATTTTGACAAACGGTTAGACACAATCCAATACTGTTAATTTAATAATCCTCTACCTTATTCTCCACCTTTAAAACTTCTTAAATTACGGGTGTTTGGGGACTTCCTAGTTTCATTAATATACCTATTTCTGTCTAGGGTCACGCTATATAAAAATTATAACTGTAAAATGTAAAAGTACATTTCAGTTTCTAACAATTGACGTCTTCCTTCATATGATTCATTTTCAAAAGTTCTTGGACTTCCCTCGTGGTCCAGTGGTCAAGAATCCATCTGCCAATGCAGGACATGGGTTACATCCCTGGTCCTGAAAGATTCCATGAGTCATGGAGCAACTCAGCTCCTGGTTGCAACTCCTGAGCCACGAGGCCACAACTACTGAAGCCAGTGAGCCCTAAAGCCCAGGCTCCACAACAAGAGACGCCACCTCAATGAGAGGCTAAGCCCCACAGCTAGAGAGCAGCCCCAACTCACCACGAGAAAGCCTGAGCAGCAATGAAGACCCAGCACAGCCAAAATAAATAAATATTGAAAAAAATCTTAAATATGCTCACTCTTTTTTTTTCCCCGAGTAAATTCAGGATCATTATCAAGTTCCAAAAATACCCAATTGAAACTATTAATCTAAAAGAGAAAAAAAAAAAAAAACTACCTGCTTCCTCTCTGTACTATATACGACATGTAAAGTAAAAGAAAATCCCCACTTTTCTCAAGCAGGGTGTCTCCCCACACCCACCACCAACCATTTCACCAACCCCAGCTGGGTGTCCTAAACTGAAAGTAAAAGTTGTTCATTCATGTCCAACGCTTTGCAACCCCATGGACTATACAGTCCAGTATTTTCCAGGCCAGGATACTGGAATGGGTAACTGTTCCAGGGGATTCCCAACCCATGGATCGAACCCAGGTCTTCCACATTGCAGGTGGATTCTTTACCAGCTGATCTACCAGGGAAGCCCTTAAGTGTCCTAAGCTTTAACTCGATTCTATCTACTTAGAGTAACTGTCAGATGCCACAGATTAACTGCTCATCCCACAGGACTGGGCATCCCCTTCAGAGGCCAATCACTAGTCCAGGTTATCACCTGGACTTCTGACCATCTGGCTGTAAGTAAAAGATGACCACAAGCACCCCTCAGGCTCACAACAGGCAAACCTCACAAATACTGCTGGTTCACTTTCAGGCCACCTCAATAAAGTGAATAGAATCAAGTGTGAATAGCATTATATCTTTTTTTTTTTTTTTGCTTTCGCCAGACAACTGCCATGCCACTTGTGGGATCTTAGTTCCCTGGGCCCTCGGAAAGAATTGAAACCAGACCCTCAGCAATGAGAGCTTGGAGTCCTTACCACTGGATCAACAGGAAATTCCCAGCATTATATCTAATAAAATAATGTACATACCTTAAATAATACTTTACATTGCTAAAAAAAAAAAAAGGCTAACCATCATCTCAGCCTTTACCAATTCATGCACCGTAATAACCTTATAGACCATTGATCACAGTTCACCATAATAATGAAAATGTTTGAAATATTCTGAAAATTATTAAAATGTGACACAGACACAAGGGTGAGCAAATACTATTGGAAAAACAGAGTCAACAGATTTGCTTGACACAGGGTGGTCACAAACCATCAATCAGGAAAAATAAAACACGATTATCTGTGAAGCAGGAGTTGGGTTGCACCCCGCAGTCGTAGGAGACCTGTACTTGTCCAAATGTAAGACCGAAGAAAGGACAGGAGTCAGCGACAGAGACAATGGCTTAAGGCAGGGGTCTGCAAACCCTGGTGCCCATCCATGACCTCGTAGAAACCAGGTCAGACAGCAGGAGAGGAGGTGGGGGAGAAACTGAAACCCCCATCACCACCCCACCGCCCCCAGCCTTGTCTGCGAAAAAACTGTTTCCCACCAAACCAGTCCCTCCTGCCTAAGAGGTTAGGGACTGCAGGTCTAACAGATGAGGGGAGCTTACCTCTCTGAAGCAAAGGACTGGAACAACATCCCACCTTGGGAGGCAGATGGTGAGCAGGACATGGCCGCACTCTGGCTTCCAGGGGGAGGGGGTTATTGCCAGTTACAGGAGGAATTGAGCTCAGGTTGGCTTATCTGTTCCCAGGGAAACGCCCCCTCACTGCCCTTTAATAAGAACAATCGGTGGCTGGGGTCTGGGGCAAGTATGTAAGGAGGCCAGGTAAGTGAGTAGGGTGTAGGTGAAGCAGGCTCTCACTGGTCGGGCAGGGGATGTACAGAGAGCAAGTGAACAGCAGCGGTGAGTGGCCTGACCACACACACAATAAAAGAGGGTAATCCCCAGACAGCTCTCAGAACTCAGGGAGACTTACTAGACTACTGATTTACTATGCCAAGGTACAAGTCAGGAATAGGGAGATGGAAGAAATGCATGGGGCAAGGTGTGCAGGAGAGTAGGAAGTTTTCACATCCTCTCCAGGTGCATCACCCTCCTAACTCTTGCACTTGTTTACCGACCTGGAAGTTGTCTGAAACCACACATCCCATTATCTTTTTTTTTTTTTTTAATAGAGGTTTCATTAAGTAAGCAATATTAAGTCATTGACCATTAGTGATCAGCTCAATCTCCAGCCTCTCTCCCATCCCTGGAGGTGGTAAGGAAGGGAGCTGAAAGTTGCAGTGGTTCAAGTAGTTGGTTCCCCTGACAACCAGTTCCACCTCCTTTGGGACTTTCCTAAAATTACTGCTTATACATAAGCTCAGGTGGTTGAAAGGGGCTTGTTAGGAAGAACAAAGATGCTCTTTTCAACTTTGTCACTTAGAAATTTCCAGTGGTTTTAGGAGCTCTGTTCTTATTACATATCATAGTTTCACACCATCATGTAATCTACTGGAACCAACCTTCAGTTGGTTGGTTCAGTTATGTCTGCCAATTTGCTAAATTGCTTCAGTTGTGTCTGATTATTTGCAACCCCATGGACTGTAGCCCACCAGGCTCCTCCGTCCATGGGATTATCCAGGAAAGAATACTGGAGTGGGTTGCCATTTCCTCCTCCAGGGGATTTTCCTGACCCGAGTCTCTTCTGTCTCCTGCATTGGCAGGCGGATTCTTTACCACTGAGCCACTTGGGAATTAGCTCTCCTCAAACTTCACTAATTTATCAATTTTATAAATTAAAAATGGCACCTTAAAGTTTTGAATTTCATGTCTTTGCTAGTGTGTTAAAATTTTATATGTGTATTGGTCATATCTCTCATTTTATAGATTATGTTCACAGCCTTGCTTATGTATTCACTGTGGTAGTTATTTTATTGATAATGTTAACCAGTACTGTGTCCCAATATAATAATTATTTTTTCTAATTTTGGAGCTGTATTAGTTTGCTAGAGATGCCACAACAAAATACCACCCTGTGTAAAGTTCAAACAACAGAAATATATTTTCTCATAGTTTGGAGGCTAGAAGTCCAAGGTCAACGTTTGGCAAGTTTTTTTCTCTTTTGAGGGCTCTCATTCTGGCTTGCAGACAGCTGCCTTCTCACTGTGCTTACATGGTCGTTTCTCTGTATGTATGTATCCTTGGGATCTCTTTTTCTGTCCTGATCTCTTGTTTTAAGAACCAGAGAGATTGGGTTAGGGCCATTTTAACAGTCATCTTAGCTTAACTACCTATTTAAAGCCCTATCGCCAAATGCACTCATATTCTGAGGTTCTGGATGTTAGGGCTTTAAAATGCGAATTTGGGGTGAACAAAATTCAACTTGTAACAGAGACTAAATTTTAAGTTTTTTCTAACTGATTCTTAAAGTTGAAAATTTTTTGAAAATTTATATAATCAAATATCTCCTTTCTCTATAGATTCTACATTTTCACATGTGCTTAAAATAATTTGTTTACCTTAAGATGATACAATTACCTATATTTATCTGCGTTTATAATTTAATTTCTAAAGATATTTAAAATATCTCTTTTGATGTAATATTTTAAGACCAATAACCTCATTGTTTTGACAAATTGTAGATACTTGTCCCAATACTATTAATTTAATAAGCCTTATTTCAAACAGTTACACATTGCTATGTTTAAAATGGATAACCAAAAAGGACCTACAGTATAACATAGGGAACTCTGCTCAGTGTTATGGCAGCCTGGTTGGGAGTGGAGCTTGGGGGAGAATGGATGCATGTATATGTATGGTTGAGTCCCTTCGCCGCTCACCTGAAACTATCACAGCACTGTTAGATGAATATATCCCATACAAAAAATTTTTTTTAAAATCCTGATATTGTACCTTTAAAACTTATTAAATAATGGGTGTCTGGGGACTTTCTAATCTCATTTAATGTCTATTTCTGTATAAGAATATATAATTATATTTAATATTTATATAATTATAAATTATATATTACAATATAATATATAATTCATAATTATATGCAATTATAATGTATATGAAAAACATGAAAATACATGAAATATATGAAATATATGAAAATATATGATATATAAGAAAAATATGAAATATATGGAAAATATGAATACATGAAATATATGAAAAATATGATATATATGAATATTTGAAATGTAGAAAAAATATGAAAATATATGAAATATATGAAAATATATGAAATATATAAATCTATGAAAATATATGAAATCTATGAAATATATGAAATCTATGAAATGTAGGAAAAATATGAAAATACATGAAATATATGAAAAATATGAAATATATGAAAAACATGAAACATATGAAAAACATGAAATATATTAAATGTAGGAAAATATGAAAATGTATGAAAAATATGAAATATATGAAAATATATGGAATTTATGAAAATATATGAAATATATGAAAAATATGAAATTTATGAAAATATATGCAATATATGAAATATATGAAAATATATGGAATATATGAAAAATATGAAATGTAGGAAAAATATGAAAATATATGAAATATATGGAAATATATGAAATATATGAAAAATATGAAATATATGAAATATATGAAAATATATGAAAAATATGAAATATATGAAATATATGAAATATATGGAAATATATGAAAAATATGAAATGTAGGAAAAATATGAAAATATATGAAATATATGGAAATATATGAAATATATGAAAAATATGAAATATATGAAATATATGAAAATATATGAAAAATATGAAATATATGAAATATATGAAATATATGGAAATATATGAAAAATATGAAATGTATGAAATATATGGAAATATATGAAAAATATGAAATATATGGAAATATATGAAAAATATGAAATATATGGAAACATATGAAAAATATGAAATATATGGAAATATATGAAAAATATGAAATATATGAAAATATATGAAAATATGAAATGTATGAAATATATGGAAATATATGAAAAATATGAAATATATGAAAAATATGAAAATATATGAAAATAATGAAAATATGAAAATATATGTAATATATGGAAAATATGAAATATATGAAAATATATGAAATATAGGAAAAATATAAAAATATATGAAATATATGATATATATGAAAAATATGAAAATATAATATATCATTCATAATTATATAGAATTATATAATATATAATTCTATATAAGAATTATATCTATAAAATGTAAAAATACATTTTAATTTCTAAGAATTCACGTCTTCCTTCATAAGATTCATTTTCAAAATTTCTTGGACTTCGCTGGTGATCCAGTGGTTAATAATCCACCTGACGAAGCAGGGGATATGGGTTCAATCACTGGTCCAGGAAGATTCCACACGAATGCTGGGAACTAAACCCCTGTACTACAACTACTGAGCCAGTACCCTAGGGTCTTTGAGCCACAACAAGAGAACCTACCACAATCACAAGCCTGTACACTGCAACTGGAGAGTAGCCCCCACTCCCCACAACAAAGGAAGCCTAGGCACAACAACAAAGACCAGAGCAGCCAGAAAATAAATATTGAAAAAAATTTTCTTAAATACGCCCACTTTATTTTTCCTGAATAACTTCAGGATTAACATGTCAAGTTCCAAAAGTATCCAACTGAGACTATTAATTTAAAAGGAAAAAAAAAAAAACCCTATCTGCTTGCTATCTGTATCATATGTAACATTTAAAGAAAAAGAAATCCCCATTTTTCTCAAGCAGAGTTTATTCTTCCCCCACACCAAACATTTTGCCAACCCCAGCTGGGTGTCCTACAATTTAACTCAATTCTATTTAGAGTAATTGTCAGATGCCACAGATTAAGTACTCATCCCACAGGACTGGCAGTCCCTTCAGAGGCCAATCACAAGTGCAGATTATCTCCTGGGCTTCTGACCATCTGGCTATAAATTAAAGGTGATCACAAAGGTGACCACAACGACCTCTTCAAGTTCAATACAGGCAAAGCTCAGAAATTCTGCAGGTTCCATTCCAGACCACTGCAATGAAGTGAATAGAATCAATCAAGTGTGCAATAGCATTATATATATATTTTTTCTTTCGCCAGACCACTGCCATTTCACGTGTACAATCTTAGTTCCTCAGGCATTTGGCAAGGATTGAACCTACGCCCTCCACAATAAGAGGTCACAGTCCTAAGCCACTGGACCACCAGGAATTCCCAGCATTATGTCTCATAAAACCGTGTACTTACCTTAATTCAATAATACTTTATACTGCTAAAAAAATAAAAAGTGCTAACCATCATCTCAGCCTTCAGCAAATCATACATGGTAGTAACATTATAGATCACTGGTCACAGTTCACCATAATAAACAATGAAAACATTTGAAATATTCTGAGAATTATCAAAATGTAACACAAATACATAAAATGAGCAAATACTAATGGAAAAACACAGCCAACAGCCTTGCTTGATACAGGGTGGCCACAGACCATCAATTAAAAATAAAAACTAGATTATCTGTGAAGCACAATTTCAACTGCACCCCCCAGTCCTAGGAGACCTGTACTTGACCAACTTGAAGACCAAAGAAAGGCCGGGAGTCAGCAACAGAGACAATAGTGATTTAAATGTGGGGGTTCCCAAACCCCAGTGCCTGTCCATGGCCTCTTAGAAACCAGGCCACACAGCAGGAAAGAAGCTGCAGGAGAAACTGGAACCACCGCCGCCACCCCACTGCCCCCAGCCTTGTCCGTGAAATAACTATCTTCCAAAAGACCGGTCCCTGGTGCCTAAGGTTAGGGACTGCTGGTCTGACAGATAAGGGGAACTTTTCTCTCTGAAGCAAGGTCCTGGAGTGATACCACACCATGCAAGGCAGATGATGAGCAGGACATGGTGGCAGTCTTGCTTCCAGGGGGCAGAAGGGAGGGGAAGATCGCCATTTTTAGGGGGAATTGACCTCAGATTGGCTTATCAGTTCCCAGGGAAACTAGTAGAGAGACAACACCCCCTCACCACCCTTCAATAAGAGCAATTGGTCGCTGGGGTCTGGGGCAAGTATGTAAGAAGGTCAGGTAAATGAGTAGGGTGTAGGTGAAGCAGGCTCTCACTGGTTGGGCAGGGGATGTACAGAGAGCAAGAGGACAGCCGCGGTGAGTGGCCTGACCACACACACAATAAAACAAGGTATGCCCTAGACAGCTCTCAGAACTCAGGAAGACTTACTAGATTACTGATTTATTATGACAAATTACAACACAGGAATAGGCAGATGGAAGAAATGCATGGGTCAATGTATGTGGAAGAGTAGGAAGCTTTCACATCCTCTCCAGGTACATCACCCTGACAATTCTTGCAAGTGTTTACCAAACGTGAAGTTTGCTGAAACCACACATCCTTTTATGGTCTTGTTTGTTTGTTCTTTAATGAAATGGAGGTTTCATTAAGTAAGCAATATTAAGTCATTGGCCTTTAGTGATTAGCTCAACTTCCAGCCTCTCTCTTATCCCTGAGGGTGGTGGGAAAGGGGACTGAAAGTTGCAATGGTTCAGGTAGTTGGTTTCCCTGGCAACCAGCTCCCACCTCCTTAGAGACTTTCCTAAAATTACTGCTTATACATAAACTCAGGTGGTTGAAAGGGGCTTGTTAGGAAGAACAAAGATGCTCTTTTCAACTTTATCACTTAGAAAATTCCAGTGGCCTTAGGAGCTCTAGTCTCATTATAAATCACAGTTTCACAATATCATGTAATCTCCTAGTACCAATGTTAGTAACTGATTTTTATAATCTTGAGTCTTCCCATCAGGAACATGGTTTATGTTTTACAATAATATTTTATACTTCAAACAAATATGTGTGTGTGTTTAGTCACTCAGTCATGTCCAACTCTTTGTGACCCCATGGACTGTAGCCTGCCAGGTTCCTCTGTCCATAGAATTTCCCAGGCAAGAATACTGGAGTGGGTTGCCATTTCCTCCTTCAGGGGATCTTCCTGACCCAGAGATAACGAACCTGTCTCCTGGGTCTCCTGGATTGGCAGGGAGATTCTTTACCACTGAGTCACCTGGGAATTAGCTTTCCTTGAACTTTTCTAATTTATCAATTTTGTAAATAAAAATAGCATCCCATTGTTTTTATTTTCATGTCTTTGCTAGTGAATTAGAACTTTTATGTGTATTGGTCATTTTAGCTTATAGATTGTGTTCATAGCTTTGCTTATATGTTTACTATGGTTGTTATCTTATTAATATATTAACCATTACTGTGTCCCACTTTAACAATTATTTTCTAATTTGGGAGCTGTATTAGTCTGCTAGAGCTACCACAACAAAATAACACCCTGGGTAAAACTCAAACAACACAAATATATTTTCTCACAGTCTAGAGGCTACAAGTCGAAAGTCAAGGTATGCAAGTTTTGTTTCTTTTGAGGACTTTCACCTTGGCTTGCAGATGGCTGCCTCCTCAACATGCTCACATGGTATTTTCTCTGTACAGATGTATCCTAGATGTCTCTTTTTATGTCATAATTTCCTCTGGTTATAAGAACCAGAGAGATTGGATTCAGGCCCATTGAGTGGCCTCATTTTACCTTAATTACATATTTAAAAATCTATCACAAAATACACTCATATTCTGAGGTACTGGGTGTTAGGGCTTTAAAATATGAATTTGGGAGGAACACAATTCAACTTGTAATAGGGGCTAAATTTTAAAATTTTTTAATGTAATTTTTAAATTTAAAGTTTTCTTAATTTAAAATTGCTTTTAATTTGTATAATCAATTATGTCCTTTCTCTGTAGTCTATATTTACATATATGCTTAAAGAATTTTCTTACCTTAAGATGATATGATTACTTACAGTTATCTGTATGTTATAATTTAATGCCTAAAGGTCTTTAAAATATCTCAATTTTTTTATGTGTTTTGAGATAAAAACCACCATTACTTTGACAAATGGTTGACACTTGTCCCAATATTGCTATTTAATAATCCTTATTTTGGACATGTACACACTGCTATATTTAGAATGAATAATCAACAAGGATAGGACATGGAACGCTGATCAATGTTATGTGGCAGCCTGGATGAGAGAGAAGTTTGGGGGAGAATGGATACATGTTTATGTATGGTTGAGTCCTTTTGCTGTCCACCTGAAACTATCATAACACTATTAAATGACTATGGTTGAGTCCTTTTGCTGTCCACCTGAAACTATCATAACACTATTAAATGACTAGACCCCAGTACAAAAAGTTTTTTTTTTTTTAATTCTTATTCTGCACCTTTAAAACTTATTAAATTATGGGTGTTTGGGGACTTTCTAGTCTCATTAATATGCCTATTAGTGCCTCAACTCAGTTCAGTCGCTCAGTCGAGTCCAACTCTTTGAAACCTCATGAACTGCAGCACACCAGGCCTCCCTGTCCATCACCAACTCCTGGAGTCCACCCAAACCCACGTCCATTGAGTTGGTGATGCCATCCAACCATCTCATACTCTGTCGTCCCCTTCTCCTCCTGCCTTCAATCTTTCCCAGCATCAGGGTCTTTTCCAATGAGTCAGCTCTTTGCATCAATTGGCCAAAGTATTTGAGCTTCAGCTTCAACATCAGTCCTTCCAATGAACACCCAGGACTGATCTCCTTTGGGATGGACTGGTTGGATCCCCTTGCAGTCCAAGGGACTCTCAAGAGTCTTCTCTAACACCACAGTTCAAAAGCATCAATTCTTCTGTGCTCAGCTTTCTTTATAGTTCAACTCTCACATCCATATAGGACCACTGGAAAAACCATAGCCTTGACTAGATGGAACTTTGCTGACAAAGTAATGTCTCTGCTTTTTAATATGCTATCTAGGTTAGTCATAACTTTACTTCCAAGGAGTAAGCGTCTTATACTTTCATGGCTGCAATCACCAGCTGCAGTGGTTTTGGAGCCCACAAAAATAAAGTCAGCCACTGTGTCCGCTGTTTCCCCATCTATTTGCCATGAAGTGATGGGACCGAATGCCATGATCTTAGTTTTCTGAATGTTGAGCTTTAAGCCAACTTTTTCACTCTCCTCTTTCACTTTCATCAAGAGGCTCTTTAGTTCTTCTTCACTTTCTGCCATAAGAGTGGTATCATCTGTATACCTGAGGTTATTGGTATTTCTCCCGGCAATCTTGATTCCAGCTAAGGTCACTCTAAGAATTATATCTGTAAAATGTAAAAATGCATTTTAATTTCTGACAATGAATGTCTTTCTTCATACAATTCATTTTCAAAATTTCTTAGACTTCCTTGGCCCAGTGGGGAAGTATCCACCTTCCAATGCAAGTGACCTGAGTTCCATCCCTGGTCCAGGAAGATTCCACATGCTGTTGGGTATCTGAGACCCTGTGCTGCAACTACTGAGCCACAGCCCTCGGGCCACAGTAAGGGAAGCTGTCATGGTGACAAGTCTGTGCATCTGCAGATACAGCCCCCACTCCCCACGATGAGGGGAAGCCTGCCCCCAGCAACAAAGACACGGGGCAGCCATACAGAAGCAAACACTGAACAACTTTTCTTTAATACACTCACTTTCTTTTTCCTGAATAATTTTAGGATTATTTTGTCAGGTTCAAAAGTATCCAATTGAGAATATTAATCTAAAAGAGAGAGAGAAAAAAAAACAAAAACCCAACCTGCTTCCTCTCTGTACTATATATTACAAAGTAAAAGAAAATCCCCATTCTTCTCAAGCAGGATTCCCCCCCCCCAACCCCCCTTGCACTAACCAGTTTACCAACCCCAGCTGGGTGTCCTACAATTTAACTCAATTCTATCTATTTAGAGTAATTGTTAGATCCCACAAATTAAGAGCTCGTCAGAGAAGACTGGTCCTCCCTTCAGAGGCCAATCACAAGTGCAGGTGATCACCTAGGTTTCTGACCGACTGGCTATAAGGTGACAAAAACCACCTCTTCAGGTTCAATATAGACAAACTGCAGAGATACTCAAGTTCAGTCCCAGACCACCACAATATGGTGGATATAGTCAAGTAAGTGTACAATAGCGCTATGTCTATATTTTTGTTTGTTTTTCTTTGTCTGCATCGCAGAGCTTCTATGAGGCTTATGGGATCTTATTTCCCCAGGTCCTCAGCAATGAGAGTTCAGAGTCCTAACCACCAGACCACCAGGGAATTCCCAGCATTATGTTCAATAAAACAATGTACATCCCTTAATATAAGATACTTAATATTGCTTAAATATGCAAACCAACATCTCAGCCTCCAGCAAGTCATACATAGTAGCCGCATGATAGATCATTGGTCATAGTTCACCATAACAAATAATGAAAACATTTGAAATATTTTGAGAATTACCAAACTGTGACACAGAGATCTGAAGTGAGCAAATGCTATTAGAAAAACAGCGGCAACAGACTTGCTGGACACAAGGTGGCCACAAACCATCAATTCTTAAAAAAAAAGAAAATGCAATTATCTGTGAAGCACAAGTTGGGCTGTACTCCACAGATCTAGGAGAACTGGAGTCAGGAGTCAGGAGTCAGCGATAGAGATTCCAGGGTTTAACGCAGGGGTCCCCAGACACCAGTACCAGTCCATGGCCTCTTAGAAACTCTGGTCGCATAGCAGAAAGTGAGCTATGGGATAAATTGAAACCACCATTGTCACCCTGCCACCTCTACCCTTATCGGTGGAAAATTGTCTTCCACGAAACTAATCCTTGGTGCCTAAGAATCTGGGGACTAACTTCTTAGTCCCCAACTAACAGGGAGCTTACCTCTCTGAAGCAAGGTCCTGGAGCAACACTCCACTGCATGAGGCAGACGGTGAGCAGGACATGGGGACAGTCTGGCTTCCATGGTGGGGGAGAGGGAGAATGCCATTGATAGGGGGAATTGATCTCAGGTTGGCTTATCAGTTCCCAGGGAAACTATCACAGGGGCATGTCCTTCACTGTCCTTCAATAAGAGCAGTCAATAGCTGGGGTCTGGGGCAAGTATTTCAGAAGTTCAGGTAAGTATGTAGGGTGTAGGTGAAGCAACCACTCACTGGTTGGGCAAGGGATGTACAGAGAGCAAGAGAAGAGCCATGGTGAGTGGCCTAATCATGCACACAATTAAACATTGTATGCAGGTGGCTCAGTGGGAAAGCATCTGCCTGCACTGCCGGAGACCAGTTTCAATTCCTGAGTCAGGAAGATCAATTTCAATTCCTGGAGAAGAAAATTGCAACCCACTCTTGACTGGAGAATCCCATGGACAGAGGAGCCTGGTGGGCTACAGCTAAAGGCATTGCAAAGAGTTAGACACGACTGAGCGGCTGAGTACACACACATAGCACATGTGACCTAGACTGCTCACAGAATCCATGAAGATTTACTAGATTACAAATTTATTATGATACAATACAACTCATGCTCAGATGGTAAAGAAACTGCCTGCAATGCAGGAGACCTGGATTTGATCCTTGCTTCGGAAAGTTCCCCTGGAGAAGGAAATGGCAACTCACACCAGTATTCTTGCCTGGAAAATTCGGTGGATTTGGAGTCTGGCTGGTTACAGTCCATGAGGTTGAAAAGAGTCAGACATGACTGAGTAACTAACACACACAACTCAGGAACAGAAATGCATGGAGTAAGGTATATGAGAAGGAGTAAGAAGCTTTCATGTCCTTCCCACGTACATCATCCTCCCAACTCTTCCAACTGTTTAACAACCTGAAAGTTCTCTGAAACTCTGTTTTCTTTTTTGTTGTTGTTGTTTTTTGTTTTTTATGGAGATTTCACTAAATAAGCAAGATTGATGAAGTCATTGGCCACCAGAGAACTCAACCTCCAAACTCTTTCCTATCCCTGGAGGAGCTGCGGGGTAGCAGTGGGTGGTAGGTGGTGGGCATGAAAATTGGTGTAGTTCAAATATCTGGTTCCCTTGGCAACCAGCCCCACCTCCTTAGAAACTTTCCTAAATTATCTCATTAACTTAAACTCAGAAGATTGAAAGGGGCATGTTAGGAAAAACAAAACATGCTCCTTTGAAACTTTTCATTTTTCTAATTTAGGAATTTCCAATGGTTATAGGTGCTCTGCTCTTATTATAAATTACAATATTACATAATTTCCTAGCATCAAACTTATGAACTGATATTTTTAAAATGTTGAGTCTTCCCATCAGGAACATGATGTGGGGAACATGGGGTTTCCCTGTACTTCACCATCTCCTGGAGGTTGCTCAAATTCATGTCCACTGAGTCAGTGATGCCATCCAACCTTCTTGTCCTCTTCAGCCTCTTCTCCTCCTGCCTTCAGCCTTTCCCAGAATCAGGGTCTTTTCTAATGAGTCGGCTCTTTGCATCAGGTAGCCAAAGTATTTGAGCTTCAGCTTCAGCAGTAGTCTTTCCAATGAATATTCAGATTATCTTTTCAGAATAAAAGATTCAGTTCAGTTCAGTCAAACAGTCATGTCCAACTCTTTGTGACCCCATGGACCACAGCAAGCCAGGCCACCCTGTCCATCACCAACTCCCGGAGTTTACCCAAACCCATGTTCATCGAGTCAGTGATGCCCTCCAACCACCTCATCCTCAGTTGTCCCCTTCTCCTCCCGCCATCAATTTTCCCCAGCATTAGTCTTTTCAGATTAGTCCGTTCTTCACATCAGGAGGCCAAAGTATTGGAGTTTTAGCTTCAGCATCAATCCTTCCAATGAATATTCTGGACTGATTTCCTTTAGGATGGACTGGTTGGATCTCTTGGCAGCCTAAGGGACTCTCAAGAGTCTTCTCCAACACCACAGTTCAAAAGCATCAATTCTTCAGCACTCAGCCTTCTTTATAGTTCAACTCTCACATCCATACAGGGCCACTGGAAAAACCATAGCCTTGACTAGATGGACCTTTATTGGCAAAGTAATGTCTCTGCTTTTTAATATGCTGTCTGTGTTGGTCATAGCTTTTCTTCCAAGGAGCAAGTGTCTTTTAATTTCATGGCTGCAATCACCACCTGCAGTGATTTTGTAGCCCCAAAACAAAGTCTGTCACTATTTCCACTGTTTCCCCATCTTTTTCCCATGGAGTGAAGGGACCAGATGCCATGATCCTAGCTTTCTGAATGTTGAGTTTTAAGCTGACTCTTTCACTCTCCTTTTATTTTCATCAAGAGGCTCTTTAGTTCCTCTTCACTTCCTGTCATAAGAATGGTGCCATCTGTATGTCTGAGGTGATTGATATTTCTCCCAGCAATCTTGATTCCAGCTTGTGCTTCCTCCAGCCCAGCATTTATCATGATGTACTCTGCATATAAGTTAAATAAGCAAGGTGACAATATATAGCCTTGACGTATTCCTTTCCCGATTTGGAACCAGTCTGCTGTTCCATGCCCAGTTCTTGCTGTTTCTTCTTGCCCTGCATACAGATTTCTCAAGAGGCAGATCAGGTGGTCTGGTATTCCCATCTCTTTCAGAATTTTCCACAGTTTGCTGCGGTCTACACAGTCAAAGGCTTTGGCATAGTCAATAAAGCAGAAGTAGGTGTTTTTCTGGAACTCGTGTTTTTTTGATGATCCAGCAAATGTTGACATATTGATCACTGGTTCCTCTACCTTTTCTGTATCTAGTTTGAACATCTGGAAGTTCACAGTTCATGTATTTTTGAAACCTAGCTTGGAAAATTTTGAGCATTACTTTGTTAGTGTGTGAGATGAGTGCAATTGTGCGGTAGTTTGAGCATTCTTTGGCATTGTCTTTCTTTGGGATTGGAATGAAAACTAATATTTTCCAGTCCTATGGCCACGACTGAGTTTTCCAAATTTGCTGACATATTGAGTACAGCACCTTCACAGCATCATCTTTTAGGATTTGAAATAGCTCAACTGGAATTCCATCACCTCCACTAGGTTTCTTCAAAGTGATGCTTCTTAAGGCCCACTTGATTTCTCACTCCAGGATGTCTTTCTCTAGGTGAATGATCACACTATTGTGATTTTCTGTGTTGTGAATGTCTTTTTTGTATAGTTCTTCTGTGTATTCTTTCCACCTCTTCTTAATATCTTCTGCTTCTGTTAGGTCCATACCATTTCTGTCCCTTATTGTGCCCATCTTTGCATGAAATGTTCCCTTAATATCTCTAATTTTCTTGAAGAAATGTCTAGTCTTTTCCCTTCTATTGTTTTCCTCTATTTCTTTGCACTGATCACTGAGGAAGAGTTTCTTTTCTCTCCTTGCTGTTCTTTGGAACTCTGCATTCAAATGGATATTTCTTCCCTTTTCTCCTTTGCCTTTTGCTTCCCTTGTTTTCACAACTATTTGTAAGGCCTCCTCAGACAACCATTTGGCCTTTTGCATTTCTTTTTCTTGGGGATGGTCTTGATCCCTGTCTCCTGTACAAGGTTACAAACCTCTGTCCATAGTTCTTCAGGCACTCTATCTATCACATCTAATCCCTTGGGTCTATTTCTTACTTCCACTGTATAGTTGTAAGGATTTTATTTAGGTCATACCTGAATGGTCTAGTGGTTTTCCCTACTTTCTTCAGTTTCAGTCTGAATTTGGCAATAAAGAGTTCATGATCTGGGCCACAGTCAGTTCCCAGTCTTGTTTTTGTTGACTATATAGAGCTTCTCCATCTTTGGCTGCAAAGATTTTAATCGATCTGATTTCTGTATTGACCATCTGGTGATGTCCATGTGTAGAGTCTTCTCTTGTGTTGTTGGAAGAGGGTGTTTGCTATGACCTGTGCATTCTCTTGGCAAAACTCTGTTAGCTTTTGCCCTGCTTCATTCTGTACTCCAACACCAAATTTGCCTGTTACTCCAGGTGTTTCTTGACTTTCTGCTTTTGCATTCCAGTCTCCAAAATGAAAAGGACATCTTTTTTGGGTGTTAGTTCTAGAAGGTCTTGTAGGTTTTCATAGAACCATTCAACTTCAACTTCTTCAGCATTATTGGTTGGGGCATAGACTTGGATTACTGTGATAATGAATGGTTTGCATTGGAAACTAATAGAGATCATTCTGTCATTTTTGAGATTGCATCCAAGTACTGCATTTAGGACTCTTTTGTTGACTATGATGGCTACTCCATTTCTTCTAAGGGATTCTTGCCCACAGTAGTAGATACAATTGTTGTCTGAGTTAAATTCACCGATTCCAGTCCATTTTAGTTCACTGATTCCTGAAATATCGACGTTCACTCTTGCCATCTCCTCTTTGACCACTCCCAATTTGCCTTGATTCATGGACCTAACATTCCAGGTTCCTATGCAATATTGCTCTTTACAGCATTGGACTTTACTTCCATCACCAGTCACATCCACAACTGAGTTGTTTTTGCTTTGGCTCTGTCTCTTCATTCTTTCTGGAGTTATTTCTCCACTGATCTCCAGTAGCATATTGGGCACCTACCAACCTGGGGAGTCCATCTTTCAGTGTCCTATATTTTTGCCTTTTCATACTGTTCATGGGGTTCTCAAGGCAAGAACACTGAAGTGGTTTGCCATTCCTTTCTCCAATGGACCATGTTTTGTCAGAACTCTCCACCATGACCTGTCTGTCTTGGGTGGCCCTACATGGCATGGCTCATAGTTTCATTGAATTAGACAAAGCTGTGGTCCATGTGATCAGATTGTTAGCTTTCTGTGATTGTGGTTTTCAGTCAGTCTGCCCTCTGATGGAGAAGGATAAGATATTTATGGAAGCTTTCTGATGGGAGAGACTGACTGAGGTGGAAACTGGGTCTTGTTCTGCTGGGCGGGGCCATGCTCAGTAAATCTTTAATCCAATTTCCTGTTGATGGCTGGGGCTGTGCTCCCTCCCTGTTATTTACCTGGGGCCAGACTATGGTGGAGGTGATGAAGATAATGGCGACCACCTTCACAAGGTCCAATGAAAGCGTTGCAACACTCACTGCCCTCAACTCCGCAGCAGGCCACCACTCACCTACGCCTCCACCAGAGACTCCTGGACACTCACAGGCAAGTCTGGGTCAGTCTCTTGTGGGGACACTGCTCCTTCTCCTTGGTCCCGGTGAGCACAAGGTTCTGTTTGCACCCTCCAAGTGTCAGTTTCCCAGTCCAGTGTAAGCTCTGGTGGCTCTGTGGTGAGGCTGATGGCGACCTCCTCCTATCGGGCTTATGCCAGACCCAAGTCTGCTGCTCCCAGAGCCTCTGTCCCTGCGGCAGCCCACTGCTGATCCACACCTCCACAGGAGATGCTCAAACACAGCTCTGTCTCAGTCTCTGTGGGGCTCTGGGTCCTGGGTGAGCACAAGGCTTGTTTGAGCCCTCTGAGCATCTCTGGCGGGTATGGGGTTTGATTTTAAACCCGATTTTGCCCCTCCTGCTGTCTTGCTGGGGCTTCTGCTTTGCCCTTGGATGTGGGTTATCTCATCACAGTCACTCCAGCACCACCGCGCCTGCCACTCCAGATTACTTAAGATCTTTTATTATATTTTATATGTACCAGATTTAGCAAAGCTACTAGGAGCTTCATGTTAATTTTGTAACTGGTATTCTTTACCAAAGTCCATTACTAGTTTAGTTTGCTCAATTGATTCTCTTGGTATATCTTGGGAGGTGATCAAAGAATCTAGGAAAGAGTGTTATTTTGACTCCTTTTCAAAGCTGATACTTCTTGTCATTTTTTTTCTTGTCTGATGGGAAACCCAGTGATATTTATATATGTCATACATCTAAAATTTAAATTTGTTTATGATTTAAATCTGCTATTCAAAATCAACCCGGTAGCTTTCCAGTATTTTTGGGAAACATCAATCATCCTGGTAAAACATGACCTTTCAGGATCTGATTCCTGATGACCTCCTCACTCCATATCCCACAAAACCCCTGAATCAAATTCTTCACTAGATCCCCTGGCCCATTGTACCAAATAAAGTTTCCTAAATGTGCTGTTCAGACCTACTACTTTTTTTGCCTAAAAAACACTTTATCTTTTTTCACCTTTTCACCCACCTCAGGGCTCCTCAAACTTTATTATGTCTGTGAATCACCTGGAGATCTTGTTTGAATTGCAGATGATTCAATGGTTCTGGGGTGAGGCCTAAGATTCTACAATTCTAACCAGCCCCACAGACCAGCAGCATCATGTCCTTAGCAAGGACCTGGCTAATTCCTCCTCCGTGACAGTTTAGTTCAGTCCCCTTTAATCAGCTTTCCCTGGACCTCAGCCTGACACACCGCCAAAGTACCTGATAGTGGCCCAGGACGGACTAGTGGTAGAAACTCTCTGTCTTGTACATTACCAGATGCATGCTACAAACTAAATGTTGAATAAATGAATGAACTGGTGATATAGGAAAAATAAACTTCCTTTAGGAACTGAGAAAATGCTTAATAAAATCTTACCTTACATAAGTCTTCATAAAATTTCCATATTTTTATTGAATTCACTGTAGGAAGAATTTGGCAAGAATGTATTAAGACTGGACTAGAATAGGGCTTCCCGGGTGGCTCAGGAGTAAAGTATCTGCCTGCAGTGCAGTAGATGCAGGAGATGTAGGTTTGATCCTTGTGTCAGAAAGATCCCCTTGGAGAAGGAAATGGCAATCCACTCCAGCATTCTTGCCTGGAAAATCCCATGGAAAGAAAAGCCTGGTGGGCTACAGTTCATGGGGTGGGAAAGACCGGACAAAACTAAGCGACTAGTACACACCCTGCGAAGAACCCCATAACAGCAGTGCTGCTGCTGCTGCTGCTAAGTCGCTTCAGTCGTGTCCGACTCTGTGCGACCCCATAGAGGGCAGCCCACCAGGCTCCCCCATCCCTGGGATTCTCCAGGCAAGAACACTGGAGTGGGTTGCCATTTCCTTCTCCAATGCGTGAAAGTGAAAAGTGAAAGTGTTGCTCAGTCGTGTCTGACTCTTAGCGACCCCATGGACTGCAGCCTACCAGGCTCCTCCGTCCACGGGATTTTCCAGGCAAGAGTACTGGAGTGGGGTGCCATTGTCTTCTCCCATAGCAGCAGTAGGGCCTGCTAATAAACACAGAACACCTACAACCACGGCAAACCGAATATCAGCATGCAGCATTGGAGATCATCTTGGAAATTGTTCAGTGAACAGACAGGAAAGTCAGAGTCCCCAAGTGAAAGGTCTCATAGTCCAAACACATCCAGTTACTCACTGACTATGCAGAGTTTGCTGACTGGATGCCTGACATCCTGTGATCTCTCACCCAGACCTGCTATTAATCAATCTGAGCTGAAAATCAAAGACTTTGAAATTTGAGATAGACAAGCCTGGATTTAAAAACTGAGAAACTCAGATAACTTTGTATATAAAGCATTCACACTAAATATCATGTGTGTGCGTGTGTGTGTGTGTGTGTTAATCACTCAGTCGTGTCCAACTCTTTGTGACTCCGTAGTCTGTAACCCCCCAGCCTCCTCTGTCCATGGGATTCTCCAGACAAGAATACAGAGTGGGTTGCCATGCCCTTCTCCAGGGGAACTTCCCAATTCAGGGATTGAACCTGGGTCTCCGGCAAATTCTTAACTGTCTGAACCACCTGGGAAACCCAATATAGCATATAATTGTTGACTAGATATATTTAGTGTTTTCATGGCTTTCCATCAGCTAACATATCTGCCTTTCAAATATCATTTCCTCTCGTTCTACCCACACTCACTCTGTTTCACTCAGTCACCCTCTCTGTTGTGCCAAAAACCAAGCAGCCACTAAGTTATGGGTCTTTGTACTTCCTGCAACATTCCTGAGTTCTCTGCCTGCAACATTTTGCCCTGTAAGACTTTAAAATATATATAGGTTGCACTGTGTCTCTGTGGCTTGCCCGCAGGGTTTCTGAGTTACAATGAGCAAGGGCTACCCTCTAGTTGCGGTGCATGGATTTCTCATTGTAGTGGCTTCTCTTGCTGCAGAACATGGGATCAGTAGTTGTGGTGCTTGGGCTTTGTTGCCCTGAAGCCCGTGAGATCTTCCTGGACCAGGGATTTACCCCACGTCCCCTGCGTTGGCAGGCGGATTCTTAACCACTGGACTCCAGGGAAGTGCCCCCTAGGACTTGATCCCTCACTCGTTTCTTCCAGTATATTAGCTTTCTGAAGGCCTTTCCTGACCACCTTCGCTAAAATAGCCTGTGCTGGCCCTCTCTGGGCTTCCCTGATAGCTCAGATGGTAAAGAATCTGCCTGCAATGCAGGAGACCCTAGTTCAATTCCTGGATCCAGAAGATCATCTGGAGAAGGGATAAGCTAAATACTCCCGTATTCTTGGGGCCCTCTGTACACTCTTAACCTTACTTATTTCTCCTTATAGTAGTTATCACTCCTTAATATAGATCCTCTTGCTCATTTATTTATTGTCTTCAAGCTCTATAAAGTGTCAAGGAATAGTTGTTATTCTCCACTATAAAGAACATAGAACAGAGCACCCAATGACTGAATGAATAAAACATCCCAGATTTGAAATAAATAGGAAGGACAACAGAGAAAATCTAGAGATGTAGAAGACATCTTCTCCACTAAAAAATAATGAGTTTGCCCATGAAAAGTTTGTAAATAGATGTCACATACTGGAAGCTAACAAACTTTTTACCCAAAGTTTTTCAGGAGTTAGTCTTTACAGAAAGGCTTTATTAAGGTATTACTTACAATTAGCTAGGCTTTACAACTGAGGTTACTTAGGTGCATCTACACATAAGACCCTTTAATAAACGCATTTTCTAACATTCAGTCTCCAACATCAGTACAACCAAATCTTAGGTTATGCAGTGCTTTAGGCCAGGTCTGGCTTGGATTAAACCCATATTTTAAAAATCCAGGCATTGATTTATTTCATGCCTAAGGCCAATGTGATTGGAACATACTCCATGCTTCATAAGTAAAATCCAAAGTAGTGAAAGATTCCAGTTCCAAGACAGAAAAGTATTCAGGAGGTGAACAAATGCATCTGTTTTTGCCTTATTAAGAAACACATAATTTTAAAAAGGCTGCCAGAACCCTAGTTATTTTGAAAGTATATAGTTTACTGTCAGTCTGAAATAGCATTTTTGCCATTCTAAATCTGGGTCGAGGTCATCTGGGATTTGGCCAAGTGCCATATCTGTACTTTTGTTTAGTCACTCAGTTGTGTCCAACTCTTTGAGACCTGATGGACTGTAGCCCACCAGGCTCCTCTGTCCATGGAATTTTCCAGGCACGAATACTGGAGTGGGTTGCAATTTCCTCCTCCAGGGGATCTTCCTGATGCAGGGATCAAAACCACCTCTCTTGTATCTCTTGCATTGGCATGCAGATTTTTTACCACTGTGCCACCTGGGAAGCATTTTTAGTTCCTCGAACAGCAAACCCACATTTCCTGCCTTGAAGGTGAAATCTTAACCACTGGACAATCAGGGAAGCCCCCTCCTTCATTTCCATTTCTTCTGAGTTTATGTTTTTTAGACTCATGCTTGTACCCTCCCCTAAGTGATTTCTTTTGTATTCAAAACTTTTTTTCTGCTTTGTCTCCTAAAAGTGACATTTCTAATCTAGAGCTGTCTATTGGACACCTTTCTAGTTAATCACAGATATCTCAAACTTAATTTGCCTGTGAGGAAATTACCCTGATATTACCAGTGTATGTGTGGTTTTTGCAAGTTTGGGAAGACCTGTATGGAAAAGACTTATGTGCTTCTCATTATATGGGGTCATGGAAGAATAAAATAGGTTTTAGTGTTATTAACCTATGAAAGAGGGAGTGTGTAGAAAAATTAACTAAGAAAGTGGAATATAGGCCAGTGAGAGAGAAGATTCAGGCTCCACTCTGATTCTAGTCATCAAATAATTGATATTATAGGTTTTTGTTCATCTTGGTTTTGATATGAAGCCCAACATAGAGAGTAAGACTAACAGCTAGAAAGGGATAAAATTTACAAAGGCAGAGATTAACAAACTTTTTCCCAAAAGAGGACAGACTATTCATTCACGGTAAGCTATGTGATCTCTGTTACAACCACTTAACTCTGCCCTTAACTCTGCCATTGTAGCATGAATTGAAGCTGAAACTCCAATACTTTGGCCACCTGATGCGAAGAGCTGACTCATTGGAAAAGACCCTGATGCTGGGAAAGATTGAGGGCAGCAGGAGAAGGGGAAGACAGAGGATGAGATGGTTGGATGGCATCACCGGCTCAATGGGCATGAGTTTGAGTAAACTCTGGGAGTTGGTGATGGACAGGGAGGCCTAGCGTGCTTGAGGTCACAAAGCATCGGACACAACTGAGCAACTAAACTGGACTGAACTGTATCATGAATGCAGCTGAAGACAATACATAAATGAACGAGCATGGCTATGCTTCAGTGATGCACTTTTTTCTGAGAAAACCATCAAGGGGTTATTTTTGGCCCTCTGTGTGTAATTTCCCCACCATTGATTTAGAGGAACAGAAACTAATGATCGTATTTAGAATGGATAACCAACAGGGACCTACTGTATAACACAGGGAACTCTACTCCATGTTATGTGGCCCCTGGATGGGAGTTTAGGGGAGAATGGACGCATGTATGTGGATGACTGAGCCCCTTTGCTGTCCACCTGAAATGATCTCAATATTGTTAATTGACTATCTGCCAATGTAAAACAAAAATTTTTTTAAAGAAAATAATTATTGATAAGCTATTACCATAAAACCACCCCCAACCCCTGCTTTTCTTAATCTCCTAACATTTAGCTTGAACATTTTACTGACTCTTGAACTTATTCAAAGAAATTTAAGGATTTGATTTAGTTTGACCATAGGTGAAGTGGCATATTACTTAGGGAGCAGCACACCCTAAGGTCATTCATTTTATCTACAATCAGTCTGGGAGCTTCTTGAGGATGTGAACATATTTGTGTAGAGGCCCACCTCTCAGCATGTTAATGCCACTCAGTAAACTTGTGTTAATTGAATGAGTTGACACAAGTGTGATACCCTATAGCACTGGTGTGTTGTACTGTCTCCAGCGTTCAGCAAGCTTCCATAATCCTGAGACTGATGAAAGAGTTCCTAAGATACATAGATGACACAAACAGAGATCAGCTCAAGCCTACCTTTCTCAAAATATGGAAATAAAGTTGACTTTCCCCAGACTTTGAATCACTAATATATTTGTGAAGTGAAGTCGCTCAGTCGCATCTGACTCTTTGCGACCCCATGGACTGTAGCCTACCAGGCTTCTCTGTCCATGGAATTTTCCAGGCAGGAATACTAGAGTGGGTTGCCATTTCCTTCTGCAGGGGATCTTCCCAACCCAGGGATCGAACCCAGGTCTCCAGCATTGTGGGCAGATGCTTTTACCATTTTAGCCACCAGGCTCAGGGAAGGCTAATATATTTGTAATGATGTTCTAAATTTTAGTTCTGTATTGAAGGACTGTATTTCTTTACCCCGAGACTGGCCTGGCTGGGACTCCAATCTCAGAGTCCCATTGCTTATCCCAGTGCCTAACTCTTTCCTCCTAGGATAGATAATGTCGACTAGATGGCTTTAACTTCATATTCTATTGGTTTTATGCAACTTGTAGGCCCACAGAGAAGAAGCAATGAGGGATGAAAAAGGCAGTTACCACCTGTATTATTTCCCATTATTACAATACAAAGTATCACAAACTTAGTGCCTTAACACACTTAAACATTGTCCCCTATAGCTCTGGAGTCACAAGTCTGCCTTGGAAATCCCATGAACAGAAAATCCGTGGGGTTGCTAAGCAGTCGCACACGACTGAGCAGCTAAACAACAACAACAGATGAGATTTTACTCTTTTGTTATGTTTGCTTTACCTAACCTGAGCTTGCATGGAAAAATATTATAATATTCTAGGCATGGGTTAAATTCATGAAGGCTCCTAATCTCCTTTGAATAAGGATTACTGACTGCATAAATATTACCCAAGAAAGGGCAGATTCTTGGAGAAGGAAAGCTGCTTTTACTGCAAAGTGGTAAACAACGGCTCAGATATACGAGTTGTTTATAGGATCACTTTTTACAGACAGGAGTCTGCTTCCACCTACTGGCGGGAGAATTTCACAATCATCAATATTGCACAGGTAATTTCCGTTTGGATCTTTGTATTTGCTTCTGACTTGTAATTGTGTCAGCTCCTATCTACCTAGTGCTTCTTACTCCAAAACCTACCAGCTGTTTCTAGTACTAGCTTCTGGAGTGATTGATTAAATAATTCAGTGTGTTGTATTATGAATATTGTTAGATGGCTACAGACATCCAAGGGGACGTTGGAAGCCACAAGGAAGTCCATGGAACACGACATACTTAGAGAGGCCTGAGGAAAATGGACAAGATGATTCAAGAAAGTCAGGTCATAACTGGAATTTCAGGGGACTCTTGATTAACAGGATTTGAGAATAGGAGAATCCTGTCATTGCAGAAACAATGTTGGGAATTGTGACTCGTCCTTTTTATAATACATCGCAGGAGAGCAAACAAGCTGAGAATTATCTAGGAAAGTTAGAATTTCCAGAAAAAAAAGATGTTTATTTTATGACAGGATTCCCATTACAGTAAACCAAATGCTATACCAGTGGAGTTCAAGAGGACACTTTGCCATTTGAGGATAAAAAAATATTTTTCTGAGTTTAAGCCAAAGTAAACTAAAAAGAGACAAAGGAAGTAATATCTGTGTCATATAAAATATGTTAAAGGACTTGATAATAATATCCTATGGAACTAGCATAAATATGGTCCATGATCAAAAAATGCAAAATGAAAAAACAGTGAGTTTCCATTTTGCAGCTATACTATAAGACTGAAAGCATATATGACTGATGGATATGAAATGAGAGTTGCAATATATATGGAGGGTCCACTATTGATAGAATCTATCTGGAAAGCAATTTGAAAAGTGAGTTTTTAAAAGCTTACACTCTCTGAATCAGTAATTTTGATGCTAAAATTGTACCCTATAGAAATAATCGTAGACATATTCAAATACTTACATTAAAGATGTTCATTATAATATTGTTTATAAATAGAAAAAGGCTATCATAATAGCTGTCATGTATTGAATGATTACAATATCTGATACTGTGCTTGATCCTTAATCGAGAGATAGTAGGATATGAAAAGGAGAGATAAGAGGAGAAAGAGGGAAATCATACATGAAAATAGAAGAAATAGAGTATTGCCTATCTTCTCTGTTTCTTAATAGCCTTATGATTTGGCATTTCAATCCTTTCAAAGAATTAAGTTAAAGATAACGTTTTTAAGTGAGATTTTGTGACATTCTCAGGAAAAGATCATTCTTCCTCTGCTCCAAAAGAGTACAGACTGATACCCTGAAATTATGCTATCCAGTAAAGTAGCTACTAGATATATGTGGTGACTTAAATCTGAATTAAATAAAATGAAAAATTCAGTTTCTTGTTCTCACTAGTCATCTTTGGAGTGCTAAATAGCCATGTGTAGCTAATGCTGCTGCATTTGAGAATCCACTTATGAACATTTCCATCATCACATAAGGAAATTTGTTCAGCGCTGCCTTGAAGGCACAACACAGCCTTGAGTAGAATTTCTTTTTTTTTTTAAACATTTAAAATTTTAATAAATACTGACAGTTTGCTTTCCAAAAGGGCTGTACATGATTTGCACTTCAGCTGGAATGTGGGCAAATACCTGCTTTCCCACATCTTCATCAATATTGGTTGTATTTGATCTTTTAGATTTTTGCCAATATGATAGGTGAAAATGATATCTCTGTTGTTTTGAGTAGAATTTCTGTGCCTTTTTGATCAGTGAGAAAATGCAAACCTCTATTCCACTTCAGTAAACCCATCCTGTAACCATTTTCTAGTATCTGTCATCATCTGGAAATGCTCTAAAATAATATATTTAGATTTCCACATTTTACCTTCATCTCATTCCCTCAAATTCCCTCAGGTACCTTTTCTCCTTATTCATTGGACCTCCAATTTGTTGGATCCCCTGTTTTCTCCCTATCCATAAGTACCAATAAAAAAGTAATGAAGTAGATAGGTATTCTGGTAGATGCTCTCTGTTATCTTAAGAAAATTCTAGTCATTATTTGCTAAGTTTTTTTTATCATACATGAATGAAGAATTTCATCAAATGCTTTTTCTGCATCTTTTGAAATAATATATGTTTAAGAGATTTTTTTTTCTCTTTAGCCTACTGATGCAGTGAATTACCTTGATTGACTTTGAATGTTAAGCCATTTATTAATGATCTAACTCAGAAAAATAGAAAGAGGAAACTTTTTTTAACCAACATCTACAAAAACCTACAGGTAGAATCATACTTAATTGTGAAAAACTCTATCCCCTAAAGTTGAGAACAAAGCAAAGATGTTTGCTCTCACCTTTATTTTGTGATAGATTAGCCTAGAGAGGGGACTGGAAGTCCTAGTCAGTACACTAAGGAAGAGGAGGAAAGGGATCCAAATTGGAAAGGAGAAAAGAAGTATAATTGCCTTTATTTGCACAGACCATGGTCACCTATATTTAAAATCCTAAGAAATGTATTTCTTAAAAAATCCACTAGAACTAAAAAATGAGTTGTGTAGGGTTGCAGGATACAAGTCCAATATGCAGAAATCAATTTTATTTCTATATACTGGTATTGAAGAGTCAGAAATTGAAATTAAAATAAAACAATAATAGTATAAAATATGAAATGCTTAACAAATTTAACAAAACATGTGACAGACCAATACACTGAAAACTAACAATCTGAGCTGAAGTTAAACAAGATTTAAACAAAGGAAAGATGTACCATGTTCATGAATTGTATGACTCAATAGTGCTAAGATACCGTTTATACCAAAACTGATCTGTAGCATGACTGCAATCCCAAAATTCCAGCAGAGATTTTTTTTCAGAAGTTGACAAGCAGATTAAAAAATTTATATGGAAATGCCAAGGACCTAGAATAGCCACAACATTGTTGAAGAAGAACAAAGTGGGAAGACTTAAACTATTTCATTTCAGGACTTAATATGAAGCTATAGTAAATAAGATACTATGTTCTTGCTGTGTAGATAGACATACTAATTAGTGGAATAGAATAAAGAGTCTGGATCTAGACAGACACATTTATATTTAACTGATATTTTACAAATATTCTAAGTCAACAGGGGAAAAATAATCTTTTTAACAAACAGTGCTAAATAAATTAGATAATAATAGACAAATTAATCTTGACCATTGCGTCACACTTTATACTAAAATTAATGCAAAATGGAATGAAGACATAAATGTAATACTAAAAATATAAAATCTCTAGAACAGAATGAGACAATTTCATTGGCCTTGATTTTGGTAAAGAGTTCTCATGTAGAACACAAAAGCACAAAATGAAAAGAAAAAATAAATTGGACTCTATCAAATTTTAAATTTTTGTTCTTGAAAGTCTTTGCAAACAATTATCCAAGAAAGGCCTTCTTTGAAAACATGTAAAGAACTCTTACAATTCAATAACAGAACAAACACTCCAGTCAAAACTGAGTGAAAGATTTGAGCAGGCATTTCACAAGACAAAAGTAAAAGAAAAAGTGAAAATATATTTAGGGATATGGACAGGAAATAAATACATGATAAGGTGTTCAGCATCATTTAATATTAGGGAATTGTAAATTAAAACTACTATTAGATACCACTACACATCTACTAAAAGGACTAAAATTTAAAAAGCTGTTCATACCAACATGAGTGAGGATGTGGAGGAACTGTAATTCTTATACACTGCTGATGGGAATGTAAAATGATACAACTGTGTTATAAAGCAGTTTAACAATTTTTTAAAAACTTAAGCACAAATCTCCCATATGAGCCAGGGATTCCACAACTAGGTAATTTTTAGGAGAAATGAAAGCATATGTGCACAAAAATACAAGTAAATGAATATTCATAAGACTTTCATTTGTACTGGCCAAAAACTGAAAACTCAAATTTTTATAACCAGGTGAGTAGACAAATTGTGACATATCCATATATTAGAATCCTAATTAGCATTGAAAGGAAGAAGACTATTGATATTCATAACATGGTTGCATTTTACGATAATTATGCTGAATGAAAGAAGTCAGACAAAAAGCAGTACATACAATTTGATTACATTAGTATAAAGTTCTATAAAATATAAATTAATCTGTAGAGCTGGAAGAGCATCAGTGGCTTGGTTTAGGTTGGGGAATACTAGAGGAGGTAGAAGAAAATTTCTGGGAGTGACTTTATGTTCATTATTTTGGTCTCATCATTGAAAACATATGTCAAAATATTAAATTATATTTGCATCAGTATAGTGTACTATGCAGGCTTCCCGGGTGGTGCAATCATAAAGAAGCCACCTGACAATGCAGGAGACAAAACAGACTCGGGTTCGATTCTGGGCTGGAAGATCCCCTGGGGGAAGAAATGGCAACCCATTCCAGTATTTTTGCCTGGAAATTTTCATGGACAGAGGAGTCTGGTTGACTACAGTCCACAGGGTCGCAAACAGTTGACATGACTGAGTGACTGAACAAACAGTATATTGTGTATCCAATATTCTTCAATAAAGCTGTTAATTTTTCTCTAAAACATTATCTATGCTTGCATAAACTTTGGAAAGCCTTCTCATTTCTCCAAGAGAATATATATCCTAGACTGAAGATGTCTAAAGACTAAAATGCATAAAATGATGAATTATGAAAGAAAAATAAATTAGTGAGGTGCTATATTGAGGTCAGAGGAGATAATATTTAAAATAAGAATGAAACTAGAACACTTTCTAACACCATACACAAAAATAAACTCAAAATGGATTAAAGATCTAAATGTAAGACCAGAAACTATAAAACTCCTAGAGGAAAACATAGGCAAAACACTCTCTGACATAAATCACAGCAAGATCCTCTATGACCCACCTCCCAGAATATTGGAAATAAAAGCAAAAATAAACAAATGGGACCTAATGAAACTTAAAAGCTTTTGCGCTACAAAGGAAACTATAAGTAAGGTGAAAAGACAGCCCTCAGATTGGGAGAAAATAATAGCAAATGAGGAAACAGACAAAGGATTAATCTCAAAAATATACAAGCAACTCCTGAAGCTCAATTCCAGAAAAATCAATGACCCAATCAAAAAATGGGCCAAAGAACTAAACAGACATTTCTCCAAAGAAGACATACAGATGACTAACAAACACATGAAAAGATGCTCAACATCACTCATTATCAGAGAAATGCAAATCAAAACCACAATGAGGTACCATTACACGCCAGTCAGGATGGCTGCTATCCAAAAGTCTACAAGCAATAAATGCTGGAGAGAGTGTGGAGAAAAGGGAACCCTCTTACACTGTTGGTGGGAATGCAAACTAGTACAGCCACTATGGAGAACAGTGTGGGGATTTCTTAAAAAACTGGAAATAGAACTGCCATATGACCCAGCAATACCACTACTGGGCATACACACTGAGGAATCCAGATCTGAAAGAGACACGTGCACCCCAATGTTCATCGCAGCACTGTTTATAATAGCCAGGACATGGAAGCAACCTAGATGCCCATCAGCAGATGAATGGATAAGGAAGCTGTGGTACATACACACCATGGAATATTACTCAGCCATTAAAAAGAATTCATTTGAATCAGTTCTAATGAGATGGATGAAACTGGAGCCCATTATAGAGAGTGAAGTAAGCCAGAAAGATAAAGAACACTACAGCATACTAACACATATATATGGAATTTAGAAAGATGGTAACGATAACCCTACATGCAAACAGAAAAAGAGACACAGAAGTACAGAACAGACTTTTGAACTCTGTGGGAGAAGGTGAGGGTGGGATGTTTCGAAAGAACAGCATGTATATTATCTATAGTGAAACAGATCACCAGCCCAGGTGGGATGCATGAGTCAAGTGCTTGGGCCTGGTGGGCTGGGAAGACCCAGAGGGATCTGGTAGAGAGGGAGGTGGGAGGGGGGATCGGGATGGGGAATACATGTAACTCCATGGCTGATTCATGTCAATGTATGACAAAACCCACTGAAATGTTGTGAAGTAATTAGCCTCCAACTAATTAAAAAAAAAAATAAAAACATTTTAAAAAAATAAATAAATAAAAAGACTAATAAGGAAAAAAATAAAATAATTTTCAGAGAACACTTCACTGAGAAAGTATCATTCAGATGGGTATTGAAATATGATGATGATGATGAAAGATGATGAGGCAAATATCTGGAGAAGAACATTCTAGACAAAAGCAACAGAAAGTACAAAGATCCTGGCTATAGGATCTCTATCTTATACAGCCTTGAGGCTAGTCTTTGGATTTTTATGCTGAGTAAAGTAGGAAGCCATTGGAGGATTTCAGTAGAGCAGAGTCAAAAGATGACCTGTTTTGACATGAGGGTTCAGTCTGCTCTATTAAAGTTTACACTGGGAAGTGAGGTTGGGAAAGAGGGGGGAGGAGGGTGAGTGTAAAGAAGGTAACTTTTAATACAAGTTAAAGGGTGTTGCAGTAATTCAGGACCAAAGTGATAACTGCTGATGGTAAAAAAAAAAAAAGTCAGATTCAGGATATATTTTTATATTAGAGCCTGATATGGTGTCAGAGAGGAGTCAAGAATGATTCCAGCATGTGTGTGTGTGCACCTAGAAAGATGAGTGCATGCTCACTCACTCAGTGATGCTATGGACTGTAGCCCATCAGCCTCCTTTGCCCATGGGATTCTCCAGACAAGCATACTGGAGTGAGTTTCCATTTCCTTCTTCAGGGGAATCTTCCTGACTCAGGGATTGAACTTTTGTCTCCTGCATTGGCAGGTAGATTCTTTACCACTGAGCCACCTGGAATTGGGAGTAGTACAGGTGATGAGGTTTGGGAATGGAAAATGATGAGAACAACTTGGAAAATGTTAAGTGTGAGAAGTCTTTGACACCTAAAAGGGGATGGTGAGCAGGCAATGGAAAAATCTACAGTTCAGAAGTGAAGTCTTGATCAGAGATAAAAAATCTGGTAATTAGCAGCATATAGATAGCATTAAAGACATGAGAAAAATGAGAGCATTGAAATAGAACAGTCAAATCCTGAGGCACTTTAATTGTTTTTTTAAAGATTTTTTGTTGTGGACAGTTTTTAAGGTCTTTATTGAATTTGGTACAATACTGCTTTTTTTATGTTTTGGCTTTTTGGGCCCCAAGGCATGTAGAATCTTAGATCTCTGACCAGGAATTGAACCTGCTCCCCCCTGCATTGGAAAGCAGTCTTAACCACTTTATTAGCAGGGAGGTCCCCTGAAATACTTTAAGAAGCCAAAGTATATAAAGGAGTCAGTAAATGATGTGGAATCGGAGTAGCTAGTAAGTTAAGACGGAAAAGGCAATGGCACCCCACTCCAGTACTCTTGCCTGGAAAATCCCATGGATGGAGGAGCCTGGTAGGCTGCAGTCCATGGGGTCACTAAGAGTCGAACACGACTAACCAACTTCACTTTCACTCTTCACTTTCATGCATTGGAGAAGGAAATGGCAACCCACTCCAGTGTTCTTGCCTGGAGAATCCCAGGGACGGGGGAGACCTGGTGGGCTGCCGTCTATGGGGTCACACAGAGTCGGACACGAGTGATGTGACTTAGCAGCAGCAGCAGCAGTAAGTTAAGAGGAAAATCACCAAAGATAGTATCCTGAAAAGTATTTTCAGGAGAAGGAAATAATCAACTCTGGAAAAATTGCTGCTAATAGGTCTAGTCAGCTGAAGACCATTACATGTAGCATTTAGGTAATTAATAAATTAGGCAAGAATAATTGAGTGAAGAGTTGGGTGTAAAAACTTGATGGAAATATACTCAAGGGAGAATGTGAGGGAAGGAATAGAAGACAGTAATTATAGATATCTTTTTGAGAAGATTTTTTTAATGTAAAAATGGCACAAAAATAAAGTGATACCTGGAAGGGGAATGGGATCAAAAGAGAGATTTTTGAAGATGAAAAAGTGATGGCATGTATATATGCTGAAGGGAACAATTCTTCAGAAAGGAAAAATTGGTATCCTTGAAAACACCAGAGGAAGCCCAAGTGGACAAGTGGAGGTTGGTCTTAGCTAGAGCATAGACAGTTCATCAAGACAGAATATGTAGTACTGATGCTACAGGTTAATAGATGCATTGAAAGGAGATTTGGGAAATTTTGTCCTTCATTCAGTCAGTTCAGTCACTCAGTCATGTCCGACTCTTTGCAACCTCATGGACTGCAGCACGCCAGGCTTCCCTGTCCATCACCAACTCCCAAGTTGTCCTTCATTTTTGTTAGTGAAATCATCATCATTTGAAGGTGGAGATAGGAAAGGATGTGTTAGCGTTTTGAGGAGAAAGAGATGAAAGTGCAAAATAGTTACTGAGAAGGCAAAATGTGGACTGGGAAAATGCAGCATGATACCTAAGCCCAAAAGAGACCCCCACATTGAACTTCATGATCATAAATTTAAAGCCAGCATGGTTGAGAATTTTCCTTTAGTCATGTTCAGCAACATAGATGGACAGAGTCATCTGAGAGTTGTAGTTAATCCAGGTTGCAGTTTTGTCAAGCAATTAAAATGATACCAAGGTCATAAATAACTTGAAGATATATGGATGAAAGTGATTACCGTGACCATTAAATTTAACCTAGATATGGAGGGAAATGGCAACATGATATAAAGCACAGTGAAATCTCTGGTAGAATCCATCAATAGTCAGATAGATCCTGATCATTAGAAAGTACTGTTGTATCCAGAGTGCTACAGTTTGTGAGCTGGCAACATAGATAGTGGAGATCCAATCCTTGTAGCTGGCAGTAGGGAGAAGTTGCAGTTTTGATGTGACAAAGTCTAGGATATGTCCATTGGAGTGGATAGAAGAAAGGCCATTGGAGAAGAGAAAGTTGAAAAACTAAGAAGTGGAAGGATTAGAAGGATTCTCTTCTTGACCATTGACATTACCAATAATTATGACAGCAGGGATACTTTGAGAGATTGGCTTTGAACCAACAGCTGAAACTCATGGAAGAAGTAGGAGTGACTCAAGGACTGGTAGATGATTCCACCATGAAGAAGTGATGGTCTTTAAATATGAGATTCACACTGATGGGTTCAGAAAGGAGAAGGTTTAAAAACAGAAAGGAGGGCCTTCCCTCGAAGTTCAGTGGTTAAGACTTCACCTTCAAATACAGTGGGTGCAGGTTCAGTCCCTCATTGGGAAGCTAAGATCCCACATGCCTCACAGCCCCACCAAAAAAATGGAAAACATAAAACAAAGGCAATATTCTAACAAATTCAATAAAGAATTTTAAAATAGTCCACATTCAAAAAATTCTTAAAAAGGAGGGGGGGGGGGGGAAGCAGCAAAGTAAGGCAAATTGGAAACCAGTGCTTCTTATGTGGTGTAAAATGGGGAACAATGCATCCAGCATTGATCACAGCAGCCAGAGAGGCAGTGTCTTCAGGAAAAGGCCCAGTGTAAGTGAGAGCAAGAACGTGAGGCAAAATGTGTCAGGAAAGAGGCTGAAGGTAAAAGGAATTATACTTGCGATTACTCATGAGTTCCAAAAAAAATCTCAAGAAGGATCTCATTTCAGGACTGAGAGAGAGATAGGAGATGAGGGACAAATACAGGTGTGTGCAGAGTCATGTGGGAATTAGAATGGTGCTGACAAGCATGACCAGAGAATCCCTTGCTTCTTGTGGTGGTGATCAACATAAGAGAGATGATGGCCACAGTAAGACCAATCATGATGATGCCAGGGCTTTGGTGGGTAGAAGGATGTGAGTTCTTTCCAGGAGTCTGCAACCTCCTAGTGCTTCCTACCTTTTTCTAAAATATTTTTTCCACTATTTTCCCTTTTTTTTTTTTTTTGTTGTTCATGCTGAAACGCTTTCGGGATTTGGGGCAGCATGCGTGATCCTAGTTCCTCGACAAGGGGTCAAACCTATGCCCCCTGCATTGGAAGAGCAGAGCCTTAGCCACTAGACTGCCAAGGAAGTCCCCACCTTTTTTTTTAAATTAGCTTTTATTGGAGTATAGTCGATTTATAACGTTGTGTTACAGAACGGCCTCTTGACCATTGCCAAGAGAAGTTTGGAGTAGGCAACTGCAGGTTGACTTTGAGCCTGAAGGCTCCCCACTCAATAATGCCTGTGGACACATCTGAGCACTCTGGAAATAAAAAGCTTCTGGGAAAAAAAAAAAAAACTGCTGGGGGTGTGTCTTAGAGACTTTATTTTTATTCATTTCATATGAAGTAATTGCTTTAAATATTTATAATACACTAATGTCATACAAAGAATCTTATTAAGTATTGAATCAATAATTTGTCAAGTACTGTGCAAGTCACTTTATGTATTTTATTTAATCCTTTAATCCAAGTATTGTCTTCCTACTTTATAGGTGCAGATATTAATGCTCAGAAAAGTTTAGATAACCTACTTGAGTTCATACTGCTAGCAAGTGGCAGAGACACATTGGCATCAAATTCTATCAGATTTCAAAGAATATAACATATCATCAGAACTGGGGTGATTATGTCTGCAGTAAATATCAATAAGATTATTTTTAGGAAATTTTGCAATTCTATTGACCTATGGAGGTTAGCATAGTATTGATCTTGAAAGAACTGTTGCAATGTCTTTCCTCTGACCACTTTTATTCTGCCACAAGTCACACAAGGAGAACAGTCTAAGTGCTTAAACAGTCACGCAAGAAAAAGAACAAACGTTCTTTGATCCCTGGAAACACTCCAGAATTTCACCAGAGATTAGATTAGATTAGAAAGGGTCTAGTTAACTTGTGCTGTTTTACCGTCATTCTTTCTACGGTTGTCTCAAAACAAGGTGGTGCAACCAGAGTAGAATAAAAATTTAGAGAGAAAATTATTAGCATAGGAACACCTAAACTGTATCCCGACTCTGAATGAAAGGGAAGCACACAAAATCAATTCACAACGTCATCCAGCTCTGCTACAGTGCTTCTCAAAATCGGGTGTCACACAAAAGGTCACTCAAGTGCTTATTAAGAAATCATAATCTTTGGTCAACTGAATCAGAATCTCCTGGGTGTGGGACCCCAACTGCTATAGGTGCTGACTCTGCTGAGGAATATTTGGGAGGCTGAACCCTAATCTTCCCAGCTCCAGATCTTCTTTTCTCAGTTACCTTTAATTGAGAAATTAGAGATTTCCTAAACCTTTCAACTCCGCACTTTCTTGTTCTTTCTGTGGTTCCATCAGTACCAAGAATAAGCCAGGATAGAACTAATAGATCAAATAACTGAGATACAGGGCTTAAATAAATATCGTTACAGTTGTATCAAGGACTGTCCTGCAGAAGAGAAAGAAGAGATAAGGGATAACAATATTTTCACCTACACATCTTCACATTACAATATAAGTAAGTGCATGTACACATTCACATGTGTATGTGCATATCTATGTACATACATAGACATTCACATTGCTATCTCTATATAATAGCTATATATATGTACATGCACATATCTCTATACATATATGATATTAAGTATGCTGCATAATAAATAACGTGCATGTATAAAACATATATAATATACACTATTTATTCATGTGAGAGAAGAAAGATTTGAATCTTATAAGAAATCAGAGTTCCATTACACGCCAGTCAGGATGACTGCTATCCAAAAGTCTACAAGCAATAAATGCTGGAGAGGGTGTGGAGAAAAGTGAACCCTCTTACACTGTTGGTGGGAATGCAAACTAGTACAGCCACTATGGAGAACAGTGTGGAGACTCCTTAAAATACTGGAAATAGAACTGCCATATGACCCAGCAATCCCACTGCTGGGCATACACACCGAGGAAACCAGATCTGAAAGAGACACGTGCACCCCAGTGTTCATCACAGCACTGTTTATAATAGCCAGGACACGGAAGCAACCTAGATGCCCATCAGCAGATGAATGGATAAGGAAGCTATGGTACATATACACAATGGAATGTTACTCAGCCATTAAAAAGAATACATTTGAATCAGTTCTAATGAGATGGATGAAACTGGAGCCCATTATAGAGAGTGAAGTAAGCCAGAAAGATAAAGACCAATACAATATACTAACACATATTTATGAAATTTAGAAAGATGGTAATGATAACCCTATATGCAAGACAGAAAAAGAGACACAGATGTACAGAACAGATTTTTGGACTCTATGGGAGAAGGCGAGGGAGGGATGATCTGAGAGAACAGCATCGAAACATGTATATTATCAAGTGTGAAACAGATCACCAGTCCAGGTTGGATGCGAGAGACAAGTGCTCAGGGCTGGTGCACTGGGATGACCCAGAGGGATGGGATGGGGAGGGAGGTGGGAGGGGGGTTCAGGATGGGGAACTCATGTAAATCCATGGCTGATTCATGTCAATGTATGGCAAAAACCACTACAATACTATAAAGTAATTAGCCTCCAACTAATAAAAATAAATGGGAAAAAAAAGAAATAAATAAGAGTATTTCTGTCCTATAAACAAATAAGGGTTTCACAGCTGTCCACGATTCTGGGACTCCAAATGTGAATTTCTGAGCTCTGAGGGTGCCCAGGAAGAACAATACCTGTTATCAAACAGCCATTAGTCACTCCCTAAGGTGAGCAATAGGAGCTGGGGGAAGGGTGGCCTTTCTGGGTAGCCCCAGAAAGCTGAGATGCATATGAAAGGAATGATTTCAATGAGCCCAAACTCTTCTACCTTCCCATACACAGAAAAGCACTAAATTCCTTGAGATATCTGTTTTTCCTTTATTAACAATAATCTTTTGATGTTCAGACTACCTGCCCTTTCTTGCAAACCTATCTATAACCTGATTCCTCCTCCTGCCTCCTCAGAGCAGTTCTCTCAGGGTTACCTGAGATGCTGTCTCCTGGACTTGTTGTTGTTTAGAAGCTAAGTCATGCCTGACTCTCTGTGACACCGTGAACAGTAGCACTCCAGGCTTCTCTGACCTTCACTATCTCCCAGAGTTTGCTCAAACACATGTCCATTGAGTCGGTGAAGCCATCCAACCATCTCATCCTCTGTCGCCCTTTCTCCTCTTGCCCTCAGTCTTTCCCAGCATCAGGGTCCTTTCAAATGAGTCTACTATCTGTATCAGGTGGCCAAATATTGGAGCTTCAGCTTCAGCATCAGTCCTTCCAATGAATATTCAGGTTTGACTGGTTTGATGTCTTCGCTGTCCAAGGAACTCTCAAGAGCCTTCTCCAGCACCACAGTTTGAAAACATCAATTCTTCAGCACTCAACCTTCTTTATGGTCCAGCTCTCACATTTGTACATGACTACGAAATAATAACTTTGACTATATGGACTTCTGTCGGCAAAGTGGTGTTTCTGCTTTTTAACATGCTATCTAGGTTTGTCACCACTTTTCTTCCAAGGAGCAAGTGTCTTTTAATTTCATGGCTACAGTCACCATCTCATGCCTGAAGTCCTAAAAATTCCCACCAAATAAACATAACACTCAACTTTTAGGTTGTGACAATTTTTTAAGTTGACACTTACATCAGTATGTGTGAAGGAGACCTGGGTTTGATCCCTGGATCAGGAAGATCCCCTGGAAAAGGGGATGGCTACCCACTCCAGTATTCTTGCCTAAGAAATTCCATGGACAGAGGAGCCTGGCGGGCTACAGTACATGGGGTCTCAAAGAGTTGGACACAGCTGAGTGACTAACACTTTCACTTCTACTTAACTTCTGTTCACCTCTGGAACAGAGTCCAGTGACTGGGTTAAAGAGGTATAATAAGGATTCAAAAATGTTTGAGTGAGTTAATGAAAGAATGAGAGGATGAAACTGCATACCTCCTCAAGAAAACTTTCAACAGTATCAAGCTCTCCCCTTCTCTAAAAACCAAGTTAATAGAAATCGTGTGATCTATCTTTCTGCAGATATTGATATAAGAAATCTATCATGCAAAGTAGTCTTGACTTCCATCATCTTTAAAAAAATTTTGTCATTTAGAAAATCTATCTTATAATAAATTGGCACTTTTACTATTCCACATGGGACATCTGGTATCCAGAAACATCATGTTAGAATTGCACCCAAGTAGCAAACAAAAGGGGGATTCCTGGTGGCTCAGTTGGTAAAGAATTTGCCTGCAATAAAGTAAACCTGAGTTTGATTCATGGGTCAGGAAGATATGCTGGAGAAGGGAATGGCAACCCACTCCAATAGTCTTGCCTGGAGAATTCCATGGACAAAGGAGCCTGGCAGACTACAGTCCATGAGGTTGCAGATAGTCAGACACAACTGAGCAACATTCACAACAAATAGAATCAAGCAAAAACAGTGCATTTGATCCTTTGAATATTCAAGCAATCTATAGACAAGTTTTAAAAATTGCCTTGTAGTCTTCTTTATATGGAAGAGTTTTTAATACTTTGGATAATCTGTTGTATTTGTATTTTTAAAGAAAAATATGCAAACTGAGTAAGCAAATATAACTTATTCTCAGAAATAAAGCTTAATTTTGGAACATTTATATACAAATAATTTGTAATTTCTGAGACATTATTAATTTTTTAAATATGTGTGCAGTGGAGATTCTTATAATAAATAGTAAATTTTCTTCTATTTGTCTAGGACAATGACCTAATAAGATAGTTAATCATCATTGGACTAAAAAAAAAAAAGCAAATAACAGCTATCTATTTAGCAAGAGACTCTGACAACAGATAAAGGGATAGACCTGTGGTTGTTGCTGTGGGATCCTAAGTCCAGGTAAGAAAGAATCTTTGAAATTCTCAAACTTCATTGTTTCTCTTATTTGAGAAACTTCCACAAATATCAAGGATAAAAATTGTTTTGATGGACATGATAAATATTACACATTTTATGCTGTGTGTCTTCTACATGTTTATATTCTAAGTCCTTCAAACCTATCTTCTAGAGGTGGCTGAGCCTTAGGCTTATGTTTTTGAAAATAAAAGACAGAAAATCAGACATTGGTGATTTAACAATAAAGTTTGAAATCCAATTCATATTACTCTCTATCCAAGTGGAACTTCAAGTCTGAAAATATGAACCTCTGATTATCTTCTCAAAACATGCCACAAGGCAATTATTATCACTGACTATATAGAATTATTAAACTTCCTCTTGATTTCTTTGATTCCAACTGGATAATGTGGGTTGAAGAGTTAGCTGGCAAACATTGAGAAATGGGATGTGTTTCAAAGCTACTTACCCACCTTGATGTTACTTGTTTCAACACAAGTTTGACTCAAGGGGAGGAAATAGGTTTTCAAGTTAATTTTATCTCTGATTCAATGAGAAAAAATTCTGCTCAGCCCGGTTCCTGGCACAAACTATGAACTCAAAAATATCAGTTCCCTTCTCCAATTCAGGAAGATGGCTAGCCTGATAATTATTGTTAAGGTTATTTAATTAAAAATTACTAAGTTACTTACAGACCTGTAAAAGATCTAAGAAGTTAGTGAGTGCTGTTCCCCGCCCCCCCTCGGTACCACCAGCATAGGTCAGGATAAAATGTCATGATGTTTAGAGTCAACTCTGAATTGATAGTCCACTCTTTTAATTAATTTGTAGTGATTTATTACAATTTAATATTTTTCCAGAAATAAGATAAAAGTGCTTACTTTTCCAACTTTTTATCTGGATATTTTTCCCAATATGAGGAGAGAGGTGAGGATAAGTAATCTGTCTGGGAAAGTAGTAGTAATACAAGGAAAAGGAATGATTCTGTTTAACTAATTAAAAAAGTGGAATTGCAGTTATGGTGATGTTAGGCATGACCATAGACTCTCTGAGAGGTAATTAGAGTACACCAAGCTCTTTTTAACAAGTCCAAACTCTACCTGCTTTTTGAGCCTGGTTCCAGAGGTATCTTCTCTATGAAACCTTTTTAGGCCATTCTAATTATAATTCATTACATTGGTTTTTTTGCTCATTTTGACTATCTACTATGTGGAAGGCAGTGTTTGACACTTTGTAAAGACATAAAGATGAATAAAGGGCTTCTCAGGTGGCTCAGAGGTAAAGAATCTGCCTGCCAGTCCAGGAGAGGCAAGAGATGTGGGTTTGATCCTTGGATTGGGAAGATTCCCCAGAGAAGGAAATGGCAACCCACTCCAGTATTCTTCACAGACAATTCCATGGACAGAGGAGCCTGGTGGGCCACAGACTATAGGGTCGCGAAGAGTCAGACACGACTGAGTATGCAAAGATGAATTAAACATACATTTGTCTTCCTAGATCTTGTAATGTAGATATGCAGAAAATGTAACAAAATTTTCTTTCTTTCTCTTTTAAAAAAATATTTATTTGGCTGTGCTGTGAACAGATTTTCTCTAGTTGTGGCAAGTAGGGACTATTCTCCCTAGCTCAGTAGTTGTGGCTCGAAGGCTCTAGAGCACAGGCTCAATAGTTGTGGTGTGAGTTTAATTCCTCTGTGGCACGTGGAATCTTCCTGGACCAGGATCGATCCCATGTCCTCTGCTCTGGCAGACGGATTCCTATCCACTGTACTATCAGGAAAGTCCTCAAATTTTATTTCTAATAGATATTGTTAATAATTTATTGAATCTAATCTAGTGTATGACTCTATTTTACCTTATTTGTTGACTCAAGTTTCCCTCTATAAACTTATCTTCCTAAATTATAATCTCACTAAAACTAGAAATTTGTGTGTGTGTGTGTGTGTGTGTGTGTGCGCGCGCGCGCGTGTACTTGTGCTTCCCCTTCATTTTGCTTTTCAGTGCTCAGTGAAACGTGACCCCGAGTTCTGTTCATGGAGCCAAAGAATGAAATCTGCAAACTTGCAAACACTCACACAGGCAAAGTTTATTTTAAAGGATAGAGATACAAAGTTCACCGCATAGACACTGAGAGGGGGTGAAGAGCCCCCAGAAGGCAGGGGTTACAGCAGTTTTATATCTTTACTAGTATCAAACTGTATATCTTTGGTTAGCTCATGACTTTAATATACATCGTTTTTGACCAATCAGTTTGAATGTCGCAAAGTCCAGTTTGTCATTTTTATGGCTTTTTTGGATCTCACATTTCTCAGTTTCTCTAGACATTGTGATGCCATCCCTCAACCCTTTCTCAAGACCTCAGACCATTATTTAGGAACCAAAGGTATGTTTAAGAGCTAATGGTCTTCTTGGAGTTTTGCGGGGATCCCCCCCTTGATAATTCGGACAGCAGGTAATGATTGTCTTATCCTTGGTCTGAATGTTTTATGACCCTCCAGACCAAGGAGGTATTCCTCTGAATGTCTGGTAATTGGAACAAAGAGTGAGATGCTTACTTGGGAAGAGAAAAAAAAATGAAATTAAAAAAGAACCAAGGTCTCAGAGTCTTAGACTGTCTAGCAATTTCTGCCTCATCAAGACATAATAAGTCCTACATGAATATTTGTGGAATTATTGATCGATGGATGTTGACTGTGAGGTTTTTCTAATTTCTGAATTGTTAATGTGAAATAAAACATACTTTTTCTCTTTCAAAAGGTGATCATTTTGAACTAAATATCAACAACAACTGAAAACATTCACATGATATATGCAGTTCAATGATGGACCAAAATCATCATTCAGATAAGACAGCAGAGGCACAACCTTCTGAGAAAAAGAAAACTAGAAACTGCTGCAATGGATTCAAGGTAGAATGAGTTTTATATTTTCAAACTAAAATAAGTAAAGGGAGAATTTTTATTTCAAGAAAAGGCAGCCAGTCTTTTTAAGAGAGCATTCTATTTCAAATTAGAGTTTTTGAAAGAAACACATTAAAATATAGAATGATACTTATTTTGGTATACATCAGTCTTTAAATCAGAAAAAGTATTTCTTTGGTGATATTTCTGGCTTAGAATTTATTAATGTTTAAAATTTAGAAATATTTTGGTATCCTCTTTTCATTATTGATGGAACCAAAGGTACTTATAAAAAAATATGATTTGAATAAAAGTAGTCTTTGTATAATGGATAATATATTTTTAAAAAAATCTTATATTTGACCTATTGACAGAGAAGATTTATCAGTCTTGTGAATCACTTTGTGGTCTTGACCTATTTAATTTTAAAAAATAGAAATTTTGCTCTATTAATTTAAATAATATAGCCTGATGGAAAAGAGATCTGTAATAACTAAAAGACCTGGCCCAAAAGCCTAGTTGATGACTTGAGATGGTCAGTTAATTTTTCTGTATGCAATGGATAAAAGTGATAATCCTGTATCTTGCTTTTGTCACAAAACAGTGAAACACTGAATGATATAGACTGTATTGGGATTTTTGCAGACAGGGAAAAGCAATCCTTGAGCCCAGTATTAAGGAAACCAAGACACAGGGAAATTGAGAAGTTTGCATGAAGTCATCTAGATTGTAAATGGAAAACTCTTGAATCAAAGCCTTTTTTAAATTTATTTTTTATTGAAGGATAATTGCTTTACAGAATTTTGTTGTTTTCTGTCAAACCTCAACATGAATCAGCCATAGGTGTACATATATCCCGACCCTTTTGAACCTCCCTCCCATCTCCCGCCCTATCCCACCCCTCTAGGTTGATACAGAGTCCCTGTTTGAGTTTCCTGAGCCATACAGCAAATTCCCCTTGGCTATCTACTTTACAAATGGTAATAAAGCCTTTAAACCCCCATAGCGCTTCCCAGGAGGTGCTAGTGGTAACACAGAACCTGCCTGCCAATGTAGGAGACATAAGAGATGCGGGTTTGATCCCTGGGTCAGGAAGATCCCCTGGAGGAGAGCGTGGCAACCCACTCCAGTATTCCGGTCTGGAGAATCCCATGAGAGGGGAGCCTAATCATTATTTAAAGTGTTTTCTTCTTCAAAGTTATAGCTTTATCTAGCTGAATAAAGACCAGAGATTAAACTCAATTGCAATCATGTTATATAAGATATTTTTTAACTTTGTCCAGGGAACATGAGGTCTGTTTGTTTTTTAGAGATTACTGGTAAAGTCTATTCTGATGAAATATTTAAGTAATATTTAAGCCAAGAAGCAGTCACCAGGAGAAGCTACTGGCTAATGCATTTGGAACAATTGTATTGTCGAGGGGTAGTATGATGTGTTGGATTATTTTGCTTTTAAACATGGACAGTTATAGTGATTTCATTTGCACATGTATTCAAGGTGACGACAAACCACCTAAAGCAAATAAAGTTGCCTGTGTAGTCTCTTGCAGCATATTTGTAGAAAAGCTTCAAGTTAGCAAGTCATCAGTGTGTATAAAGCATGTTAATTGCAGTCCAATAATAAAGACCAGAGAAGCAATCACAAAAATAGTATATTGAGCACTTACTGTTATGCAAGACACTACTCTAGTGTTTTATTTTTTATTTTTTATTGATTACATTGGATGTGTAATAATCCAACCAGTCCATCCTAAAAGAAATCAATCTGAATATTCATTAGGAGGACTGATGCTGAAGCTGAAACTCCAATACTTTGGCCACCTGATGTGAAGAATTGACTCATTGGAAACGAGTTGATGGGAAAGATAGGGAAAGATGGGAAAGTTGGGAAAGATTGATGGTGGGAGAAGGGAAAGACAGAGGATGAGATGGTTGGATGGCATCCCCAATTCAATGGACTTGAATTTGAGTAAACTCCGGGAGTTGGTGATGGATAGGGAAGCCTGATGTGCTGCGGTCCTTGGGGTCGCAAAGAGTCAGACACAACTGAGCAACTGAACTGAACTGAACACTGGCTGTGCAGGCTTTCTCTGGTTATGGCAGATGGAGCTTCTCAATGTGGTGGCTTCCCTTGTTGCAGAGCATGGCTCTAGGTGTATGGGCTTCAGAAGTTGTGCATGGGCTTAGTTGCTCCACGGCATGTGGAACGTTCCCAGACCAGGGACTGAACCCGTGTGCCCTGCACTGGCAGGATTCTTATCCACTGTACCACCAGGAAAGTTCTGTTCTAGTGTTTCAGTTCTGTGTGTGTGTGTGCTCAGGTGCTTCAGTTGTATCTGACTCTTTGTGACCCTACAGACTGTAGACTGCCAGGCTCCTCTGTCCATGGAACTCTCTAGCCAAGAATACTGGAGTGGGTCACCACGCCCTCCTCCAGGGGATCTTCGAAACCCAGGGATGGAACCAGCATCTCCTGCCTTGCAGGTGGATTTGTTATCATGGAGCCACCAGGGAAGCCTGTTTTAGTTCTATTAGTGGGTGTATTAATTATCACAATTCAGTCAGCCATGTGCTATTATATCCCTTTTCAGATGGGAAAAAAATTTTTTGAAGAGGTTGAATGACGTTCTCTAGGTCCCTAAGCTGGTAAGTGGTGGATTCAAGGTCTGAACTCAGGCAGTCTGAAATCCCATGATCTCAATTGTACTCCATGTTGCTAAAATATCTGTGAGTTACCATAATATTAGTACCCTCAAGATGTTCTGGTAAGCATGGATTTATAAATGGATTTTTAAATAATCTTTGTCATTCTATACTTCCAAATATTCCCCTTCATACCAAATAATTCAGCTTCAAGCAAACATATGTGCTCACACACATACAAATGCACATGTTGTTTCTGAGGTGTGTATATAGACTCAGCATGTAGAATGTGTAGAAGTGCAAATAGATAGCAAATAATCTTGAATAACAAACAACAGCATGGTTTGATTCTTTCTTACTCCTTTCCCTCAATTTTTGAGCAGAACCAAGTAGGTTATGAAAACCCTGCCAGTACACTGTTCATCTTTATACTTGTTTCTGTACTTCAGATTTCTTGTACTGCTGTGTTATAATGAAAATTCTTTAAAAACTTAAAAGTAATGCATCATCTTCAAAGAAATATAAATAACAGGGCAAAAGTAAAAGGTGTCTCAGTCTACCTTCATTCCTATTCCTTTTCCAGAAATCATTAGGATAACTATCCCATTTGTATCCACCAACAGAATCCCTATCCCACAGTTTTCCTCTGGCTCATTGCCTCTGTCCTATTGCTATTTCTCAAGATGCAGAGTGCACTTCTGACTTGGAGAAACTTGTACTTACTATTTCTTCATCTGAAATGTTATACTCCCATATCTCGCACTTTCATCTCACTCAAATCTCTGTATAAACATTATCTCATCCCTGACCACCCCATATAAACAGTGGTATTATATATATATATGTATATATATATATATATCATATATCACTCATATATATGGATAACATTTCCTATCCATAACTCTTCAACCAAATTGATTTTTTATAGCATTTTTCACCACTTGACACTGACATGCAAATGCACACATATGTATAGGTGTGTGTGCATATCTATGTCCTTAATGGAATAAAATGACACAAATTTATTACAGTTGTGTAATAATCATACAATTCTGAAGTCGAGAAGTCTGAAATAGGTCTCATTGGGCTAAACCCAAGGTGTTGGTAGGATTGTGTTCCTTTCTGTAGACTCTAGAGGAAAGTTAATTTCCTTGTCTTTTCCAGTTTCTAGAAACTGTCCAAAGTTCTTGACTAATAACTCTCTTCCGTATTCAAAGCTAGTGATGGTCAATCAAATATTTGTTACATTGCATCACATTGGTGTTGAATTTTCTACTCTCTCATCCATGCTTAAAGTATGCTTGGGATTACACTGAGTTAATGAAGAGAACATATGACAATCTCTTCAAGGTCATCTGGTTAGCAACTTTAACTCCATTTGCAAACTTAATATCCCCTTACCATGTTACCTAACATTCATAGTTAGGCAGAGTAATGGCATGCAAAGATGCCCAGGTCCTAATCTCCAAAACCTGTAAATATATTTTTTTCCTGGAGGAAGTCATTTACCGTCTCTGTATCTAAGATTTTTCATCTGTGAAAGGGAAATAACAGCATCTGACTGACAGAATTATGCTAAGAAATAAATCCATTAATAGAAGTACAACAGTAAAACATCTGGTGTATAGTACTATTAGTAGCTAGAAGCTGAAACTCCAGTACTTTGGCCACGTCATGCGAAGAGTTGACCCATTGGAAAAGACTCTGATGCTGGGAGGGATTGGGGGCAGGAGGAGAAGGGGACGACAGAGGATGAGATGGCTGGATGGCATCACCGACTCGATGGGCATGAATCTGAGTAAACTCCAGGACTTGGTGATGGACAGGGAGGACTGGTGTGCTGCGATTCATGGGGTCGCAAAGAGTCGGACACTACTGAGCAACTGAACTGAACTGAATCATTATTTTTATTGCTTCTCTGAGCTTTATTATTGGACAGCAATTAGCATACTTTATACACAAGGCCATCTTGCTAACTCAAAACTCCTCTCCAAAGATGCTGCATGGGACCATGCAGGCAATTGTACGTGCTTTGGCCAGGTTGTCATCACCTTGTCGTGTGTGTGAGAATGAAACCACTGTCCCTCCAGCGCACTGAAATGTAAAGCCGGATGGCTGATTTGAGATCTTTCTTCATTTTATTTATAGGCACTAATCACTATGAAATTCCTTCTTAGTACTGTATATGTACATCCCATATGTTTTGCTATGTTGTGACTTCAGTTTTGCTTGTCTTGAGGTATTTTCTAAATTCTTTTTAGCATTCTTTGATCTACTGTTGTTCAAGAGGGTGTTGTAAGTTTTCACATATTTGTGAATTCTCCAATTTTTATCCTGCTTTGATTTCTAGTTTCATTCCATTGTGGATAGAAAAGATACTCAGGATGAGATCAATCTTCCTAGATTTGTTAAAATTTATTTTGTGGCGAAACATGCAAAGATATGTGTACACTTGAAAGTAATATATATTTTGCTAGTGTTGGGTGGAATGTTTTGTGTATGTCTTTTAGGTCAATTTGGTCTAAATGTTGTTCAAGTTATCCATTTTTTATTAATTCTATCTACTATTTAAAATGAGGTATTCAAATTTCTACTATTATTGTATTGCTGTTTATTTCTCCATTCAGTGTTTATATATTTAGGTACTCTGATGTTGGGGATAGAAAGATAGAGATATTTATTAAATCTTCCTGGTCAATTCACTCTTTCACTTTTAATATTAATGTCTTCTTTTGTCTCTTGTGACATTTTTACTTAAAATCTAATTTTTCTGAAGTAAATACAACCACTTTTGGCTATCTACTTCGTGGAATATCTTTTCCTGTCACTTCACTTTCAGTCTTTGTGTGTCTTTAGTTCTAAAGTAAGAAAGTGAGAGTCTTATACATAGGGGATAGTTGAGTCTTGCTTCTTTTTAAATTTTAGTTTTTTAATTGAAGTGCAGTTGACTCACAATATTATATTAGTTTCAGGTATATAGCATAGAGACTCAGTATTTTGACAGACTAAACTACACTAGAACTTATTACAAGATAATGGATGTAAATCCCTGTGCTATATCTTGTATCCTTGAAAATGAAAGTGTTAGTCACTCAGTCATGTCTGACTTTTTGCAATCCCATGGACCATAGCCCACCAGGCTCCTCTGCCCATGGAATTCTCAAGGAAAGAATACTGGAGTAGGTAGCCATTCCCTTCCCCAGGGGATCTTCCCGACCCAGAGATTCAAACCAGGTCTCCTACATTGCAGGCAGATTCTTTATCATCTGAGCCATCAGGGAAGACTTAATGCTTGTCTATTTTAACAGTTTGTATCTCTTAATTTCATACACCTAATTGTGTCCTTCCTATTTTCCCCTTCACCACTGGAAACCACTAGTTCTTTTTCTATATCTGTGTCTCTTTCTGTTTTGCTATACAGAAAAAGCTTTTGTTTGTATTAATTTTTAGATTCCACATGTAAGTGATATCATACAGTATTTGTTTTTATCAAATCATATTTTCTAAGTCCATTCACATCGCTATAAATGGGAGATTTTCATTCTTCTTTATGGTTGAGTAATAGTCCTACTATAAACATTGGGGTGCATATATCTTTTTAAATTAGTGTCTTTGATTTTTCCAGATATATACTCAGGAGTGGAATTGCTGGATCATATATTAGTTGTATTTTTAGTTTTTTGAGGAATCTCCATACTGTAAGTGTCTGCACCAATTTACATTCCCATCAACAGCATACAAGTGCTATCTTTTCTCCAGATCATCACCAACACTTATTATTTGTAGTTGTTTTGATGATAACCATTATGACAAGTGTGAGGTTATATCTTACACTTGTTGTTTTGATGTGCATTTATCTGTTATTGGTGTTGAATATCTGTTCATGTGTCTGTTGGCCATTTGTATGTCTTCTTTGGACAATGTTTATTCAGATCTTCTGCCGATTATTTAATTATTTTTTAAAAAATTTTGAGTTGTATAGGCTATTTATGTATTTTGGGTATTAACACCTTGCCAGTCACATGATTTTCAAATCTTATAGACTATCTTTTCTTTTTATCCATGGTTTCCTTTGATGTGCAAAGACTTTTAGATTTAATTATATCTCCTTTGTTTATTTTTGCTTGAAATTTTTTAGCTTAAGAGACAGATCCAAAAAAATTATTATTGCAATTTATATTAAACAGTGTTCTGCCTATGTTCTCTGCTAGATGTCTTATGGTTTCAGGTCTTACATTCAACTTTTTATTCCATATTGAGTTGTGTGTGTATATATATACATATCCATACTGAGTTGTGTATATATATACATATATATACATACACACATTTATTTTTTTTCATTTATTTTTATTAGTTGGAGGCTAATTACTTTACAGTATTGTAGTAGTTTTTGCCATACATTGACATGAATCAGCCATGGATTTACATGTGTTCCCCATTCTGATCCCCCCTCCCACCTCCCTCCCCATTCCATCCCTCTGGGTCTTCCCAGTGCACCAGCCATGAGCACTTGTCTCATGCATCCAACCTGGGCTGGAGATCTGTTTCACCCTTGATAGTAAACTTATTTCAATGCTATTCTGTCAGGAAACCCCACCCTCGCCTTCTCCCACAGAGTCCCAAAGTCTGTTCTGTACATCTGTATCTCTTTTTCTGTTTTGCATATAGGGTTATCATTACCATCTTTTTAAATTCCATATATATGCGTTAGTATACTATATTGGTCTTTATCTTTCTGACTTACTTCACTCTGTATAATGGGCTCCAGTTTCATCCATCTCATTAGAACTGATTCAAATGAATTCTTTTTAATGGCTGAGTAATATTCCATTGCATACACACACATTTAGTGTGAGGAAATGTACTCATTTCATTGTCTTACATGTAACTGTTCATTTTTCCCAACACCACTTGTTGAGAGATTTGTCTTTTTTCCATTGTATATTCTTACATCCTTTATTGTAGATTAATTGACCATAGATGCACGAGGTTTTTTCCCAGGCTCTATTCTGTTCTGTTGATGTGTGTATCTGTTTTCTGTGGTAGCACCAGGTTGTTTTGGTTACTGTATCTTTGTACAGTTGTCTAAAATCTGGGAGAGTGACACATTCAGCTTTGATCTTTTTTCCTCAGGACTGCTTTGGCAAATTGGGGTCTTTTGTGACTCCATATCTATAATTATAATAGTTATAAAGCTGATAACAACAAATTTGATAGCAGAAAAGCTCTACATATTAAATTCTCCCCTTTCATATACTTTACATTATTATTGTCACAGTTTACATCTACATATACTATCTTTTAAAATATTTTTTATAATTTTTTAAAATATTGTTTTCACTAAATTTTTATACTAGAATCAAAACTGATTTGCCCAGTACTATTATAGTAATACAGTATTTTGTGTTTGTTTCTATGTCTACCTTACTAACAAGTTTTGTGCTTTCTTCTGCTATCATGTTGCTGTCCAGTATTCTTTAATTTCAACTTGAAGAACTCCCTTTAGTGTTTCTTATAAGGGAAGTCTGGTGTTGATGATCTCCTTCAGCTTTGGTTTGTCTGGGAGAGTCTTTATCTCTCTTTCATTTGGAAGGTTTCTTTTGATCAGTATAGTATTCTTGGATGGTATGGTTTGTTTTGCTTTTTTCTGAGTTCTTTTAACATATCATTCCATTTCTCATGACTTATAAGGTTTATACTGAAAAACTTGCTCTTAGTCTTCTGGGGGTTCCTCTTTCTATGATAAGTTTCTCTCCTCTTGATTCTAAAAAGTTCTCTGTCTTTCATTTTATTTTAATTATACTGTGCGTTCAGTTCAGTTCAGTCACTCAGTGGTGTCCAACTTTTCGCAACCCCATGAACTGCAGCACACCAGGCTTCCCTTTCCATCACCAAATCCCAAGCTTGCACAAACTCATGTCCATCAACTTGGTGATGCCATCCAACCATCTCATCCTCTGTCCTACCCCTCTCCTTCTGCCTTCAATCTTACCCAGAATCACGGTCTTTTCCAAGGTGTCAGTTCTTTACATCGGGCGGCCAAAATACTGGAGTTTCAGCTTCAGCATCAGTTCTTCCAATGAATATTCAGGAATGGTTTCCTTTAGGATTGACTGGTTGGATCTCCTAGCAGTAGAAGGGACTCTCAAGAGTCTTCTCCAGCACCACAGTTCAAAAGCATCAGTTCTTTGGTGCTCAGCTTTCTTTATAGTCCAACTCTCACATCCATACATGACTACTGGAAAAATCATAGCCTTGACTTCACAGACCTTTGTCAGCAAAATAATGTCTCTGTTTTTTAATATGTTGTCTGTGTTGGTCATAGCTTTTCTTCCAAGGAGCAAGTGTCTTTTAATTTCATGGCTGCAATCACCATCTGTTGTGGTTTTGGAGCCCAAGAATGTAAAGTCTGTCATTGTTTCTATTGTTTCCGTATCTATTTGGAATGAAGTGATGGGACCAGATGCTGTGATCTTAGTTTTCTGAATGTTGAGTTTTAATCCAACTTTTTCACTCTCCTCTTTCACTTTCATCAAAAGGCTCTTTAGTTCTTCTTCACTTTCTGCCATAAGGGTGGTGTCATCTGCATATCTGAGGTTATTGATATTTCTCCCGGCAATCTTGATTCCAGCTGGTGCTTAATATAGCCTAGCATTTTGCATGATATACTCTTCATATAAGTTAAATAGTGAGGGTGACAATATATAGCCTTGATGTACTTACTCCTTTCCCTATTTGGAACCAGTCTGTTTTTCCATGTCCAATTCTAACTGTTGCTTCCTGACCTGCATACAGGTTTCTCAGGAGGCAGGTATGGTGGTCTTGTATTCCCATCTCTTGAAGAATTTTCCACTGTTTGGTGTCATCCACACAGTCAAAGGCTTTGGGGTAGTCAATAAAGCAGAAGTAAATGCTTTTCTGGAACTCTCTAGTTTTTTTGATGAACAAACAGATGTTGATAATTTGACCTCTGGTTCCTCTGCCTTTTCTAAATCCAGCTTGAACATCTGGAAGTTCACAGTTCACGTACTGTTGAAGCCTGGCTTGGAGAATTTTGAGCATTACTTTGCTAGAATGAGATGAGTGCAATTGTGTGGTAGTTTGAACATTCTTTGGCATTGACTTTTTTGAGAATGGAATGAAAACTGAGATTTCCCAGTCCTGTGGCCACCACTGAGTTTTCCAAATTTGCTGGCATACTGAGTGCAGCACTTTCACAGCATCATCTTTCAGGATTTGAAATAGCTCAACTGGAATCCTATCACCTCCACTACCTTTGTAGTGATACTTCTTCAGACCCGCTTGGTTTTGCATTCCAGGATGTCTGGCTCTAGGTAAGTGATCACACCATTGCGGTTATCTGGATCATGAAGATCTTTTTGGTATAGTTTTTCTGTGTATTCCTGCCACCTCTTCTTAATATCTTCTGCTTCTATTAGGTACATACCATTTCTGTCCTTTATTGAGCCCATCTTTGCATGAAATGTTCCCTTGGTATCTCTAATTTTCTTGAAGAGATTGCTAGTCCTTCCCATTCTATTGTTTTCCTCTATTTCTTTGCATTGGTCACTGAAGAAGGCTTTCTTATCTCTCCTTGCTCTTCTTTGGAACCCTGTATTCAAATGAGTATATCTTTCCTTTTCTCCTTTGCCTCTTGCTTCTCTTCTTTTCTCAGCTATTTGTAAGGCCTCCTCAGACAACCACTTTGCCTTTTTGCATTTTTTTTCCCTTGGGGATGGTCTTGATCACTGCCTCCTGTACAATGTCACAAACCTCCATCCATAATTTTTCATACAGTGCCTTAGTGTGGCATATTACGTAGATATTCTTAAATTATTTATTTGTCATTTTTTCCTCCCAGCATTCATATGTATTTAAATAATTAAGGAAATAGCTCATGCCAAAAGAAGTTCAAATTTTCATAAAGCTCTTTACAATTGGTAGGCACTAAAACTAATCACATAGGCAACAACCAGTATATTACCAAAAGCTCTGGATTATGACAATGAATATATAGAATTTGGCAGAAATTAATCAAATCAAGTTTACAGATAAAAAGAAAATTTTAAATTATAAAATCTGTTTTTTAAAAAAGGAATTAGCCACAAGATAATTTTCCAAAGTGGTATTTAAGGCAATACAATTGCCTGTAATTAGTACATAATGGAAAAATGAAGAAATATATCAAATATCAAAAAAATTTTAAGTGATTTTCCCAATGTATTAAAATTACATAAAGCAAAATTCAATCAAAGAGATCAAAATTGAAGACATCAAACACATTAAAACACATCAAAATATTTTTTAAAACATAAGGTTAATATTTAATAAAAATTAAATCTTTGGGCTGGGTATTAGATAGTGAAGTGAAAGTCACTCAGTTGTGCCTAACTCTTTGCGACCCCATGGACTATATATACAGTCCATGGAATTCTCCAGGCCAGAATACTGGCCTTTCCCTTCTCCAGGGGATCTTCCCAACCCCATCTCCCACATTGCAGGCAGATTCTTTACCAGCTGAGCCACAAGGGAAGCCCAAGAATACTGGAGGGGGTAGCTTATCCCTTCTCCAGCAGATCTTCCTGACCCAGAAATCAAACTTGGGTCTCCTGCATTGCAGGTGGATTCCTTACCAACTGAGCTATGAGGGAAGCCCAGGTATTAGATAAGCAGTTTATAATATTTTTTTCTTTTTAATATTTTTAACTCTATAATACAAATGATTCTAACTTGGTTATGATATGTCTTACAGAGGGTGGTAGAAAAGGCTTTGACATTTGACACTCTTCTTCCACTAGTGCAAAGAAAAATATATATATTTGCAGAGTGTGAATGGAGCAAAGTTTTAAAAACAAGTCATGTTAATAAAAAGAAAAAAGAGGATAAATCTATGATGACCTTGCAAATTACATACATTTGGTGCATTGACAAACATTCACAAACACATCCATGAGCTCATGAACATAATTTCCTTTCAACCTTACAATGACCCTATAAAATAAATAACCTAACTATTTTGTATTATCTTTTAATGGATTAGGAAACTGAAGTTCAGTGAACTGTGTAATTTTTTTCATCTTTGTTGGGTTAGGAAATTAAAAACAAGACAACTGGATCTAGATCTTCTGATTGCAAAATACGTTCTTTTTTCTTGCATCACATGCATACCAGGTAATCCATGAATAATTTTCTACCTTTGCTAAGAGAAACAAAGTAGTGGGTAGGGGATATTAGAAGAAAGAAGAGGGAATTATGAGATATAAAGTCCATATAGGAAATAAAGTCAGGGTTAAAAAAAAGAGATACAGTATATCAAGAACTTAGTTTTTCTGAAACATACCAATAAATTGTATTCTAATCTTGTTTGGAAGTAGCATATTTAGTCAATAATACTTCAGGTCACTTCAGTTCAGTTCAGTCACTCAGTTGCATCCAACTCTGTGACCCTATGGGCTATAGCACCCCAGGCTCTCCTGTCCATTACCAACTCCTGAAACTTGCTCAAACTCATGTTGATTGAGTCAGCGATGCCATCCAGTCATCTCATCTTCTGTCATCCGCTTCTCCTCCTACCTTCAATCTTTCCCAGCCTCGGGGTCTTTTCTAATAAGTCAGTTCTTCACATCAAGTGGCCAAAGTATTAGAGCTTCAGCTTCAGCATCTGTCCTTCCAATGAATATTCAGAACTGATTTCATTTAGGATTGACTGGTTTGATCTCCTTGAGGTCCAAGATTCATTTAAAAATTAGACTAAACCTTATGGAAACTGAGGTCTAATAATAATGCCATTCACAAAGCATTCTAGCTAGGAATTCTTCCCAGAAATTACACAATTTAAAGATTAGAAGAAAACAATAAATTTGTCTCAATAATACAAATAGCACAGTGATTTGAGATTATGTGTGTACTCATTTGTTCAGTCATGTCTGACTCTTCACAACCCTTGGACTGAAGCCCACCAGACTCCTTTGTCCATGGAATTCTCTAGGGAAGAATACTGGAGCGAGTTGCCATTTCTTCCTCCAGGGGAGTTTGCTGACCCAGGGATCAAACCTGCATCTCCTGTGTCTCCCACATTGCAGCCAGATTCTTTACCACTGAGCCATTGTGAAAGCCCAATTTTAGATTACAAATATTCTGAAAGTAAGACTAGTTGGTTGACATTAAAATCATGGTAAAGTGAGAGTCTCCCTTTTTCCATCCCCTTAAATCTGCAACCAGTAGAACATCCACAGCCTAGCAAAGCTGACTCTGCACAACACACCAGGATGCCAGAGAATCCATGCATCTGTACATCCAAAGTTGAGTGGACTGGAATACACAGAAGAGGTGGATCTGGGGGACAGCAGAGGCAGTTCCTATGATCCCAGACCCCCATTTATGGCTGCTGAGCCAGCAGCCTCAGAGAGTCTAATTGCCTCAGGGGAAGCAGTGCACATAGCTCCAGCCTCTTAGGCATAGCAATGCCCGAATCCATAGGAAATTGGGCAGTAATGGCAACAGGGTCTGTGATGATTTCCTCTAGTCTGGGAGGTGCCCACAACTCTGAGCCACACCTCCCACCCACAATAGATGCACTCGTGAATCTGATAGCTCTGAACACAGCAGAGGCACTTGAAAACCCAGCTTCCAGTCTATGCTTTCCCTCTCTCTGTGGTCAAGAAGTCTTTGTGCTGAAGGAGATCCTGCCATTCCAGTGACCTACGTGGTGACAGTGACAGCAGCAAGGCATCCGCGATCTCAGAGTCACAAGGTGACAATTTTCTTAAAGTGACAGAGTGTAGTGATCTAACTGATAGAGAATCCAAAATGTCATGAAGAAACTGAATGAGTTACAAGAAAACTCAGAAAGGCAATTCAATAAGCTCAGGAATAAAACAAATGAACAGAAGGGATACTTAACAAAAAAAGGGATTCTTAACAACAACAAAAAAAGAGAGAGACAGACAGAGGGCAATTCTAAAACTGGAAAACTCAATAAACAAGATGAAGAATGCATTAGTAAGCACTAAAAATAGAGCAGACAATATGAGAGGGAATTAGCAAGCTCAAAGGTGGAAATCTAGAAATGATATAGATAAAGGAGGAGAGATAATTAAGACATAAGAAAATGAGGAAATTCTTTGAGACATACCTGATTCTTTTATGAAGGGAAATATATCATGATGGGTATCCCAGAAGAAGATAGGGAAAAGGGAACAGAGCTTACTTAAAGAAACAAGAGCTGAGAACTCCCCAAACGTGGGGCAGAAATTGGAAATGCAACAAAGAATATTCATTCTCTATGAAGCTAAGAGGATACCTAATTACCTCAACACAAAAAGATGTTCTCTAAGACACATTATATTAAAACTATCAAAAGTCATTGACAAAAAGACTTTTAAAGACAATTAGGAAAGAATAGATGGCAACCTACAAAGGAAAGAAGGTTTCTTAAATTACAGAAATTACAGGCCAGGAGAGAGTGGAATGACATTTTCAAAATGAAGAAAAACTGTCAGCCAAAAATATCTTAGCTAGCTAATGATAACTTCTAGAAAGTTATCATTCAGATATGAAGGAGAAATTAAGAGTTTCCAAGACAAATTAGGCTCGAAGGACTTCATCAACACTAGACCTGCCTTATGAGAAACACTGAAACTCTTTTAACAGAAATAAAAAGTCTTTTACCAAAAACAAAAAGTCAAAGGTACATAAAACTGAGACTCACTGGAAAAGACCCTGATGCTGGGAGGGGTTGGGGGCAGGAGGAGAAGGGGACAACAGAGGATGAGATGGCTGGATGGCATCACCGACTTGATGGGCATGAGTTTGAGCAAACTCCGGGAGTTGGTGATGGACAGGGAGGCCGGGCGTGCTGCGATTCATGGGGTCGCAAAGAGTCGGACACAACTGAGCGGCTGAAGTGAACTGAACTGAAGGTGATAAATAGAGTCTGAAAATTGCAACTACATATCAGAATAGAATTTTAAACACTTCATTATAGAATAAAGGTTAAAGAAAAGAGTAATACAAATGATTGTACCTCCTTAAATTGGTAACAAACTTACAACATAAAAAAGGATAATTTGAGATAGAAGAAACATAAAAGTTGAAAAGAATGAGACTTATATAGGCAAATGAAGATAAGGTGCTATCAGCAGAAAAAGGCTTATTTTGTCTATGAGATATTTTATACAAACCTCATGGTAACCATGAAACATAAATCTAGAGCAGAGACACAAAACATAAAAAAGAGGAAGCAGAAAAACCTGATTAAAAAAAAAAAAAACCTACCAAACTAAAATGATTAACAGAAACAGAAATACAAAACAAAAAGAAAAAAATGGAGATATAGACAAATCAGAAAACAAAAGACAAAAAGATGGTACTAAGTCCTCGTTTATCTATAATCCCCCTAAAGGTAAATGAATTGAATTCACCAATGCAAAAAAACACAGAGTGGCTTTGTTGTCAGTTGTTCAGTCACTCAATCATGTCCAACTCTTCATGACTTCAAGGACTGTGGCATGCCAAGCTTCCCTGTCCTTCACCATCTCCTGGAGGTTACTCAAATTCATGTCCATTGAGTCAGTGATGCCATCCTACCAACTCATTCTCTGTCATTCGTTCTCCTGCTGCCTTCAATCTTTCCCAGCATCAGGGTCTTTTCTAATGAGTCCGCTCTTTGCATCAAGTGACCAAAGTATTGGAACTTCCTCATCAGTCCTTCCAATGAATTCTAAGGACTGATCTCCTTTAGGATGAACTGGTTGGATCTCCTTGCAGTCCAAGGGACTCGCAAGAGTCTTCTCCAACACCACAGCTGAAAAGCATCAATTCTTCTATGTCCAGCCTTCATTATGGTCCAACTCTCACATCCATACATGACTACTGGAAAAACCATAACTCTGAATAAATGGATCTTTGTCAGCAAAGTAATGTCTCTACTTTTTAATATGCTGACTAGGTTGGTCATAGCTTTTCTTCCAAGAAGCAAGCATCTTTTAATTTCATGGCTGCAGTCACCATCTGCAGTGATTTTGGAGCCCAAGAACATAGTCTGTCACTGTTTCCATTGTTTCCCCATCTATTTGCCATTAAGTGATGGGACCAGATGCCATGATTTTAGTTTTAAGCCAGCTTTTTCACTCTCCTCTTTCATCTTCATCAAGAGGCTCTTTAGTTTCTCTTCATTTTCTACCATAAGGGTGATGTCTTCTGCATATCTGAGGTTATTGATATTTCTCCTGGCAATCTTGATTCCAGATTGTGCTTCATCCAGCCCGACATTTTACCTAATGCATTTTGCATAAACGTTAAATAAGCAGAGTGACAATATACAGCCTTGAAGTACTCTTTTCCCTATTTGGAACCAGTCCATTGTTCCATATCCAGTTCTAACTGTTGCTTCTTGACCTGCATACAGATTTCTCAGGAGGCAGATAAGGCAGTCTGGATGGATTTAAAAATAAAGTCCAACGATATGCTCTTTCCAGGAGACTCATCTCAGCTCTAAGGACAAATATGGGCTCAAAGTGAATGAATAAAAGATTATACTTCAAGCAAATAGCATATAGAAAAAGCAAGTGTAGCCATATATCTATCAGACAACATGAATTTCAAGGTAAATAAAATAACAAGGCACTAAGATAGGCATTATACAATGACAAAGGAGACATAATAGTGATGAATACATATGCAACAATAGGAGCAACAAAATATATAAAGCAAATATAAAAAAACTTAAAGAGAATTTGAGAGAAACACAATAATGAGACTTTGACACCCTGCTTACATCAATGGATTAATCATCCAGACAAAACACCAATAAAGAAACAGCAGTCTTAAATGATGTATTAGGCCAGAGAATTTGACAGATTTGTTTAGAACATTCCATCAAAATGAAGCAGAATACACATTCTTATCAAGAGAACATGGAACAGTCTCAAGGATGAACCACATGTTGGGACACAAAACACTAAATTTAAGAAGAATGCAATCATATCAAACATTTTTTCCCAATTACAATAGCATGAAACTATAAATCAAAGCTGGATAAATCACAAATATTGGAGAGTAAACAGTATGCTACTGAACAACTTCAATGAATACTTCAAAGGAAAAAAATTCAGACAGATTAAAATAAAAATATAGCATACTAAAATTTATGGGATGCGGCAAAAGCTGTATTAAGAGAGAAGTTTTTTAGCAATAGAGGTCTACTTTTATATATATATATAAAGTCTCACAACTAAAGGAACTAGAAAATGAAGAACAAATGAAGCCCATGGTCTGTAGAAGGAATGAAATAATAAATATCAGAGCTGAAATAAATGAATCAGACTAAAAAAGACAATAGAAGAGATCAATGAATCTAAATGCTTGTTTTTGAAAAGAAAAACAAACCGACAAACCTTTAGCTCAACTCACTATGAAAAAAAGGAGGGAAGACTGATAAACTCAGAACTGAAGAGGAGAAATAATAACAGATACCCCAGGAATAAAAAGAATTATTACAGAATGTTATGAACAAATATTTGCCAACTAATTGGACAATCTAGAAAGAAAATGGACAAATTCTTAGAATCATACAACCTTCCATGACTGAATTGTGGAGAAATATAAATTCTGAACAGACTGATCATTAGTGAAGAGATTAAAATAGTAATCAAGAAAGTCCCAAAAACAGATGTCCAGGAGCAGACAGCTTTAAAAAGCAACTCAAAATGGATCAGAATTAAATGTAAGAACTGAAATCATTAAACTGGAAGAAAAGATAGGCAATGTACTCTTTGGCATTGGTCTCAGCAATACTTTCTGGATATGTCTCCTCAGGCAAGGGAAGCAAAAGCAAAAATAAACAAACAAAAGATCTTCTGCACAGTAAAGGATACCATCAAAAAAAAAAGAAAAAAAGAAAGAAAGAAAAGGCAGTCTACTAAATGAGAGAAGGTATTTGCAAATTCTATGTCAGATAAGGGGTTAATATCCAAAATATATCAAAAAACTCACAGAGCTTAACAACAACAACAACAACAAAAACCTCATTTAAAAAAAAAAATAGGCAGAGGATCTGAAATATGTTTTTCCAAAGAAGACATATGATGGCCTTTGAAAGGCCATACCTACATAGATACAGAAAGGTACATTGAAGGATGTTCAACATCATTAATGATTTGGGGAATGCAAATCAAAACTATGATAAGATATCACCTTACACCTGTCAGAATCTATATCATTAAGAAAAAAAAATAAGCCAAGTGAAAGATAACAAGGATGTGATTTAGGATGATAAAGAGATGAAGGAAAAGTGTGTGAGTATATCAGATCCAAGAACTGTTTTGCTTTTCATGTGTGAAATACTTGCATTTCAACTACAGTTCTGCTACATTTTTATCTTTACTCCTCTGGTTAAATAACTTTGCATCTCTAAACTTTATTATTCTTATTCTAAAGACAGAAATGCATGGCAGGCAAGGATTTTGTGAGCATTAGAAATAATACTTGTAGAATACTTGGAATACATCCTAGCAAATATTAGCTTCCAGATAATAACAAATTGTTTTCATGTCCTTCCTGCATTAATTGGAAGAAGAAATATCTAGTGAATGAGGATAAACTAAGTGTTCTGTAGGGTGTCAGATGCAAACCTTCATCTTTATCTCTGCTATCAAACATTTTTCAAAGGGTATATTGACTGTTTATAGTTTCTGTTTAAGAAAATTTGCATGTATACTAATATCTATGTCATAGGAAAGCACAGATTACAAAGAGAGTACACATACATCTATTCAGAAGATGTGGTATAAATTAGCATCTTTGTTATGCATATTATTTTGGATAGTGCATTTTTCTCATTTTTATAGCTTCTTTTCAGTTTTTTTTTGTGTGTGTGTGAAATGTTCCATTTCGTTTCCTTCATTTTGAGATACTTTCCTCTACATCAGAGTGCCCAGCTAGATTAGTTACTTTAAAATTCTTGTCCAGCAATAGTAACATATGTGTTAGTTACTAACATAATCTAAGGGTTGGACCTGGTTGATAATTTTCTTGAGAATTGGCTACATTTTCCTGGCTCTTCATGTGTTGGCAATTTTGGACATTGTTATATTCTTCCAAAGTTTGTTGATATTTTTTGTTTGTGTTACAAGGCAATTAAGTTTGTTGACCTGAAATTGCAATCTCTATCTCTTAGGCAATAGTTCAAATCTCAGTTCAATTACTTTATCCTTAGCTGGGCTAGCTTAAATTGTTCAGAGGTCAATTATTTGAACAGTTTGCATACAGAATTTAAGGGCCCCATTCTCTGGATCTCTCCTTTATGAGATTCTCCCCTGAATTTATTTTTCAGATTAGACCAACATTTATTGCAAAAATACAAGCAGGTTTTCTGATCCAAGTGCTTTGGCTGCTCTGATGCAGGGGTATATTTAGATAAAAAATTGAGAGTTAAGATAATACAGTTGCAATCATATGTGCATACATAACATTCTAAAATGTATGTATACATGCTGGGTGTTCATTGCTGCACGGATTTTTCTCTAGTTGCAGTGAGTGGAGGCTACTCCCTAGTTCTGTTCGTGGGCTTCTCATTACAGTGGCTTCTCTTGTTGTGTGGCACGGGCTCTGGCTGCACAGGCTTCAGTAGTTGCGGCACTTGGGCTCAGTAGTTGTGGCTCCTAAGCTCTAAAGCACAGACTCAGTAGTTACGGCACACAGGCTTAGCTGTTGTAAAGCATGTGGGATCCTCCTAGATAGAGGATCAAATCTATGTCTCCTGCATTGGCAGGCAGACTCTTTTACCACTGAGCCACCGGGAAGCCCCTGCATATACATTTGGATCAGAACACTACACTGATGACCTACAGGCTTTTTTTAAATCGCAGGCAAAATGTTAATTTCCTCTTGTCTATCCACACTTTAATATATTTCATAGACTTTAAAGAAGTATCATAAAAAATGTGGAACACTTCACAAACCTGCTTGTCATCCTTGTGCAGGGACCATCCTTACCTTCTCTGTATTGTTCAAACTTTAGTATATGTGCTGCCAAAGCAAACGCTCTCCCCTAAATTTTAATCTAAACTCTTTTTTCTTATTCTTCAGGTCAAAAGTCCTGTGAGTTTTCTAAAAGAATTTTGACTTTTCTGAATAATGCTAACCGTGGGCTCACCTTAAAGCCATAAGAAAAAGAAACTAACCTTAGGTGTCTCCTTTTAAGTGTCAACTGCTCTCCAGAATCTGACAGCTGTTTTTGCTCTCCTATGTTTTGGGGTGATTTTTTTGTTTTCCCCTAAGACTTTACAGGATCAGTCCAGTGGGAACTTATTCAGTTACATTGGAGAACTAAATGTTTAAAAATCACCCTCAGCCTGCTGAGGGTACTTAAGAAGAATAATGCAAAAAATAAGATTTGATTCATGGAAATGTAAACAAATCTTGGTTTTTACTGAGGAAAAAAAAAAGAGAGAGTTATGGAAAAGTCAGGGTGCAGTAGGGTAGGAATAAGCTGTTAATGTAACAAGCCTGAATATGGATTAACTGTACGATTATCCACTGGTAAATCTCAAAACTGCTTCCATACAAAACTCTCTCTTGAGCACCAAACCTGCCTTACCTGTGCCTATCAGGTAGAAGTTTACTTTTAGACAACTCAAATTTGATTTGTGAGGAGATGGTTTCATTGTCCTCCCTAAGACTTCTCTTTTTCTCATCCCAAATAATAGTATTACTACATAAAATGAAGCAAACTACCAAACAGAATCAGAATACTTATATTCCGTTATTCCCACATTTTATTGGTTCTCCTCTTAAACTTCTCCCAAGCATATCTGTAACCTTCTGTTCCCCTCTTCCCATCTCTGCTCATCTTTCTTTCCGAAATCAGCTTCCTAACTAATGTCTTTGCCATAAATTCATCTTCCTCATGACTACAGAATTAGCCCTCTAAAATTTAATTTCCTTAGGTCGCCTTTTAAAATGCCGATTGATCTCGCCGCAGTTGTCATATTTCTATCCTTACATTTCACTCACAGATATTCTTTTTGTTTTGCAAATGATCTGTGTTCTTCCATTACTCTGAGCTTTCTGTGAGTTTCCTATTTTGTTTAAAATGTTTATTTCTTGTTTGGTTTCTAAGCTTCTTTTATTCCCTAAAGACTTCGTTCAAATGTTACCACGTCTATAGGAACTTTGACCTTTGCAGATAGAATTAACCACTGTCCTGCATACTCATAGATTTATAAATGTATAGCAACTGCAGTACTCATTACATTATTATACTGGCATTATTTGTTCATTGGACCAGGAAGACATTCATTCTTTGGGGGCATTTATTATGTCTTAATTGTTTTTGCTTCCCTTACGCTGTGTCTTTTTCCATCTCCAAGGCTTAGTGGAGATAATTGCCATACTGTAGTTGCTCAACTAATATTTGCTGAGTAAGTGAATTAAGGTTCAAATGAGTTTATGTTGTTGATTATGGCTGTATGCATGGCAATGTGGAAACTTGGAACTGCCTTCTGACCTTAATTCTAGATCTCTTGCCATAATAAACAAAGGACTGACCTGCGACTATTGCAGGTAAATACCAACTTTACCTTTTATCTCAGGGCTCGTTGTGTCTTTCTGCCTGTGATATTTTAAAATGCTTTTGATAATTGGGAATATTTGTATCTTTGTTCTGAAATCTCTCAATCTTGAATTCTCTATCCTCATGGCATCAGTCTTTTAATATTTTTCATTGAAGAAATTGGGTTTTTATTACTTAATTATTTATGTTCTAAGAAAATCACCATACCATTCTTTCTCTGAACTTCAGCCCCACATTAGGAACATGGCTAAAATGCTCACAGCTCAGGTTATAGTTGGAATAAAAGAAAGCACTTTTATAAATCTATCTACAGTAACTCATTCCATATCCTTCTAAAATCCTAGTTTATGAAGAATCCTATTGTAGCCCTTGTGTTTACATCTGTTACTCTTTTCTTCTTTGTAAAACCAATTTACAAATTTTGATTTTATTGAATTTTTTTGTTTTTGAGTTAATCTTCTTTTTAAGATTGAAAACATGGACATTTCAAAACCTTTTTCAGAACTTTTAGAAAGCTTCTCTTGTATAAGACAAGCTTTACTTCTGGTCACACTTGTATCTGCTTTAATGAGATAAAGTCCTGTTACTTTCTGAAAGCCCCTCCTCTTTGATTGTACCAATTAGAGCTTTGATGATCAGGACTTAGATAAAACTTTGCCTCAGTATTTCTTTAATAATCAATAAATCATTTTGTCAGTGTGCTCATTACTGATTCTGCAGCAGCTCAAATAGTGCCTGACAAAACATGTGTTTGGCTAAATGATCAGGGTTCTATTTTTAACTGAATGAATTTACAACCAAAAGCTGAGTGATGATAGCTCACAGTGATAATAAAATCAGACATTTATCAATGCTTATTACATGCCAAAAATTTTATGTATATTATTTTAATTAGTCTTCATAACTATTTTATTGTAATTATCTCCATCTAAAAGCTGAAAATCTAAAAAATGAGAGGTTTCACTCCACGTAAACTCTATACCCTATTTATAACCAGGGAGCAACAATTTATTCAACAACCAAAAACCATTTATGGAGTATATACTCATAATGTGTCAGGCATCTGAGTTTAATTAAAAGCCTCATAACATCTTTTTCTATTTATTAGAGAAGAAAAGGTAGAACTTGACTTCCAGTTCAATATAGCACACTGAGAATAATAAGGCTGAATCCATGTCCTCCCCCCACCAATTTTAATAAAAATGTAAAAGATATTAAAAGCAACTTGTGGATGTGCTAGAAAACAAGAAAAAATACATTCTGTAAATCAGAAACAGTTTTCGAAAAACTAAGAAGGAAAAAAAATTAGGCTAAAGAAAGAAATCACAGTCTAATACAAGTGCAGGAGAAGAAAGCTGGAAAAACATGGACATGACTCCAGGGATGCTTCAAAGGCAAAAGCCAGTGATCATGGGATCAAGACAGGTCCCAGAGACAAGCAGCAGGTATCTGTATGGTGTGTTCCACTCACTGTCAGAGAAAAAATGCCTCTTTCCTTGTTTAACATTTCACCTGATTGTCAAATTACCCTCCCACCTCAACTTAGTCCAAGCAGCAAACTGCAGAGGCATCTACCCTGGGCAGGAAAAGTGAGTGTGGGTGGAGGCCTGGGCATCTGGAGCAGAACAGTGTCCCTAGTGGCTGGTGACACCATAGAGAAGTGAAGAGCCCACATGCAGATTAACCATTAACTTGTTTTAGTCACTACAACATACCTGACTCTTTTGCAACCCTGTGGACTGTAGTCTTCCAGGCTTCTCTGTCCATTCAATGCTGGAACAGGTTGCCATTTCTTTCTCTGGGAGATCTTTTTGACCTAGGGATCAAACCTGGGTCTCCTGCATTTGCAGGCTGAGTCTTCACCACTGAACCACCCTGCTGCCTCTCCATCCCAGAAAAGCTTCACAAAGACTAAATATTCAAAGACAAGGAAAAGGAGCTTCCATATGTAAAAGAAAGCAGGCAGGCAAGAATCACCAGATAATTTATTTACTTCACTACTCTTGAAAAGAGGCAACAAACTCAATAAACTAAAAAATTCACCCATGGCTGTACACACACACACACACACACACACACACACACACACGTGTGTGTATATGTATATATACCTATCTATAAGATTTACTTATATATAGTTATATACATATTTATAAAAAGAACAGAACTTTAAAATTAGTAAAGGGTAGGGGAGAGGAATGCAGGAGGAAATGCTCACCAGGAAGTTCTACATCTGTATAAAATTTCATATATCAGGGGATGACAAAAGTGAAGAGAAGTTCCAGGGGGAAAAAACGAACCTATGTAGTAACATGCCTCTATCCATCAGCCACAATGATAGTTTGAACTTATCCAGGAGGGCATGTTACTTCTCTCAGCAGAAGTCTACACACATTTTTTAATGGAAAAATACATTTTTTATAGTTTTAAAAGCATATGATGTTCAATTTATTGTCTTAACCAATTTTTAAAGGTACAGCTCAGTGGTGTTAAGTATATTCGTGTTGTTTACAACAAATCTCTAGACTTTCTCATCTTGCAACACTGAAATACTTACTAACCACTAATATTCTATGTTGTCTTCACCCAGTTTTGGGGACCCATATTTTTACTTTCCACTTTTATGATTTTGGCTACTTTAAATATGTCACACGAGCGGAATCATACAGTATTTCTTCCTTTGTGACTGGCTTACTTCGATTAGCATGTCTTTGAGGCTCAGCCATGTTGTAGCATGTGATGGGATCCTTCTTTGTAGCTTTGAAAAGAAGAGAAGCGAAAAGCAAAGGAGAAAAGGAAAGATATTCCCATTTGAATGCAGAGTTCCAAAAAATAGCAAAGAGAGATAAGAAAGCCTTCCTCAGTGGTCAATGCAAAGAAATAGAGGAAAATAATAGAATGGGAACTACTAGAGATCTCTCCAAGAAAATTAGAGCTACCAAGGGAACATTTCATGCAAAGATGGACTCAATAAAAGACAGAAATGGTATGAACCTAACAGAAGCAGAAGATATTAAGAAGAGGTGGCAAGAATACACAGAAGAACTATACAAAAAAGATCTTCATGACCCAGATAAGCACAGTGGTGTGATCACTCACTTAGAGCCAGAATCCTGGAATGTGAAGTCAAGTGGACCTTAGGAAGCATCACTACGAACAAAGCTAGTGGAGGTGATGGAATTCCAGTTGAGCTATTTCAAATCCTAAAAGATGATGCTGTGAAAGTGCTGCACTCAACATGCCAGCAAATTTGGAAAACTCAGCAGTAGCCACAGGACTGGAAAAGGTCAGTTTTCATTCCAATCCCAAAGAAAGATACTGCTAAAGAATGTTCAAGCTATACCGCACAATTGCACTCATCTCACACATTAGTAAAGTCATGCTCAAAATTCTCCAAGCCAGGCTTCAGCAATACGTGAACTGTGAACTTCCAGATGTTCAAGCTGGATTTAGAAAAGGCAGAGGAACCAGAGGTCAAATTGCCAAATCCACTGGATCATCAAAAAAGCAAGAGTTTCAGAAAACATCCATTTTGGCTTTATTGACTATACCAAAGCCTTTGATTGTGTGGATCACAATAAACTGCGGAAAACTATGAAGGAGATGGGAATACCAGACTAACTGACCTGCCTCTTGAGAAACCTATATGCAGGTCAGGAAGCAACAGTTAGAACTGGACATGGAACAACAGACTGGTTCCAAATAAGAAAAGGAGTACGTCAAGCCTGTATATTGTCACCCTGCTTATTTAACTTATTTGCAGAATACATCATGAGAAATGCTGGGCTGGAGGAAGCACAAGCTGGAATCAAGATTGCCGGGAGAAATAGCAACAACCTCAGATATGCAGATGATACCACCCTTATGGCAGAAAGTGAAGAGGAACTAAAGAGCCTCTTGATGAAAGTGAAAGAGGGGAGTGAAAAAGTTGGCTTAAAGCTCAACATTCAGAAAACTAAGATCATGGCATCCGGTCCCATCACTTCATGGCAAATAGATGGGGAAACAGTGGAAACAGTGGCTGACTTTATTTTTCTAGTCTCCAAAACCACTGCAGATGGTGATTGCAGCCATGAAATTAAAAGATGCTTATTCCTTGGAAAGAAAGTTATGACCAGCCTAGACCGCATGTTTAAAAGCAGAGACATTACTTTGTCAACAAAGGTCCATCTAGTCAAGGCTATGGTTTTTCCAGTAGTCATCTATGGATGTGGCAGTTGGACTGTAAAGAAAGCTGAGGGCCAAAGAATTGATACTTTTGAACGGTGGTGTTGGAAAACACTCTTGAGAGTCCCTTGGACTGCAAGGTGATCCAACCAGTCCATCCTAAAGGAGATCAGTCCTGGGTGTTCATTGGAAGGACTGATGCTGAAGCTGAAACTCCAATACTTTGGCCACCTCATGCGAAAAGCTGACTCATTGGAAAAGACTCTGATATTGGGGAAGATTGAGGGCAGGAGGAGAAGGGGCCGACAGAGGATGAGATGGTTGGATGGCATCACCGACACAATGGACATGGGTTTGGGTGGACCCCGGCAGTTGGTGATGGACAGGGAGGCCTGGTGTGCTGCGGTTCTTGGAGTCGCAAAGAGTCGGACATGACTGAGCGACTGAACTGAACTGAGAAACCAATGACATTAACTTAATGAAAAATTCAACTTTGTCCTACTCTAATAATCTGATGCTGTAATCAAGTTAGAAAATGATGCTTTATGGATATATTGATGTTAATGTTAAAAGGACTAAGAAGTACCAATTGAAATAGAAGAAAGTGAGTATGCTTTTAACACACACATGCACACACACACAATACTAGGTAAAGAAGAGAAGCTTTTTTAATTCTGTATATATATAAGCATTATGTGATCTTATGATTAATCATTTTTCCCTTTCCTGCTTTTCGTTAGATGTTCTTGGCAGCCCTGTCACTCAGCTTTATTTCTAAGTCATTGGGTGCAATCATTATGAAAAGTTCCATCACTCAAATAGAAAGGAGATTTGACATATCATCTTCTACTGTTGGCTTAATTGACGGAAGCTTTGAAATTGGTAAGTTTTATATGCACTTTGATTATTTAGTAATCAGAATTGCAGAGGTAAAAACTGTTCGTATATGCTCTCCACCACTGATCCTTAACCAGAGGTAAGGATCCCCACTCCCCTGCTGTGGCAATTTGGCAGTATCTGGAGACATTTTTGGTTGTCATCACTGAGGAATAGGGAGTGGTACTGGCATCTAGTGGTGGAGGCCAGAAATGCCTCTAAACATCCCACAATGCCCAAGACAGCTCCAAAACAAAGAATTACCTAGTCCAAAATGTCAAAAGTATAGAGGTTAAGCAGCTCTGATTTTCACAAGCTCACTGTCTGTGAACTAATATTTTGCAGGGTTTTAACCTTCCTTTTCTCAAGATGCACTAGTGCAAGAAAAATTTGGAGAGAGGAATACGATTCTGATGATTAAAGAAGGGAGGAACAGTTCTGAAGCAATATTTGTTAGGGTCTACTGTTTGAAAAAAGTAAGAGCTAGTTAGTTGTGTCTGACTCTTTGTGACTCCATGGACTGTAGCCCAATAGGCGCCTCTGTCCCTGGAATTCTCCAAGATTACTGGAGTGGGTAGTCATTCCCTTCTCCAGGGGGATCTTTGCAACCCAGGGATCAAACCCAGGTGTCCTGCATTGCAGGCAGATTCTTTACCATCTGAGCCATTATACCCCATTTCCAGGTTCACAAACACACGTCCCCCTGCAGTTTCAAAGTTGTTTAAGTGCGTTCTTAGGACACAATGTACTATCTGTGAATGTTGAGTTCTTTAGCTGTTTTTCCTACAGCTATTTCATATAGCTGTAGGACAAAAGTACTTGAGGAAAGATATTTACTCAATGCATTTTTCATTAATTTTAGCTTTCTTTAAATTTCTATTAAGTATCTTTCATGGTCCTAGACACCAGAAGTATAAGAAAAGAATAAACACTATGGTATCTGCTCTAAAAGAACATACATACCACTGACAAAAGAGATAAATGAGCAGAGGGTTCGATCCCTAGTTGAGGAACTGGGATCCCACATAGATAATGTCTTGGTCAAAGAAAAAGAGCATACTTATTAAAAAAATATATGTAATCTATAAAACAGACATAAATTTTGAGTCCCTTCAAATCATTAAAAAGTGGGGGAAAAGGAAAATGGGCAGGCTGTTTAACAGGATATAGAATTGGGGGTTAAATTTTTTTTAAGAACATTGAGTATATTGTTTTGTTTTCTTCATTTTAATTTGGATTTCTCCAATACTAGTGAGATTTTGTATAATTATTGGGCAATTGAATTATTGAGAAATTGAATTATTTATCTTATTTTATGAACTGGTTGCTGAACGCCTCTGCCCATTTTCTTCTGCCCAGATACCATACAGTGTTTATTTTTTTCTTATACTTCTGGCTTCTAGGACCATGGAAAGTACTTAATAGGAATTTAAAGAATGCTAAAAGTGAATGAAAAATGCACGAGTAAATACCTTTCCTCAAGTAATTTTGTCCATTTTTCTCCATTCCAAAACAACCAACTCAACTCCAATTTCTTCAAAAATTTTGCTTCATTGATATCACCAAGTAATTCAAGTCCTTTCACTCTAATCTAAAGTCAAGTCTATTTATTAATAATACCATACAACTGTATAGTGAGTGGCTTAAGCTAAGTGAGTTTTATCCTAATTGGATTACCAGATCTTGGAGCACATCTTATGGGCTTCCCAGATGGTTCTAGTACTAAAGAATTCTCCTGGCAATGTAGGAGACCTAAGAAATGCAGGTTTGATCCCTGGAGGAGGGCATGGCAACCCACTCCAATATTCTTGCCTGGAGAATCCCATTGAGACAGGAGCCTGGAGGGCTACAGTTCATAGGATCGCACAGACCGACATGACCAAAGCAACTTAGCATGCACACACTATGTCTTATGCTTTATTTGTATCCATTCTGGGCTTTCTATTCTCTTGAACACAAATGTGGACTCAGTTACTGTTTGCTATAATGAATCATATAAAAATAATTTTGTTCTCTTTGTAGGAAATTTGCTTGTGATTGTATTTGTGAGTTACTTTGGAGCCAAACTACACAGACCAAAGCTAATTGGAATTGGTTGCATTATTATGGGAACTGGAAGTATTTTGACTGCCTTACCGCATTTCTTCATGGGATAGTAAGTGGCTCTATGCTATCAATGATCATTTCCTTGTAAACTAATCATAGAATTTTGTTTTTTATTTTTAAATAAGTATTCCCCTTAAGAAGAATGTCCACTAAGCATGTATAGAAATGGATTATATTTTCTAAATAATAATTAACTCATTGTTTTATCTACCATGGCTCTCATTGATATTGAAACAGAAATAGCATAAATCAGGTGCACTTTCATAGAAAATAAATAAGCTTTTTGTGACTTTTTACTATAACATATATTTTATGTCTTTGCCTACAAGATTTTGATACTATTTAATAAGACTTTATTTACTGATCCCAGGTCCAACTGCTCACCACTCAAAATTCAATACCTGAGAGTCAATTGTTGGTAGAAAGAAAATTTTGCTTTTAATCAGAATGCCAACAATCTGTGGAAAAGATGGATTCCTATGCCCCCAAAATCAATACCCGTGATTCTGTTTAGCCATAAAAGTTTTTGAGGGGAAAAGAGAAGGGATCTGTTAATCATTGAGAAAGAGAGTCAAAGTCGTTACCATCCCCCACTGTGGGCAGGCTTGTCAATTTCTTGTGATCTTTCTTTAGAGGTTACCTTGTTCAAACAGCTTGTCCACTTAAGGGAAAACTAGGAAAGAGATCTGGTCATCTGTTAATTACTTATTCTTCATTTTTACTTCTTTGATCTACGGAAGGAATAAACAGGTTAGGTAAGATATCTTGTGATCAAAAGGTTTGAAAGGTGTGCTTTGGCTGGAGATTGAGTAGCACATGGGATGCCTGATTTAAAAGTTAGTTACAATATAGTTTTGCTAAAGTGAAGAGACAAAAGACCTCTTGCAGAGACCTCTTTCCTGCCAAAAACTTCTCACAACTTCCCCACTCAACTCACGGCAGTTTGGGTTTTCCCACGACCACCTCCACGGAACCTTCTACCTAAGTCTCTGTGTAGTTTTAATTTGAGTCAGATACTGATGATAGAAAACCAAAAATAGTGATGACTTAAAGAAGATAGGAGCTTATTTTTTACAAAAAAGTTAATGTAGCCAACCTAGGCCTTGACTGGCCTTGACCTCATGGTCTAAGTTGTGGCAATGTTGTTCCTTACAACAGGACAGAAGAAGGGATGAAGAATAAGAAGAAATAGAACTCACACAGGCTGAGGCTTAAGAAATATCTTCAGAAGCATAACACTTCTACTGGCTTCAAGCTAGCCAGAACTTTGTTACACCTCACATCTAGATATAAAGTTCTTGGGGGAAAATAGACTTTATTTCAGACATCTGTTTCCCAGCCAAAGTTCCCAGATTCTGTTACCATAGAAAGGGGAGAATGTGGATACTGAGAGTCAATGAGCAGTTTCTACTAAAGATATACTTACTCATTATCAATGCCAACAGCCATGCTTTTTTGTTACTATGTTAATTACTATATTTGATTTTCATAAGGTCTTTCTTCTTCCTGGTACTGTTCCTTCTTATTTCCATCATCTTACTCCCTCTTGATTTATTTCCTCCTTTTGGTTTCTCCATCATACCCACCCGTTCCTTCTGCTTCTGACGCCATAGGATCAGTCTTGCCTAAGTTCCCTTACCAATCTTCTTCACTTTACGCTCTACATAATTTGTGTCAAATACATGCATTAAATACAACTATCACTGTACAGTGAGTTTATCTTATACTCAAGGTTTATATAATCAACCACCTCAAGGGTATCTCCAGCCTAACATCCTACAAACATTTTCTACCCATATATTCAGAACTGAATTTATCTCTGTGCCAAAACCAACTCAGATTTTTCACATTCACTCTTTCAGCAGTGATTCATTTATCCACAGATAAACCAAAGTCAAGGATCTCGTCTTAGACTTACTCTTTGCTTCAGTACACATGACCAGTGGTCACCAAATCTTGCTTTTTATACCTCTTATATGTCAAAGTTGTCCCTTTTTTCTTTCCCATCATCTCTGGCCTGGACTTCCTGCATCCCATCTTAACTTCATTGTAACTCACATTCTATACCGCAGTATTCATTTTACTTTTTTTAATTTTTATTTTAAAAAAGTATTTATTTGGTTGTAATGGGTCTTATTGCAAGCACTTGATATATTTAATATTCATTGCAGTATGCAGAATCTTTAGTTGCAGTATGTGAGATCCAGTTCCTTGACCAGGGATAAACCCAAGCCCCCTGCATTGAGAGCTTGGAGTCTTAGCCACTGGACCAGCAAGGAAGTCCTATGGTATTCATTTTAAAAGCAATTATTATTTCACTCCTACTTAAAACTCCCAATATCCTAGAGCAGTATTTTTCAAAATTCAGATCCTGAAAAACCTGTCAATCAGTAAATCAATTCAGATTATTAAGACCAACAATTTTCTGATATGATAGGACAGAATAGAATAGAACAGAATAGAAGAAAACACAGTTCTTCTGTGAAACTTTCTTTTTGGTTTTATAAATTTGTGTGTGGGGGGACATGTATGTATTGTGATTGTGATGCAAAATATATTTCTCACTGTTGGTGTAGTCAAAGTATTGAAAGTCTCTTGCCTATGAATTAATATCTAGGTTTATTTGCATATACAGGTAATTCATTGATTTGGCCTTGACCATCTTCTCAGTTTCATTTTATATGGCTTCCCATGATTGAGGACCACACTCTAGGTCTAAAGTTTTCCAAATGTGCCATTATAAGTCATACTTTTGTTCATAGTGTTTCTACAGCTTTGAGTACTTTTCCTTCTTTGTACCTGTTAAACTCCTTTCTATCTTCAAAATTCATCTCCTATGGAATCCTCACTGTGAAGTTTTCTCTAATCCACACCCTTCTCAATATCGAAGCAAAGTTGATCATCTCTTTCCTTTACAACAACTCGGGACCTGACATATTAACCTTTTTGTATCTTTCATCATATATGTTTATCTTAGATGATGTAAGATATTTTGATAACAAAAGCTGTGTGTTTTATTTCTAGTGATTTGGAGTTGCACATAATGCCTGGCATACAGTAGGTTGCCCTTGGAACTCACAGGGTACCTCAGTATTTTTAATTTATATTGTTTATTGAAGTATAATGGATGAATTATAAGAGTAACAGGTGCATAACATAGAGATTCATTATTTTCATAGATTATACTCCATTTGTATTTATAAAATGCTGGCTATATTCCCTGTGCTGCACATCCCATCTTAGTATCTTATTTCTTTTGTACCTAGTTGTTTGTACCTCTAATCTCTTTAACCTATTCTCTCTCTCTTCCCCCAATCCTCTTCCCACTGATAACCCTTAACTTGTTCTCTGTACCTGTGAGTCTGTTTCTGTTTTGTTATATATGTTCTTTTAATTTTTTTAGGTTCTGCATATAAGTGAAAACATACAGTCTTTGTCTTTCTCTGCCTGACTTATTTTACTAAGCACAATACCTTTCCGTCCATTCATGTATTTTTAAATAACAACATTTGTACTATTCTAGGTCCATCTCTGTTGTTCTAATTAAGTTCTTCTTTATCAAACTGAAATAGACTAGAACCTTTTAAACTAAGTTTTGAGGTGTCACTATAACTCTGTGCGTGTGTGTGTGTGTGTGTGTGTGTGTGTGTGTGTGTGTGTGTGTCCATGAAAGAAATTCAGGTAAATTATTGATGGAAGATGCGGGTGAATCAGTATGATTGTAAATTAATTTTGAAAGTTTAGATTGTAACCATCTTTGAAGATAATTCAAAGGGATGAATAAATGCACTTTGCAATTTTTTTTAAACTTGAAACCAAGATATTTCATACATTGACCAGAATAGAAGAATTCTTAGGGTGACAGCAATGTGATAATCCACCTTGCCTGGGTAGTATTACATGATATTTCTTAGGGAACACTTCTTTTTCACTTTTACCTATCACTTCTCCTATCATGTAGGCTGGGAAACTGACAAAGAGTATCCTGATAATTTGGAGAAGATAATGGTGCAGTTAAAGGGGAAAATTCCTCTGCATTTCTGGGAAAAGTAAAACTATTCAGCAAATACAGTAATGTTCTTACAGTTACAGGTATTCTAAAGACACCACTTTTAATCCATCAGAGAATTCAACATCAAGTTTACCAACTTGTTTGATTAACCAAAATTTGTTACCCAATAGAACATCACTGGAGGTAGTGGGAAAAGGTAAGAATTGAATTCACACTATTGAATATTACTGTCACAAATAAATATTCTAAAATTTAACAATTAAATTATATCTATAACAAACTATTATATTATCTATTAGCAATAGATAATTTATTAAAAAACAGTAGGAAAAACATTTTCATTTTGTGTATGTAAGACAAAAATCATTGTTAATATATAAAAAGCTTCTACAAGCAATAAGAAAAAAGGAATATTTTGATATGAAATTGGCAAAGAAAATATGCCACTAATGTAAAAGAAGAGGAAGTGGCATGAATATATTTAAATGTAATTTACTCTTTATGAAAAATGCAAATTATTACACAAATTAAAGATTGTTTACCTACTAAAATGCAAATCATTTTTATTATAGTACTAGTTAAAAATTTTGCTACTTATTAGATAGGAAAATATTAAAAATTAAAAAAAAAATGAGGTAGAGGAAAAAGCCACATTATATGTATTATAGAGAGTGTATAAATTTCTCTTTTGGAGGTTAATTTTTAAGATGATAAAAGACAAAAATATGCATATCTGCTTAAATCAGCAATTCTACTTTTATTGCTTTATCTTAAAGGAAATAATCAGGAATATACAGAAGGATTTATCTATCGTTATAATCATGGCATCCCATGGCACTCTTCTACTCTTGCCTGGGGAATCCCATGACAGTAGAGCCTAGTGGGCTACAGTCCATGAGGTTGCAAAAGCGTCAGACACGACTCAGCAGCCAAAAACAACAAACAAGGAAAGAGATTGATTAAAGAAGTAATGAAACTTATTCAGCACACTACGATGCAGTCGTTAAAATCCTGCTATAAGGACATAAAGAATATTATGCATATTTTTGTGCTTACTAAAATCATGAAAGATATAAACAGACATCAGAAGTGGCTCTCTGTATGTGGTGGGATTAAAATCATTTTACTTGTTTTCTCTGTGCTTCTCTACATTGTCAAATTCTGTAATGTGACTATAAATCATTCTTAAAACTAGAAAAAAACAAAACACTTTAAATGGAATAATTAAAGGGTTACATTAGTTGAGGTTTTTTTTTTTTATTTTTTTTTATTTTTTTTATTTTTTTTAATATTATTTTATTAGTTGGAGGCCAATCACTTTACAACATTTCAGTGGGTTTTGTCATACATTGACATGAGTTTTTAACAGGAATGCTAAGACTAATGTTTAAAATAAAGCATTCTCTTGTCTACGTAGGTTGGGAAAAGGATTCTGGGTCATATATGTGGATATATGTTCTAATGGGTAATATGCTTCGTGGAATTGGGGAAACCCCTATTGGACCCTTGGGGATTTCTTACATCGATGATTTTGCTGAAGAAGGACATTCTTCTTTGTATTTAGGTAATGTACAGAAAATAGTAGGTTTTATGGTTACTTTCCCTGGGCGTAACTTGAAATAACAGTGCTCCTCAACTCATTCTTTGATTTAACAAAAAGTTATTTGGAGAAATATATTGAGTAGAAATATAATTGAGAAATATATTGAGTTATTTGGAATTAAATTTTAAAAATTTAATAAGAACCATGTATTATTGACATCTGATAAAAATGTTTTACAATGTTTTTAGGTAATTTGCTTGCAGTAACAATGATTGGCCCAATCATTGGCTTTCTACTGGTATCTCAGTTTTCTAAAATGTATGTGGATATCGGATATGTGGATCTGAGTAAGTACTCTCAGAACAAGGTAACATGATAATGCTTTTGAAGTACATGACAGCATCCTTCCAAAAAAGTGAATTCATTCTTTCAGTGGCTTTTTGCAGACTAATTGTCAAAAGCTACAAACAAGAAATGTGTTAATATCTGTAATAAAAATAAAATACATCTCCTATCAACATCAGGTGGTGCTAGTGGTAAGGAATCTGCCTGCCAGTGCAGGAGATGCAAGAGGTGCTGGTTCAATCCTTGGGTCAGGAAGATACCTTGGAGTAAGAAATAGCAACCCACTCTGGTATTCTTGCCTGGAAAACTCCATAGACAGGAGCCTGGGGGGTTACAATCCATGGGGTCACAGCGTCTGACACAATTGAGCACACACATAGCTATCTAAATCAGGCTTTTACAAATAAGCACAAAATAAGAAAGTTTAAGAAACTTAAGATGACTTCATCCAAAATAATTGCAAACTAATTGCAGGTCTCTCCGTAGGCCCTCTGAAGTCACTTACATGCATTTCTTAGAAAACCCTCTCTATCTGCATAGTTTACAGTCTCTTCTAAAATGTGGCTCCTCTTCAGAGAAGTCTTACTTCACCATGTCCTACTGGCACCAAAAGTTAAACACCCCTGTTAATCACCAAGAGCATGTCTTTACTGCGGTCTTTATCACAATGAGCCTGTCTTTACATGTCTTTACTGCGGTCTTTATCACAATATTTGTACACTGATACGCCATCTCTTTTAGAACATAACAATATAGTGTCTGTATTGACATATAATAAGTAATTAGCATTTGGAAATAAGCAAATCAGATTTTCTATTGCACCAGGGCTACATAGAGTAGACTTCTCAGAAATTCAATGATAATCACAATCTTGCAAGTATTTTAATATAAAGCTAAAATGTGAACCTGATGGAATATGTTATGTCTTCTATTTTGGATGTGGGAATCATATTCTATGTTTCTATTCATTCACTTCCAGGTTCATCATTTCTTTTACCACCAGGAACCTAGAAACAAATGATTATTAAAATGCTTGGAATGATAGTTTTGTAACCTCTTTTCTATAGTCAGAAATTACTACTCATAGTGTTTTAGATACATGGTAATCCCATTTCTACCACTAAATGTCAAGACTTAATTACATCTTCTCTTAGTTAGTCATGGGTGTGATGTGAACATATTATGAAGTACACATTGGCAAGCTCCAATGCCAACGGAGCCAATGAGATAACAAGTGAATAGAGAGTGTTAAGTATGATGGTTAAACTTGTAGGAACCGGTGGTGATGAACTACCCTCTGAACACACTTGAAAATGCATTTACTATTCAGGCTCAACCTATTCTTTTCATGCAGAAAGCTGGATCCAGCATTGACAAAATCTACTGATTGGTTTTTAAGAAAATCTAGAAATCCAGACTTCCATGTAGAATCTTCCAATTTTTATGGTCGTGTGTGAGCAAAGGAGAACACCTCAGAAGGCTGTGTCTAGACAGGTTATGATCTCTAGTTCTTATGTGTAGACCAGGGATAGAGCACAAAAAATGTTACCAAGATGACATTTCTGACAGATGGTAAATAAGTACTTGGCATATAGATGGAGTCTCTGATTTTACCAATCATTTCTAAAGTCTACTAGAGTTGCTGATTATGAAATAATATAAACATGCAAAGCAGTTTTAAACTCAGATCTGTGCAGAGTTTAAAACCACTTCAATAAATAGAATGAATAATTTACTTCTTTTTATCAAATCAATGTTTTCTCATGTTAAAGAGTTTTTCTTATTGATCAAAGAGTAACAACACCATTCTTGTGCTTCAGATTTCTATGGTGTGTTTGTGTGTGTGGTACTTCCTTATTAGAATGTTTACTTTATACTCACTGAAACAGTTCATTTATACTTGTTTAGATATAGCACATGGGCTTCCCTGGTGCTCAGACCGTAAAGAATCTGCCTGCAGTGCAAGAGACCCGGGTTTGATCCTTGGGTCAGGAAGATCCCCTGGAGAAGGCAACCCACTGCAGTATTGTTGGCTGAAAAATTCCATGGACAGATCAGCCTGGCAGGCTACAGTCCATGGGATCGCAAAGAGTCGGACACAACTGAGTGACTAACACACACAAATACAGCACATACATATCACTCACACAGCTTTAAGGGAAAATATTGAAATAAAATGGTTAAATTTTCCCTAAAATTTTGAGTTCAGATTTTGAACTTGGAGTTTCAGTATGTGTATATCTTCACCATTATCATCCTCTGTGCTGTCAAAGAGTTGGAAATGCAGGTCCTATTGGGGGAAAACCTTACTATTAGCTCTGGGAATTTCTTGCAGACTGCTATAAGTTTCATTGCTGGTGATTTCTTGACCTCAGAAGATGGTGCCAACGTAAGTTTTCAGACAGTGAGGATTCATGCCTTCCATGTTGCCATTGTTGTGATGCTCAGTCGTGTCCAACTCTGTGATCCCATAGACTTCATCCCGCCAAGTTCTTGTGTCCATGAAATTATCTAGGTAGGATTACTGGAGTGGGTTGCCATTTTCCACTCCAGGGGCTCTTCCCAACCCAGGGATAGAACCTGCCATCTCTTGTGTCTCCTGCACTGGCAGTTGGATTCTTTACCACTGAGCCACCAGAGAATTCCAAATTTGGCCCTCAAACAGTT